>NC_053392.1:485318650-485996113 GCF_905171765.1 Bufo bufo | reverse complement strand
GTACATGTATGGCGCTGGTCCTTAAGTCACATCCACCAGCGCCAAACATGTACGGCACGGGTCCTTAAGGGGTAAATGATGGACTAGAAACAGATGAAAGAGCAATATGTTGTTATTTTTTTTAGAACAAAAAAGACCAAACAAAATAAAACTTCTGTATCTGCGGCAGAATTATATGAGTCTTTCGGACATTGGCTTCTATCTACATTTGCCGTATTATAAAGCTGAATAGAATTCATGCTGTTGAATTTAGCTTTGTTTGTGCTCACAATGGAGAAAAGTAAAATAGAGCTACACGTGAAATATGTATCGTTCGGTTAAGCATCTGCTTTTTCTTCATTGAGATCAATAAATTTGTTATTTTTAAACTGGGAAGTATTGATTGAAAGACCCAGGAACATTAAACTGCTGAAGTATCCCTTGAATTCTGTTCTTGAATTAAAAATAAAACAGTTATTATGTAGCAATGTTTACCAAGAGCAAAATGGACAGCTGACTGAAAATGTAGAAGGAAAATGTGAAGAAAAAATATTACAGAACTTCACTTTAAAAGATAGAATGTGTTGCTTTTGTAGTAATGGTATACAGTATAAAAGAAGAAGAAAGAAGAACAAAGCACTATGAACATGTGTGAATTTGATCTTAAAGGGGAATATTTTCTTATGTGACATTCACCTATGAACAGGAAAATTGGGGTTACTGACTCCTGTTTGGTGTGTCAAGGTTGCCATCATTGGCTGCTTGTAGGAGAAAACAAAGGGGATCATTTATCAAACTGGTGTAAAGTACAACTAGCTTAGTTGCCCCTAACAACCAATCAGATTCCACCTTTCATTTTGGACAGCACGTTTGGTTGCAACAAAGACAGTTTTTCTTTACACCAGTTTGATAAATGATCCCAACAGTTTCCCGATTACCCATACAGTTTATCATAGAAAAGCAGCACTCTTAAAGGGGTTGGCTACTTTTTGGTTACTATTTACCAATGTGTTTTTAAGATGATTATATGCCACTTACTAATAAAGCCTTTGTTAAAATTCTGCACCATTTTCTATATTTAATAAGATAACCAACCTGTTTACAAAGTATTTTGTGCTGTCCACATAGAGGTCCTGTCCATAAAATGGAGGGTCATGTGACCAGGCAGATCACCTCCATGTGATGCCTTCTCCATTCAAATACACTGCACCTGCCGTCTGTTCTTGTTTTGTTGGAAGTTTACAATGGAGGAGACATCACATGGAAGTGATTTGTGTGGTCATATGACTCTCCATTAGTAGCCATTGTATGGACAGGACTAGAGATGAGCAAATCAAAGCGGACAAAGTGGAATTCGATACGAATTTTAGGAAACATTAGAATGTGAATTTCCTTGCGCTTCGTGGTAACGAATTGCAATTTTCCTAAAATGGCGGCTACACGTGTGAGGACATGGGGCAAGGAACTCTGGGAAGGCGGGATCACCCAGATTGACATGCCTGCATGCAGCCAATCAGCAGCCAGCCAGCCCTGTGATGCCACATCCCTTTAAATATGGCAGCCATTTTAGATTCTGCCATTTTCCAGCTTTCAGAGTACAGGGACAGACAAATGAAGGTGCTAGGAACAGCAATTGGAAAAACCTCTGTTTTAAAAAAAACTGAAAAGATTATTTATAAATGCAGGGAAAGGATAGGAAGGAATTATTTCACAGTATCTTAGTGCGGGGAGAGACGTCAGAAGGCGCTAGGGACATTGATAGGAAAGTGATTTACAAGTGCAGGGAAAGATTATTTGGGGATCCAAATAGCCATTAGACAGTTCTGTCATTCCAGCTTTTTGTTATTGGGCTGCAAGTGTTACATTGAAAAGCATTTAGTGGCTTATATCTTAGTATATTATTCAGTACGACAAGAAAAATATATACGCATTTCACTTCTGCAGTTATTTCTGTTGAAAGCGTAAAGGGGCGTATTTCAGTACAACAAGAAAGATATATACGCACTGCACTGTTGCAGTTATTTCTGATGAAAGCGTATAGGGGTGTATTCCAGTAAAAAAAGAAAATATATACGCACTGCACTGTTGCAGTTATTTCTGGTGAAAGCGTATAGAGGCGTATTTCAGTACTACAAGAAAAATATATTCTCAGTGCATTTCTGCAGTTAATTCTGGTGAAAGCGTATAGTGGCTTATTTCAGTTAGTAACATAGTAACATAGTAACATAGTACATAAGGCCGAAAAAAGACATTTGTCCATCCAGTTCGGCCTGTCATCCTACAAGTTGATCCAGAGGAAGGCAAAAAAACCCTGTGAGGTAGAAGCCAATTTTCCTCACTTTAGGGGAATAAAAAATTCCTTCCCGACTCCAATCAGGCAATCAGAATAACTCCCTGGATCAACGACCCCTCTCTAGTTGCTATAGCCTGTAATATTATTACACTCCAGAAATACATCCAGGCCCCTCTTGAATTCCTTTATTGTACTCACCATCACCACCTCCTCAGGCAGAGAGTTCCATAGTCTCACTGCTCTTACCGTAAAGAACCCTTTTCTATGTTTGTGTACAAACCTTCTTTCCTCCAAACGCAGAGGATGTCCCCTCGTCACAGTCACAGTCCTGGGGATAAATAGATGATGGGATAGATCTCTGTACTGACCCCTGATATATTTATACATAGTAATTAGATCTCCCCTCAGTCGTCTTTTTTCTAACGTGAATAACCCTAATTTTGATAATCTTTCAGGGTACTGTAGTTGCCCCATTCCAGTTATTACTTTAGTTGCCCTCCTCTGGACCCTCTCCAGCTCTGCTATGTCTGCCTTGTTTACAGGAGCCCAGAACTGTACACAGTACTCCATGTGTGGTCTGACCAGTGATTTGTAAAGTAGTAGGAATATGTTCTCATCACGGGCATCTATGCCCCTTTTGATACAACCCATTATCTTATTGGCCTTGGCAGCCGCTGCCTGACACTGTTTTTTGCAGCTTAGTTTGCTGTTTATTAAAATTCCTAGATCCTTTTCCATGTCAGTGTTACCGAGTGTTTTACCATTTAGTATGTACGGGTGACTTGCATTATTCCTTCCCATGTGCATAACTTTACATTTCTCAGTGTTAAACCTCATCTGCCACTTATCTGCCCAAGCCTCCAATCTATCCAGATCCCTCTGTAGTAGTATACTGTCCTCTTCAGTGTTAATTACTTTACACAGTTTAGTGTCATCTGCGAAAATTGATATTTTACTATGCAAGCCTTCTACAAGATCATTAATAAATATATTGAAGAGAATAGGGCCCAATACTGACCCCTGAGGTACTCCACTAGTGACAGTGACCCAATCTGAGTATGTACCGTTAATAACCACCCTCTGTTTTCTATCATTGAGCCAGATACTTACCCACTTACAGACGTTTTCTCCGAGTCCGAGCATTCTCATTTTATATACTAACCTTTTATGAGGTACAGTGTCAAATGCTTTGGAGAAGTCCAGATACACGACATCCATTGATTCGCCGCTGTCAAGTCTAGTACTTACCTCCTCATAGAAACTGATTAAATTAGTTTGACATGACCGATCCCTCACGAAGCCATGCTGATATGGCGTTATTTGCTTATTTCCCATAAGATGCTCTAACATAGCATCTCTCAGAAAACCTTCAAACAGTTTACCCACAACAGATGTTAAACTTACCGGCCTATAGTTTCCAGGCTCTGTTTTTGGACCCTTTTTGAATATTGGCACCACATTTGCCATGCGCCAATCCTGTGGGACATTCCCTGTCAGTACAGAGTCCGCAAATATCAGAAATAAGGGTCTGGCTATGACATTACTTAATTCCCTTAGGATACGGGGGTGTATGCCATCCGGTCCTGGCGATTTGTCTATTTTGATTTTTTTAAGTCGCTGTTGTACTTCTTCCTGGGTCAGACAGGACACTTTTAATGGCGAATTTATTTCAGCATTCAGCATTTCATCTGACAGTTTATTTTCCTCAGTGAATACATTGGAGAAAAATATATTTAACAGCTTTGCTTTCTCCTCGTCGCTCTCTGCGACTCCCCCCTCATTACTCTTTAAAGGGCCGACACCTTCAGATTTATACTTTTTAACATTTATATAATTGAAGAACATTTTAGGGTTAGTTTTACTCTGTTTGGCAATTAATCTCTCGGTCTCTAGTTTGGCCGCTTTTATTTGTTTTTTACATGTTCTGTTTTTTTCCTTATAGTTTTTCAGTGCTTCCGTGCTACCCTCCTGTTTTAGGGTTTTATATGCTTTCTTTTTGTCATTTATTGCTTTCTTTACAGTTCTGTTTATCCACATTGGTTTCTTTTTGTTCCTTAACCTTTTATTCCCATACGGTATATACCTCTCACAATGAGATTTTAGGATGTTTTTAAAGATATCCCATTTTTTGGCTGTATTTTTATTTTTGAGGACTTTGTCCCAGTTAGTTAGGCCTATGGCTTCTCTTAGTTGGCTAAATTTAGCTTTTTTGAAGTTTGGTATTTTTGTTTCTCCCTGTAGAAACGCTCTTTTGAATGATAATTGGAAGGTTATTACTTTATGGTCACTATTTCCCAGGTGTCCCCCAACCTGCACGTCTGTTGTTCTGTCAGGTCTATTGGTTAATATTAAGTCCAGTATGGCCGTCCCTCTAGTCGGGTCCTGAACCAGTTGGGAGAGATAATGGTCTTTGGTTATTGCCAAGAATCTGTTTCCTTTATGAGATATACAAGTTTCAGTTTCCCAGTCTATATCTGGGTAGTTGAAGTCCCCCATAATAACTACCTCATTATGATTTGCCGCCTTGTCTATCTCGTTTAGTAGTAGATTTTCTGTGGACTCTGGTATATTCGGTGGTTTATAGTAGACTCCTATTAGTAATTTATTGTTGTTTTTTGCTCCATGTATCTCTACCCACAGTGACTCCACATGTTCATGTCCCTCACTTATATCTTCACGGAGTGTCGGCTTTAGACAAGATTTTACATAAAGGCAGACCCCTCCACCTCTCCGGTTTTGACGATCCTTTCTGAACAGACTGTAACCTTGTACATTAACTGCCCAGTCATAGCTATCATCCAGCCATGTCTCAGTTATTCCCACTATGTCATAGTCCTCCTCACACATCACTAATTCCAGTTCACCAGTTTTATTAGTCAGACTTCTGGCATTAGTATACATACATATGAGAGGTTTATGTATATTTTTTACCCTACACCTTTCCTTCTGAACTGTTCTTGTCCCTCCTTCCATTTCTCCCCCAGTCCCACTACCTTGCCCCCGGTCTCTATCTGCACTATCTTCCCCTTCTATAGTGTAATTACCCTCCCCCCCAGTCCCTAGTTTAAACACTCCTCCAACCTTCTAGCCATCTTCTTCCCCAACACAGCTGCTCCTTCCCCATTGAGGTGCAGCCCGTCCCTACGATAGAGGCTGTAGCCGACAGCGAAGTCGGCCCAGTTCTCCAGGAACCCAAACCCCTCCATTCTACACCAGTTCTTGAGCCACTTGTTAATTTCCCTAATCTCCCGCTGCCTTTCTTGTGTGGCCCGTGGTACCGGTAGTATTTCGGAAAATACTACCTTTGAGGTCCTTGCCCTAAGCTTTTGCCCTAAATCCCTGAAATCATTTTTAAGGACTCTCCACCTACCCCTAACTTTGTCATTGGTTCCGATATGGACCATGACCGCTGGATCTTCTCCAGCCCCTCCCAGTAATCTGTCAACCCGATCCGCGATATGTCGAACTCTAGCGCCAGGAAGACAGCACACTGTTCGGCGATCACGGTCTTTGTGACAGATTTCCCTATCTGTTCCCCTAATAATTGAGTCTCCCACTACCAGCACCTGTCTGGCCTGCCCTGCTCTCCTGGTCCCCTGCTTACCGGAGCTGACATTCCCCTGACTGGCAGAGGAAGTGTCCGGCTGCGGCAGTGCCGTCCCTGGACTGACATCCCCCTCATCTGCCAAACGTGCAAACTTGTTGGGGTGTGTCAGATCAGGGCTAGCCTCCCTGGCACTCTTCCCTCTACCCCGCTTTCTAAATGTTACCCAGCTAGCTACCTCACTTTCCTCAGCCTCCTCTCTGTCACCCTCTCCCTCATCTACCCCAATGCTCCGTTCATTTCTGCAGTTATTTCTGTTGAAAGCATATAGGGGCGTATTACAGTTAAAAAAGAAAAATATATACGCATTTCACTGGTGCACTTATTTGTGGCAAAAGCGTTTAGTGGCCTATTTCAGTACAGAAATAAAAATATATACGCACTTTACTGGTGCACTTATTTCTGCTAAAAGCGTTTACTGGCCTAATTCAGTACAAAAAGAAAAATATATTCTCAGTTCACGTCGGCGGTTTTATGTGTTGAAAGCATGGCTGGGAATCAGCAGGGTGGCAGCAGTGGGAGGTCGAGAGCCAAACATGCCTGGGGTAGAGCACCTGCTTCACAGCAGCCTACCTACCCGGGAAGTAGTGGTGCAGAGGTTCACAGAAGTAGCGGCAGTAGCAGTCAGTCAGTACAGCGGTTATATGTGTTATTTTGTATTTCAGTACAAAAAGAAATATACATTCTCAGTTCACATTGGTGGTGGTTATATGTGTTGAAAGCGTTTAGTGGCCCATTTCAGTACAAACAGAAAAATAAATTCTCAATTCACGTCGGTGGTGGTTATTTGTGTTGAAAGCGTTTAGTGGCCTATTTCAGTGCAAACAGAAAAATTAATTCTCAGTTCATCTCGGTGGCAGTTATATGTGATAAAAGTGTTTAGTGGCCTATTTCAGTACAAAAAGAAAAATACATTCTCAGTTCACGTCGGTGGCGGTTATACAGATGTAGCCGCGATAGCGCTCACTGTTTTCGCATATCGTTACTCACTAAACGCGAGTTCTCCTCCTTCACTACAGCAATACACAACAAGGCCAGTAGATGGCAGTGTTTAGCTAAAGTATGTAGTTATGTGCAAAAAAATGAAAAAAGAAGAAGAGCACAGTATCTGCTCTGCGATGCTTCTACAGGGAGTGCAGAATTATTAGGCAAATGAGTATTTTGACCACATCATCCTCTTTATGCATGTTGTCTTACTCCAAGCTGTATAGGCTCGAAAGCCTACTACCAATTAAGCATATTAGGTGATGTGCATCTCTGTAATGAGAAGGGGTGTGGTCTAATGACATCAACACCCTATATTAGGTGTGCATAATTATTAGGTAACTTCCTTTCCTTTGGCAAAATGGGTCAAAAGAAGGACTTGACAGGCTCAGAAAAGTCAAAAATAGTGAGATATCTTGCAGAGGGATGCAGCACTCTTAAAATTGCAAAGCTTCTGAAGCGTGATCATCGAACAATCAAGCGTTTCATTCAAAATAGTCAAAAGGGTCGCAAGAAGCGTGTGGAAAAACCAATGCGCAAAATAACTGCCCATGAACTGAGAAAAGTCAAGCGTGCAGCTGCCAAGATGCCACTTGCCACCAGTTTGGCCATATTTCAGAGCTGCAACATCACTGGAGTGCCCAAAAGCACAAGGTGTGCAATACTCAGACATGGCCAAGGTAAGAAAGGCTGAAAGACGACCACCACTGAACAAGACACACAAGCTGAAACGTCAAGACTGGGCCAAGAAATATCTCAAGACTGATTTTTCTAAGGTTTTATGGACTGATGAAATGAGAGTGAGTCTTGATGGGCCAGATGGATGGGCCCGTGGCTGGATTGGTAAAGGGCAGAGAGCTCCAGTCCGACTCAGACGCCAGCAAGGTGGAGGTGGAGTACTGGTTTGGGCTGGTATCATCAAAGATGAGCTTGTGGGGCCTTTTCGGGTTGAGGATGGAGTCAAGCTCAACTCCCAGTCCTACTGCCAGTTTCTGGAAGACACCTTCTTCAAGCAGTGGTACAGGAAGAAGTCTGCATCCTTCAAGAAAAACATGATTTTCATGCAGGACAATGCTCCATCACACGCGTCCAAGTACTCCACAGCGTGGCTGGCAAGAAAGGGTATAAAAGAAGAAAATCTAATGACATGGCCTCCTTGTTCACCTGATCTGAACCCCATTGAGAACCTGTGGTCCATCATCAAATGTGAGATTTACAAGGAGGGAAAACAGTACACCTCTCTGAACAGTGTCTGGGAGGCTGTGGTTGCTGCTGCACGCAATGTTGATGGTGAACAGATCAAAACACTGACAGAATCCATGGATGGCAGGCTTTTGAGTGTCCTTGCAAAGAAAGGTGGCTATATTGGTCACTGATTTGTTTTTGTTTTGTTTTTGAATGTCAGAAATGTATATTTGTGAATGTTGAGATATTATATTGGTTTCACTGGTAAAAATAAATAATTGAAATGGGTATATATTTGTTTTTTGTTAAGTTGCCTAATAATTATGCACAGTAATAGTCACCTGCACACACAGATATCCCCCTAAAATAGCTAAAACTAAAAACAAACTAAAAACTACTTCCAAAAATATTCAGCTTTGATATTAATGAGTTTTTTTGGGTTCATTGGGAACATGGTTGTTCAATAATAAAATTAATCCTCAAAAATACAACTTGCCTAATAATTCTGCACTCCCTGTATACTGAAGTGTATTATCAGCAAATTTACATGGATTAAAATGGGGAAACAGTGTGTGGTTTGGGGGCACGGCTTCACAAACTTACATAAAATAGAAAGAAGCAGTTTGCTCATAAAGCAGGTATTCATGCCTAACCCTTCTCTGCCAGCCTGCTGCTGGCACTAGAGAGATCTGTAGTGGCATTAAAGGGGGAGGGGGGCTACACAGGAGCTCTGCCCTTTTTTTCTTTGGCTTCTCCCCGCTGTCTGAGCTCAGATTATCTCTGGAGGTGAGGGAGCCGCTTCATCCCTGATACAAGCTACCCTCATCCCTACCCCGGGCTCCCCACTATCGCTATCACACGTACCGATTGGTCGCCCCTGTCCGTGCCCCCCTTCCTTCCCACTGAAGATGTCCGGCTGGCAGGATTACATGGATCTGTTGATGGCCGATGGCAGCCGCCATCCAGACACTAACTGTAAGGGCCATGTGATGATGCCAACGCAGAGAGTGAACCTGCGCATGTGGTGGGGAGCCGCACATACTAGACAGCATCCTCCTCAGCATCATGTACTAAATCCCACCCCTGCCGCTGCTGACACCATATTCTTCTGCAAGATAGCGTGCTCTCATTGATTTCCAGGCTGCACCGGAGGCCTGGCCGATGTGGTACCGCCAGGCGCAGGGCACAGATTGGCTCTGTCTGCTGGGGCTCCTTGATAATGGTCGGCCGCCCAGTAATGTTTTGCGTGGAGTCTCATCTCTGTGTGCCAATAAAAACAAATAGGGTATTTATATGTATGTATGTTGAGAATGCCCATACAGTATATACCATTCAAATCATGTATGGTGCTCAAATAGAGTAACAATTCCTTCCATCAATATTATTGGAGTAAGTACGAAATACCTCCGCAATATCTATACATTTGTTGAACACAATGTATCGATATTGCATCCAGCATCTATGCGACTGCATGACCATAAAAATCGCTTGTTGTGTTATGTGACTGCATGCCAATAGAAAACTCTTGTTGTATTTTGGTGGTGCCGAACTGTGGCGCTTATGCAATTCTCTTAGTGCAGTTGTTCCTTGTTATGTTTTACACTGATAATGTGTATTTACTTGTTCAGCAGGTGTAGTTCATCCCACCATATGCAAAGCAAGTAAGTTGTATCAATAGTCTACAATATGATACTTAAATGTGGATAGTGCCAGGTCGCTGTATCGAAGTCTTTTATTTCAAACTACTGATCTTTCCCCTAGGATCCAGCATATATGTCTTATATACAGTGGGGGAAATAATTATTTGACCCCTCACTGATTTTGTAAGTTTGTCCAATGACAAAGAAATGAAAAGTCTCAGAACAGTATCATTTCAATGGTAGGTTTATTGTAACAGTGGCAGATAGCACATCAAAAGGAAAATCGAAAAAATAACTTTAAATAAAAGATAGCAACTGATTTGCATTTCATTGAGTGAAATAAGTATTTGAACCCCTACCAACCATTAAGAGTTCTGGCTCCCACAGAGTGGTTAGACACTTCTACTCAATTAGTCACCCTCATTAAGGACACCTGTCTTAACTAGTCACCTGTATAAAAGACACCTGTCCACAGAATCAATCAATCAAGCAGACTCCAAACTCTCCAACATGGGAAAGACCAAAGAGCTGTCCAAGGATGTCAGAGACAAAATTGTAGACCTGCACAAGGCTGGAATGGGCTACAAAACCATTAGCAAGAAGCTGGGAGAGAAGGTGACAACTGTTGGTGCGATTGTTCGAAAATGGAAGGAGCACAAAATGACCATCAATCGACCTCGCTCTGGGGCTCCACGCAAGATCTCACCTCGTGGGGTGTCAATGGTTCTGAGAAAGGTGAAAAAGCATCCTAGAACTACACGGGAGGAGTTAGTTAATGACCTCAAATTAGCAGGGACCACAGTCACCAAGAAAACCATTGGAAACACATTACACCGCAATGGATTAAAATCCTGCAGGGCTCGCAAGGTCCCCCTGCTCAGGAAGGCACATGTGCAGGCCCGTCTGAAGTTTGCCAATGAACACCTGAATGATTCAGAGAGTGACTGGGAGAAGGTGCTGTGGTCTGATGAGACCAAAATAGAGCTCTTTGGCATTAACTCAACTCGCTGTGTTTGGAGGAAGAAAAATGCTGCCTATGACCCCCAAAACACTGTCCCCACCGTCAAGCATGGGGGTGGAAACATTTTGCTTTGGGGTTGTTTTTCTGCTAAGGGCACAGGACAACTTATTCGCATAAACGGGAAAATGGACGGAGCCATGTATCGTGAAATCCTGAGCGACAACCTCCTTCCCTCTGCCAGGAAACTGAAAATGGGTCGTGGATGGGTGTTCCAGCACGACAATGACCCAAAACATACAGCAAAGGCAACAAAGGAGTGGCTCAAGAAGAAGCACATTAAGGTCATGGAGTGGCCTAGTCAGTCTCCGGACCTTAATCCAATCGAAAACCTATGGAGGGAGCTCAAGCTCAGAGTTGCACAGAGACAGCCTCGAAACCTTAGGGATTTAGAGATGATCTGCAAAGAGGAGTGGACCAACATTCCTCCTAAAATGTGCGCAAACTTGGTCATCAATTACAAGAAACGTTTGACCTCTGTGCTTGCAAAAAAGGTTTTTTCCACCAAGTATTAAGTCTTTTTTTGTTAGAGGGTTCAAATACTTATTTCACTCAATGAAATGCAAATCAGTTGCTATCTTTTATTTAAAGTTATTTTTTCGATTTTCCTTTTGATGTGCTATCTGCCACTGTTACAATAAACCTACCATTGAAATGATACTGTTCTGAGACTTTTCATTTCTTTGTCATTGGACAAACTTACAAAATCAGTGAGGGGTCAAATAATTATTTCCCCCACTGTACATGTCCTTATGGGGATTACAGTAATTGTCCTTCTCTTAATCATCCACGCAAGAACTTACTTGCTTTGCATTTGGTGGGATGAACTACACCTGCTGAACAAAGTAGATATACATTATCAGTGTAACATAACAAGGAACAACTGCACTAAGAGAATTGCATAAGCGCCACAGTTCAGCACCACCAAAATACGTGGTTTCTATTGGCATGCAATCACATAACATAACAAGTGATTTTTATGGTCATGCAGTCGCATAGATGCTGGATGCGACAGTGTGTTCAACAAATGTACAGTATAGATATTGCAGAGGTATTTTGTACTTACTCCAATAACATTGATGGAAGGAATTGTTACTCTATTTGAGCGCCATATATGATTTGAGTGGTATATACTGTATGGGCATTCTCAACATAGGACATATAAATACTGTATTTATTTTTAACAATTTTTATTTTCTATTTTAATATTGCTTTATTCACTATATTATTTTCCATATTTTTTTTATTTTAATCCTTTATTTGCATATGTAATTTGTACAGTTATTGATCTGACTCATAAATAAATTGTCTCTCATTGTGATTCTGGATGTGGCGTGCCAATCAAAAAATAATATCTTTATATTAATTACTTTCAGTGACAGGGTGAGTCACAAAGATTAGCGCACCCCGTTTCTTCATAGTATACGGGAGAGCCACCTTATTTCTAGACAATATCCTTTTATTCATGCCTTTCACTTTTTACACCTGTTCATGTAATAGATACAGTACAGTGATAGATACTGTGGATAGATAGGTGGATGGATAAACAGAGAGAGTTGATAGAGAGGGAAATATGATGTACATACAGTACTGTACAGATGAGAGGATAGGGGATTACTACAGTATGAGAAACCCTACAAAAAGCACTTTTCATTGTACAGTATGTTCAGTGAATATTTATATACTGTATGTGTCCTTTTATGTAAAAGGTTCCTGTTACAACAGAAGTTAAGTTTCTGGATTTGCTTTTAAACTTTTGTTCTGTGATTTATGTTCTATTCTGAAGAAAATATTAGAAGTTGGCACCTCCACATCATTGCATTCAGTTTTTATTCACGATTTGTATAGTGTCCCAACTTTTTTGGAATCCGGTTTGTAGTTTATTGCTGTAAATAACTCAGAAAATAGCTTGCAAAAGCTTTGTGCATCCTCATTAAGTATCACCACATCTGTAAGAACCTGCAGTATAAAAATATGACATGAACTAACCCCTCAGATGAACACTGTCAAAAAATAAAATAAAAACGGTGTTGACTTCCGGTTCCGGCGCTGAGATGGAGGACGTGGAGTAAGCAAGCTCCGTCCATCCCTCACCTTTATAGAGCTCCGGACGCGACATATCAGCAGAACAAAGGTCGAGGCAGAGACCCTGACCGCCCCTGAACATCCTGATAGGAGGCTCATGGATAGATACCTGCTCCGGAGCGGCAGAAAAGAGGTACGGAGCGGCGCTGCATTGTCAAACACCGGCGTGCCAGGCAAGATGGTGGACCCAGAACCTGCGTCCCCTTCGAGCGCGGTAGAGAGCGTCATAGATGCCCTATCTAACTCGCAGCCAGACGATATGCCGGACGTGTCCAAAATTAATTATAAGTCACTGGCCATAGAAGTTGCCAGACATTTGGCACCCGATATAAAGGAGACACTTTCCAAAACGCTTGCCATGTCCCTGCAGCAGCTACATGAAACAGTGGCGCAGCATGATGCATGTTTAGTGGACCTGGAACAGTGCTGCACATCTATAGAAGAAGAATCATCCAAATCTACCATTGCTATCCAAGAATTCCAGAAGCACAACATCATCCTGAGGGATCGCCTCAAGGATTTAGAAAACCGTTCCAGACGGAACAATTTGAGGCTTCTTGGCCTACCGGAAGGGGTCAAAGTACAAGCCCTGAAGGAGTTATGTGAAATCGACCTCCCAAGGGCTTTGGGGCTGGATGGAAAGCATAAAGTGGAAACGAGCACACAGGGTCGGTCCACCCCCAGATCCACGCAGTTCCCCTAACCGGGACAGTAATAGCCTCTCACAGAGACCCCGTCCAGTCATCATGAAATTTTTGGACTATTGCGACAAGGAGGCGATTCTTAAGGCATATAGAACCAGGAGAGGCCCATTGAAGATTAGAGGACAGACCATACTATTATTTGCAGATTACTCGGCACAAGTTGCTAAACAAAGGAGGGAGTTCAGCAGTCTATGCTCTGCCTTGTTCCGCCGACAAGTTAAATTTCAGCTGCAATATCCAGCCACTCTGAGAGTGGCCATGTTAGATGGTTCTACTGCTACTTTTACTGACCCCTCTGCTGCGGCAGAATCGCTTCAGGACTTATTGAGCACCGAATACGTGAGGGATTCGGCGGGCTGAGATGACTTTAATTCCCAGTGGAGGGAGAGGGAAAGCACAAAAGGCCTGGATGGGAAACACCTTCCTCAAAGAGAGCGAGACCGTAGAAGCAGAGAGCAGCCCCCAGGAAGAGGTCGGATGCCTCGTGTCAGTTAAGGACTAACTAGCGCTTGTAAGATGGAATACAGTTAAATGCTCTCCCAGAGACATGGGATGATAGGGGCAAAGTCTTTATTATGGGCGAACACATGGGCGCCAACATGTTTTAATATGTTTCAGTTATTTTACATTTTCTGATAACGCGCAGAACGCCAGTTTCACCATGTAGGTGACGTACTATGACGTAATAGTATGGCTGGGCAAAGTAGGTGAGGGATTGGGAGTTCCTTGCAGCTCAGAAAAAAGGAAGTCCTAATAACAGAGATAACAAGGTTGAAGAGTAGGGATTACTTGAGAATTTGCTGTTGACGCTTATCGTCCTATAGGTAAAAGAGGGGAGGGAATTCCCCAGAATTGTTAGGGATTCACTGTCTGATTTTCCAGGGAAGCATAGTTTAATAATAGGGTAGGGACACAAAGCTCTTTGGTATTATTTTACGCATCACCTAAGGTAACAGGAGCATGAAGGTCATTTCTTGGAATGTGAGAGGCCTAAGATCACCCCAAAAGAGGTGGATGATACTGCGTCACTTGAAGAGGGCCAAACCAGATGTGGCGTTACTTCAAGAGACACACCTATCAATGGGTGATTTTACAAGAATGAATAAATTGTGGGTAGGCAAAGTGTATGGGTCAGCCTCAGTAGACAGGAAGGCCGGAGTGTTGATCCTTATAAACAAAGATCTGAACTGTCAGGTTCAGGAAACATCGTTTGATGAAGGGGGCCGTTTGACTCATATTCATATTGTAGTACAAGATGTCCATTATAGTATTTATAATGTTTATGGTCCTAACAAAAATAATGAGAGTTTTTTCAAAGATCTAGAATCTAGACTGCTATCCGACCCATGTGAGAACAAAATTGTAGGGGGAGACTTCAATGCTGCGGTGAAAGGGGAAGAAGATAGGCAGCGAAATAGACCCTTAAAGGTAATGACCAACAAACATGATAAAGCATTAGGGAGGTTGATAGAGGGAGTGTCTTTGGTAGATCCATGGCGCCAGTTTCATCCTGATTGTTCCTATTCCTTCTATTCTCACCCACAGGACTCTTGGTCCCGTATTGACTATATACTGACCAGTTCTAATTTGATGAGGAGGGTGGAATTGGCTGAAATTGGTGACTTGGTAATATCAGACCACTCCCCAATCTGGATTCAATTTAGGGATACATACCCTAAGGGTAACATAGTAACATAGTAACATAGTACATAAGGCCGAAAAAAGACATTTGTCCATCCAGTTCGGCCTGTTATCCTGCAAGTTGATCCAGAGGAAGGCAAAAAACCCTGTGAGGTAGAAGCCAATTTTCTCCACTTTAGGGGAATAAAAAATTTCTTCCCGACTCCAATCAGAATAACTCCCTGGATCAACGACCCCTCTCTAGTAGCTATAGCCTGTAATATTATTACGCTCTAGAAACACATCCAGGCCCCTCTTGAATTCCTTTATTGTACTCACCATCACCACCTCCTCAGGCAGAGAGTTCCATAGTCTCACTGCTCTTACCGTAAAGAATCCTCTTCTATGTTTGTGTACAAACCTTCTTTCCTCCAGACGCAGAGGATGTCCCCTCGTCACAGTCACAGTCCTGGGGATAAATAGCTGATGGGATAGATCTCTGTACTGACCCCTGATATATTTATACATATTAATTAGATCTCCCCTCAGTCGTCTTTTTTCTAAAGTGAATAACCCTAATTTTGATAATCTTTCAGGGTACTGTAGTTGCCCCATTCCAGTTATTACTTTAGTTGCCCTCCTCTGAACCCTCTCTAGCTCTGCTATGTCTGCCTTGTTTACAGGAGCCCAGAACTGTACACAGTACTCCATGTGTGGTCTGACTAGCGATTTGTAAAGTGGTAGGACTATGTTCATATCACGGGAATCTATGCCCCTTTTGATGCAACCCATTATCTTGTTGGCCTTGGCAGCAGCTGCCTGACACTGGTTTTTGCTGTTTAGTTTGCTGTTTATTAAAATTCCTAGATCCTTTTCCATGTCAGTGTTACCGAGTGTTTTACCATTTAGTATGTACGGGTGACTTGCATTTTTCCTTCCCATGTGCATAACCTTACATCAAGGGTCATGACTATTTATGGAGATTTCCCTCACATTTAATAAAAAACGAGGATTTTGTTAACAAATTGATTGCCTGGTGGGAGGAATATATGGGAGATAACCAGGAACACATTGACTCACCAGATCTGTTATGGAATGCTTCTAAAGTGGTCATTCGGGGTAGGATCATAAGTTATGTTTTCGGTAAGCGGAAACAAGCTCAAGCACGATTCGAGCAAACTAGTAGGCTAGTGCGGGTTGCATACCAGGAGTACAGGAGGATTCCTACCGCAGAGAATAGGCAGAAATGGATAGATGCTAGGAGTGTTTTTGAGGCTAATGAGAAGGATAGGGAGCTGCGAAATAACGCGAACCTTTCAGCAACGTTGCACAAATTTGGAAACAAATCAGGACGCCTGCTGGCAAACCTTGCAAAAGGCAGACGAGCCCCATAGTTCATAAATGGGCTTAAGGAAGAAAAAGGACAGGTCACTACCGACCCATGCCAGATTAACTCAAGGCTAGGAGATTATTATGAGGCATTGTATCAGGATGATACTAAGCCAGACCTTACTGACTCTTTGTTAGATAAGGTCAAATTACCATGCCTAACTACGGAACAGTTACATTACCTTAATGGGGAGGTTAGTCTGGAAGAACTACAGTCAGTTATTAAAAAGCAAGGGAATGCAAAGGCGCCTGGCCCAGACGGATATTCGGGAGAGTATTATAAGGCATTGTTAAATCAGGTGTCCCCAGTCCTAGTGAAATGGTACAATGAAGTTTTAAATGGCACAGCGTCCCCAGACAAGGAAAATGTCTCTTATATTAAACTACTTCCCAAACCCGGTAAGGACCCCTTATTACCAGGGTCTTACAGACCAATCTCACTTATCAATGTTGACACTAAAATACTTTCAAAGATCATTGCAGATCGTTTGGCCACCATCTTACCATCAATCATTGGCAATGAGCAGGTGGGATTTGTGCAGGGCCGGTCAGCGGTTACCAATATACGCACGGTGTTAACGGTGTTAGATAGAGTCTGTCACCAGCCAAGGCCTGGCGAAGCTCCAGCCATGCTCACCTTGGATGCGGAGAAAGCATTTGATAATGTAAGGTGGGCATGGCTGGAGGCAGTTTTAGATAGGATGGGTATTTTTGGGACTTTTAGGGTTTTCCTCTCAAAATTGTACAGGCTCCCTAGAGCTCGGATATATACCCCAGGTTTCCTGTCCAAGCCATTCTACCTCCAAAAGGGGACTCGCCAGGGCTGCCCTTTATCACCCCTTTTATTTAACTTGTCAATAGAGCCACTAGCCAGGTTCTTATGCCAATCAGATCTATATGAGGGGATAGGGATAGGCACTAGGCAAATAAAGGCTGCATTGTTTGCAGATGATATAATATTATTTTTAGCCAATCCAAAAATGCATACGGAACGGATTTTCCAGGCACTTAACCACTTCGGATCTTATTCAGGTTATAGATTAAATGCCTCAAAATGTGAATTGCTAGCCTTGTCACAGAAAGATTTAGGAGGTTGTCTGATACCTAAACACTTAAAGGTAAAAAGAGCAAAAGGGAGTGTCAATTATTTGGGCATAAAAATAGGCAGAGATCCGCACTCATTATATTCACTAAATTACCCTCCTCTTATTGCCAAGATTGTGCAAGAACTAGATAGATGGCAAGGATTGCCTCTAAATTTGGTAGGAAGGTGCCATCTCATCAAAATGATGAGTATGTCCAAGCTCCTTTATCCACTCCAGACCATTCCACTTTTACTTCGACATGCGGATATCCAGTTACTGGAAAGTAGGTTCATTCGTTTCATATGGCAGGGTAAAAGACCCAGAATATCGCTGGACAAATTAAAACTTAGAAAGGAGGAAGGAGGCTTAAACTTCCCAGACCTTAGGGGTTACAATCTAGCGTGCATAAGCAGGCACATCTTAGATTGGGCTAATGGGACGACTCACTACTCAAACCTGACTCTAGAAAGGGAATTGGCACTACCTTGGGATCTGATGGCCCTGCTACATGCTAAAAGATCCACTCTACCAGCACACATCAAGTCTTCCCTGGTAGTTAGGGACACGACAGTGGTATGGAAAAAACTTAGAACCCATTTTCACCTTCCATACCAGATTTCCAAGCACCTCCCCTTGATAGGAAACCCTACTTTCAAATCTAGCATGGATAGTGTGTTCTTTAAGGACTGGGCCCTTAAGGGGGTAAGCAAGATAGGGGACCTGTTCCACGAATCTGAAGGGAGGTGGGTGACTTTGAGCGAATTAGAGGGCAAATTTTCACTAGGAAGGTCATCGTTTTTGCAGTACTCTCAAATAAGAAATTATTGTAGGAACCTATCTAGTGATATATCAAAGGAATGGAAGCAAAATGACTTTGATTCATTCCTTAAGACCTCGACGAAGAGATCACTTTCAATGCTACATCAGGTATTGAGAGACAGGTGGAGAGCTTTAGACCATAAGGGAATATTTAAGAAATGGGCCCGAGAATTGGGGGCGACAGAGATCCATGAAACAGTATGGTCAGGTATCGCAGCAATGCGTAAGGCCATAATTAATGAAACTTGGAGGGAAACTCATACAAAAATTTTGCATCATGCTATATACGGATTTAACATACCCAATTCTCCAAACTATCCAGAGAGAATAACAGCGTGCCCCAAATGTGACATTCCCAGAACTGACTTGTATCATGGTTTATGGTCTTGTGTTAAATTGAAGGTGTATTGGGATGAGATCAGCCAGATGCTTAACAAGATTAGCAAGGTGCGTGCTGCAATAACACCATCGTTGGCAATACTGCATTGTGATGCAGTAAACCAAGCGGCAAAGCAAGGTTCAGGAGAAAAGGGAGAGGACTTATCTAATGTGCCATTGATAGGTCATAAATTGATCATGGTCGCCAAAAGATGCATTCTTAAGCTGTGGTTATCAACTGAGACCCCCACTAGAGATATGGTAGTAACTCAAATGGGTAATCTGTTTCATCTAGAATGGCTAGAAGCCTTAAACTGCAAGGAAGTGTTAGGAAAACGTTTCTTTCAAACTTGGAAAATGTTTGCGTTGTCATATGTTCCATGTCCAGAATATACAAAAATTATGAACCCATTCAAGTTGACAGCTTGGTACCTAAAAGAAGACCTGAAGGGGGATCTGGGGCCTTTCAAAATATCCGGGTGATGCCTAACAGAAGTCCTTAAATTGGGAAACTATGATTCTCTGGAAAGATTGTTTGATAGCTAATAGCATCAGTTGGGGATGGGGGGAGGGGGGAGATATACCAGCTTATGGGTAAGGGGGGGGGGGTGAAAAATGAAAATTGAGATTCCAATTGTTATGTATGATTTGCTTTCTTGGCTTTATCTGATTTAATGCAATGCTAAATGGAAGAAAATGTAACACTTCCTAATTGCTTTATGACATGCTATTTCTTTGACATTGTATGAATCTCATGAAACTTAATAAAAAGATAATATAAAAAACAAACAAAAAAAACGGTGTTAAAAAGCCATTTTTTGTCACCTTACATCACAAAAAGTGTAATACCAAGCGATCAAACAGTCATACACACCCCAAATTCATATGAATCAAACCTTCATATCATCCCGCAAAAAAATTAGATCTACCTAGGACAATCACCCAAAAAATAAAAATAAATATGGCTCCCATAAAATGGAGACACTAAAATAAGATTTTTTTTTTGTTTCAAAAATGCTGCTATTGTGTAAAACTTAAATAAATTATAAAAAAGTATATATATTAGATATCTCTGTGTCCCTAAGAAGCTGCTGTATAAAAATATGACATGAACTAACCCCTCAGGTGAACACCACAAAAAGTGTGTCAAAAAAGCCATTTTTTGTCACCTTACATCACAAAAAGTGTGATACCAAGTGATTAAAAAGTCATATGCACTATAACATAGTACCAATCAAACCATCATCTCATACCGAAAAAACTGAGCCCCTACATAAGTCAGTCGCCTAAAAAATAAAAAATAAACTATGGCTTTCAGAATATGGAGACACTAAAAAAATCTTTTTTTAAGAAAAAATACTTTATTATGTCATATTTGGTATTGTCGCATCCGCAACAACCTGCTCTATAAAATTACCACATGATCTAACCTGTCAGATGAACATTGTAAATGACAAAAAATAAAAACCGTGCCAAAACAGCTATTTTTTGTTACCTTGCCTCACAAAAAGTGTGAGAGCAATCAAAAATTATATGTACCCTAAAATAGTACCAACAAAACTGCCACCTTATTCCGTAGTTTCCAAAATGAGGTCTTTTTTTGGAGTTTCTACTCTAGGGGTACATCAAGGGATCTTCAAATGTGACATGTTTTGTTTGGCTGTTAACCATTGCTTTGTTACTGGAAAAAATGGATTAAAATGGAAAATCTGCCAAAAAAGTGAAATTCTGAAATTTCATCTACATTTTCCTTTCATTCTTGTGGAACACACAAAGGGTTAACAAAGTTTGTAAAATCAGTTTTGAATACCATGAGCGGTGTCGTTTCTAAAATGGGGTCATTTTTGGGTGGTTTCTATTATGTAATCCTCACAAAGTGACTTCAGACCTGAACTGGTGTTTAAAAAGTGGAATTTGGACATTTTCTGATGTCCCCAAAAAATAAAATGGCTTTGATAAAATGATCCAAACCTAAAGTAGACATATGGGAAATGTAAAGTAATAACTATCATATGAAGTATCACTATCTGTTTTAAAAGCATAGAAATCTAAATTTGGAAAGTTGCAAATTTTTCCACCTTTTTGTAATTTTTTTTTTATTTTTTTAAATAAAAATGAAAAATATTTACTGAAATTTACCACTATCATGAAGTACAATGTGTCATGACGGCGCAGCAACGCTTTTACGTCACTGAGGCTGAGCTCACCATGGGCAGTCCGGGCACCTCCAGCCGCATGTGCAGTTCGGGTATCTTCGGCTGCATGCGCCTGCACTCTAACCCTGAATGACGCACCCTAGCTGGCCCGATCATGTGATATGGTCCAGTCACGTGGGTCGGCGTCATATGGAGCGCACGCGCACGGGCCAATCCTCCTCCCCTTTTCCCCTTTCAAAAGAAAGCGCGCCTGTCAGTGTTTGTCAGGCAGGCCTGACCGTGAGATGGTGGCACGGTATACCTCTGTTTAACCACCCTGGACATCTGCAATACGCCGCTCCAGGATATTTGTGAGTACCAGCCCTCACTTCTCACTCAGTGGACATTGTGGACTTCTATATTCTAACAGGTCGTCCGTTCTGTTTATGTATTTTTTGCAGGTGTATAATAATTGCCTCATTTGAATATCCATCTGTCTTGTACTATATCGAGGGGCTCTGTTTAGTATCCCCTCCTCCTTTTGGTTCATAGCAGGTAGATAGGTAGGAGCTATGTAATTCCAAGCCCCGTGTCCCCTGACGATTCATGGGGTTTCTTGGTTATAATTAGCAGCCTTAGGATATGTAATACTAAGCCCCGTGTCCCCTGACTATTCATGGGGCTTTTTGGTTATAATTAGCAGCCTTAGGATATGTTAGTCTGATGAAACGCGTTGGGAAATGCCTACATATTGCGGGAAGCAACATAAGATAGGTAGTGTAGCAGCACTCAGGGTATACCGGCCTTGATGTGGTGGTGCACGCGGTGTTGAAAGTCAGTCCGTAGCGTCCCTCCAAGTATCCAGTAATAGTAAAACCGCAGCACTCTCTTGTCTCTTAATTCATGCGACGTTTCGACCTGAACGGTCTTTTTCAAGCTTGAAAAAGACCGTTCAGGTTGAAACGTCGCATGAATTTGATGAAATAAAGGGATTTAAGAGACAAGATAGTGCTGCGATTTTACTATTACTGGATACATATTGCGGGACGCGCCTACACACTGCAGTCAATTTTTCCCCTTGCCTTGTTAATATTACGAGTCCTTTCTTTGGTCACCCCTTTTTTAGGGTTTCATAGGGATTCCTTATCAGGGCAAGGTTCCGGACGGGGCCACCCCTTGCGGGGAACGTTCCCCATGTTAGGTGACTAGGGCCAAATAGGTCAAGCAGGGCCGTATCAGGGAATGTCTCTCTTTCTTTGAGGCCAACCTACCAACACATCTCGGATGCATCTATCACCAATCGGACATCCAAGTGACAAGCCCTTTTTTTTTTTTTTTAGCGTCCCCTTAGTTCCGGTATCCCACACTTGGGACTGGGGCTTAGGGACTTCACTACTTGTCCTCCATGTGCCTGTACTACTGAGCATTTAGGCCTAGGGAGGACTGCACCTAGCCTGATGTGCTGCCAATTTTTGGTATCAAACCAATTTAGGGCCCACACATATGTGTCTGTTTTTGTTTGTAAGGGGTCTTTTATTCTCTGAGTAGGGAGAATTTATATATATTAAAAGCTAAGTTTTAATTTGTTACTGCTCCCCTTCCTTTAGTATTGTTTCAACTTTTGAGCAGCATCCAGGAGAACTGCACACGCAGTCATCTATCCTGGGAAGACTACCTATTATTTTCTCATGAGAAAACAATCTCAGAATGGCTTTGATAAGTAAAAGCATTCCAAAGTTATTACCACATAGTGACACGTCAAATTTCCAAAAAGCCGCCTGATCCTTAAGGTGAAAAATGGTAGGGCCCTGAAGGGGTTAAAGAAATAAATCAAAAATCAATAAATGACTAATACAAATACAAAACATTTTGTATCTTTATTTCAAAAGATAAGAAGTATAAATGGAAAAATCAATATGCAGTTTATATGTCAGTAAAAAATGTAGCTCATCAACAATGGGATTGGGCATTAGAATGTTCTATTCAGTCTGTATATAGGTATGAGCTGATTTTATTTATGTCAAACCAGTGTTTATCCTAATTGAAATAACTATATTTGTAGTACAAACACATTTTTGAACGCTTACAGTACTTATGATAGTGTTCCACTGCTCTAAAATAAGCACTTACAAGATACATAATTTGTGTTGAAAAGGAAGCTTAAATGGTTTGTCTAAGTTTTAGAGTGAGTTAGAAAAGCAAAAGTAATACTCACTTCACTGATCCCAAGCCGCTCCCGTTTCGACACTTATCATGCATCCTATGGTCTGTGTTTCCTAGTTTCATAAAGACACACAGGAAAAGTCAGGAGATACCTGTGCAGCAATCAGCTGAGATGGCATCTCCTGGCATTTCCTGTATGTTGAGACAGAAACTAGGAAGCAGAGACCCGAAGGGGCATGGTAAGTTTTGGAACGGGAGCAGCTTGGGAACAGTGAGGTGAGTATTACTACTTTTGCTTTTCTAACTCACTCTAAAACCCATTAAGCACAGAACAGGATCAGTGAGGGATCAGTGGGGTGAGTATTACTTGTAGTATTTTTTAAGTCACTCTGCTAAATTGAACACAATTGTCTCTAAATAGGTCCGAAATTCTTAATAGCTCTTTATAACTGCTAAGATTTTTTGCTACTGATCCCCAAACGCCATAAATAGATATACAGTTAAAGTGAGATGATCATTTCACAAACTGGCAGAAGTGCTTAGTTGAGTTCTGTGCTCCTTCAGCTCTGTTCAACTCTCTTTGGAGTAGGTTGAGAGAGTTGTTCTATAATCCTGTACACTGCTTACTCTCTTAGGAGAGCTGATCAGAAGTGAGAGAACACCTTAGCAGAGCACTTCTGTCCTTTCATTTAGCATTCTGTGGGGTCTCAGTCCCCAGATACCCACCAATGTATACTTCTGACATGTCAGAAATGTTGTGAAGTAATGTGTACCCTTTAATTGATAAAATGCTGGATTTCTTCAGCCATCACTTCGAGGAGAATATGAGTTTACTGCATACAATACTAGTTCTACATTTAACATAATAAATTGTGTGGAGTAGTTTCCAAAACACCCTCTAGTGGGCACTACAAGCAGGCAGAACTTTATTATTCATGTATGCCTATTGTACCAGAAAAATAAAGCTTTAACTGCTAAAACCATATATTAAGAAATGAATCAGCTACTTGAATACCTTGGGCATCAGCATGTTTTGGTTAAGTTGTGGATTAAAAGCAGCCAGACAGAAAGGGGTTCCTTAGAAAATTATTAATGTGTTCTAAAAATTGTGACAAATTGTCAATTAGCTGAATATGTCTTACAAAGCTGTGTAGTTCTCCTTTCAAAGAACAGTACCAAGTGTCTCTGAACAGAATGATAAGTAGGAGGCCCTGGATAGTAGTGTTGAGCGTGAATATTCGAATAGCAAAATTTGTTATCGAATATCGGCACTTCGCTAATTCGCGAATATTTCGAATATAGTGCTATATATTCATTATTTCGAATATTCGTTAATTTTTTTTATTGTTACCCTAGCTTTTCAAAAGGCGGTACTTTTAAGTTAAGAGATGATTCCCTGCTCCCTGCCCGCTCAAGTCAGTGCCCGTTGCCACCTCTATCTAATTCCCGTGCGCATGGAGCGTCCCCATCACCATGGGAACGCCTCTATGCTAGAATGTACTGTCGGATTTGAGAATCAAGTTGCAATCGCAATGCGAATAATATAACTTGAATAAATCGCATAACTATTTTAACTTGTACCTGGTTTACAATGGTTGGCTTTCTTGAATTGGCGAAGATGGAGAATATTTCATTTTGACTAATAAATATACTCGTCATCCTCGCTAATTGAAAGTAATTTAGTAAAACAGGTCTAAGTTGAAATCCCAATGCGATTAATTCAAGTTATATTAATCGCATTACGATTTTAACTTGTAGATGCTGCTGGGTCTCTAATGGAATGGGTCAGCTTGCTAGAATTAATGAAGTTAACGAATATGGAATCTAGCAGTGTTAATTTGTAATCGCAAGGCGATAATATTTGCTATTAATATTTTTGCAGTGAAATTTGTTTTGCGACACTGGCTCTTTTTTGGAAAATGTATGGGTGAATGTACACCTCCTTTTGTGGTATGGACCGACGTACTTAGTGGTGAAATTCTTTCTGTGACACTGGCTTTTTTCGGAGAATGTATGGGTGAATGTACACCTCCTTTTGCGGTATGGAACAAATTACTTAGTGGCAAAATTCTTTCCATGACACTGGCTCTTTTTCGGAAAAAATGTATGGGTGAATGTACACCTCCTTTTGCGGTATGGAACGACTTACTTAGTAGTGGCATTCTTTCTGTGACACTGGCTTTTTTTTGGAAAATGTATGGGTGAATGCACATCTCCTTTTCTGGTATGGGCCGAATTACATAGTGGTGAAATGTATTATGTGAAATAGGCATTTTTGGGGAAATTTGATGGGTGACTGTACACCTCCTTTTGCTGTATAGGCTAAATTACACAGTGTTGAAATTTTACATTTCAAAGTAAACTCCGCTGCTCTGTATCACTTGTGAAGTCAATGTCTCCAGCAATGCCTCTCTCGCGATTTACACCAAATACATTATTTTCATGTAGAGATCCAACAATTATGTTGGAGGCATGTAGTGGTGGTTTGCCTGGGCGAACGGAGTCATGTAGTGGTGGTTTGCCTGGGCGAACGGAGTCACAAATGGGAGAAACTGCTCCGTGTCCTTCAGCAAGAAATCAAATCCTGGCTTTCTCTGCGACAACTCAAAATCGGAACCATGGTGACAGACAACGGGAAGAACATAGTGTCGGCGCTGCGTCAAGGATGGGTGAGCCATGTGCCCTGCATGGCACACATGTTCAATCTGGTTGTCAAGCGGTTCCTGAAGTCATCCACCCATCTGCAAGACATCCTAAAAATGGCCAGGAAACTTTGCATGCACTTCAGCCATTCGTACACCGCAAAGCACACCCTTCTTGAGCTGCAGTGGCAGAACTGCATCCCCCAACATGGGCTGATATGCAATGTTTCCAACCATTGGAATTCTACCCTTTATATGTTGGACCAACTGTACGAGCAGAGAAAGGCCATAAACAATTTCCTGATGATCCAAGCGGACAGGAGTAGTCCCTGTATAACTTTGATGTCAGCCAGTGGCAGCTCATGCGTGACACCTGCCATTTGCTCAGGCCCTTTGAGGAGTCCACGTTATTTGACAGTCACCAGGACTACGGGATGAACTATGTCATTCCACTGCTTCATGTCCTGGAACAGATGCTGGGAAATCTGTCTGGTCAGGGGAATGGAGATGTGGCGCCAAGGAAGATGGCGGCAGAGTTTGATACATGTGTCTGTCAATATCTCTGTTTAAAGTCAGTGAACGGAAACATCATTTATCGCTAGGATATGCAAACACCAACCGATGGGGTGGTAGCCGCCAGAAGTAGGTCATCGCACGAAGGACAGTCATTTTCACATCTCGAGGTATCCTCCCGGAAACTTGACCTCTGCATGTCGACGGTCTGCATTGCGAAGCTTGTCTAAAAGAAAAACCCCGCAGTTCACCCCCTCTTGATCCGGCACAGGCTGCTTTGCTCCTTCAAAAACAATGGATTCTGTATAGCGTAACACCAATGTATAATTTCTCATACACCAGACTGAAAGAGTATTCCAAGCACCTGTCTGCCCACATAGCTGCCGAGAAGCAGAAGGGTCTTGCCATTAAAGTGGACTCAGAGCTGAACCTAAAAGTCACATTTTCCTATTTACCTGGACTCAAAGGAAAGGACAGAGATCCACTGGCTGTGCTCATACAGATTTCATCCCAGCATCCACTCACCAAGGCAAGCACAGAGGATCAGATTGTGTGGACAGTTTGGTTCTGCAGGGCGTACAAAGAGGACGATCTATTGAAGGTGTTACCGAAGATATTTACTTGCCTCATACTCTTCCTGTATAACGGCTCAGAGGCTCTCACGGCTATCGTAGGGACGTGGTTTCAAAGAAACTTTGACTGTTTTGGTAATCTGATGATCAGTTCTCAGGACCTTACGTGGCTAGCAGCGATGTGGACCGGGTATGACGTGTCTGGATCAGTGTCGGCCACAGAGCTTGTTTTCTCTATGCCCGTCAAACGTCGCATGGACATTTCTTATGCCATCCACGCAGAGGACTTCAAGACTTTATAGAATGATATTCATAAATTAAAGGACGAGGTCACATTGGAGGAAGTGGACAATTTATTCCAATGTCTTTACTCGCATTTCTTCAGAAACTTTAGAATTCACTTATCAGCAACCCAGCTCACCATGGAATAAGCTGGATTTGGCTTGTTTGTTGGACTGTCCTCCAGTTATCAGCCATAACCCAATGCATTTTTTGATCCTTATATACCCTCGTGGTCACCCGACACTGGTCATCAATCCATTCTTGTTGATTAAGCTCTTTGTTTTTCCAGTTTGTCTTTTAAATCTTCTGGTTTTGACCCTTCTGTGTTGTATTTTATGTGTGTTATTATCCTGTTTGTTAAATAAACATAGATTTTTTTTCCCCCGTTCAAAAAAAATGTTTGTGATTTGGTAGCCAAAAGCAAATGCAGGAGTGGGTACAAAACACAGAATACATGCAACTATTCCATTCACATGTCATCTCTGTTTTGGATTCACTCCTGTTTTCTTTTGGCATTAGCAATACTGATGGATTACTGACCAAATGCTGACCATGTGAAGGCGGATTCTCAAAAGACAGGGTCCGTTTTTTGGGTGTTGTTCTTATGACGGATCAGACTAAGGGCAAAATAATCTGTGACGTCAACACAAACTTACTCCTGACACCCTCTCCACTCTGTCAGGGGGCTCTACTTGTATCAGCTTGTAAAAAGAACAAGTTCTGTAGACATCTATGTGGAATAAGCTGATGACTGTGTAAAAGGAGTGTGCTTCTTGGCACTAACATCGATCTGTAAGGCCTCATGCACATGACCGTAGTTTTGGTCCGCTCGGATGCGGACATATTCACTTCAATGGGGCTGCAAAAGATGTGGACAGCACTCCGTGTGATGTCCGCATCCTTTGCTCCATTCCGTGGCCCCGCAAAAAAAAATATAGCATGTCATATTCTTGTCCATGATGCGGACAAGAATAGGCATGTCTACAATAGGCCGCCCCTTCCGTTCAGCAAATTGCGGAAGGCACACGGGCGGCTAAGACTGAGGCCTAAGACTGAGTTCATATGTGAGTTATTTGGTCAGTTTTGGCACCGTGACTCCCCAAATAAGTGAAGTGTGCAGTGATTCTAAGTGCGACGCCTGTCATCTGCATGTCATACGGACTAACAGAATTATTTCACTACCACAGCAGACTCCCTATGTGTGTTACTGCAAGGCACAAGGTTCTACACAACTATAAAGGCTCTCTGCAGCCAGGAAATAGCAGTTTTTAAACGTAATTCGCTACAAATTTATTCGGATCGAACCAAAAAATTCTTGTCATGATGTTGTCAGTCATGATGTTGTCAGGGAAAAATTGATGGTTTTGCACATAAGTTTTTTCTGCTATTCTGTTTAGTGTTTCCATTGTTTCCATCTGTATTGTATCTGGATTGCATCTCCTCCTCAACATCTCCTAGCAACCATTAGTGAAAAACGCATTGCATCTAGATGCTTTCCGTTTTTCACACAAGCTCCATAAATTTCCATGGATCTAGAGCTGTGTGAAAAATTTACAATATAGAACTTGCTGCAATTATTCCTGAGATCAAAGATGATACGTGAAAACGACACTCATGTGCACAGACCCATTGAAATGAATGGGTCAGGATTCAATTCGGATGCTATGCTTTCACTATATCCGTCGCATCCAGATGGAAAACTCATTTGTGTGAAAGAGCCCTAACAGACAGCATAGAATATATAAATCATCAGTACAGTAAAAAGTATTATTGTAAGTCTCATTGTGTTCCAAGTGTCATTCTACATGCATTGGTAATATTTCTGATATTCTAAGTTGTTCCCAGCATGTTGATTGATTAGGTGATGTTAGTGAGCTGCTATTACCTTGCAGACAATGGCCCACTGGTGTGAACAAAAGACTGTTGCTATAGCAACCATTGCAATATTATTTTTTAATCCACATTTCAAGCAGACTACTAAATTAAATTCAACATCTGATTTTCATTAATTTTAACACCTTCATGGCTCTGAGAAATGGAGACCAATGTGTTATAGACATTAAATCTAATATATAAAGCTGTGTGTATGTGTGTATGTCCGCTAAAGGAATCCACACCGTCACATTTACAATCACGAAATTTGGCACACAGGTACATCAGGTGTCCGGGAAGTTTTTAGACCGGGTCTCAGCTCTCTAGCACGTACCATTGTTCCTGAGATATTCCCCAAAAATGCATTAGCCAATAGAAGCCTGGTCACATGACCCTTATCAGCCAATAGAAACTCGCAGGCCCTTAGTCTTCACATACACACTGTTTTACACCAGGTTTCCATAACAACCCAGCTGCTATAGGTCAGCTTTGAAGGGGCATGACACAGTGGATGACACTGTTAAGGGAGCGGAGTGCTGTGAGGTCACAGTTCAGGGGGCAGGTAGGGTGGCCATTCAGGCCACCCTCAAAAGACGGACTTAAAAACCCTGCCCCCAGGTCCCACTAAGCCACTACACCGACTGGCTAGATTACGCCCACTCCCACTCCACAGCGGACAGGGATTGAAAAAATTAAGGTAAAAATCAACTTCTGTCAGCTGCAGGGGTGGGAGGGAGGGTGACTTTATCCCTGCAGCTCATGCTCAGACAGCACAGTGTTGCTGTCTGAGAGTGAGCTGTTCAAAAGGACATCCATGTGTCCATCTAGGCCCTGCGCCGGATGGAGGACAGGGAGTCTGAAAGCTGGACTGTCCGGCCTAAAACCAAACCTCTGGCCACCCTAGGGGCAGGCTGCTATGTAGGCCACAGTTAAGAGGATGGTCAGTGTTAAGGGGCAGATTGCTGTAGAGGCCACTGTTAAGGGATGGGGTGTTATGGAAATCACTGTTAAGGAGATGGGGTACTGTGGAGGTCACTAATGAAGGGTCGGCCGCTGTGGAGGTCACTGTTAAAGGGATGGACTGCTGTGGATGTCACTGTTAAGGGGGCGGGATGCTGTGGAGGTTACTGTTAAAGAGGTGGGCTGCTGTGGAGGTCACTGTTAAGGTGGTGGAATGCTCTGGAGGTCACTGTTAAAGGGGCAGGTGCTGTGGAGGTCTCTGTTAAGGGGGCAGGGAATGGTGGAGGTCACAGTTAAGGGGACGGTCCGCTGTGGAGGTCAGTATTAAGGGTTGGGGTGCTGTAGAGGTCACTGTTAAGGGGGCAGGGTGTTGTGGTCGTCACAGTTTAAGGGAACGGAACTCTGTGGAGGTCACTGTTAAGGGGGTGGGTTATTGTGGAAATCACTGTTAACGAAACAGGGTACTATGGAGGTCACTAATAAAGGGGCAGCCGCTGTGGAGGTCACTGTTAAAGGGGAGGGTGCTGTGGATGTTACAATTAAGGGGGCAGGCCGTGGAGGTCACTGTTAAAGGGGCGGGGTACTGTAGATATCACTGTTATAGTGGATACTGTTATCTTTTAAAGGGTTTCTATCACTTCGTTTCACCTATTTAGCTTTCAGACACTAGCGGTCCGCTAGTGTCTGCTTTATCTAACCATCCTAATATAAGATCTTATTGTCCTGCCGTTTAGCTAAAAAAATAACTTATATAGATATGCAAATGAGCCTCTAGGTGCTATGGGGGCGTGATTAGCACCTAGAGGCTCCGTCTACCTTAACAAACTGCCGCCGCCCAGCGCGTCCCTCCAGCCCGCCCATCTCCTCCGGAATGCGATGCTCCTCGTATTCGGCGCATGCGCAGTGAATGTCTGATCGCTTCCCTGCTCAGACATCTCCACTGCGCCTGTTCCTCGGAGCACTATGACGTCATCGGTGCAGGCGCAGTGGAGATGTCTGAGCAGGGAAGCGATCAGATATTCACTGCGCATGCGCCGAATACGAGGAGCATCGCATTCCGGAGGAGATGGGCGGGCTGGAGGGACGCGCTGGGCGGCGGCAGTTTGTTAAGGTAGACGGAGCCTCTAGGTGCTAATCACGCCCCCATAGCACCTAGAGGCTCATTTGCATATCTATATAAGTTATTTTTTTAGCTAAACGGCAGGACAATAAGATCTTATATTAGGATGGTTAGATAAAGCAGACACTAGCGGACCGCTAGTGTCTGAAAGCTAAATAGGTGAAACGAAGTGATAGAAACCCTTTAAAAACACACACAAACATTAAATGAAATAGATGAAATATACCCGTGCGAAGCCGGGTCCTTCTGCTAGTAAAAAATAAAAATTGACCAGGTAATTGTTCAATATGAGCCATATTCTATGTTCACATTTCTATTTTGTTTTACAGTTATGAGCAACATCAATCATCTTGTAATACTGATACAACTGCAGATTGCAGATATAAACTCTTTATACATTTTTATGTAGATATTTTTGTTGAGCTTGGACTCTTTTTTTTGTTTGTTTGAGAAAACATTATCTGATCTCCTTCTCCTTTGTAGCCATACAGCAGTGAAATTATAGCTTTACATATTGTTTAGAAAATGCATATTTCTTTTACTTTCTACATCTGTATATTTATTTGGCAAAATTACATGAGATGCAAAAATAGATGAGTTTCAAAACTTCAGTGTGAAAGAAAATTGTCTTTGAAAGTTTTATTCAAAATTCTCTGGGTTTGCAAATGAGACGGCAAAGATATAATCTATGGGCAGATTTGTGACTCATTTAGCATCTTTTGAAAAACCACTATTTTTGCACAAAAAAAATCAGTTTTGACACATGAGCTTAGAATCCACAATAACTTTGCAAGTAAAACTTTGGAAAAGTAATTTTCACATTTTTAGGATTAAATAGAAGTTAGTCAAAACACTGGTCATAGTAACTAGTGATGAGCGAATCGAAGTCCAGTTGTTTTTATACACTCTGATATTATTATCAGATGCTGCGATCATGTATGAATTCGACATCTGAGGGTACAATGTCGGGGGGCAGGGCAATAGCCACTCCCTATCATTGCTAATATTAACAAAGTAACTCCCACAAATAATATAAAGAGGGTTAAAAGCTAGTAAAGAAATCTAAAAATATAAATAATATAATAAGATAAAAATATATATTCCAACACTTTCTAAGGTATCATGATGACAACCAGAGTTGTTCCCATGATGGCATACTCACAAACATTGTAGTTTGTACATTTGGGGCATGTTATCCCCACTCCAGAAACACCTCCAATCCTGGCCCGGACTGTCCACTTATGGGTGAGGCTTATATAACTCTGCCTATGAGTAGCCACTAATTCGCATGGCTTACATAAGACCCACCCATTTTCTGCCCAGGACAATCCAAATTTTCCTAGACTCTCTGAAAATTAGGGACAGTCCCTGTAAATTTAGAACTGTTGGCAACTATGTGGAGAATGTACCAAGGAACAAGGTTAGGGGGCACACCAAGTAATGTACGGAGTGCAAGGGGCGGTTTCTCATTTTCTCCAGGTCCGCTGCACCAGCTGCTCATATAGGTTTGGCCCCTCCATTGTGACCATATTCAGGTCTGTTTGCATTTTCAGAGGTCTCACCTTATAGTACATTCTCTTTATGCTTTATATCAAGCATGTCAAACTCAAAGGCTAACATGGGCCAAAAAAACAAAATTTAAGTTTATGTGGGCCGCATCAAAAAAAAACAAAAAAAACGTACATTTTCATAGAGCAACATTGTTGTTTCATGACTGCTGACCCCCAACATCCCGTTGCCCAATAACACAAGTGAGACCTATATATATATATATATATATATATACAAATATTAAACTTCACTATAAGACACACCTAGGTTTTTGAGGAGGAAAATAAGAAAAAAATATTTTTAACCAAAAGTTGTGCTTTTGGTGGGCTTTGAATTAATGGTGGTCTGTGCATGACACTATTATGGGGGATCTGTGGATGACGCACTGTCATGTGGGGGATCTGTGGATGGCAGTGTTATCGGGGACCTGTGGATGGCACTGTTATGGGGGATCTGTGGATGGCACTATTATGGGGATTCTGTGGATGGCACTGTTATGGGGGATCTGTGGATGGCGCTGTTATGGGGGATCTGTGGATGGTGCTGTTATGGGGGATCTGTGGATGGCACTGTTATGGGGATCTGTGGATGGCACTGTTATGGGGGATCTGTGGATGGCACTGTTATGGGGGATCTGTGGATGGCACTGGTATGGGGATCTGTGGATGGTGCTGTTATGGGGGATCTGTGGATGGCACTGTTATGGGGGATCTGTGGATGGCACTGTTATGGGGGATCTGTGGATGGCGCTGTTATGGGGGATCTGTGGATGGCGCTGTTATGGGGGATCTGTGGATGGCACTGTTATGGGGATCTGTGGATGGCACTGTTATGGGGGATCTGTGGATGGCACTGTTATGGGGGATCTGTGGATGGCGCTGTTATGGGGGATCTGTGGATGGTGCTGTTATGGGGGATCTGTGGATGGTGCTGTTATGGGGGATCTGTGGATGGCACTGTTATGGGGGATCTGTGGATGGCACTGTTATGGGGGATCTGTGGATGGCACTGTTATGGGGGATCTGTGGATGGCGCTGTTATGGGGGATCTGTGGATGGCGCTGTTATGGGGGATCTGTGGATGGCGCTGTTATGGGGGATCTGTGGATGGCGCTGTTATGGGGGATCTGTGGATGGCGCTGTTATGGGGGATCTGTGGATGGTGCTGTTATGGGGGATCTGTGGATGGCATTGTTATGAGGTGGGGGATCTGTGGATGGAACTGTTATGGGGGGGATCTGTGGATGACACTGCTATATGTCATCCACAGATCCCCCTCATAAGTGTCCCCCAATACACCGGGCCCCGCCGCTCACCGAAGTATTTATAAACGTGAATCCTTATCCTGTTAAGTTGAACTAACGCTGCGCTCTCCCATGTTCCCATGTTCCCCTGTATCCCCACAGCACTTACTTAAGCTTCCATAGCAGGCAGAGCGGGCGGCAGCAGTAACGTCACTCACTGACGTCGCGCGTCTGCTCCGCCTGCTTCATTCATAAAGTGGGCGGAGCAGGCGCTCGACGTCAGTGAGTGACGTTACTGCTGCCGTCCGCTCTGCCTGCTATTGAAGCTTAAGTGCTGTGGGGATACAGGGGAACATGGGAACATGGGAGAGGGCAGCGTTAGTTCAACTTAACAGGATAAGGATTCACGTTTATAAATACTTTGGTGAGCGGCGGGGCCCGGTGTAAGATTACAGTGACTGCACCGGGCCCCGCCCCTAGTTACGGACTCCAGCCCCTCCTCTCTCCCGGCTCATACATAGCAGTGCATCTTTGCCGGGCCGCAAAGATATTCATTGCGGGCCGCATGCGGCCCGCGGGCCGCATGTTTGACACCCATGCTTTATATTGATATCATTATATGCTGGTTTCTATTATCTGTGCCTATGGTGGGGCAATTCAGTGGACCTGTATGTGCTGGTTATATAATACCTATTGCATACCGCACTTTGTTCTGATTGTATACAATTTTTTTATGTGTCTGTTGGTGTGTCTAATAAACTTTATATACTTTTTATACTGATTCATTGTCGGATGTGCATTTATGGGGTGGTTCTGGTGACCCTTTCTTGGGTTAGGTTTTATTGAGAATGTATCAAGGTTCATGGAAACACTCCAAGTGATGCCAAACCATGCCTTACTGCACCATACTCATATTACAGGGCTTTTATAGGGTGAACATCTTCGTGAATCATTCATAGTGTACTGTTTGGTGAGAGCGGCTGACTTACAGTTAAAACCTCACCTTACACTTAATACATGCCTTTCAATCTTTATTCCAGGCACAGTTTTAAGTCCCAAACTTTGGTTCAGGAAGGTGTACTGTATGATTATAGCTATTGGCAGTCACTTACCCTTGTACCTTTTTGTGAGCATATTTATTGGTGCCGTTTTATTAAAGTGTTTTTTTTGTGTTTGAGTGTCAATTAGGCTACTTTCACACCTGCGTTCGGTGCGGATCCATCTTGTATCCGCACCGATAATGCAAACGCTTGTATCCGTTCATAACGGATCCGTTTGCATTATTCATTCCAAAAAAAGTCTAAGTCAAAACGGATCCGTCTTGACCTACATTGAAAAATTGCACCATATTGTGTCAGTGAAAACGGATCCGTCCCCATTGACTTACGTTGTAAGTCAGGATGGATTTCTTTGGCTCTGCATCGTCAGGTGGACACTAAAACGCTGCAAGCTGCGTTTTAGTGTCCGCCTCAAAAGCGGAATACAGGCGCAACGGAGACCAAACGCAGCCAAATTTAAGCTTTCTGAACGTATCCTTATCCATTCAGAATGCATTGGGGCTGAACTGATCCGTTTTGGGCCGCTTGTGGGAGCCCTGAAACGGATTTCACAAGCGGACCCAGAAATGGCAGTGTGAAAATAGCCTTAATGAATTGAACATATATGTATTCTATAATACTCCCAGTGTTGCATACAAGTGCTACTGGCATTCATTAAATGTTTCCAATATCATGTATGTTAATACAATTGCTGTGATCTGGTCTTGGCATACTATTATTACTATTGGCTTTCTACATTGAATGTATGCAGTATTTTCTCTTAACAACCCCTATAATCTTTTGGAAACAAATAGGTTTTAAAGGTGTTCTGTCACAAAAATATTCAACATTTTTCAAACCAGCACCTGGATGTGAATACTTTTGTAATAGAATGCTATTGAAAAGTTAGTATAGCCAGTGAGCTATTCAATAAAATGTATCTGTATAGCGTCACCTTCATTTCTTTTCCTTATTTCTTGGCCGCCTCACTGAGCTGGTAGAACTTGCTAACTGTAAATCTTCAACTGCCACCAGCCATATATCTATCTATCTACTTATTATCTATTTCTCTCTTTCTTTAATATCTATTAGGGTCCATTCACATGTCCGTAAGTATTTTGCGGATCCGCAAATTGCGTATCCGCAAAACACAGACACCTGCAATGTGCGATTCGCAATTTGCGGATCCGCACATCACAGACACTGTAATAGAAAATGCCTTTTCTGGTCCGGAATTGCGGACAAGAATAGGACATGTTCTATTTTTTCCAGGAACGAAATTGCGGATCCCGAAAAAACGGATCCCGAAAAAATGGATGCGGATCCAGGAAATGTGGATTTGCATCCGTTCCAGCCCCATTGAAAGTGAATGGGTCCGCAAATTGCGGAACGAATGCGGACCCAAATTAAGGACGTGTGAATGGACCCTTAATATGGAGTTGGTCCTGCCCTTTGCAGCTAAAAACAGCTTCAACTACTTTTACTTTCAACAAGATTTTGTGAGGTCAGACACTGATGTTGGACAAGAGAGTCTGGCTCGCAATCTCTGTTCTAGTTCTTGTCTTTGTGATGGACAGTCAAGCTCTTCCACACCAAACTCACCAACCATGCCATTATGGACCTTGCTTTGTGTGCTGGGGAGCATAAAAGGGCCTTCCTCAAACTGTCCCCACACAGTTGAATGCATACATTTTCTGTTCTATATGTCTTGGTATGCTGAAGCATTAAGATTTCCCTTCACTGGAACTACGGGTCCTAGGCCAACCCCTGAAAACAACACCTAAGGCCAAGTTCACACGAACGTATGGCTTTTATAGTTTTTTACGGTCCGTTTTAAACGGATCCGTTGGTCCGTTTTTGTCTTCCGTTGTGTTTCCGTTTCCGTTCCGTATGTCCGCAAAGAATAGCCGTATGGTTTCCGTGTCCAATCCGTTTTTTGCGGATCAGAAACGGAATAGAAAAGGTTGGACATCATCAGTTTAGGACACATCCCTTTTTCACTCCCCCTATTTAACTTGGTCATGTGATAGTTGTGACTCCATTTTCATCAGCTTGTTTCAGCATTGAGAGCGCATTTGGAATCCTGTGTTTGGCAGACATTGGTTTCTGGCTACAATTTTCTGCTGTATCATGGCTGAGGAGGAACTGGTTCTCTTGTGCTGGCTGCTTTCTCGGGACTTCGAACCGCAGCCAACTCTGCAGAACGTGGAACCGAGGAGGAGGAGGCAGTGGGTTCACCATATTGTCACTCAGCGACACAGCATCCTGAGAAATTTCATCGGTATTGTCGTATTATGTCTGTGAACAGCTTTGACTTGTTGCCAGAGACTCTGCGCCCTGGCCTCACCTACCAGGACACAAATATGAGGCGCTGCATTTCTCCAGAGGAGCGGCTCATCGTTTATTTTATAGAATGTGCTTAGTATTGCATGTTATTAATGTTATCATTTTGTTATATGTGTCATAGTGTTGCGCCAAATTTTTAAATGTAAAATAGAGAAATAGTATTGTAGACGGGCACTCTATACCAGGAGACACACACATGTAGATATAGAGTGCACGTCTACAGTACTATTTTTTGATTTGCCATTTTATCTGACTGGGTAATTCAGGCTAGACGACTAGCACCTATACATATTTACTGAGCAGGTGACCAACCACTTTGGTTATATTAGTTGTAAATGGTGGTTGTTATAGTATATAATCTTTCTTTCTTTTTGTTTTTCAGATTCGTGGCAACAGGGAATTCATTTGTATCTCTGCATTTTGAGTTCCTGCTGGGAGTTTCGACGATTTCTATGATAGTTCGTCAAACATGTGATGTGATTTGGCAGCGACTCAGGGAAGCGGTGATGCCAGTGCCCAAGGCTGAGGATTGGATCCGAATTGCTGAGGGTTTTTATGGTGATGCGCAGTTTCCAAACTGCATTGGGGCACTGGATGGCAAACACATTCGTGTTAAGAAGCCGCCTCATTCAGGGTCCCTGTACTACAATTATAAACAGTATTTCTCTGTCGTGCTAATGGCCTTGGCTGACAGTAATTACAAGTTTATAATTGTGGATATTGGGGCATATGGGAGCACTGCAGATGCTTCCAGAATGTGTGAGAGACTTCGAGCCAACCAGCTTGCCCTACCAGAGCCCAGATTGCTGCCAGGTTCTGCGGGACCACCGGCTCCATTTGTAATTGTGGCTGATGAAAGGTTTGCTTTGGCACCACATGTCATGCGACCCTTTCCCAGACGCAACCTGGATGACAGCAGACGTATCTTCAACTATCGGATGAGTAGAGCTCGTCGGTATGTTGAGTGTGCGTTTGGAATACTCACACAGAAGTGGAGAGTATTCCTGTCATCCTTACAGATGGCACCGGAGAATGCCAAACGGGTTATTCAAGCGTGTGTGATCCTGCATAACTTTGTCAGGATTAATGATGGTCCCTCAGAAGTTGAGGATTTAGAATCTGGTACATCTTCTTCAGGAGGATTGGACCAGACCCTTCACGGACGACCTGGAACTGCAGCCCTTGCAGTTCGGGCCCTCTATGAAGAATATTTTTCAAGTCCTGAGGGAGCAGTGCCGTGGCAGATGGGCGTAGTTCATGGCAGAGTGTAAAATAATCTGGACTCTGGTAATCCTAGTAACTTTATTTTCCTAGTTGTATTTTTGTTTGGTGGTGGGGTTATATGTTGATAGTGTAGGGACTCACAAGACAAAGAGGACCCTTGACGTGGGCTGGGGTTATATTGTATGAATTGTCAAATTACATTCGTGTAGTCTAAATTGCGAAATTAGTCAATTTTCATGACTACAAAAATCATATATTTGATTGTATACAACAACCCTCTAATACCTCTTAAAAACAATAACTAAATCAGACCTATTTTATGATTGCATACGCACCCATATGTTGCAATACTTATTCCAAACTTGTTGTTTTTCCCTAGGCATGCCGAAGACTTTAAAGATGCTGTCCAAGGTCCCGGAATCGGAGATTATTCAAGCACATACAACATGATTCCAATAGATGTAGATTATGTATTTTTGGGGTTAAGCTGGTCTGCCCATCCTGTGTCCCTGCAACTGTATACAAACAACAATTCCCAGTCTGGGTTGATATTCTATAGCTCTTATAGGGCATGCTTGGAGTTGTAATTTTTATACAGCTAGATGGCGGAAGGTTGAGCAGCGTTGACTTTACGTTTATTGCCAGCCCGAGTTGTAATGATTCACCAAAAAAAAGATGTGTATGACGTTTGGAGTGTACTGATGTAATTCAAACATGTAATGTTGTATACCGTTTAAATGTTGATGCTCTGCTAATAAAAGGAAACAGATTTTTTGAATCTTTGTATATATTTGTAATGAACATTTTCCAGGGTAAAAATAAAAGTGCTTAATATTCAGCTATCAAATACAAAACAAAAACATAACATCAAAATGAAATTTCGGATAATTCCCGCATAAAAGGGCCCTGTGTGCTAGGGCCAGCCACATTAGGGGGTGGTGGGTATCGCATCCTTGGTACAGGACAAGGGGGTCGAGGGGCAAAATCATGTTCTTGTGAAAATAGGGGCTGTGAATAAGTTTGTTGGATGGGCTGCTGGTAATACATACTGGGCCCTGGTTGGGCTGATGTGCCAACGCTTATAGTTAAAGCCCGACAATGTACATTATGGACTGCCCGCACTAGCTCTACTGGGTCCATAGGGCTTTTTAGAATGTTGGCTACAGTAGCCATAACAGAAACAAATATATCTTGCTTTTCAGCAGACAAAGGTTCTATAAGTGGCGCTAGGCCACTGAGCATTCGTTCTTCCTTGCCCTCAATCCTTCTCTGCCTTAAATACTCGAGCACCTGACTTTCAACAATGGCTCGAGTATTTAAGGCAGGTTCGGCAGGCTGTGGTGCGCCCCTTCTCCGCCGTGATGGTCTCCTTAATAAAGGTTCGGGGCTCGACTGAACCTCAGCCCCAACCTCCACAGCAGAGGACTCCTCCCTCTCTGCCGGATCCAATGGTTGCGACAGTTGTGGCTCTTCAGTGGCCAGAGAAGGGGAATCCTGTGGAGCAGCCACACGCTCCTCATCACTGGTCGTAGACTCATGGCCCCTCTGCTCTTCCAGGCTGTCAACGGTGCTGTGGAATGAGAGAGTAATGTAAATAACATTGGTATATATATATATATATATATATATATATATATATATATATATACATTGTATGAACATATAAGCCACATTTCGTAACCCACACTGGATGACATGGCTCCAGTAGACGTGTCACATATTGATTATCAGGATAAATAATCAATCTGAAAAGGCGTTTGGAGATCCTTATTATGTAATATAGAGCTGCAAGGATGGTTGTCCCTTATCGCTATCCTCACCTGTTTATAATGTTAGCCATTTGTGCCGGTCATATCAGGAAAAACAATGGTAGCTGGAATACTTTAGTGATCATTGTGGTGACAAGGCCAGTATATTCCCACAAGATATTATAACAACATGTACCTGGCTTGTGCACTCCAGCCATAGTTGTATACTAGCCTATAAAACATTACTGGTAAAATGAAAAATATTTTTCAAAAAATAAGCCACTACTAATATATTTGGGGACATTTCTAAGCAAACATTCAAAATAATCTAGACATTTCATACTCACGGCCTAAGGTCCAGCACTGGCTTTAAGAAAGCCAGCTGCCGGGTATAAATGTATGGCTTCTTTCTGACGCCTCCATCACCACTTTTGCCCATGGTCTGAACTCGTTCCCGGCGGAACTGATCCCGGCACGACTGCCAGCGAGTCTTTAAGCGTTGGACTGTAGAAATATAACATAACAACAATTGGAACTTAAAAAATGTCATCACACGTATAAAATCACATCACTAAATATGGTTACTACTACATTAAAACCGGTAAATACTTAATTTAATATACCATATACTGGAGATTAACCTGCGAGATAGCAGGATTGTTGTAACCCGGTAATCATAACAGGCCTTTAAACATTATTCAGACTTGATATTTTGACATTACAGGGATACACAATATGAAGCTCTAAAGCTGGTTAAAATGTATACCTCTAAGCATGTCCACACATGAAATATATATCAGACTGCAGCAGGCCATGGTTAAAATTGAGGTTTTACTACAGCAGGTGAGCCACAGGTGGCCATGGCTGATGAATAATCAAACAATATATAGTGCTGAGCACTTTGACATTGAAAAAGCAAGTGCTACACAACATCCTCATGGTGCACATTCAAAAAAACACATACTGATTTACCTGCTTGTGTAATAGACTCCAATATACACCACTGCTTGACAAGTAACAATGACATTATTGGCATTTTACACATAAATCACATCAACATGGGTTGGCATACCTAATTTTCGGCGTTTGGAGGAAGTGGCCTTCTCCCACTCTCTGGGCAACATGTCACGGGTCACCTCGTCCCATGCCCGCTCCTTGCACATGCGGTCGTGATAGGCCTCCGTTCGAGTGTCCCAAAGCAGGGGACGTTCCTGGATCAGCAAGATCAATTTTTCTGCATCCATCTTGAGAAGCTGCTATCTTGCAAGGCAGACAGGCTGGGGCCGGTTTCAGCACCTGCACATGTGCTCTTGACAAAGTTTGTAAACACAGAACACATGGCAAAAGTAGGCTGGGCCTAGTATTTCTAAATTAGTGATCCGCAAAAAACGGATGACATACGGATGTGTTCCGTATGCATTCCGTTATTTTTGCGGACCCATTGACTTCAATGGAGCCACGATCCGTGATTTACAGCCAAATATAGGATATGCTCTATCTTTCAACGGAACGGAAAAACGGAAATACGGAAACGTAATGCATACAAAACACATTCCGTTTTTTTGCGGAACCATGGAAATGAATGGTTCCGTATACGGACCGTATACGAAACACAAAAAAACGGCCCGTTCACTCGCAAAAAAAACATTCGTGTGAACTAGGCCTTAGTATTATGCCTCCTCCAACAAACTTTACTGTTGGCACAATGCAGTCAGGCAGGTAACGTTCTCCAGGCATTCGCCAAATCCAAACTTGTCCATAAGACTGCCAGTTAGAGAGGCAGGACACATCATTCCACAGAACATGTTTCCATTGCTCTGGAGTCCAGCGGTGGCGTAGGCTCCATTAGATGCTGACATTGTGCTTGACTATGTAAGGCTTTCCTGCAGATGCTCAGCCATGAAAACCCATGCCATGAATATCCTGGCACACAGTTTTTGTGCTGATGTGAATGCCAGAGGTGCATTGGAACTCTTTGCAGTTATTGAGTCAGCAGAGCTTTGGTAACTTTTAAGCACTATGCGACTCAGCACTCGGCACCCTCTGCAACATGGCCTGCCACTTTGCAATTATACCTCTCATATTTGACTTAATGAAACACCTGAATTCAGTGATTAAAAGGCCCTTTACAGGGGACGAGAATCCGCTAGATAATCACTAAGTAGCATTTATCTGCCGGTGTAAAGATGTCGCCGATTACCGGATGAACGAGCAAAACTCTCATTTGTCAGATAATTAAATTGTTTGTGTAGGCACCTAAATTATCGTTTGCTAGCAGCAGATTGTGCTGTCTAAACATACTCTGCTACTGGCAAACAGTGAGTCTGTTTGGGGAAGAGAGATGGCATTAGCAATCACTCCTCTCCTTACTGCGGAGGGGATCACTGCATGCAAATGCAGCTTTCTCCTCCACTGACAATGGACAATTGTCCTTCCTGACAATTGCCTTGTAAATTGTCTAAAGGGACCTTCAGCTACACTCACCTAAAGAATTATTAGGAACACCTGTTCTATTTCTCATTAATGCAATTATCTAGTCAACCAATCACATGGCAGTTGCTTCAATGCATTTAGGGGTGTGGTCCTGGTCAAGACAATCTCCTGAACTCCAAACTGAATGTCAGAATGGGAAAGAAAGGTGATTTAAGCAATTTTGAGCGTGGCATGGTTGTTGGTGCCAGACGGGCCGGTCTGAGTATTTCACAATCTGCTCAGTTACTGGGATTTTCACGCACAACCATTTCTAGGGTTTACAAAGAATGGTGTGAAAAGGGAAAAACATCCAGTATGTGGCAGTCCTGTGGGCAAAAATGCCTTGTGGATGCTAGAGGTCAGAGGAGAATGGGCCGACTGATTCAAGCTGATAGAAGAGCAACGTTGACTGAAATAACCACTCGTTACAACCGAGGTATGCAGCAAAGCATTTGTGAAGCCACAACACGCACAACCTTGAGGCGGATGGGCTACAACAGCAGAAGACCCCACCGGGTACCACTCATCTCCACTACAAATAGGAAAAAGAGGCTACAATTTGCACGAGCTCACCAAAATTGGACTGTTGAAGACTGGAAAAATGTTGCCTGGTCTGATGAGTCTCGATTTCTGTTGAGACATTAAAATTGTAGAGTCCGAATTTGGCGTAAACAGAATGAGTACATGTATCCATCCTCTGATGGCTACTTCCAGCAGGATAATGCACCATGTCACAAAGCTCGAATCATTTCAAATTGGTTTCTTGAACATGACAATGAGTTCACTGTACTAAAATGGCCCCACAGTCACCAGATCTCAACCCAATAGAGCATCTTTGGGATGTGGTGGAACGGGAGCTTCGTGCCCTGGATGTGCATCCCTCAAATCTCCATCAACTGCAAGATGCTATCCTATTAATATGGGCCAACATTTCTAAAGAATGCTATCAGCACCTTGTTGAATCAATGCCACGTAGAATTAAGGCAGTTCTGAAGGCAAAAGGGGGTCCAACACTGTATTAGTATGGTGTTCCTAATAATTCTTTAGGTGAGTGTATATGTCCCAGTATTTTTGTCCATATTAGTATTATCTGTAATTGGCCACCACTCTGCAGGAATACCTACCGATACAAGGACATGATAATATACCAGCTCCAAGTAGGATTCAACTAAACCACACTACTACAGTATATCAAGGAAGGGACAACAATATGATAATCATTCTATCCTGCCTGCTATTCGTTAGATAAATTCATTACCACAGAGATAATCGATATTTCTATTGGATACCTATGAGATATACAGTAACACTATTAAACATTTATGTGGTTTACCTAATAAAAGTCCACATACAGTACTGTACTTTGAAGTGACTTTTTCATTTGATTGTTTACACTGTGATAAAATAAAGAACTCCATTCTTTTTTATGGGGCCTGGCTAGTATCCTGGAGAGAACAGAGTTACATTGTTGTCATTGTTATCTAGCTTAGGCAGCAAGTAATGGAATGTTCACCATGGTATCTTTCTTCCTCTTTAGAAACTATCACGCTATGTATAATATATCTGGTGACAGGAAAAGTTGATAGACAACATGGTTGCCATAAACAAGGTGCTGCCATCAAATTCCATTTTGTGAAGAATGCTTTTATTAGATTAAACACTTAAGGGATTAAAGCATAATAAGACGTTAAATGATCTTGACAGACTGTGTATTACTAGACACATGGCATACATCATTGTAAGTCATTGCCATTTTACAAAGAATATATAGGATTTTACTCTAGATGGAGTGATCCACAAACTTAAGACAAGCACTTTTCAGAAAAAAATGCTTAAATTGTAAAGTTAAATAAATTTAAGACAGTGAATACCCACCGGCAAACACCATTTTAAGTCTAAAGCAGGCCATACATATTAGATAGCATTAGGTAGCATCTCACCACCAGAATGAACCAGGGACTACCAGACGTGTGTGCTACTGCATATCAGCAGAAAAGGCTTCAATTTTCACCTCAGTATCAGAATTGGACTTCCACTGATTGGCAAAGGGTTGACTATAACGATGGGTCATGTTTTCGGAATCATTTAACGGATGGATGTTGGCGTGTCAGATGAGAAACAGCAAAAAAAAAAACACCCTGCAACCATTGCTGGAAGGAGACAAGCTGGTGGTGGCAGTGTTATGGTCTTGGGAATGTTTTTGTGGCGTTCTCTGGTCCCACTTATCCATGTGTCTCATGGCTAGAAATGTCCAACATTGGTCGGAAAAGCATGATCAAGACTTTCAAGTACTGTCCTGGCCCCTAATTCCCCAGACTTGAAACCAATTGTGCATCTATGGGACCACCTTGATCATCGTACTCACTCTATGGACCCACTCACATGCACCTACCAGCAGCTGTGGGATGCACGGCAGTCAGCATGGCTCCAAATACCTGTGGCTACCTACCAGTACTTACTGAGTCGCTCCCAACCCATCTAGTTGCTGTCCATGCTGCACACAGCAGTTGCTCTGGATATTAGCTGGTGGTCATAATAATGTGACTCTACTGTGTACGGCAGCATGGTAAAATTAGAAATAAGTGTAGATATAGCTTTGCTAACCACTTTATGAACAGTAGCTTATGGCAGAAGTGTAGTTGTAAACAACTGAATCCAATTGATAGGTATTTAATTATTTATGTTCAGCATGATTCCAACAATGCTAGTTCCATTTGGAAACTCTAATAAAAAAAAAGTGACAAGCATTGTTGGGCATGCATTTCATTACACAATGTGTTTATTCAGAAATGTATGGTGTATTGATTATTCAGATAACATCACTAATCACAGTTCTATTGTTGTTAATTGCAATACTGGTTCAAAACCTTGCTGTGCTGCGCTTATTTTCCTCCATAGTAATGTAAATTACATTGTGAAAATTAGAAAACCTTCTAGTGAAGGTCAAGTAGTTTGCTTAGTGGGAGGTTACCTGACAGGTCAAACTGAGCTGATTTTTCTTAATTATAATTTAAAAAATTTAGATGGTAAATATTAATTTTAAAAACATTCTAGTAATAAGCATGGTGGCTCAGTAGTTAGAATGGTTGCCAGGAAGGGGGTAGGCACTGGGTTCAAATATGACCAAAGATCATATTCTTCATATCTTCATGGACGTTGTATGTACTTCCCATGTTTGTGTGGGTTTCTTCCATGTACTCCAGTTTCTAACTACAATTCAAAAACATACTAAAAGGTTAATTGCCCTCCTATAAAAATGTGACCCCAGTGACTATTTGGAAATGAGTATATAGATGATATTCATTGACTCTGCCTGTCCCACTACTCTCCAAGCACCTTGAGTCCCTGGCGTGAGAAAAGAGTATTGGAAATACCAGGTTTTTTTTTTTTCATGGTTTATGAAGGTCTCCAGACAATCACATGAAAGTTGAATGCATAGTGCATACCACCAGAATGAAATGTTAAAAGGGTTGTCCTATCTTTCCATTAATAAGAGGAGATGAGGCTAAGTCCCCACAAATGCGTGGCTGAGAAACAGCTGAGCTGGCCGGCGATTTGTTGTTTCAGTAGCTCCCTTTGCAGTATATAGGAACCAGGAAAATAGTGTAACATAGCAAGCTATTCTTTTTCCCTAACTCGGAAACAGTATAGCTTACTGTTAGGGATGAGCGAACACCTGGAAGTTTGGGTTCGGACAAACTTCGGCTCAAAGTTTGGGTTTGGGACCCGAACTTGACCCGAACTTGACCCCGAACCCCATTGAAGTCAATAGGGACCCGAACTTTGGGGCACTAAAATGCCTGTAAAATTGTCATAGTAAAAGCTAGAGGGCTGCAAAAGGAAGCAACTTGGGGGTAAGAGCAGGACAATTGCCCTGCAAACAAATGTGGATAGGGAAATGACAAAAACATAGAATAACATAGAATATAAAAAAATAAAGAAATAATAATCTTGAATTAGGAGGCGGAGGTCAAAGTGGAGTAGGAGGAGGTGGTGGAGGAGGAGGAGGTAGCCAACACAGTTTTTTTTTTTTTTTATGTTTTAATAAATTTGGGAAGACCGCAAAACATTGGGAAATAGAAAAGAGAATGCAAAGGGAAAGTGCGCTGGAGTATAACAATGGCTGGGTGCGGCCGGTATACTTGTCTATTCAGCACAAGGTACAGTCAAGTCCTGTGGGATCCATGCCTGGTTCATTTTAATGAGCGTGAGCTTGTCCACATTGGCTGTGGACAGGCGGCTTCGCTTGTCTGTAATCACCCCTCCTGCCGTGCTAAACACACGTTCGTACAATACATTGGCCGCAGGGAAGGCCAGCACATCCAAGACGTAAACGGCAAGCTCAGGCCATGTGCCCAATTTGGAGACCCAGAAATTGAATGGCGCAGACCCATCAGTCAGTACGTGTAGGCGTGTGCACTTGTACTGTTACACTATGTTGCTGAAATGCTGCCTCCCAGAGGCGGCTCTTCCATTAGGCCACTTAGGCCGCCGCCTAAGGCCTCGCGGTGGTGGGGGCCTTGCTCTGGCTCCCACACGACCTCGCCGCAAATACATTTTTTGCCTTCCGCGGCCAGCGGGTGGACTAAGCGGACTAATAAGAGCCGCAGCGGGGCCCGCGGCTGCTCTGAGTCCCTCTCTGCTTCTTTAAGAGAGCAGTGGCTGCTGGGGCTCGGAGCGTGCTGCCGCACAGGCACGTCTTCTGAACGTTGCCAGCCCCGCCCCAGAGCGCTCCGCAGCCACGCAGGGGAGAAGAAGGAGACAGGGCCCTTACCTCAGTCCGTGTCTGGCTGCCGCCCATAGACAGACAGTGGTGCCCGAAGCCCAAGGTGTGTGTGTGTCTCACTGCTGCTGCCATGCCCAGTGACCACTTCTGATCGGGCCACAGCAGCAGTGAGTAGTCAAAAACAGCGCAGCAGGCAGGCAGCCAGTTGCCTGCTGGCTGCCGTGCCCCCCCAACCCATTGCCTGCTGACTACTGGCTGGCTACTGTGAAACTTAGGGCCAGCAGCTGCCGGCGACAGCAGTGAGTCATGACTCAGAGTCATGATGATAATAACTTACTGGTGCCAGTCTCTGTGCCATCATGGAGGGGGTCAGGTGAGGTAAGGCCTATGGAGAAGGAGAAATGTGCCATTGGTGGGGGGGTAAGATGTGCTGCTGCCAGGCCCATAGAGGGGGAGAAATGTGCCATGGGGAAAGGGGGGGGGGGTGAGTGCTGCCATGGAAGGGGGGGGGAGAAATTTGACACAAAGGGGGTGATGTAAAAAGTATGGGGTGATGTGACATGGAGGGGGAGAAATGTGACATGAATGGAGGGGGAGTAATGCGACATTAAGGCCGGGGGCATCATTCGGGGCACTTTTTACTGGCACATTATTAGGTGGCACTATTGGGGCACTTCTTGCCGGCACATTATTAATGGGCACTATAGGGGCATCTACTGAGGCCACAAAGAAGGGCTGTTTTATATGGGGGGCTCTGTACAGTGGCATTCTATACTGGGACACATTATGGTGGGTACTATGGGGAAGTGGGGAGAGGAGTACTATGGGGTCATCTCCGTGGGGCACTAAGAAGGGGTATTTTATGCTTGCAAATTATAGGGGACACTGAGGGCATCTACTGGGGCACTATTTAGGGGCATTTTATACTGGTACATTATAGGGGCACTAGGAGGAAGGGGGGAGAGCTGCACTATGGGGCATTTACTGGGGGCACTATGTAAAGGTATTTTATACTGGCACATTATGCGGGACACTATGGGAACATTAGCTCAACTGGGGGCATTACAAGGGGGTATTTTTTGCACTGTCTATTATAAGGAGAATTATTATTACTGGGGGGCATTATGGTAGGCTTTATTACTCCCCCATGGTATGACCCCCTAGTAGCAGCACCAGCCTCTCTCTGCTCTGCGACCCCTCTGCTCCTTCTCCAAATCCTTATTATGAAATATTTCTTATTATGATAAAACACAACATCAGCTTCACTGAGCCCCCCAGCCAAAGTGTTGAAGTGGTGTCCGAGATCCCCAAGGGCCAAGCCAAGTAATTGTAAGTTTTCATGTGAAATATGTTTGCTATACACATATAGCCTACACTGTGCCCACAATATACAGTATACCTCTACACTGTGTAATCTGTTCTATAAGCACCACATTGTTTTCTGTCCACGACCACAAAACAATCTGGAAGTGTCCCTTCATGTGGCATCATGTATGTGGGCAGACAGTGTTGTATCATGTATGTGGGCAGTCATTTTCTTAAATTATGACAAGTGCCCCCCTTTTTTTTTTTGCTTAAGCCCCTGCCCTTCAAAATGTCTGTGCACTTCTTTGCCCTGTACTATGTGTTGCAAGCATGCAGCTGCTTAACCCTGACTGTGCCATCACTGTGTATACCCTCTACTGTGATGTCACTCACTGTGCATGTTAACCCTGTACTGTTAGTCACAGTACAGGGTATATATGCACAGTGATGTCACATACAGTACAGCCAGGGTTAATCTTTATTACCGCTTGCATATCTTGTGTTCGTGGGGGCTTCATGTTCGAGTTTCGCCTAAGGCCTCACAAAGTCTAGAGCCGCCTCTGCTGCCTCCTGCTAAGACGTTCCATATTAGCTGGTGGTGCTGGTTGTTGTGGCGTGCTTACAAAGCTTTTCCACATTTCGGCCATGCTAACCCTGCCTTCTGAGGTGCTGGCGGCGCCCCAACTGCGTTAGCGACTTCTTCCTCCTCCTCTGCCTTTGCCTTGTGCTTCCACTGAGCCCCCGCTGTCAGGTGGGAATGCCATCAGCAGAGTGTCTATCAGTGTGTGCTTGTACTCGTGCATCTTCCAATCACGCACCAGTGACGGATTTAAGTATAGCACGTTGTCCTTGTAGCAGGGATCCAGCAGGGTGGCCACCCAGTAATCAGCACTGGTTAGAATGTGGGCAACTTGGCGGTCATTGCGCAGGCACTGCAGCATGTAGTCGCTCATGTGTGCCAGGCTGCCCAGAGGCAACGACAAGGCAACGACAAGCTGTCCTCTGTGGGATGTGTACTGTCCGTGTCCTCTGTATCCCCCCAGCCACGCTCCAGTGATGCCCATGAGCTGCTTTGGGTGCCACCCTGCTGTAAATACAATTTCTCCCCCTCATCTTCTTCCTCCTGCTCATCCTCCAGAACTGTGCCCTGGCTGGACAGTTGTGTCCCTGGCATTTGTTGGCTCAGGAACCCTCCCTCCGAGCCACTTGTGAATGACCTGCCTGATAACCGTGGAAATGATCCCTTTTCCTTTTCCTCCTGTGCCACATCCTCTTCCATCATCGCCCAAAGTGTTTTTTCAAGGAGATATAGTAGTGGGATAGTAGCGCTGAGGACCGCGTCATCGGTACTGGCCATGTTGGTGGAGTACTCGAAACAGAGCAACACGGCACACACGTCCCGCATGGAGGCCCACTCGTTGGTGGTGAAGTGGTGCTGTTCTGCAGAGCGACTCATCCGTGCGTGCTGCAGCTGAAACTCCGCTGCTGCTCGCACAGTCTCTCCAGCATGTGCAAGGTGGAGTTCCACCTTGTGGGTACGTCGCATATGAGGCAGAGAGCGAGAAGGCCGAAGTTATGCTGCAGCGCAGACAGGCGAGCAACAGCAGGGCGAGAACGCAGAAAGTGCGCATCGATGGCCTGCACTTTCTGCAGCTGCTCTGACATGGTAATTTTCAGGAGCCTCTGCGCCACCGAATTCTAGGGATGTGCGTCAAACCGGCCCAAAGCTGTGATGAGATTTCGCCCATTATCGCACACCACCTTGCCGGGCTTGAGACTCAGTGGCCCCAATCACTCATCGGTCTGTTGTTCCATGCCCGTCCACAACTCCTGCACGGTGTGGGTTTTTTCCCTCAAACAGATGAGTTTCAAAACTGCTGTCGTTTCCCCCTGGCTGTGCTGAAGTTGGTGGTGAAGTTGTTACGCTGACTGGATGAGGAGGTGGTAGAGAAGAAAGCGGAGAAGGCGGAGAAGGCAACAGAAGGCAAAGAGAAACATCCTGCAATCCTCGGTGGTAGAAGGACATGCGCAAAAATGCTATCCGCCTCAGGCCCAGCCACCACTGCATTAACCCAGTGTGCAATTACGGAGAAATAGCGTCCATGCCCGTGCTTACTGGTCCACATATCAGTTATTATGTGGACCTTGCCACAGATGGCGTTGCGCAGTGCACACCTAATTTTGTCCGCCACTTGGTTGTGCAGGGCAGGGATGTCTCGCCTGGAAAAGTAGTGGCGGCTGGGAACCACGTACTGTGGGACAGCCACTCAACCAAACGAAATGACAGCATTTCAAAGGCCAGGAATTTTGAAATGCTGGCATTCAGGGCCAGGGATCACAGGTGGGTATGGGGGTATTTCCTCTTTCTCTCCAGTGTTTGGGAGATGGACAGCTGAACGCTTCCATGGGGCAGTGTGGAGATGCTTGGTGACGGTGATAGAGGTGGTGGGTGCCACTGTCACTCCAGAGGAGGAAGAGGCCGAGACTGCAGCTGAAGAGGGAGCAGGAGGAGCCAGAGATCTTACATGGTTTTTGAGGTGTTTACTCCACTGCAGCTTGTGCTTTGCATTTAGATGCCTGGTCATGCAGGTGGTGCTCACGTTTAGAACATTTATGCGACGCTTCAGGCTCTGATTGCACAGCGTGCAAACCACTCGTGTCTTGTCATTAGCATATTGTTGAAGAACTGCCACCCCAGGGAACTCCTTGGAGCTGGCTTTGGTGTGCTCAGTCCCTGGGTGCGGTGGGCAGTAGCAGGCGTACTGGCTAGGGGACGGCCGCTCTGCTTTTGCACCCTGCTCCCTCTTTTGCTGTACAGCTCACGCTGTGTGACCACCACCTCTACCTCCGAACTGCACATGTCACTCGCATGACCTTGATTCCATGTGGGGTCGAGGACCTCATCATCCTCCACATCATCTTCCACCCACTCTTCACCCCTGCCCTTCTTGCCGATCTGCACACTGTAGAATCCCGCAGCAGCTGGCACCTGTGTTTCGTCATCATCAGAGACGTGCTGCGGTGGTCCTCCCATGTCTACATACTGAAACATAAGTGGCTGGGCATCGGTGCACTCAATCTCTTCCACTTCTGGGGCAGGGCTATGTGGGCGGCCCACGGAAACCCTGCTAGCAGAGTCATCAAAAAGCATAAGAGACTTGGTGCTCAGACTGCTTGGCTGATTTGCAAGGGGGTGAGGTGAAAGACAGATGCCCATGGGCTGCAGGTGCCAACTCTGCGCTGGTTTCTCAGATTTCATTGAGGGTCACATGACCTGTGATGTCAGCTTCTCTCCCTGCTCTGATAATGTTTGTTTACAAGCCTGAGACGTCACTGTGCTGGCCACGCCCCCCTTCACTGCCTTCTGTTCTCTCTCTCCTAAGATTCTTAACCCCTTCAGCTGCACATACTGGCTAGCTGCAGCAGTGACCATTCTGGGCACAGGAGCTGAAGGACTAGAGAGAGCATTACACAAGAAGGTAGGGGGGAAGATCTTGTGTGTATTAGCAGTGTCATTATACAAGTGGGAATTGTAGTTCTACACTTACAAGTTGCTGTTGATTCTCTCAGCAGGCAGACATAGCACTCAGGGCAGCACTTGTATCCACTCCCTTAGCAGTGTCATTATACAGCTGGGACTTGTAGTCCTACACATACAACATGCTGCAGAGTCTCCCAGCATGCAGACATGTCACTCAGGGCAGCTCTTGTATCCACTCCCTTAGCAGAGCAGGGGGAGGGGCAGAGATTGTTTTTATTGCATGTAAACAAAGGGCCAGAAAAGAACCAGGGAAATTAGGAAATATATATATTTCTTTTGCATAAAACTTGCTTAGCTCAGTTACATATCAGATTTTCAGTGCTATATATATTTTTTTTTCATAACTCGGACAACCCCTTTAACACTGAAGAGGACAGTATACTACTACAGAGGGATTTGCATAGATTGGAGGCTTGGGCAGATAAGTGGCAGATGAGGTTTAAAGGGAACCTGTCACCGGAATTTTGGGTATAGAGCTGAGGACATGGGTTGCTAGATGGCCGCTAGCACATCTGCAATACCCAGTCCCCATAGCTCTGTGTGCTTTTATTGTGCAGAAAAAACAATTTGATACATATGCAAATTATCCTGAGATGTGTCAGAGCTTGAAAATATGACTCTTCTCTGGTCACACAAGTAAGATATGACTCTTTTATGTAAAATTTTTTACACAATAAAAGCACACAGAGCTATGGGGACTGGGTATTGCGGATGTGCTAGCGGCCATCTAGCAACCCATGTCCTCAGCTCTATACCCAAAATCCCGGTGACAGGTTCCCTTTAACACTGACAAATGTAAAGTTATGCACATGGGAAGGAATAATTCAAGTTACCCGTACATACTAAATGATAAAACACTCGGTAACACTGACATGGAAAAGGATCTAGGAATTTTAATAAACAGCAAACTAAGCTGCAAAAACCAGTGTCAGGCAGCTGCTGCCAAGGCCAATAAGATAATGGGTTGCATCAGAAGGGGCATAGATGCCCGTGATAAGAACATAGTCCTACCACATTACAAATAGCTAGTCAGACCACACATGAAGTACTGTGTACAGTTATGGGCTCCTGTAAACAAGGCAGACATAGCAGATCTGGAGAGGGTCCAGAGGAGGGCAACTAAAGTAATAACTGGAATGGGTAACTACAGTACCTGAAAGATTATCAAAATTAGGGTTATTCACTTTAGAAAAAAGATGACTGAAGGGAGATCTAATTAACATGTATAAATATATCAGGGGTCTGTACAGAGATCTATCCCATCATCTATTTATCCCCAGGACTGTGACTGTGACGAGGGGACATCCTCTGCGTCTGGAGGAAAGAAGGTTTGTACACAAACATAGAAAAGGATTCTTTACGGTAAGAGCAGTGAGACTATGGAACTCTCTGCCTGAGGAGGTGGTGATGGTGAGTACAATAAAGGAATTCAAGAGGGGCCTGGATGTATTTCTGGAGCGTAATAATATTACAGGCTATAGCTACTAGAGAGGGGTCATTGATCCAGGGAGTTAGTCTTATTGCCTGATTGGAGTCGGGAAGGAATTTTTTATTCCCCTAAAGTGGGGAAAATTGGCTTCTACCTCACAGTTTTTTTTTTTTGCCTTCCTCTGGATCAGCTTGCAGGATAACAGGCCAAACTGGATGGACAAATGTCTTTTTTAGCCTTACGTACTATGTTACTATGTCATTATTAAATACAAGCTTGAAATATTGCAATAATTTTCTGGGTTGAAAAAAAGCACCCATTTTTGGCAATACCCTACATCTGGGGCCTATGCAGCATTTGTCAGTGTAAAATTTAAGCTTGAAATACTGCAATAATTTTCTGGGTTTTAAAAAACACCCTTTTTGGGCAAAATACTAAATTTTAGAGCCCTTGCTGCATCTGTCAGTGTGAAATACAAGCGTTAGATACTACTGTCATATTCTGTTATTAAAAAACACCCATTTTGGGCAAAATACTAAATTTGCGGAGAATGGGGAGAGCGTCAAATAAAGGATGTGGCCCCAGTCGTGGTGCTGCTGGTGGAGTTCCTTTTGCAGGGAGAGGACGTGGTCGATCTGTGCCAGCTACATACACAAGTGAAACACCTTCCTCAGGTGCGAGTAGGTGACAGAACCTTCAGCGTTATTTGGTCGAGCCAAGACTGGGTGGAAGATGATGTGGAGGACGATGAGGTCCTCGACCCCACATGGAATCAAGGAACATGCGAGTGACCGATGTAGTTAGGAGGAAGAGGCGGTGGTCGCACAGAGCCACCAGCACAGCAGAAGAGGGAGCAGGGTGCAAAAGCGGAGCAGCCGTCCCCTAGACAGTACGCCTGCTGCTGCCCACCGCAGCATGGGGCCGAGCACACCAAAGCCAGCTCCAAGGAAGTCCCTGGTGTGGCAGTTCTTCAGACATTGTGCTGACGACAAGACACGAGTGGTTTGCACGCTGTGCAATCACAGTCTGAAGCGAGGCATAAACGTTCTCAACCTGAGCACAACATGCATGACCAGGCATCTAAGTACAAAGAATGAGCTGCAGTGGAGTAGACACCTCAAACACCTAGAAAGGTCTCTAGCTCCTTCTGCTTCGTCTTCTGCTGCAGTCTCGGCCTCTTCATCCACCTCTGTAGTAACAGTGGCACCTGCCACCCCACAAACAGAGGATCTGCCAGCAACACCACCACCTGGGTCACCAAGCATCTCCACAATGTCCCACGGAAGCTTTCAGCTCTCCATCTCCCAAACACTGGAGCGGAAGAGGAAGTACCTCCTACCCACCAGCAATCCCTGGCCCTGAATGCCAGCATTTCAAAATTACTAGCCTTATGGCGGTGGCTGTCCCACAGTATGTCTTGCCCAGCCGCCACTACTTTTCCAGGCAAGCCACCCCTTCCCTGCACAACCAAGTGGGGGACAAAATCAGGTGTGCACTGCGCAACGCCATCTGTGGCAAGGTCCTCGTAACTACGGATACGTGGACCAGTAAGCACGGTCAGGGACGTTATATCTCCCTAACAGCACCCTGGTTAAATGCAGTGGCGGCTGGGCCTGAGGCGAATAGCAGTTTGGTGCATGTAATTCGACCACCAAGGATTAAAGGGAGCTTTTCTTTGCCTCATGTTTCTTCCTCCTACTACTCCGCTTCCTGATCCTCGACCGCCTCCTCATCCGGTCAGCGTAACACCTTCACCACCAACTTCAGCACAGCCAAGGGTAAACGACAACAGGCAGTTTTAAAACTTATCTGTTTGGGGGACAAACCACACACCACGCAGGAGCTGTGGACGGGCATGAAACAACAGACCGATGAGTGGTTGATGCCAGTGAGCCTCAAGCCCGGCCTGGTGTTGTGCGATAATGGGCAAAATCTCGTAGCAGCTCTGGGACTAGCCGGTTTGACGCACATCCCTTGCCTGGCGCATGTGCTGAATTTGGTGGTGCAGAGGTTTCTTAAAAACTTCCCCGATATGTCAGAGCTGCTACAGAAAGTGCGGGCCATCTGTGCTCACTTTCGGCGTTTTTACCCTGCTGCTGCTCGCGTAGCATAACTTCGACCTTCCCGCTCACCGCCTCATATGCGACGTGCCCACAAGGTGGAACTCCACCTTGCACATGCTGGCCAGACTGTGCGAGAAGCAGCAGGCGATAGTGGAGTTTCAGCTGTAGCACGCACGAGTGAGTCGCTCTGCGGAATAGCACCACTTCACCACCAATGACTGGGCCTCCATGCGAGACCTGTGTTCCTTGTTGCGCTGTTTCGAGTACTCCATCAACATGGCCAGTGCCGATAACGCCGTTCTCATCGTTACATCGTTACCCACTTCTATGCCTCCATAAAAAACACTTCTGGCGATGATGGAAGAGGATGAAGCACAGTAGGAGGAGGAAGAGGGATCATTTCATAGGGTTTCCAGCCTGTCATTCACAAGTGGATCCGAGGGTGGGTTCCTGCACCCACAAACGCCAGGAACACAATTGTCCAGCCAGGGCAAAGATCTGGAGGATGATTGCAGCGTACTCAAGTTGTGTGTAATAGAGTTTCTGGGTGTAGTAGTGCAATGACACTAACCTGAGACGGCTGACTCTCTGCATAGGCAGGTGATGGTAGAAAATGTTCGTGACGCCAGTGCCAATTAAACGGTGGCACGCCGTTTGCTGATAGCAGGAATAAATGAGGAACACCGTGATGTTAAAACAGAACTCCAACTTTAGTAGTTTTCATAGAGACATGAACGGAAGCGCAGTTCCTTTGCATACAGTCGATTTTTCAATACGGTTGATGCAGGCAATACAGATTGAGCAAGGTGACTACAGAGTGTTAAACACACAGGACTTGCAGTACAGGAGCTTGCACTCTATCTCTGACTGATCCTGGAACATAGCAAATCTTCTCCAAGGCCCAATACCTTAACTCTGGCGTATATCCTTGGTTTTAGCTTTATAAAGTACCTCCTCTGTTATCTTGAGTACCTCTTGCTTTTCTGCACTTTGCCTCTGTCTCCCTCTCAGCTTCCTCAGGCTCTAGAAACTTCTGAGCTCCAAACTAGACTGACTTTTGCTTCCCTGTCTGAGCCTTATATAAACTAGGGGTCTCTAGCTCCCTCTAGTGACTAGAAGCTGGAATGACACCCCTAGCAGGCCTGTACATGCAAGTGTCACAGTAACAGGGAAATACATAACATTACATTACATGACAATTTATAAAGATGACATATACCAACTTCCCCATAAATAAGGGGAGACGACAGCACACCAAGTGACACCTTTGTAGTGACGGGCATTACAGTCCCCGTACACTACATACCCCACTGCTTTAAGCTGAGTACGGCCTCGTACTCCATCAGGGCTCGCCCAACTGGAATCTCTACCTGAAACAGAAAAAAGAGACATGCAGGCATACATACATGTAATTCATCTGCATTTACATTCATATCAGGTCCAATTGGCAAAGGTGAAGGGTGGTGACAAGGGGCGTCGTTCTCTTCTCCTCAGGATAGTGAATGGAACTGGGGCGCTGACCTGGCACAGCGTAACATTATAACCAGGATAGTCCATGACAATGAATAAGTCCATAATAGAACAGCAAAATAGATACAACTGTATAAAAACGGAACTACCCAGGAGTTTCCTGTGGGTGTATCACAGGCAAGGGCTCGCGTGGAGGAGTCCATTCTTGCGCACAAATGTCAAGTAAGGTATTGCCAGTGGCAACTGTTTGGGAGGAGACACCACCAGAATAGTCAATGTCTCCTAAACGGACTGGCGGGCGTCCCCTGGTCATCCGGGTAGACCTTCTCAAAACAGGGGTCTCCTCTTCCCTTAGCCACGAGGTAGAAGAGAGAGGAGCAACAGGAGGGTCTCCATCAGGGAGATCTTGGTCAGGAACAACTGGAACAACTGGAACAATTAGATCCACTAGAGGGGGAACTGGATCCGGTGCAGCTTGAATCAGCTCTTCCGGAGGTGAAGCTACAGTAGGTGCCGGAGCAGGCACCAGCAAGTTCAACCAAGGGGTCAGAAGCCAATGCATGGGATCAGCGTCATACCTCAGATTACTAACAGCCTGCATAGGATCCTCGGGCTGTATTTCTGACTCTGACACAGGATATTCAGATCCAGAACTCTCGGCACTAGGTTCTGGTGTCAGGCAGAGCTTTAACCGGTTTCGGTGTACAATTTGGGATCCCTTGTCTTCCCGGGTGATCTCATAAGTGTGAGTTCCAACATTTGGGATTGCCGTGACAACATAGGGACTTCGCTCCCATTTACTGTCCAATTTACTGGTACGGCGGTTATTCTTTAACCATACCACGGCCCCTATTGTCAAGGGTTCTGCATGGGCTGCTTGATCATAGTCTCTCTGCTGTCGGTCCCTAGCATAGTCCATACGCTCCTGAACAATGGCTTTGGCTGTATTCAATCGCCTTTGATGTTCAGCAACCCAGTCGGTGTTAGGTAATGGGTTAATGCAATCAGGTACGTGTATGTCCAATGAATGATCAGCAGGCAATGTCCCTTGGCGCCCAAACATCAAGTAAAAAGGGGTATACCCGGTGGAACAATGTATGGTATGATTGTATGTGAACATGAGCTGTGGCAACAGACTGGGCCAATCTCCTCTGTTCTCAGGCGGCACGGCCCTCAGCATCTCTATCAAGGTCTGATTCATTTTTTCACATAATCCGTTACCTTGAGGATGGTAGGCCGTTGTCCGGATCTTCTTACAGTTGTGTAAGCAGCACAGTTCATGGAACAGATGGGACTCAAAAGCAGGTCCTTGATCGGTGAGGATCTTTTCTGGACATCCATAGGGCAGGAGGAAGTGCTTCCAGAACATTTCGGCTGTAGTCTTGGCTGTCTGGTCTCTCACAGGCACTGCTACAACAAACTTTGTGAAATGGTCAATAATAGTCATGGCATAAGCATACCCTGAGCGACTAGGCTCCAGTTTCACATGGTCGATGGTGACAAGTTCAAGAGGACGGGTACTTACAATGGGTCTCAGTGGTGCCCTCTGATCATGGTGCTCACTTCGTTTTAAGGCACAGGCTACACACTCCCGACACCACTTCTCCATGTCTTCTCTCATGCCCACCCAGTAAAACCGCTGGCGGATAGTAGCCTCAGTCTTTTGGACCCCAAAGTGACCGGATTGATTGTGGTACATCTCCAACACCATACCTGCATCTCGTCGGGGTATGAGAATCTGGTGTACTCTTTCGTTGGACACTGGGTCTAGGCTTCTCCGTAGCAATAGGCCCTTTTGTATGAAGAGTTGATGGCGCTGTCTCCACAGTTTGATGAGCTCAGGATCTGCACTCTTACGCCGAATCCTCTCAGGGGCTCTGCCACTAGTAATGAAGTCCAACAACTCACCCAGCACTCTACTTTCAGACTGTAGTTTCACCCACCTTTCTTCTTTAGGTTCAGGCCTACTGGAGGGTGAAGGAACTGCAGCTCTGTTATTGGTAGCTCGAGCCTGATCCTGTTGAGCAAATTTGTTATAGAAAGCCGGCATCTCTACATCTTCGCAAGCATCTCGCACATCATCAGGAGCTGTCTCTGTGGGAAGCCTGGATAAAGCATCAGCATTATCATTAGTGCGTCCAGCACGATACTTTACAGAGAAATTATAGTTGGCAAGGCGAGAGGCCCATCTCTGCTCCAAGGCCCCTAATTTAGCTGTATTTAGATGTGCCAGAGGGTTATTGTCAGTGAATGCAATGAACGGGGTGGCGGCTAGATAATCCTTGAATTTTTCTGTCACCGCCCACACTAATGCCAGGAACTCTAGTTTGAAGGAACTATAATTATGGTCATTTTTCTCAGCTCCTTTCAGGGAGCGGCTTGCATATGCTATCACTCTCTCTTTTCCCTCTTGGATTTGGGCTAACACAGCTCCCAGGCCTCGCTTGCTAGCCTCGGTATAAAGATGAAAAGGCTTGCTATAATCTGGATAACCTAACACAGGAGGCTCGGTCAGTTTCTTTTTTAGCAATTGGAACGCTATCTCTCTTTCCTCATTCCACTCAATGGGCACAGGAGTTCTAGGACTTTTCTTGGGTTGCCCCCTCAAGAGTTCCTGGATAGGATCAGCTATTTGAGCAAAATGGGGGATAAAACGTCTATAGTAGCCGGCAAAACCAAGGAAACTCCTCACCTCTTTGACGGTAGTAGGAAGCGGCCAATTACGGACAGCTGCTAATTTATCAGGGTCAGGTTGCACTTTCTCTCCGCTTACTACATGCCCCAGGTATCTTACTGCAGGTTTGAGCAGGTGACACTTGGATGGCTTTACCTTCAAGCCATATTTGATAAGGATTTCAAATACTTCTGCCAAATGTTTCAGATGGTCTTCATATGTTTTTGAGTACACAATGACGTCATCTAGATACAGCAGCACTGTTTCGAAGTTTTTGTGACCCAAACACCGTTCCATTAGTCTCTGGAAAGTTCCTGGGGCATTACATAGCCCGAACGGCATACAATTGAATTCAAACAGGCCCATGGGAGTAGTGAAAGCAGTCTTTTCCCTATCCTCAGGGGCCATGGGTACTTGCCAGTAGCCGCTGGTCAAGTCCAATGTGGAGAAATAGGCAGAAGAGCCCAGAGCAGTTAGTGACTCCTCAATGCGGGGCAGTGGGTATGCATCTTTGTGGGTTATTTGATTAATTTTCATATAATCCACACAGAAACGGATACTACCGTCCTTCTTCTTTACAAGAACCAGGGGTGCAGCCCACGGACTACGGCTGTCCCGGATCACATTAGAGTCTTTCATCTCTTGGATCATTTCCTTTACAGTCTGGTATGAAGTAGGTGGTAAGGGTCTGTATCTCTCCTTGATAGGAGGATGAGAGCCAGTAGGTATGGTGTGTTGTATGGCACTAACCTCTCCATAGTCAGTAGCATGCTTACTGAAGGCCTGGTGGTGCTCCTTGACAAGCTGTAGAATCCCTTCTTGTTGATGTTGGGGGGTAGTCTCGTCCCCTACATGGAGCTCTTCCCACCAGGGCACTTGTGGCTGGGTCACCGGCGAACATCCGCTGACTGCAGCTGGCGGCTTTTCTGTCGCTGGAAGACGAATGACGTCTTGGAAGGACACCTGGGACAGCTGGGCAACACGGCAATGCTTAGTAAGCGCAACAGGATGATCACTCAGGTTAATCAGACGGACAGGTACTTTACCTTGGGAGACGTTCACCAGGCACTTGGCAGCTCTCACATAAGGGTAATCCTCCATCTGGATTGGTTCCACCAGGGCTGGATAATCTCGGCCTTGGACTCCCAGGACAGCACGACACCATAAAAGAGTTTGAGAATTAGGAGGCAAAGTCACAGGCTTAATATCACTAATCCTGGCAGTACAAATTTCTCCTTTCCCATTAGCAAACCTCTGCTGGGCACTTAACACGGTAATAGTCTTTTGAATTACCCTCTTGGATGCAGAGGAAGCAGTGGGCAAAGTCTGGTGTAATACGGCAAGTATTTCTGAATAACAGTTTTTGAAGACATTGGTGCCTAGAATGACAGGATGTCCTCCTCTGTCACCGGCCTGTACTACGATCACTCCCTGTTGAGGCAGGGTTACTTCTCCCACCTGCAGGGTGGGTTCCCAGTATCCATGAATCTTTACTGGTTTGCCATTGCTGGCGATAATTTCCACCCAGGATTCAGGCGGTTGGGTCAACTGGTTGGTGTCCCAGAACTTTCCAAATGCAGGCAGCTGAATAGTAGTGACCTGAGACCCAGTATCTAATAGGGCTTCAAAGGGGACCCCGTTGATCTCTATATTGATTTTAGGATGGGATCCTACATAACGTGGCATCCAATTTGGATCCTCTGGACCTAGTGTTCTACCTCCCGAGGGGTGGTCCTCAGCCTCAGGGGTTGCCCGTTTAACTGCCAGCACGTGGATTCTGTGTGTCCCAGCTTTTTACAGTATGTACACATGGGCCGCTTGCGATCTCTATTACGCCTCCCAGGATCCCTGGGGTGAGTCTCTTGGTAAGGAGGTGGGAACGGCCTAGGAGGTGACAGGAATTCTTCTTCTAGCATTATGGGTTTTTCCCATTCTTCTATTTTTCTGCACACTTTCTCTAGACTTTTAGTGAGGTGATTTACTTGCTCTGTCAGCATGGCAATAGTATCGGTAGCTGACACTTGAACAGCTTGGCCGGCCTCAGCTCGGTTAGTGATAAGCGGTTTTGGCCTGCAGGCTGATGACTCAGGTGGGGTGCTCAACTCAGGAGATACTGTGGACCCCAGAATTTTTATAGCCAGTTCTTTAAAGTCCAGAAAGGCACTGTTAGGGTGCTGGGCGGACAGCATCTTTAATTGGGTCCTTATTTGTTCACTAGACACCCCGTTGATAAATTGTTCCCTCAGGGTCTGGTCCTGGTTATCAGCCTCTTTGGGATCTATCTGAATTACAGCCCCTAAAGCCTCCTGAAGTGATAGAGCATAGTCACGGAGGGACTCACCGGACTTCTGTTTCTTGCCAAAGAAATGCATCTTTATCTCTGAGGCAGTCCTAGTTTCAAAAGTGGCCCTGAGGCGGGTGAATATCTGTTCTAGAGTACTCCGCTCAGTAGCAGGCCAGGATAATACTTCCCGGCGGGCAGCTCCCTCCAGCTGCGCTAGCAGGATTTCCATTTGCTGGTCGGCATTTATGGGGTACAGTTTGAATAATGCCAGCAACTTTTCTATAAAGTCCCTTAGGGTATGGGTCTCTCCTCTGTAGCGGGGGAACCATGGGTCCCCGAAATAGTAAGGCATGGTAAAGGGCATCATGCTGGGGGCTGTAGGATGATTAGGAGCCGCAAGCTCTCCCGGGGCCGGCTGCTCAGGCACTCCCGGTTCTGACATGGTAGTCTATTGAGATATGGCCGCTGGCGACTAAAGGGGCCGGAACAATCCCCTTCCCTCCGGTTACAAGTGCTTACCGGTATCGCCGGGCTTGCGTAGGCCAAGTCTCGCAAGATTCCGGACGTCCTGAGCACCCGATGACGTAGAAGAAGCAGGGCCGCGGCGGTGTGATGATGAAGAGGGGCGGGATTCTCTGTGTCCTTGCAGGGATCCGCCCACGAAGGTCCTCAGCAGCGCGGGAAACTTTACTCCAGGCGGCCGGTGGCCATCTTTAGCAAAACGCTGTCCATTCACTGACAGCAAGCAGGATTGTAAAAAGTCCACAAAACCACACTCCAATGTGGCGATTTTCTTCCTCTTGGTAGCGCAACACTGCACAGCGCTTTTTAGAGGTTTTAGGAACACTTTGGGTATATTTTTCAGTCCACAAAGTCCACTTTAAATAAACAGGCAATTTGTCACTTTGGTCACAGGGCAACTGTATAAGGCACAAAGTTCACGCTTCTTGCACTAGAAAGCGTGCGTATCCTGTTCGTGACGCCAAAAGAGAGGTGCAGCGTACTCAAGTTGTGTGTAATAGAGTTTCTGGGTGTAGTAGTGCAATGACACTAACCTGAGACGGCTGACTCTCTGCATAGGCAGGTGATGGTAGAAAATGTTCGTGACGCCAGTGCCAATTAAACGGTGGCACGCCGTTTGCTGATAGCAGGAATAAATGAGGAACACCGTGATGTTAAAACAGAACTCCAACTTTAGTAGTTTTCATAGAGACATGAACGGAAGCGCAGTTCCTTTGCATACAGTCGATTTTTCAATACGGTTGATGCAGGCAATACAGATTGAGCAAGGTGACTACAGAGTGTTAAACACACAGGACTTGCAGTACAGGAGCTTGCACTCTATCTCTGACTGATCCTGGAACATAGCAAATCTTCTCCAAGGCCCAATACCTTAACTCTGGCGTATATCCTTGGTTTTAGCTTTATAAAGTACCTCCTCTGTTATCTTGAGTACCTCTTGCTTTTCTGCACTTTGCCTCTGTCTCCCTCTCAGCTTCCTCAGGCTCTAGAAACTTCTGAGCTCCAAACTAGACTGACTTTTGCTTCCCTGTCTGGGCCTTATATAAACTAGGGCTCTCTAGCTCCCTCTAGTGACTAGAAGCTGGAATGACACCCCTAGCAGGCCTGTACATGCAAGTGTCACAGTAACAGGGAAATACATAACATTACATTACATGACAATTTATAAAGATGACATATACCAACTTCCCCATAAATAAGGGGAGACGACAGCACACCAAGTGACACCTTTGTAGTGACGGGCATTACAGTCCCCGTACACTACATGATGATGAGGAGATGGAGGAGGAGGAACCGTGTTCACAGCAGGGTGGCACCAAAACCATCTCATGGCCATCACTGGTGCATGGCTCGGGGATACAGAGGACACAGACGATACACCTCCCACAGAGGACAGCTTGTCGTTGCCTGCTGATTACTGGGTGGCCACGCTGCTGGATCCCCGTTACAATGACAACGTACCGTCCTTAATTCCGTCACTGGAGCATGATCGTAACATGCACGAGTACAAGTGCACGCTGGTAGACGCGCTGCTGGTGGCATTCCCACCTGACAGCGGGGGCACAGTGGAAGCATGAGGCGAATGCAGAGGAGGAGGAAGAGGTTGCCAACGCAGCTGGGGCACCACCAGCACTTTAGAAGGCAGGGTTAGCATGGCCGAAATGAGGAAAATCTTTGTCAGCACGCCACAACAACCAACACCACCAGATGATATGGAACGTCTTAGCAGGAGGCAGCATTTCAGCAACATGGTGGAGCAATATGTGTGCACACGCTCACACGTACTGAATGACGGGTCTGCCCCCTTCAACTTCTGGGTCTCCAAATTGGGCACATGGCCTGAGCTTGCCCTTTAGACCTTGGAGGTGCTGGCCTGCCCTGCAGCAAGTGTATTATCTGAATGTGTGTTTAGCCTGGCAGGGGGCATTATCACAGACAAGCGCAGCCGCCTGTCCACAGTCAATGTGGACAAGCTCATGTTCATTAAAATGAACCAGGCATTTATCCCACGTGCAGAATAGACGTGTATACCGGCCTTACCCAGCCATTGTTATACTACAGCGCAATTGCTCATTGTTATATTTTTGATATTTCTCACTCTTTTGGGGTGTACCCTAATAAAAAATTAAAATTAAAAAATTAAAACCAAAAACCAGTGTTGGCTACCTCGTCCTCCTTCCATACCGCTTCCACCTCCACCGCTATGTCCACCGCCTCCTCAACCTCCTACTCCACATGGACCTCCACCTCATGCATCAAGATTATTATTTTTTATTTGTACCTATTTTATTTTACTTTATGTAATTTCACTAATTTGTCTGTTACATTTTCGGGTAAAATTCACCAATTCTTGGCTGTGATATACCCCTGCTCTACCTAGGAGACAGGTAAACAAATTTCACTTATTTGTCTGTTACATATTCGGGTGAAATTCACCAATTTTTGGGTGTGATATACCCCTGCTCTACCTAGTAGACAGGTAAAGATATTTCACAAATTTTTCTGTTACAAAGTTGGGTGACATTCACCAATTTTTGGGTGTGATATACCCTTGCTCTACTTTGTAGGCAAGTTAATAAATTTCACAAATTTTTCTGTTACATTGTCGGGTGACATTCACCAATTTTTGTCTGTGATATACCCCTGCTCTACCTAGTTGTCAGGTTAATACATTTCACAAATTTTTCTGTTACATGGTTGGGTGACATTCACCAATTTTTGTCTGTGATATACCCCTGCTCTACCTAGTGGACAGGTTAATAAATTTCACTAATTCTTCTGTTACATTGTCAGGTGACATTCACCAATTTCTGGCTGTGATATACCCCTGCTCTACTTTGTAGACAAATTAATAAATTTCACAAATTTTTCTGTTACATTGTCGGGTGACATTCACCAATTTTTGCCTGTGATATACCCCTGCTCTACCTAGTTGTCAGGTTAATGCATTTCACAAATTTTTCTGTTACATGGTTGGGTGACATTCACCAATTTTTGTCTGTGATATACCCCTGCTCTACCTAGTAGACAGGTTAATAAATTTCACAAATTTTTCTGTTACATTCTTGGGTGACCTTTTCTCATTTCTGGCGATGAAAAACCCCTGCTCTGCATAGATGACAGGGAATTAAATTAGTAAAATTCGTCTTTAATTGGTCCTTTCATTTGATTCTTTCCTAATAACTTGCCACACATTTCAGCTCGATCACATTGCAGCCATTGACCTCCCTTGGATGTGGTATCCCTTTTCTCAGGGGTTTGCTAGGAGGTGACCTCTTCATTCCCTAGGCTTGGGGCCTAGTCTGGAGTTGTTTTGTTGTTGTTCCCTTTAGTTGTCTTTCCTTCCCCGTACTACCCGTGACACTGTGATGGCTAGGTCAGGTTTCCAAATTTTGTTGAGATTTTTAAATTTCAATGATAATTCCCTTTGTCGCAGTGACAATCCAGCTGGGCAAGACAGACTTTACAGACCCCTTGTCTCATACCTCTTCTCTTTCACAAAGAAGAGAGGGTGGGGCGGGGGTCATCATATATATATATATATATATATATATAAAATAAACACACCGCAGCACTTCCAATAGGTGAAAATAGTGGGATCCTTTTATTCACCCGTGCGTGAAACGTTTCGGTCCACTTGCTGTGACCATTTTCAAGCTTGAAGATGGTCCCAGCAAGTGGACCGACACGTTGCACGCATGGGTGAAAAAAAGGATCCCACTATTTTCACCTATTGGAAGTGCTGCGGTGTGTTTATTTTTTATCGATTTATCACTTTGGTTAAGTGAAATACCGCTGGCACCCTTTGTTACTGATCATCCCATCAGATGTGCTGCCCTGAACTTTTTAATTTCTCTCTCTCTCTCTATATATATATATATATATATATAATTTTCCTAAAAAGTCCAAAAGCGCAAAAAGTCCAAATTTCCCCAAGATGGATTTGTTAGGGGGTCAACAGAATAAAAAGTAATTACTTTATGGGTGTTTGTCAGGTGTTGGTACTGTGCAACATATGAAGTCTTCCTGTGAGCCCTATATACAGTTGCAAGAAAAAGTATGTGAACCCTTTGGAATGATATGGATTTCTGCACAAATTGGTCATAAAATGTGATCTGATCTTCATCTAAGTCACAACAATAGACAATCACAGTCTGCTTAAACTAATAACACACAAAGAATTAAATGTTACCATGTCTTTTTGAACACACCATGTAAACATTCACAGTGCAGGTGGAAAAAGTATGTGAACCCTTGGATTTAATAACTGGTTGAACCTCCTTTGGCAGCAATAACTTCAACCAAACGTTTCCTGTAGTTGCAGATCAGACGTGCACAACGGTCAGGAGTAATTCTTGACCATTCCTCTTTTACAGAACTGTTTCAGTTCAGCGATATTCTTGGGATGTCTGGTGTGAATCGCTTTCTTGAGGTCATGCCACAGCATCTAAATCGGGTTGAGGTCAGGACTCTGAAGGCGTATTTTCTTCTGTTTAAGCTATTCTGTTGTTGATTTACTTCTATGCTTTGGGTCGTTGTCCTGTTGCAACACCCATCTTCTGTTAAGCTTCAGCTGGTGGACAGATGGCCTTTAGTTCTCCTGCAAAATATCTTGATAAACTTAGGAATTCATTCTTCCTTCTATGATAGCAATCCGTCCAGGCCCTGACGCAGAAAAGCAGCCCCAAACCATACTTTACAATTTGGATGAGGTTTTGATGTTGGTGTGCTGTGCCTCTTTTTCTCCACACATAGTGATGTGTGTTTCTTCCAAACAACTCAACTTTGGTTTTATCTATCCACAAAATATTTTGCCAGTACTTCTGTGGAAAATCCAGGTGCTCTTGTGTAAACTGTAAACGTGCAGCAATGTTTTTTTTGGACAGCAGTAGCTTCCTCTGTGGTATCCTCCCATGAAATCCATTCTTGTTTAGTGTTTTACGTATCGTAGATTCGCTAACAGGGATGTTAGCATATGCCAGAGACTTTTGTAAGTCTTTAGCTGACACTCTAGGATTCTTCTTCAACTCATTGCAGTCTGCGCTGTGCTCTTGCAGTCATCTTTACAGGATGGCCACTCCTAGGGAGAGTAGCAGCAGTGCTGAACTTTCTCTATTTATACACAATTTGTCTTACCGTGGACTGATGAACAGCAAGACTTTCCAGCTTTCTGCAAGTCAACAATTCTTAATCGTAGGTCTTCTGAGAGCTATTTTGTGCAAGGCATCATTCACATCAGGCAATGCTTCTTGTGAAAAGCAAACCCAGAACTGGTGTTTTTTTTTTATAGGGCAAGTGAAATATAGGCTACTGAACCCCAAAAATTCTAGAAAAAAATGCCATTTTCCTTTTGTCCACCTAAATACATTAAATTTTCCTAAAAAAAGCCAAAAGCGCCAAATTTCCCCAAAATAAATTCCTTAGGGGGTCAACATAATAAAAATTTGTCACTTTGTGTGTTTGTCAGGTTTTGGTACTGTACAACATGTGTTCTGGCGGTATGGTGCCATAAAACCAGCAATAGAAGAGTAGGACTCCAAAATCTATAATGCACTCCACTCATTTCAGGTCTTGTTGTGAGCCCAGCCAGTAGATAAACTTCACAAATAGCATCAATTTTCATAGTACACACATACGGTAATGGATTTAGACTTTTTTTTTTCTTGAAATCTTTTGTAACAGTTAAATATTGCTAAGAATGTAAATTTCATTAAAAAAAAATGTATCTGTCTTCTAATGACATAAAAGAAAGGTCTAAGGTATCCTGTGAAAAATAATATCAAACACATGTAGGTTGGCTCAGAAAAAGCTACATAGGACCATTGCAAAAACTGAAAAAATTGGCCTGGTAAGGAATAAGGAAGGGTGATATACACTCCGATAAGTGATTAAACACACAGTGTTATGTGGGAAAATATGAATAAATAAAAAAGTGCCTTGGGAACTAAGCGTCCAAAAATTATGCCTTGACAGGTTTAGAATGCCTGCCCACACAACACAGAAAAAGTGGCTTGTTGTGAACAAGCCTAAAAAAATCTCCCTTCTAATAGGGAGTAGAAGCAGTGCATTGTGGATGTGGAAAGGATACAGTACCGGATATAGTGGCATATGGCCGCAAAAGTGGTAGCTGCAGGAGCAGTATGTCATGGAACATACAAGGCTGTCTATTGGTACTAGAGGCAATAGTAGTAGTAGTAATAGTGGCGGCAGATGCTTTGCGTTAATGGTGGTGGCAGTAGGGAATTAACAGCAAGGAACAGCAACAGCTGAGGCAGCGGCGGCTGTAGCAGCAGCCATATGGTACACGTTGGCAGGCAGGCAGCAGCATGATGGAGGCAGCAGCAGCCTTACAGAAGATGATGGTCGGCAGGTCACAGCTGTACCATGATGGCGGCGGAACAATGGAGGCGGCAGCAGCAGATGTACAGACCTTAGTGGTTGGGAAGTGGCATAAGTCGCATGATGCAGGCCGCAGCAGCAGCCGTACAGAACATAATGGTAGGAAGACAGACAGCAAGAGAGGCAAGAGGGGGCACCGTCATGGGAATCAGCCTGAGGAGTGAGAAAACGTCGGTATTAATGCACTACTCACGTACATATGCTGCCTCAAGAAATTGAACGCCCGCCCAAAAATTTTTAAATTGCAACTGTCTGAAAACTGAATATAAGTAAATGGATGATTGAGGCTTGAAGCTCAATTTTTCCTTAATACACACAGGTAGATTGATGACAAACCATATATGAATATATATTTGTGTAAGGGGCTTACGGTAGTACAGTGAAGAGCCCTGGGAAAGCAGGGAATGAGTGCAGTCGGTTGTGGTGTGCCGAAACCGAGGATGAGGTAGGCCTGAGAAAGAAGAGGGCCTACCCAAGGAAAAGATATGGAAGAAATGAGTTGTAAATGAGTGGAGTGGTGGGAGGGTCAAAAGCTCAGACCTCAATGATGCAGGAGCCAGGTAAGGGGAGTGCCCTAAATAGGCTGGAGGCGGACCTCAGCCCCTCCCACAAATCCAGGCAATCTGCCTTAATACTTGTGTAAGGGGCTTACGGTAGTACAGTGAAGAGCCCTGGGAAAGCAGGGAATGAGTGCAGTCGGTTGTGGTGTGCCGAAACCGAGGATGAGGTAGGCCTGAGAAAGAAGAGGTCAAAAATGGAAATAAACCAGTTTATTGTAGCCAATTGATGTATCAATAGCTTGACCCGACATGTTTTGGAAAGCCACTCTTAACTCATGTGTTGGATTGGGAATGTATTGCGCGTAAGCGGATGACTCCCAGCGCCCCAATTCCCTGATGACATGAGTGAGGATGTTGGCACTGGAGGCCGTGAACGTGGCTCCAATGCGAAAGGAGTGCCCTGAGTAGTTGGCTGCGTTGAGGCCTAGTTGTGTGAGGGATGACCCGGCATGGGTCATGAAGGTGGTGGTGGTGAGTACCGAACCATGTAGTTGAAGTAGCGGTTGAGAGGGTAGAACTTGTGATGCTGATTGTAAGCATCCAGGACCCTGACTGGACACCATCTGTTGTGCGTGGGGTAATATGAAATGTTGACGGGTGAGTGCTGACTATTCTTGGAGTGAGGTAAGGACAGGATGTAGTGAACCATGTGTTTTGACACGTGGGTGACAAGAAGACAAGGTGAGGTTCGGGTCGTGGAGGCTGTAGTGAATTTCCCGGAACTCAGGAATCCGTGGAAGGCCAAGTAAATTGCCGTTTTGATGATGGAGTTGGCATCTGTTTCAAGAGGCGTGGCGTCCAGTAAGTCGGATAATGCTTTGAAGATATGATTGATTATGGGTAGCCTCTGGGCTGGACGTGCGGGTTCCGTTCCCTGAATCCTCTGAGTATGTATTTGATCTGGTGCGAGGACATGAAGCTGATGTTATTGGGGTGTATGATTAGCATATGATGTTGAAATGCCGGTGAGATATAGTTTGATGGTGTTGTATGACATTTGAGTTTGAGGTGGCAAAAGAAGCAACCCCGGAAGAGACGTCATGACAAAAGGGTGCGTGATGTTGTGTTCCAACAGGAACCTGTTGAATAGTGTGAACGCTCTGTCGTATGTTCTATGTGTATTGTCTGATAGTGCTAAGTGGGACAAAGACTGGCTATGCCGCATGATGCCTTCTAATCCAGAATGAGCTGTTTGAAATGATGTAGTGATGGAGGCCGTGGGTGACGCTGATGGGAGAGCTTGATGAAATGCCTGAAATTTGACGCGAGACAGATTGTCAGCTGCCGTATTGCCCACCCCCCGGGACATGGAAACAATGTAAGAAGAAATTATTGCAAGTGGCCAACCAAGGAAGTCTCCGCAGAAACCTCACGATTGTGAGAGATTTGGAACGATCCTGTTGATGAACTGGCAGGTCGTATGGTTGTCTGAATAGCACCGGACCGACATGTTTGCCCATGAATGACCCCACGCTACGGCAGCCGCCACGATGGGGTAGATCTTGAAAAGCGCTGAGGCAGTGGAGAATCTCTCCAAACCCCGGACCGCAGGAGGCCAGCTGCCCCACAGCCAATCGTTCCCAAAAATGGCCGCGAAGCCTGTGGTAGATGCCGCATCTGACCAGATAGAAGGGGAAGAGTCCGACGGCTGAGGGAGAAACAAGCTCCCGCCATTCCAGGTGGACAGAAATCTCCCCCACATGCCCAGACCTGCCGCAGCGTGGGCATCCAGGGACAACCCGTGCGAGTCGTGTGGAAAAAAGGGGGAGAGGTGCAGGAGCCGTGATATAAATGAGCGACCCTGAGGTGGATGCGCATGGCAAAGATCAGGGAGCCCAGCAGGGACTGCCGTTTTTTGCGGCTGCCGGTGCTGAGTTGAAGGTAGTTGTCTATGTGGGCGAGAATGTCCTGGATCTTCCCGGATGGCAAACTGGCTTGCATTGAGGCTGAATCCAACTGGGTACCCAGGAAAGGTGATGACCGTGTCTGGCCCTTCTGTCTTCTTGGTGGCGACGGGTACCCCAGGTTCCTCCTCCGGTATTATGTGCGCCGGGCTGACTTCTTGGTCCTCCAGGCTAACGGTCGACGTGATCACTGGCAATCCGGCCGGCGCCGGTGACGCTGCCAGTGGTGGCCCTGCCAGGGAGAGGGTCGCGGTGACCGATTCCAGCCTCTCCAACCTGGCGTTGACTTTAGACATGGATGACATTTAGAGAGGACAGCATGGTATGTATATAGCCTGTGCTGTACTGGCTAGGTCCTTCCCCTGCCTCCCTGTTATCGATTGGTGTGTGCAGCAGCCGGAAAAGCTCTGCTCTGCTCGCCGTGGCAGGGAAGGGAACAAGCCGTCACCTTAACTCCGTCGTTATGCGCGGGATTGTCCAGGATCTGATGGGTGCTGGACTGGCTAGACCGTCTCCCTGGGTAGCAGTGACGGATCTAGCAGGGGTGCCAGGTAGGGAGAAGTTCTCTATCCCTTCCAGAGACATGGTAAAACAAAACAGTTGATTAGCTTGGGGAAACACAGGATCGTGCTGGCAAGCTAGCTAGGCCGGATGGTGAAAAAATTATACTTGCATGGTGACAGATGAGGCCCTGCTAATTTGCCAAGCGGCTTGAGAGGCTCTACCTATGATTTGGCGCGAGGGGTTAATGAGGCCACTTGTGGTAGTGGCAGGAGCGTTGGCCTCTCGGTGACTGTAAGACAGGACTAGGGGAAGGGAGTGACAGGTGAGGCCCTCTCTATGCAACACGCGAGGCGGCTTACTAACGAGGTGGCGCGTTGGGCGGGTGCCTCTGTACGTTTGAGGCGGGGTGTCGGCCTCGCGGGACCACTAACTGCTGGCGAAGCCAAGAAGGGGGTAACCTAGTGGGATGATGGTGCCCCTAAAGCCAGCACACTGACCCTAACGGGATCATTCGAAATGTAAAGAAGACTTTTGTTAAATGAGCAGGTGAACGTACCAGGTGGTAAGAAAATTCTCCGGATACACGGTAGTGCAAAATACAATATAGGTTGACCGCCTGAAAAAGGGGGAGGGTAGACATAAAATAGTGTGATGAAATGTGACAATGTACATGGTACATATGCATGACCCGGAGGATCATGACGGTTGTTCATGAAATAATAGCTTGCGCCTGGTGTGAGAAGAGACCAGCGCGTGGCGCATGGCCATGCACAAGTGGGAATGTGCGTTTTGCAATCCAATGGAACGTATTGGTCTGTGTCCTTTAACCTCTTAAGGACACATGACGTACCGGTACGTCATGATGTCCTGGTACTTAAGGACACATGACGTACCGGTACGTCATGAATGGTTCCGATCACTGCCGCTCGGCCGGCGGTGATCGGAACCCGGTGCCTGCTCAAATCATCGAGCAGGCACCTGGGGCAAATGCGTCGGGGGGTCCTGTGACCCCCCCATGTCGGCGATCGCAGAAAACCGCAGGTCAATTCAGACCTGCGGTTTTCTGCGTTTCCGGGATATTCGGGTCTCTGAAGACCCGATAACCCGGAACAGGATGGTGATGGTGGTGTGATTTCACTCCACCAATCACCATCCAGCGATCCTGAGTGGTGATGGTGACATCACCACTCAGGATCGCTCTCTGATTGGTCTGTGGGCGGTCCGGCGGCAAATTCAAAAGAGGCAGGCGCTCCTCTCCTCCTCCTTTTGTGTTCCGGAGCCGGAGGAGAGAGGAGCTGCCTGCACGTGTCTCTGCCAGCACCCCAGGACCCGATCTGTGCCCCCAGGACCCGATCTGTGCCCCAGCACCCCCCATCAGGTACATAGGGACAGCACAGGGAAAGTTTGGTTTAGGCAGGGAAAAAAAAGGGAAAGTTAGTTTGTGAACTTTTATTGCATCACCCTAGTTAGGGTGTCTGGGGTCCACAGCACAGCTGTGTGACCCTAGACCCCCCAGGGGTGCTGCCACTTCCCCCCCCCCACTCCCTGCCCCCCCCCCCACCTTTTTTGGGGTGCATTTTTTTCATTTTTTTTTTCTTTTTTGGTGTACGCTGACTGTGGCCGGCACTTAGTGTCCGGCCGCTGTTAGCGCATCGCACACCTCACCGCTGATCAACTTCGGACGGTTGATCAGCGGTTTTGAATTTTTTTTTCCACATTTTTTGGCCTTTTTTTAGTTAGTTGTTTTTTTTTTTTTCTGTTAGTTTTAGGGTTAAGTCCGCGAACACCCGTGCCCCCACACACACGCACACAAAATAAAGAGTTACACACACGCACATATACACGCAGACACACACTCCCCTATGGCCCGCCGGACGTTCTCGGCCGAGGAGGCATACGCCCAGCTTGCCTCTGACTCCGAGAGTCCCAGTGAGGATGAGGATGACCCCACATTCCTGTTGTCATCCGCGTCCTCCTCATCATCTAGCGATGATGATGAGCCCCCAAGGCGGCGGAGACGCCGCCAGGCGGAGCAAGGGGACCGCCATGTTAGGGACCCTGTGGCCCAGCCTGGTACGAGCAGCTCTGGGGCTCGTACTGGTTTCCCGGCCCACCAGTTAAATCCACCGGAGCCCCCTGCCGGTGAACTTGTCTGGTGTAGCCCAGAGCGATACGAGCCTGTGATTCCTGATTTTGTAGGCCAATCAGGAATCCAGATTTCCACAGTGGGCTACACTGAATATGACTTTTTTTGTCATTTTTTCAGTGACCCACTGGTAAATCTGATGGTGGAGCAGACGAATCTGTACGCCCAACAGTTCGTCGCTCAACACCCGGGCTCCTTTTTGGCCAGGCCCGGTGGCTGGACGCCGGTCAGTGCAGCCGAAATGAGGACATTTTGGGGCCTCGTGCTGCATATGGGCCTGGTCAAGAAACCCAGTGTCAGGCTGTACTGGAGTGGGGACGTCCTATACCAGACCCCACTTTACAGTACAGCCATGACACGCTCCCGGTTTGAGGCCATCCGGAAATGTCTGCATTATTCAGATAATGCAGCATGTCCACCCCGAGGTGATCCTGCCCATGACCGTCTGTATAAGATACGGCCGGTCATCGATCACTTTGGGGCCAAATTCATGGAGGCCTATGTACCTGGAAGGGAGGTCGCAGTTGATGAGTCTCTCATTGCGTTCAAGGGGAGACTCATTTTCCGCCAGTATGTGCCCTCCAAGCGGGCGAGGTATGGCGTAAAGCTATACAAAATTTGTGAGAGTACCTCAGGGTACACTTACAAATTTCGTATATACGAGGGGCGAGATTCCCGGATTCAACCACCAGAATGTCCCCCCACTCTGGGTGTTACCGGGAAACTTGTGTGGGACCTTATGTACCCACTGCTGGATAAGGGTTACCACCTGTACGTGGATAACTTTTATACCAGTATCCCCTTGTTCCAGTCCCTTGCCGCCAGATCCACGTTCGCTTGTGGGACCGTGCGGAAAAATCAACGCGGCCTCCCTGCCCTCCCCCTCCAGGTACCTATCCCCAGGGTTGAGACCCGTGCCCTTACCACTGGAAACCTGTTGCTGGTCAGGTATAAGGACAAGAGGGATGTCCTTATGCTGTCCACAATTCATGGTAACGGCATCACCCCTGTCCCTGTGCGAGGTACCGCGGCAACGGTCCTCAAGCCCGATTGTATCGTCGCCTACAATCGGTATATGGGAGGAGTTGATCTCTCGGATCAAGTCCTCAAGCCATATAACGCCATGCGCAAAACCCGGACATGGTACAAAAAAGTTGCGGTCTACTTGGTGCAGGTTGCCATGTACAACTCTTTTGTACTATCCCGAAGCGCTGGCAGCACAGGGACATTCCTGCAGTTCTATGAGGCAGTCCTCATGGCCCTGATCTTTTCGGACCGGGAAAGAGCAGGCCGGAGTACCTCGGGAACTGTAGGTGCCCGGATCGTCCCTGGCCAACACTTTCCAGGTGTGGTCCCCCATACTGGAAAGAAGGGACGAACCCAAAAAAGGTGCAGAGTGTGTCACAGGAGGGGGATACGGAAGGACACCACTACTCAATGTGACACGTGCCCCGATCATCCGGGCCTCTGCATTATTGGTTGCTTCAGGGAGTATCACACTTCCATGGAGTACTAAATTTATATCCCAATTTAGCACTGACATCGGAAAAAAAAACTGGTTCTCAGACTTGAGACACCCAAAAAAATGAAAATAATTTATTAAAAGTAGACATGTTAGGTATTGCCGCGTCGGTAATAATCTCCTCTATAAAAATACCCCATGACCTAACCCCCCAGATTAACACGGTCAAGAAAAAAAAAAAAAAAAGGTGCAAAAAAAGATTTTTTTTTGTCACCTTACATAACAAAAAGTTTAATAGCAAGCGATCATAAAGTCCTATAGCCCCCAAAATAGTGCCAATAAAACCGTCCGCTCGTCCCGCAAAAAATGAGCCCCCACATAAGATAATCAGATAAAAAAAAAAAAAAAAAATGACACCTAGACTTTAGAGATACAAAAATTTTTTTTTTGTATCAATAAGGATAATATAGTCAAAAACCTAAATAATTGTAAAAAAAAAGTAGACTTATTAGGTATCGCCGCGTCCGTAAGAATCTCCTCTATAAAAATATCCCATGACCTAACCCCCCAGATTAACACGGTTAAAAAAAAAAAAATAAAACGGTGCCAAAAACGCAATTTTTGGCACTTTTCCATTTCAATCCGTTTTTTCCGGTAACAAAACGAGGGTTAACAACCAAACAAAAGTTAAAATTTATTACCCTGATACTGCAGTTTACAGAAATGCCACATTTGTGGTCGTAAACTGCTGTATCAGTAAAAGGGAGGCCGCAAAAGGAAAGGACCGACATGGTTTCTGGAAGGCCGATTTTGATGGCCTTTTTTATTGACACCATGTCCCTTTTGAAGACCCCCTGATGCCCCCCTAGAGTAAAAACTCCCTAAAAGTGACCCCATCTAAGAAACTACACCCCTCAAGGTATTCAAAACTGATTATACAAACTTTATTAACCCTTTAGGTGTTTCTCAACAGTTAATGGCAAATGGAGATGAAATTTCAGAATTTCAATTTTTGGTAACCTTGCCTCACAAAAATGTAATATAGAGCAACCAAAAATCATATGTACCCTAAAAATAGTCCCCCAAAAAATGCCACCTTATCCCCTAGTTTCCAAAATGGGGTCACTTTTAGGGAGTTTCTACTCCAGGGGGGCATCAGGGGGGTTGAAACAGGACACGGTGTAAATAAACCGGTCCATAAAAATCAGCCCTCCAAAAACCAAACGGCGCACCTTTCACTCTACGCCCCGCTGTGTGGCCGTACAGTAGTTTACGGCCACATATTGGGTGTTTCTGTAAACGGCAGAGTCAGGGCAATAAAGATACAGTCTTGTTTGGCTGTTAACCCCTGCTTTGTTAGTGGAAAAAATGGGTTAAAATGGAAAATTAGACAAAAAAATGAAATTCTCAAATTTCATCCCCATTTGCCAATAACTCTTGTGCAACACCTAAAGGGTTAACGACGTATGTAAAATCAGTTTTGAATACCTTGAGGGGTGTACTTTCTTAGATGGGGTCACTTTTAGGGAGTTTCTACTCCAGGGGGGCATCAGGGGGGTTGAAACAGGACACGGTGTAAATAAACCGGTCCATAAAAATCAGCCCTCCAAAAACCAAACGGCGCACCTTTCACTCTACGCCCCGCTGTGTGGCCGTACAGTAGTTTACGGCCACATATTGGGTGTTTCTGTAAACGGCAGAGTCAGGGAAATAAAGATACAGTCTTGTTTGGCTGTTAACCCTTGCTTTGTTAGTGGAAAAAATGGGTTAAAATGGAAAATTAGACAAAAAAATGAAATTCTCAAATTTCATCCCCATTTGCCAATAACTCTTGTGCAACACCTAAAGGGTTAACGACGTATGTAAAATCAGTTTTGAATACCTTGAGGGGTGTACTTTCTTAGATGGGGTCACTTTTAGGGAGTTTCTACTCCAGGGGGGCATCAGGGGGGTTGAAACAGGACACGGTGTAAATAAACCGGTCCATAAAAATCAGCCCTCCAAAAACCAAACGGCGCACCTTTCACTCTACGCCCCGCTGTGTGGCCGTACAGTAGTTTACGGCCACATATTGGGTGTTTCTGTAAACGGCAGAGTCAGGGCAATAAAGATACAGTCTTGTTTGGCTGTTAACCCTTGCTTTGTTAGTGGAAAAAATGGGTTAAAATGGAAATTTAGACAAAAAAATGAAATTCTCAAATTTCATCCCCATTTGCCAATAACTCTTGTGCAACACCTAAAGGGTTAACGACGTATGTAAAATCAGTTTTGAATACCTTGAGGGGTGTAGTTTCTTAGATGGGGTCACTTTTAGGGAGTTTCTACTCTAGGGGTGCATCAGGGGGCTTCAAATGGGACATGGTGTAAATAAACCAGTCCATAAAAATCAGCCCTCCAAAAACCAAACGGCGCACCTTTCACTCTACGCCCCGCTGTGTGGCCGTACAGTAGTTTACGGCCACATATTGGGTGTTTCTGTAAACGGCAGAGTCAGGGCAATAAAGATACAGTCTTGTTTGGCTGTTAACCCTTGCTTTGTTAGTGGAAAAAATGGGTTAAAATGGAAATTTAGACAAAAAAATGAAATTCTCAAATTTCATCCCCATTTGCCAATAACTCTTGTGCAACACCTAAAGGGTTAACGACGTATGTAAAATCAGTTTTGAATACCTTGAGGGGTGTAGTTTCTTAGATGGGGTCACTTTTAGGGAGTTTCTACTCTAGGGGTGCATCAGGGGGCTTCAAATGGGACATGGTGTAAATAAACCAGTCCATAAAAATCAGCCCTCCAAAAACCAAACGGCGCACCTTTCACTCTACGCCCCGCTGTGTGGCCGTACAGTAGTTTACGGCCACATATTGGGTGTTTCTGTAAACGGCAGAGTCAGGGCAATAAAGATACAGTCTTGTTTGGCTGTTAACCCTTGCTTTGTTAGTGGAAAAAATGGGTTAAAATGGAAAATTAGACAAAAAAATGAAATTCACAAATTTCATCCCCATTTGCCAATAACTCTTGTGCAACACCTAAAGGGTTAACGACGTATGTAAAATCAGTTTTGAATACCTTGAGGGGTGTACTTTCTTAGATGGGGTCATTTTTGGGTGGTTTCTATTATGTAAGCCTCGCAAAGTGACTTCTGACCTGAACTGGTCCCTAAAAATTTAGTTTTTGTAAATTTCTGAAAAATTTCAAGATTTGCTTCTAAACTTCTAAGCCTTATAACATCCCCAAAAAATAAAATATCATTCCCAAAACAATTCACACATGAAGTAGACATATGGGGAATGTAAAGTCATCACAATTTTTGGGGGTATTACTATGTATTACAGAAGTAGAGAAACTGAAACTTTGAAATTTGCTAAATTTTTCCAAATTTTTGTTAAATTAGGTATTTTTTGGTGCAAAAAAAAATAATTTTTTGACTTCATTTTACCAGTGTCATGAAGTACAATATGTGACGAAAAAACAATCTCAGAACGGCCTGGATAAGTCAAAGCGTTTTAAAGTTATCAGCACTTAAAGGGACTCTGGTCAGATTTGCAAAAAATGGCCTGGTCCTAAGGTGTAAAAAGGCTGTGTCCTTAAGGGGTTAATTCGGGTTTTTTTTTTTTTTTTTTTTTTTTTTTTAGTGACGGGACCATCCGAAATGTAAGGAGAAAATCGTTTAAGAGCAGGTGTACGTACCTGGTAACAGAAAGTAGTATGACGAGAGTCGACTGTGGTATAAACATTAGCATGACCCGAGAGGATCATAACGTGAATATGCAATAATGCAGCGCCTGTGCGGGTGATGTGCGAAATGAGGCCTGTGATTTATTACGTGGCGGAGCGTGTGATCGTGCGGACTGTATGGATTCCCGTTTTTTTGAAATTTTTTATTTATTTTTTATTTAGTTTATTTTTTTTTATTTTTTTATTTATTTATTTATTTATTTTTTATTTTTTTTATTTTTTATTTTTTTATTTATTTATTATTATTATTATTTTTGACCCTGGGGCAAAGTGGTGGGTTTATGTTTATGTGTGGGGGCTGTTTGACCTAATGGCGGTGGGGTGTTTTAACAAGAAGGGTTTGTGTGCAAGGCAAACAGGCTGGTTATTCATGAAATGACAGCTTGCGCCTGGTGTGAAAGAGACCAGTGCGTGCCGTGTGGCCATGGCCAGGCGGAAAGCGCGTGCCTGCAATTTAATGGAACATTTTGGACCGTGTCCCTGTAATTCCCACCTATTCATTGATTATGATGCAATGAATAGGTGATGACCCATCCGAAGGGTAGATCATCGTTAACAAAAAGGTGAAAAACCCCTTTGAGACAGTCACTTTGCCGCTGAGCGCGTATGGGAAATTGTGCCCTTCCAGCCAGACGAGCAATTATAAGATCATGCATGATTTTTGGACAGGAGGGCCTGGCTCATGATCTTCCATGTTTATTCCAAAGGTGTTAGATGGCGTTTCCCTTTCTTTTATTGGGGCTGCTGGGGTGTGTATGACTGGAGGGGCGTGCTGGAAGGCTCCCCTGCCGTCCGACGGCGGCCCCCCGCAACAGATGCGGCGCGCACGGCCGCCGGGATACCGCGCACGCGCCGACGCATCGCCGTGCATGCGCAGAACCCCGGCCGCGCACGCGCAGACCAGGCACCAGGACGCGGCCGGGCGCCATCGGCCGCGCGGCAGGAGGAGCGGTAACCAGGCAGGCGGTGGTGGGGAGGGGATGTCAGGGCAGCGGTGAGCCCAGTGGAGGTGAAATGAATGGGGGGTGTGCAGGTTGCACCGCCGCTGGCCCCCGTGACTGCGCACGTAAATGACCGGGGGGGGGGGGCATGCACGTGTAGGTGAAGTGAAAGTGAATCATGTGGAACATACTTGGAAGATTTGTGACTGTGTGTGAGGAGTGACATTTGGAGCATGTGAAATGAAAGCCATTTATTTGTGAGCCCATTCGTCCGGAGTCGTCCCCGCCCCCCACGGCCGCCGGGACACCGCGCATGAGCCGACGAAATCGCCGCGCATGCGCAGAACCCCGGCCGCGCATGCGCAGACCAGGCCCCAGGACGCGGCCGGGCGCCATCGGCCGCGCGGCAGGAGGAGCGGCAACAGGCAAGAGGTGGCGGGGAGGGGACGTCCGAAGCAGCGTGCGTGCGAGGGTGTGAGCAGTGTGGCCCTTTCAGCTGCGCAGGGTCATGTGAGCAAGTGTGTGATTTTTTGGGCCCTGCTGTGACATGAAAGGGGGGAGGGCCATGAACATAAGTAAGTTGCAGGGTGGTTTGCTGAACTGGAATGGGAGGAAACCCAGGAACAATAACCTGGGCTGCCTTGCTGCAGGGTGGTGACTGGAGTAGGGCTGCTGTGTGGTCGTGTCCCTTGTGCCTCGTAAAAGGCACGACAGACATGAAATGCAAGTGACTTGTGAGCGAGAAACAGTGACATGAGTGAAATGATTGTGAAATGGAATGGTACAGGGGCAGGCACGGGACGCGGCCGGCAGGAGGAGCGGCGGAACAGGAAGGAGGCGGTGGGGAGGGGATGCTTGTGGCAGCGGTATGCCCAGTGGAGGCGGACATGAATGGAGGGTGTACCAGGTGCACCGCAGCTGGCACCTGTAGCCGTGCACATGAACATGAGTGGGGGGGGGGGGCATGAATGTGGATGATGTGGGGTGATATGAACTGACCACCAGGGTGCTGACCGGAGTGTTAGTACTGTGGGAAGACGCCAGAATAAGACATGAGAGAAATGAGATGCCGGTGATTGATGCGAGAAGCCGTGATATTGGTGCAGCATGTATGAGATGAAACAAACCAAAATGGGGGATTAACCCAGGAACCATTGGCCGCCTGCTGCAGAGCTGTTGACCAGAATGGTGGTACGGTTGTGAACAAATTGCGCATGAACAGGCGTGACAGAAATGAATACAGGTGACTTGTATGAAAAATCTGTGACATTGGTGCGCATTGATGAATGAAATGAACCGGTACAGGGGGCAACCGCGCGCCCCGGCTGTACCGTATGGATGACTCAGAAAACCACTGCCCGCATGCCGCAGGGGTGTTGACCGGAGTGGTGATGCGGTGCAGATACCTTATGCATGAACAAGACATGACAGAAATGAAAAGCTGGTGACTTGTGCGAGAAAGCCGTGACATTAGTGCAGCGTTTGGTGAAATGAAATGAACATAAATGGGGGATTGCCCAAGAAAACGACTGCATGCTTGTCGCAGGGGGCCGACCGGAATAGTGGTACGGTGTGGACAAATTGAGCATGAACAAGGCGTGACAGAAATGAAATACTGGTGACTTGTACGAGAAAACAGTGACATTGGTGCAGCGTTTGGTGAAATGATTTGAACCGGTACAGGGGGCAACCGTGAGGCCCCGGCTGCACCGTATGGATGACTCGCAGTCTAACGGGCAAACGTGACCCACAGTGAACCGAGTGAAGCCGGAAAAAATAGAACCGAAATGCTCCAAATCCAGAACGGATGGCAACGAAAAACTCCCAGAAATCCAGCGACTCGCAGGTAACTCTCCAGGAACTCCACAAGCGACCTCCTCTCTCAAAAGCTCAGACCTCAATGATGCAGGAGCCAGGTAAGGGGAGTGCCCTAAATAGGCTGGAGGCGGACCTCAGCCCCTCCCACAAATCCAGGCAATCTGCCTTAATACATATATATATATATATGTATTAAGGCATTTGCCTGGATTTGTGGGAGGGGCTGAGGTCCGCCTCCAGCCTATTTAGGGCACCCCCCTTACCTGGCTCCTGCACCGTCTGAGGTCTGAGCTTTGTGAGAGGAAGTCGCTTGTGGAGTTTCTGGAGAGTTACCTGCGAGCCGCTGAATTTCTGAGAGTTTTTTCGTTGCCGTCTGTTTCTGGATTTGGAGCATTTCTGTTCTATTTTTCCGGCTTCACTCGGTTCACTGTGGGTCGCGTTTGCCTGTTAAACTGTGAGTCATTCATACGGTACGGCCGGGGCCCCACGGTTGCCCCTGCACCGGTTCATTTCATTTCATCAAACGTTGCACCAATGTCACGGTTTTCTCGTACAAGTCACCAGTATTCATTTCTGTCACGCCTTGTTCATGCACAATTTGTTCACAACCGTACCACCATTCCGGTCAACAGCTCTGCAGCATGCGGCCAATGGTTTCTGGGCTAATCCCCCATTTCTGTTCATTTCATTTCATAAACGCTGCACTAATGTCACGGCTTTCTCGCATAAGTCACCAGCATCTCATTTCGGTCATGTCTTGTTCAGGCATAAATCTACCTACATCGTACCACCACTCCGGTCAAACACCCCGGCGCTGCAAGCAATGGTTTCCGGGCTCATCCCCCATGTTGTTCATTCCATCACCCCACAATCATTTCACATTCATGCACCCCCCCCCCTCCTCATGCTTCATGTTGCAGCTGCCAATAGCGCAGATGCGGTGCGCACGGCACACACCCTCCCTCCATGTCCGTTTCACTGGGCACACCACTGCTCCAGGCATCCCCTCCCCACCGCCTCCGGTCTGTTCCGCCGCTCCTCCTGCCGCGCGACCGATGGTGGCCGGCCGCGTCCCGGCGCCTGGTCTGCGCACGCGCGGCCGGGGTACTGCGCATGTGCGGCGATACGTCGGCGCGTGCGCGGTGTCCCGGCGGCCATCCGCGGTGCATCTGATGCGGGGGGCCGCCGTCGGGTAGTCCGGTGCGGCTGGCCGGCGGGACTCCGGGACGGGCGGTTTCCTCAGCATGCCCCCTCCTGCGCAGGCTGCACAGTCAAGGGGGACATCCAGCACGCCCCAAACAATGCACCCTCCATATCAAAATCACCCCAGCAGCCCCCCACATTAAACTGAAACCCAAAAAAAAAAAAAAAAGGAAAGGTTATTAATTGGTATCCTGCCGCATGTCAAAAAATATATAAAAAGAAAAAAACACAGAGGAAAGGAGGTTTGGTATTCCGCCGCATGTCATGAAAAAAAAAAAAAAAAACAACACAGAGGAAAGGAGGTTTATTGGTATTCCGCCGCATGTCATGAAAAAAAAAAAAAAAAAAGGTGTCAAGCCGCAATTCCCACGTTCTGCATGGGCATACGGCCACGCCGCAGGTCTCTCTTTCACACCATGCGCAAGCTATCATTTCGCAGGCAACCGTCATGATCCTCCTGGGTCATGCTATATGTGCAAAATACATTTCACATTTCATCATACTATTTTATGTCTACCCTCCCCTTTTTAGGCGGTCAACCTATAATATATTTTGCACAGCCGTGTATCCGGAGAATTTTTTCTTGCTACCAGGTACGTTCACCTGCTCATTAACAAGGTTCTCCTTACATTTCGGATGGTCCCATTAGGGTCAGCGTGCTGGCTTTAGGGGCACCATCATCCCACTAGGTTACCCCCTTCTTGGCTTCGCCATCAGTTAGTGGTCCCGCGAGGCCGACACCCCGCCTCAAACGTTCAGAGGCAGCCGCCCATCGCGCCACTCGTTAGTAAGCCGCCTCGCTTGTTGCATAGAGAGGGCCTCACCTGTCACTCCCTTCCCGTAGTCCTGTCTTACAGTCACCGAGAGGCCAATGCTCCTGCCACTACAACAAGTGGCCTCATTATCCCCTCGCGCCAACTCATAGGTAGAGCCTCTCAAGCCGCTTGGCAAATTAACAGGGCCTCATCTGTCACCATGCAAGTATAATTTTTCGCCGTATGGCCTAGCTAGCTTGCCAGCACGATCCTGTGTTTCCCCAAGCTAATCAACTGTTTTATTTTAGTATGTCTCTGGATGGGTTAGAAAACTTCTTCCTGCCTGGCACCCCTGCTAGATCCGTCACTGCTACCCCGGGAGACGATCTAGCCAGTCTGGCATCCATCAGATCCTGGACAATTCCGCGCATTACGGCGGAGTTGAGGAAACGGCATGTTCCCTTCCCCGCCACGGCAAGGAAAGCTGAGCTGTTCTGGCTGCTGCGCGCATCAACCGATAACAGAGATGCAGGGGAAGGACCTAGCCAGTCCAGCGCCGGGGACATCCATGCCATGCTGGCCTCTCTGATGACATCCATGTCTACAGTCAACGCCAGGTTGGAGAGGCTAGAATCGGTCACCACGACCCTTTCCTTGGCAGGTCCGCCACCAGCGGCGTCACCAGCACCGGCCGGATTACCGGTGATCACGCCGGCCGTTAGCCTGGAGGACCGGGAAGTCAACCCGGCGCACATGATACCAGAGCACTTGCAAAGGGATATCCTGGAAGGTAAGGATGTAAACCTGGCCTCCCTTCTGATTGCCTCCCAGGATGTGGTCGAGAACACGACTTATGCCTATGACGAGGTTTCAGGTGTGGTCAAGTCCAGGGATGCCCGTCTTAATAGGAAGTTGACCATTCCCGAATTCGTTTTGGCTTTCGGTATCTATAGAGAGGTCATCTGTGCGGTCTACCCCAACAGAAGGGAGGAATTCGACCTCTACATGCACAAACTGGTGGACTTGGGCAACAAATACGGAGGGTCAGCGTTCTATGACTATCACAGGTCTTTTTCGGCAAAAATGGCGGGGGCTTTCTCCCAGTACGGAGTCCGCTCCAACTGGGCGAGGATCGACACGGTCATATTCTGTCGCCACTTCGCAGGCCTTAGGACCCCAGCCTGTGCACACTGCTCCTCCACGGCCCACACCACCAATTTCTGCCCGAACACGTCGGACAGACAGGCCCTCTCACAGGCAGCCGGTCCCTCCGGGGTCCCGGAAAGGTCAGCCCGGGACAAGCTGGGTCGACCGATCAAGTTTCTGGGCAAATCCCAGATTTGCAATAATTTCAATGAGGGGTCCTGCAATTATAGCGGGTGCAAGTTGTTACATATATGTACCAAATGTTTCCGGGCGCATGCCAAGTCCATGTGCCCAAATAAAATGTTTGCAAAACCGTATCTAACAACCATCAACATGCCAGTTTTTACCGCATTCATGTCACAACACCCATCCAGGCATCTCTCAGATTTCTTCGTTTCAGGGTTGACAGAAGGCTTCCACACGGGCATCCTGTATATGCCAACTGGCACCCTGGAATGTCCCAATCTTTTATCCGCTCTACACAACCCCACCGCCATTGACGCCCTCATAGCCCAAGAAGTAACGGAGGGCTTTGTGCTAGGTCCTTTCAAAACCCCCCCATTCGCCACATGGCGCACCAACCCCATTGGCATCGTCACTGGAAAATCTTCCCAGAAGCAAAGGCTCATCATCGACCTATCGGCGCCTCACGGTTCAGGCAACCCCAGTCTCAACTCCCTCATTCCCTCGGAGGAATTCTCTCTGCAATACACCACCATAGATCACGCCATCACAGCCATCATACAAGCAGGGGTGGGGGCATGGCTCAGCAAAACCGACATCGCCAACGCCTTCAAATTGCTACCGATTCACCCTACACTGTGGCACCTGCACGGCATCAAGTGGTCCGGGGACTATTATTTTTTCTCCCGGTTGACTTTCGGTTCCAATAGTAGCCCGGCCATCTTCGACATATTTGCAGAAGCATTATGCTGGTTGCTTTTGAATGTAGCAAGGTGCCCGTTGGTATTACATTACCTTGATGATTTCCTATTGGTGGAGGAAAACACTTCCCCCCCTCCAGCCTCAGAGCCACCATCGAGCTGTTCAAGGAACTGGGGGTACCCCTCTCCACCAAGAAGACAGAGGAGCCGGACACGATCATCACCTTCCTGGGTATCCAGTTGGATTCAGCCTCAATGCAAGCCAGTTTGCCATCCGGGAAGATCCAGGATATTCTCGCCCACATAGACGGCTATCTTCAACTCGGCACCTGCAACCGCAAAGAACTACAGTCCCTGCTGGGCTCCCTGAACTTTGCCATGCGCATCATACCCCAGGGTCGCTCATTTATATCACGGCTTCTGCACCTCTTCCCCTTGTTCCTACACGACTCGCACAGATTGTCCCTGGATGCCCACGCTGCGGCGGATCTGAGCATGTGGAGGAGATTTCTGTTCACCTGGAATGGCAGGAGCTTGTTTCTCCCTCAGCTGTCGGACTCTTCCCCCTCTATCTGGTCAGATGCGGCATCTACCACAGGCTTTGCGGCCATATTTGGGAACGATTGGCTGTGGGGCGGCTGGCCTCCTGCGGTCCAGGGTCTGGAAGGATTCTCCACTACCTCAGTGCTTTTTGAGATCTATCCCATCGTAGCGGCGGCCGTGGCGTGGGGTCATTTATGGGCGAACATGTCGATCCGGTGCTACTCAGACAACCAAGCAACCTGCCAGATCATCAACAAAGGTCGTTCTAAATCCCTCACAATCATGAGGTTTATGCGAAGACTTACTTGGCTGGCCGCCTGCAATAATTTCTTCTTGCATTGTTTCCATGTCTCGGGGGTGTGCAATTCGGCAGCTGACAATTTGTCTCGCTTTAAATTTCAGGCATTTCATCAGGCTCTCCCATCAGCATCACCCACGGCCTCCAGCACCCCATCATTTCAACAACTCATTCTGGACTAGAGGTCATCATGCGGCATAGCCAGTACTCACCACCACCTTCATGACCTATGTCAGGTCATTTCTCACCCAACTGGGCCTCAACGCAGCCAACTACTCAGGGCACTCCTTTCGCATCGGAGCTGCATCCACGGCCTCCAGTGCCAACATCCCTACTCATGTCATCAAGAAATTGGGGCGCTGGAAGTCATCCGCTTACGCACGATACATTCCCAATCCAGCACAAGAGTTGAGAGTGGCTTTCCAAAGCATGTCGGGTTGAGCTATTCATGTATTAATTGGCTACAATAAACTGGTTTATTTCCATTTTTGCCCTCTTCTTTCTTAGGCCTACCTCATCCTCGGTTTCGGCACACCACAACCGACTGCATTTCTTTCCCTGCATCCCAGGGCTCTTTACTGTACTACCGTAAGCACCTAACACAAGTATTAAAGCATGGGCTGAGGTCCGCCTCCAGCCTATTTAGGGCACCCCCCTTACCTGGCTCCTGCACTGTCTGAGGTCTGAGCTTTGTCCCTCCCACCACTCCACTCATTTACAACTCATTTCTTTCATGTCTTTTCCTTGGGTGGGCCCTCTTCTTTCTTAGGCCTACCTCATCCTCGGTTTCGGCACACCACAACCGACTGCATTTCTTTCCCTGCATCCCAGGGCTCTTCACTGTACTACCGTAAGCACCTAACACAAATATATATATATACATATACAGTCGTGGCCAAAAGTTTTGAGAATGACACAAATATTAGTTTTCACAAAGTTTGCTTCTAAACTGCTTTTAGATCTTTGTTTCAGTTGTTTCCGTGATGTAGTGAAATATAATTACACGCACTTCATACGTTTCAAAGGCTTTTATCGAAAATTACATTACATTTATGCAAAGAGTCAGTATTTGCAGTGTTGGCCCTTATTTTTCAGGACCTCTGCAATTCGACTGGGCATGCTCTCAATCAACTTCTGGGCCAATTCCTGACTGATAGCAACCCATTCTTTCATAATCACTTCTTGGAGTTTGTCAGAATTAGTGGGTTTTTGTTTGTCCACCCGCCTTTTGAGGATTGACCACAAGTTCTCAATGGGATTAAGATCTGGGGAGTTTCCAGGCCATGGACCCAAAATGTCAACGTTTTGGTCCCCAAGCCACTTAGTTATCACTTTTGCCTTATGGCACGGTGCTCCATCGTGCTGGAAAATGCATTGTTCTTCACCAAACTGTTGTTGGATTGTTGGAAGAAGTTGCTGTTGGAGGGTGTTTTGGTACTATTCTTTATTCATGGCTGTGTTTTTGGGCAAAATTGTGAGTGAGCCCACTCCCTTGGATGAGAAGCAACCCCACACATGAATGGTCTCAGGATGCTTTACTGTTGGCATGACACAGGACTGATGGTAGCGCTCACCTTTTCTTCTCCATACAAGCCTTTTTCCAGATGCCCCAAACAATCGAAAGAGGCTTCATCGGAGAATATGACTTTGCCCCAGTCCTCAGCAGTCCATTCACCATACTTTCTGCAGAAGATCAATCTGTCCCTGGTGGGTTTTTTTGGAGAGAAGTGGCTTCTTTGCTGCCCTTCTTGACACCAGGCCATCTTCCAAAAGTCTTTGCTTCACTGTGCGTGCAGATGCGCTCACACCTGTCTGCTGCCATTCCTGAGCAAGCTCTGCACTGGTGGCACTCCGATCCCGCAGCTGAACACTCTTTCGGAGACGATCCTGGCGCTTGCTGGACTTTCTTGGACGCCCTGAAGCCTTCTTAACAAGAATTGAACCTCTTTCCTTGAAGTTCTTGATGATCCTATAAATTGTTGATTGAGGTGCAATCATAGTAGCCACAATATCCTTGCCTGTGATGCCATTTTTATGCAACGCAATGATGGCTGCACGCGTTTCTTTGCAGGTCACCATGGTTAACAATGGAAGAACAATGATTTCAAGCATCACCCTCCTTTTAACATGTCAAGTCTGCCATTTTAACCCAATCAGCCTGACATAATGATCTCCAGCCTTGTGCTCGTCAACATTCTCACCTGAGTTAACAAGACGATTACTGAAATTATCTCAGCAGGTCCTTTAATGACAGCAATGAAATGCAGTGGAAAGTTTTTTTTGGGATTAAGTTAATTTTCATAGCAAAGAAGGACTATGCAATTCATCTGATCACTCTTCTTAACATTCTGGAGTATATGCAAATTGCTATTATAAAAACTTAAGCAGCAACTTTTCCAATTTCCAATATTTATTTAATTCTCAAATCTTTTGGCCACGACTGTACATTCCAGGTACATAAATCACATTCTTTTAAAATCATTCTTTTCCATGTTAGATTATCCAACATTTTCAAAAACTTATTGCTGGAAATGTGGATCTCAAAAAGCCAACTTACATTTTGCAATGCAGTTTCTGTCGACCCACTGTGCCACTAAATGGATTTGACTTGTAGGTACTCCTGAGGGCATTGTCAAATTTCTCCCTTTGTATTCACTCTTTCACTCTGTATTAAAAAAAAATCTGCAGGGGCACCAGGCCACTACCTCTATCAGTAATCTCTGCTCAGAGTCTGCTGACCCAGGTGGGTTAAGAGACACTGGTGAATGGCACCAAGGGGACAGGCAGAAAAATGGTTTAGAGAGCAATCTGATATCAGGGCAGGCAGCATTCGTGCAATATGGTAAAACAGGGAATAGGTTAGTGCAGCTGGCACAGGGTCAATATGGTAATCAGGCAGAGGTAAGGATAAGTGGCACAGGTGTAAGAAATATGATTATCGACAATATTAATATATTAATATTAAATAAGATGATAATAATATTGAGCAATAGAAATATTCCTAAGTTCTAGGGGATGGTCAGGAAAGCATACCAACAAAAGTGTATATTGAAAAAGAGAGAAAATATATTATATACAGAAGTAATTGTGCAGCATTAATAATGATAAGATAAAAAATTATAATTTTCATAACCACTTTAAGCAATAAAAAAGATATTTCACAAACCAAAACATACCTATATGTAGGACAGAAACACTTAAATTACAACACTATTTCACATATTCCTGGCCTATCAAATCCTAGACATAAATCACAAAAGCAAAACCAGTTAACAAAACAATATTACACGACCTAAAAACAAGACATAATAACCATTTAGTAATGTAGAATCATTGAATTATAGCTACCAGAATCAGGTTCTCTTTTGGGCTCACAGGCCACCTCCTCCTAGGAAGGCTCTCTATGACCTATGCCTTTTGCCAAACTTTTCCCATGTTTTATACAAATTTTTTGGATCTTGGAACTCACTCCCCCTCCTATCAGCAAATATTGCCTACTTCAAAGGCCGGTTTTGATCTCTGTGTGCTCTTTCCCAATATGCACCAGGAGAATAAAAGGTATCACAGTTTCCCACAACTTGCATATTATGACAACTCTATTTTCCCGATATTTGCACATTGTGATGAGATCACACTGACTAAAGACATAATGACTTGTGTTACAATCTAGTATTCGTTTTAAAAGATATATGTAGTTACAGTGGCTCAACCAAAACAGAATACACGGATTAGGTGCATTCTCCCTTGGTAACATCAACTACCAATGAAAAGTAAGTATTAGAGGAGTAACAAGAGGGCACTCAATTATCTGGCTGTTTCAGGGAAAATTACTACAATAAGGATAAAAGTGAAACAGTTTTTTCACATTCTATAAAATATAGATCACATACGAAAATTGTATCTATATGCTGGATACATAAAAAATAAACATAACCCCTCCCGCCTCAAAAAAATAAAAATACACCACCACCATAGCCCCTCCACTCGAGTCAGAGGAATTATTTTCCCATCCATTAACAGACCTTACCGATGCGCAGCCATTCTTGGTATTGGATGAGGAAGAGGAGGTAGAAACTGCCACTACCCAGCGGTCTGATGACAGTACCCAGATCAGTCCAATGAAGGAGGTCCCCGCTGTTGCTGCCTACTCCGAGATTTCTAATGTCAGTGGTGGTGAAGGTGATGATCATGACGTGTCGATTGACGTCATGTGGGTGCCCAGAAGAGAATAAAAGGAGAGGAGTTCAGAGGGAGAGGCGAAGCAGCAGATAGTGAGGAGAAGGAGGAGAAGCAGGCAGAACTCACAGTGCACAAGCGGCAAAAAGCAGACTGCAAATGTATCTGGAGCGAGCCACCCACCATGCACGGTCACATCTGGTGCTCCCAGGACGCCGGCACATGGCTCTGCAGTGTGGGCTTTTTTTAACGTGTCAGCTACTGACAATAGTGTTGCCATCTGCAGCCTGTGCTGTCAATGTATAAGTCGCGGTAAGCCCATTACTCACCTAGGGACGACCGCCTTAAGAAGGCTCCTGGCCTCCCATCACCGAGCCCAGTGGGAACTACACCGTCAGAACCCACAAAGCCACACTTCTGGCGCTCCACGTCCTGCCTCTTCTCCTTCTCCTCTCTCCTCCCATTTGTCATCCACTCCACCTTCCACCGTGCCGTTGTCGCGGTCATCTGGCAAAAGGCAGGCTTACGTGGCCCAAATGTTCAAACGTAAAAAGTTGATGACGCCGGATAACCCTCTTGCCCAGCGGTTAACCGCCGGCTTGTCGGAACTGCTAGCCTGCCAACTACTGCCATATAAACTGGTGGACTTTGAGGCCTTTAGAAAATTTGTGGCCATTGGCGCACCGCAATGGAAGGTCCCCAGGAAGGAAATATTTCTCCCAGAAGGGCATCCCAGAGCTATATGGCCATGTTCAGCGGCAAGTGATTGTATCTCTTGCACACAGTGTTGGTGCTAAGATACAACTGACCACAGGCACATGGTCTAGCAAACACGGCCAGGGAAGGTACATAACCTTTACTGCCCACTGGGTGAACCTTCTGACTGCTGTCAAGCATGCAACACGTGGCACCCGTGTGGATTTGGTGTTACTGCCATGAATTGCATGCAGGCCTGCCTCTTCTTCTTCTCCGCCTACTCTATCCGCCGTCTCCTCCTCAGCTGACTCCTCCTTTTCCACTGCTACCGCCTCTTCCGCTGCACCCCCCAAGCTCCCCAGAACCTATTTGACGTGCCAGGTGAGACGTTGCCATGCTGTGCTGTGGCTGTTGTGCCTGGAAGCCAAGATCCACACCGTTCCTGCACTCCTTTCTGCTCTGCGGTCACAGGCCGATCAGGGGCTAACCACGCTCAATTTGACAGTCGGAAAAGTGGTGTGCGACTACGGTGCCAATCTGCTGAGCTTGCTGAAACAGTGCAAAATGACACACATGCCGTGCATGGCACACGTCCTGATCTTAGTCGTGCAGAGATTTATTGCCAAATACCCTGGGGTCCAGGACATCTTGTGGCAGGCCAGGAAAATCTCTGACCATTTTAGAAGATATTACACGGCCATGGCTCGCCTTGCTGACTTTCAGCGGCGACACCACTTGCCCGTCAGACGTCTGATTTGTGACTGCCCGACGCGCTGGAACTCAACCTTGTATATGCTTGATAGACTGCTCCAGCAGAAACGTGCCGTTAACGACTACCTGTACGAACTCTGCGGCAGGACAGATTCTGGGGAGCTTTTTTTTTTTCCGCGCCAGTGGCTGCTCATGAGCGAAGCATGCAGACTTGTGCGGGCATTTGATGAGATCACTAAACTGGTCAGTCGCAGCCAGGGCGCCATCAGTGATATCGTACCTTACGCCTTCTTTCTGGAATGTGTATTTATCAAGCCGTCGAGGAGCAGGAGGAGGAAGATGAGGAAGTCGCAATGCTGAATGAATTCTCAGGGGGGCCTACTCCATCTGAGACCAGTCAGAAGGAGTCTGAAGAGTAGTCAAAGGAGTATGTTGCCTGGGAGGAGGAGGAGCAAGACGAGCAGGCTTTAAACTTTTCTGGCATCCCTGGTGATGTCCATGGCTGGGGAGGAGACCGAGGACGACAATCTCCTGGGCAATGAGCAGGAGCCATGGCGCTCCACCGCTTCCAATTTAGTGAAAATGGGGGCCTTCATGCTCCAGTGTTTGAAGAGGGACCCCCGTATAAAAAGCATAAAGGGCAAGGACCAGTACTGGGTGGCAATGTAGTTAGACCCCGGTACAAACGCAAAATGGCAGACATGTTTCCAGCATCACAGAAGGCTGTCAGAATGCAGCATTTCCAGTCCTTGCTTCGAGAGATGCTGCATTTTTCTATTGTGGGCGCTGGCAGAGAAATTTCCACCCACAGAGAAACAGTTGCGGGTACCTGTCCTACAGCGCATGCAAAAAGAGGGCAGTTTGAAGATGTGTTGTTCACTTCGGATATGAAATCATTCTTGCAGCCAACCCATCGACAGCCACCCTCCTTATCCATCCTCAGGGAACGCCTAGACCAACAGGTGTCTGACTACATTGGATTAACTGCCGATGTGGACGCTCTGAGAAGCGAGGAGCCCCTTGACTACTGGGTGTGCAGGCTTGACCTGTGGCCAGAGCTGGCACAATTTGCCATGGAACTCTTGGCTTGCCCCTCGTCCAGTGTCCAATAAGCGCACTCGCCTAGCTCACCACAGTGTGGACTACCTCACATTTCTAAAAATGAATGAGGCATGGATCTTGGAGGAATTCAACACCTGTGACGACTCGTGTAATTAAATTTCCTCATGCCAGCCCACACATATCCGCCAGGATAAATAATGGTCCCTGTCTTATGTAAATACAGCAGCATAAAAGGCCTTTTCTGTCCAGTGAATGTCTAATGTTTGGGGCCACAGAGGAATTCAACACCTGTGACAACCACGTGTTATCAAATTTAAACTATTATTATTTGTGTTTTTTTTCAAGAGAGGGGATTTTGTTAGCCATGTTTTTAATCAAATTTTATATTTTTATTTTTTTTAACCATATGTATGTGACATGTATTTGTACTGGCCTGCAGTAAAATTGTTATCCAATGACCGTCTAATATACCTCCAGCCACATAATCACTTGTTATTTTCTGTATGTTGAATTAATAATTTTTGGGGCCTGTACTACACTGGCCTGAAGTAAAATTTATATCCTATGACCGTCTAATATACCTTCAGCCACATAATCACTTGATGTTTTCTGTACGGTGAATGCATAATTTTTGGGGCCTGTAATATAACTGGCAAACAGTAACCTTCAGCCACATAATCAATTGTTCTTTTCTGTACGGTGAATAAATAATTTTTGGGGCCTGTACTACACTGGCCTGAAGTAAAATTTGAATGGGGCCAGCCGCGAACTCGCGGTTCGCGAACATTTGATCACATTCACGCGATTGCGTACACGAATCGTCCCGGGCCGATGTTCGTCCATCACTACTCATTTATTCCATTTAGATTTATCACAATCCCCTATATCCTCAATAATAGGAAGGAAGGGGTGAATCACTCCATTCCCCCGTATTACAGATAAACAGGTACATTTTTAACTCAAAGTCAAATTGCAATTAATACATCATTCCACTTATGTTAAAGTATAGAAAAAAATGCACATGCATTTTATATGCGTTTTTAGTGCATTTTTTTTTTAGACAAATAAAATGCTTAAAATATGGCGCTGCTTACTTATATAGGCATCCAAAATTATGAATATAGACATAATTGTGTAAAATTGCTAAAAATATATATAAAAAAATCAATGTTCTACAAATTGACATTTCGAAATTTAGCATGTGTATTTTGTCTTACATACTACAATATTAGTTGCGCATATATTTATTTCATTCATTGTTGTTTACCAAAGTAGAAATAGAAGGGGTTTTAGCAATAGTATAATGGAATATGTCGGTGTGTAAAATGTACAAACATGCACACATTTTTTATTTTAAAATCTAGGTATTTGTTTTAGCTATACTTTGTATAGCAGGGTTATTTTTTCTGCATAAAATATATCCATTATCTCATGGCACAAAAGAAAGGCCTAAGGTGCCCTTGAAAAATAATATCAAAAACATGTAGGTTGGCTCAGAAATTAATCAGTTATTTGCAGTTAGATAGGCCCATTGCTACAACTTATAAAATGGCCTCATAAGGAAAGTGGATATACACTCCGGTAATGAAGCGGCTAATAACAGATCTCTTATGTATACCTCTCTATGCCTTGTATTATTAAATTGTGACGGATGCTTTATTCAAGTGCCATTATATTTATACCTTGTTAATGAAAATGATTTCAATCATGTAAAATGTGACCATAGATGGTTCTCTTCAATAGTAACCACTGAAGAAGGGGTCTCCTCAGTAAATCCCCGAAACGCGTTTGGTATCCCCCCATCCACAGAAGAGGGTCTGCAACTCCGAGGAAGCCTGGAAGACTTTTTTACCGCCAGAGAACCGCCGATATATTAGGACGCTACTGCACGTGAGACGGACATTACCACGTGTACCAAACAATCCTATAGGCGCGAAATTCAAATCTGGCTATTACCCCTTGAGACCGGAGACATTATCTACAAGCCGAGTCGAGGGGCCACCGTCCAGTATCAAGCATCCTCGGGTAAGACCTGCATATATCCATCATAAGTGATCACTTTTTTCCAATACAGCGGGACGCCGCTGTTCGCATAACCTGCCGATCTATTATACAATTCAATCTGTATTGCGGCATGTACTTGGAATCACTATTCCTTTCAAATATTTGCTATTATGACTGGTACCGGAGTGGACTTCAGTACATGGAGGAGCAGTATTGAATTATTCTCCACGAAAATTCATACACCTATTGGGATCTTATTCATATTGCCATTCTATCATTATTGTGTATTTAATCCTATTTTTATCGCTTGCTTATTTATTGCTTGTTTTTTTAAATATTCACTAATCTTATCCATTTCCCTTGTTAATATTTTGCTCTTTTACTGCTATTATATTGTGTCAGTTTTATACATTGATATACATTGATCTCTTACTTACACTGTGTCGGTTTTATATATTGTTATTTACTGTGATATTATTATTGTGTTAATAAAGATCCCTATACTTAAGAGTGTGCCCCACTTCTATTCGTTTATCTCTTCAATAATATATTGTTAAATATATCTACATGTTTATTTGCATATGACACATTAATTAGGTGTCACTTTTTTTCAAGGGGGCTCTGTAAAGCACCAGGCATTTTATATCTATAGGGCAGGGATGGCCAACCTGCGGCTCTCCAGCTGTTGCAAAACTACAACTCCCAGCATGCCCAGACAGCCTACAGCTATCAGCCTACAGCAGGGCATGGTGGGAATTTTATTTTTACAACAGCTGGAGAGCCGCAGGTTGGCCAGCCCTGGTACTAAATCTGGTACTATTGACTGGGTACTAAATTACTGTTCTTTTAAAGGGCTTCTGTCACCCCCCTAAAGTCATTTTTTTTTTTTTTGCTCCTTAAAATCCTTATGCTGCGATTTATCAATATATAGTGCTATTACTCATTTTCGTTCAGTAGTTTCTTCAAAAGACGGACTTTTATAATATGTAAATTACCTCTCTACCAGCAAGTAGGGCGGCTACTTGCTGGTAGCAGCCGCATCCTCCTTTCCTAATGATGCCCCCTCCTCATGTTGATTGACAGGGCCCGCGAACGCGCTCGTCCTCTGGCTGGCCCTGTTTGCGTTTTAAATCTCGCGCCTTCGCCGTACCGGTCTTCAGTCGGCGCAGATGTAGATGTGACATCATCGGCGCAGGCGCATTGAGGAAGGAGCAGCCGAGCGAGCGTCCTCCTCTCAGTGCGCCTGCACCGACTGAAGACCGGTACGGCGCAGGCGTGAGATTTTGAACGCAGACAGGGCCAGCCAGAGGACGAGCGCGTTCGCTGGCCCTGTAAATCAACATGAGGAGGGGGCGTCATTATGAAAGGAGGATGCGGCGGCTACCAGCAACTAGCCGCCCCTACTTGCTGGTAGAGAGGTAATTTACATATTATAAAAGTCCATTTTTTGAAGAAACTACTGAACGAAAATGAGTAAGAGCCCTATATATTGATAAATCGCAGCATAAGGATTTTAAGGAGCCCAAAAGAAAAATATGACTTTAGGGGGGTGACAGAAGCCCTTTAGCATGTTACAGGTCTCCACTCTCTATGTACCTACAGTAGTTCATAGCTAATCTAACACTTTCTTCCATAAATTTAACATAGGCAGCAGGTGGCTCACTGGTGAGCACTGTTGCCTTCCATCACTGAAGTCTGTGGTTTTAATCCAACCTAGGATAGCACTGAGATGTTATGTTCTAACCATGTCTGCGTGACTCTCCTCCTGCACTGCAAAAACATACAAATAGGAACTGGCTTTCTATTAAATCAGCTCTGATGTGCATGTAATAGGGAAAATAAACAGTTTTTGGGGAATATTGACTGATGTAAGTGATGATCTCTGTACAGTGCTTCAGGATAAGACAACATCCTCTGTGCATGGGACTGCAGCAGAGCTCTACTCCACTGAGAATTGGTTGGAGTCCCAGTAGATATGTAGATTGCCACCGTTCCACATGCACCAGAAGGGCTGCAAAAATGTCAAATTCTGCTTTGAGTACAAAATATGCTTGAACTAGTTGTCACTGTGCTATTTATAATATTTCTTTTAAATATTCATTTATTTTACTATAACTTCAGTCTTCATTTATAAAGTTAAAAGCATAAGATCTAATTAAATCAGTTTTAACTTTCCTCTATGTAAGAATATAAAAAAGAACAATTACAAGAGACGTAAAACATCAGAATGAATATTAGCTCTCCCTCTGTATGGTAATTATACTCAACCAAATCAAGTTGGTCAAACTACTGTTAACAATTGTGAGCTAGACCCTTAAATCCAATAATAATTCACAACTAGTGGGTAGCTTGGTAAAACTTAACGTTTAATAGTATCAAATAAAATAATAGGCCCTTTTAAATTAAAAAAGTTGCATTGAATACAACTAGAAAACTGCATAAGTGTCTACAACTGCAGTACAATCACAAAAAAGGAGGGGACCCAAATGCAGGGTTAGCGGTAATAATAGAGTGAGAGGAAAAAATCTGATAGAAGGACACAATGCTGGGTCGCAAGCCCTAGGTGTCCCTGAATCTGTCTCCTTCCCCCCCTCCCTCTCTTTCTGACCCTGGAGTCACCCTTCCTAAATATAGACTGCCCAGCTTCGTCCTACAGATAAGAACAGGTCCTGTCACTCCTGACCCACTTCTAGTCGAAAAAGCAAAAAAACGGACAGAAAATAAGGTTGGCAATACAGTGTCTCTGCCTGGCTTGTTCAGGCCTTGATGGTTCAACACTAAAATCACTCAACAAGCTTGGGACCTAGTGTTATCCCTTATAATAATAATCAAACATGTCCCGACGCGTTTCATTAGTAGTTACCAATTCCTCAGGGGACTAAACTATATACTTATGACCACAAGGTATCAGGTCACTATTCAAATCAAGTGTATAAAGTAAACACAAGTCAGTTATAATCCAAGCTGATATGGTATAATTAGCCCAAATCCTTGTGACCACAAGATATCAGGTCACCAGTCAGATCAAGTCTATCAGATAAACACAAGTTCATTATAATCCAGGCTAATACAATGTGATCAGCCCAAATCTATAAAATTCATAAGGTGTTCACTCCCATACATTGAATCGGCCATCATGGTCAAATATTACCAATAGATATTATCAGCTGTTCAATGAAGTGTGCACAAAGCGCTCAACAGCGCTGGTACAAAGGCACAGAGTCACCCTCTGTATGGAATTAATTCGATTTCACTATGATATTAAATGGCCACTTTGCTAATATCTGAGAGTGAATTCAGCCTCACTTTTAAACCATTCATTGTACAGCATATACAAAAGAGCTTCTTTTTCTGAAATATCATTGCTTAGTTTCTTTCCACATGAACGGACTGGTGCTGATTTGTCACATGCATTTTTCATTGACTTACTGCAAGTGTCACAGGCATCACATGGAAAGAAGCTTCCTGTAGACTGTGTATGACAAGTGTTCTAGCAGTTAATCTTGTTTTGTTGCTTTTGTATTAATTTGAATGATGAGCAAAGTTTTTCAAAAATGTGATTTGGATGCTTTGCTGAATTTTGCCAGGAAATTTGGTTTGTTATGTATTAAGTCATCGCGAAGCATGTTAAATCAGTTCTAAATCAGTTAAACTTTAGGGAGAATATATCTTGGTGTACATCAGTGTGCATTGCACCAACATGCAGAGCAAATACCTTTCTGGTAAAGAAACAGTTACTGTGCGTCAGTATGACAGGTAAATCACATATATGGACATGCAGATCATCATGCAGGACACCAATAGTCCTACCTAATCCCTAGCTAAACCAAAAGAAAAGCATACAGCACCCTTCAGTAAAGGGGAAAAAACACTGACTCTTTAGTGGAACAAAATAAGGACATGGAGGCAGCACCAATAAACTAGAGGAGAAAAAAAAAGGTTCTTTTAATTCATGTTTTGGCAGTGAAAACACATGCCTTCGAACCCTTCTGTTAGCTGTAGAATGACTGTGAATCACTATTAGGCTTAGTTCACATTTCACTTATTTGGTCAGTTATTCTCATCAGTTATTTTCAGCCCACTCCCAGGACCCATTCCTGCTATTGGCTTCCAAATCATGATCAAATCCTAATGCAAAATACTGACCTGTGATAGAGGCCTCAAGCTCAATTTGCATGAGTTTTGATCAATTGCATCTGAAATCGGTTTTATTCAGATAGAGAAGAAGTCTTGCATGCAGGTCTTTAATGGCCTCTATCACACGGTCAGTATTTTGTCAGTTTTTTGCATCAGTATTTCATCAGTATTGGTAAGTAGGGGTGAGCAAAACCGAACTGTAAAGTTTGGTTTCGTACAGAACATTGAGGGTTCGAGCACCCGAACCTGAATACGGACTTTGTCACGGAAATCTGTGTTCGGGTTCGGTTTTCGCATGCTGAATAACGTTTGTTGAAAGGCTGCAGTGCAGCCAATCAACAAGATTTTTAGCTGTGGACACTTTGAAGCCATCACAGTCATGCCTAGTATTGGCATGGCTATAATTGACTGGTGCATGACCCGGCCTGTATCACGCGTGGCTCTGCCATTCTGCTCTAACTAGTGTAGGGACAGGACGCATTTCGAGTAAAGGACATGGTGCAGTCTGCAATAAGGCTCTGGTTGCAGTCTGCAATAAGGCTCTAGGTACAGTCTGCAATAAGGCTCTAGGTATAGTCTGCAATAAGGCTCTGGGTACAGTCTAGAAAAACGGTTTGTAGGGACAGTCTGGAAAAACGCTTTGTAGGGACAGTGTGGAATAAGGCTCCGGGTACAGTCTGCAAAAACTCTGTGTGTGCAGTCTGCAATAAGGTTCTGCACCCAGAACCTTATTGCAGAAATACTATTGTTTATCTGGCTGTTAATTCTGTGTCTGACCTATGGCCATTTTTTGAGGTAAAATACACCTCTTTTGCATCCATAACACAGAAATACAATAGTTCATTTGGCTGTTATTTCTGTGTGTGACCTACAGCTATTTTTTAGGCCGCAGTACATCTCCTCTCATTCGTGACACAGAACTACAATAGTTAATCTGTCTGTTAATTCTGTGAGTGATTGATATATAGGCATTTTTTGGGGTGCAATACAACTCCTTTGCACCCGTGACACAGAAATACAATATTTAATCTGTCTGTTAGTTCTGTTTGTGGCATTAACCCATTTTTTGGGGTGAGATCCCCTCCTTTGCATCTGTGACATAGAAATACAATAGTTAATCTGTCTGTTAATTCTGTGGGTGACATAAACCCATTTTTGGGCTGATATACACCTGCTTTGCATCAGTGACATGAAAATACAATTGTTCGTCTGTCTGTCAATTTTGTGGGTGACCTCAAAGAATAAGCAGAGCTTTAAATAAGGGCGTGGCTGTGGTGCTGCTGGTGCTGGTGGAGCTCCTGCTGCAGGGAGAGGATGTGGTCAATCTGTGCCAGCAACACGCCCAAATGAAACGCTTTTCTCTGGTGCATGCAGGTGACAGGACGTTCTGCATCATTTTGTAGGCCTGAGTGCCGCTTTTCGAATGGTGAGGCCAGAACAAGTAGAGTCAGTATTAGATTGAATGGCTGAAAGTGCCTCCAGTTACTTCACATTGTCTTCCACCCGCTCCCCTGCCGAAAGCGCAGAGTTGTCACCTGCGGCCCATGGACATCTGTCTTCCACCTCACACCCTTGCAAATCAGCTAAGTAGTCTGATCCCCAAGTCATGCAGCAGTCACCTATGCTTTTTGATTACTCTGCTGGTGGGGGTTCCATGGCCCATCCACCTAGCCCTGCCCAAGAAGTAGAAGAGATTGAGTGCACTGATGCCCAACCACTTATGTTTGAGGATGAAGATCTGGGAGAACCTCCGTAGCACGTATCTGATGAAGATGACAAAACACAGGTGCCAACTGCTACAGCTTTCAGCAGTGTGCAGACCGGTAAGGAGGGCAAGGTTGAGGAGTGGGTGGAAGATTATGTGGAGGATTATGAGGTCCTATACCCCATATGGAATCAAGGACATCCCAGTGACATGTGCTGTTTAGAGAAAGAGGTGGTAGTCATGCAGCACCAGCCACACAGCAAAAGAGGGAGCAGGGTTCAAAAGCACAGTGGCTACTGCCTGCTACTGCCCAGCATGCCAAGCAACTGAGCACACCAAAGCCAGCTCAAAGGATTTCCCTGGCATTGAAGTTCTTCAGGCAATGTTCTGACGACAAGACACAGGTGATTTGCAAGCTGTGCTGTCATAGCCTGAAGCGAGGCATAAATGTTCTAAACCTGAGCACTAGCTGCATGACACACAGGTGAGTCGCTCTGCGGAATAGCACCACTTCACCACCAAGGAGTGGGCCTTCATGCAGGACATGTGTGGCATGTTGCGCACTTTTGAGTACTCCACCAACATAATCAGCGTTACTATCCCACTTCTATGCCTCCTTGAAAAAATATTTCAGGCGATGATAGAGGAGGTGGTAACACAGGAGGAAGAGGAGGAGGAACAGGTATCATTCCTACACGGTTATCTGGTCAATCGTTCTCATGTGGCTTGGATGATGGGTTCCTGCACCAACAGCCGCCAGGTACACAATTGTCCAGGCAGGGTACAGTTTTGGAGGAAGAGGAGGAACCATGTTTACAGCAGGTGGCACCCAAAGCAGCTCACAGGCATCACTGGAGCATGGCTGGGGGGATACAGAGGATGCAGACGATACACCTCCCACTTAGGACAGCTTGTCTTTGCCTGTGGGCAGCCTGGCACACATGAGTTTGTACATGCTGCAGTGCCTGCGCAATGACCGCGAGTTGCCCTGATTGTTACCAATGCTAATTACTGGGTGGCCAGCCTGCTGGATCCCTGCTACAAGGACAACATGCTGCCCTTACTTCCATCACTAGAGCATGATCGGAAGATGCGTGAATACAAGAGCATGCTGGTAGACACACTACTGATGACGTTCCTACTTGACAGCGGGAGCTCAGTGGAAGCACTAGGCGGAGGAGGAAGAGGAAGTTTCCAACGCAGCTGGGGCATCGGCACTACCTCAGAAGGGAGGATTAGCATGACCAAAATGTGGAAAACCTTCATTAGCATGCCACAACATCCAACACCACCGTCTGATATGCAAGGTGCAGTGTTTCAGCAACATGGTGGAGGAGTACATGTCCATATGTCTGCACGTACTGACTGATGGGTGTGCCCCATTTAACTTCTGGGTCTCCAAAATGGACACATGGCCCGAACTTGCCCTTTACGCCTCGGAGGCACTGGCCTTCCCGGCGGCAAGTGTATTGTCCGAACGTGTGTTTAGCATGGCAGCGGGTGTGATCACGGACAGGCGCATCTGCCTGTCCACATCCAATGTGTACAAGCTCACATTAATTAATGAACCAGGCTTGGATCCCACTGCACTTGTCTGTATCTTTGGCAGAGTAGGCAAGTATACCGCCATTTTTATACTGCAGCACAGTTTGTTTGTTCTGTTTTCCATTTCCCAATGTTTTGCCCCTCCCCCAAAAAATAGAAAAAACAAACAAACAAACAAACATAAAAACAGTGTTGGCTACCTCATCCTCCGCCTCTTCCACCTACACCGCCACATTTACTGCCTCCTCAACCTCCTACTCCACTTGGACCTCCTGGTTCAAGATTATTTTTATTTTTATTTTTTGTTTATTCTATGTTATTTTAAGTAATTCCCTACCCACATTTGATTGCAGGGTAATTGTCCTGCTCTTACCCCCAGCCCTCTAGCCCTTTCTACAACAATTTTACCACCATTTTACAGCACCAAAGTTCAGGCCCCCATTGACTTCATGGGGTTTGGGTCCAAGTTCAGGTTCAATTTGGGTACCCAAACTTTGAACTAAAGTTCACCTGAACCGTCGAACCTGAACATCAGTAGGTTAGCTCATCCCTATTGGTAAGGAAAAAACAGGCATGGGTCCAAAACAGAGATAACATGTGATAGAATTATTTGCATGTATTCTGTGTTTTGGACCCATTCCTGCATTTGGCTTCCAAATTATGATCAAATCCTGATTCAAAATACTGACCGTGTGATAGAGGCCTTAGTGACGCACAAAAGACAGGCCAATTTTTTAACTTTTTTTCTGTTCTTCTGTAACATCCCAGAGTATGTCACTAAACTCTTTCTCCCTGCTACAACATGTCAGGTGCATATGTATTGTCATCTTGTGTAGTCTAACATTGCATTTTCCATTATATGTATTTTCTATGCCTGTTTCATATATTATGCTGTAATTTCCATGTACACCAGCAGGTGGCAGCAATGTGTTTAGTTCAGTTTAGCATAGCTAGACTGGAATAGTTGGAATTCCAGTGTTTAGCTCCCCCTCTTCTAGGAGCAGAAGTGGGCTGGTCCCACGCTCTGCAGCAAGGGAGGGAAGAAACCAGTTAGATCCAGTGTGCACCAGCCACCCCGGCTAGGGGAAGGCTGTGTTAGTAGGAGCTCCCAGAAACAGGGATCCCAAGACAGGATCGACCCTTGGCTGAGTCCAAGATCACTCTTCCCAGCCTGAGCCATCAGACTCAGCTGGTTGACAAGAAAAGCAGCCATCTCCAGCCTCCAGGAAGAAGCATTCCCTGTAAGCCAAGCTGTGAGTACAGATCCAGAGACCAGGAGAAGCCAAATCCCTCCTCAGCTAGTCAGGCCCAGACCAAGCAGAAGACAGACAGAGCAGAAGATAGATACCTGCCAGATTCTCCGGGCATATAGTATAGGAGCAGAAGAGGCATTAACCCCTGCCATACATTGCCAATACCTGCTGGGACCTAAAGACCTATGCTGTACTCATATGGATTTATGCTGCACCCATTAAGTAAAGACAAGTTGGATTATATCACCAGTCTGGATATCATTTACTATTACCCAAGTTCCTCAGTTGCTCCTATTAACAACACTCATTTTATTGCAAGTGAGCCAGGATCCAGGAGTCCAGCCGTACCAAGGTAGGAGACACCGTTGACATTACACAGAGACATTATCCCCCTCTGGCATTCCTCACCTGGTACGTGAGCTATTACATCTTAAAGGGCCCTGCACAAGCTGCAATTGGCGTCACAAACTAAAAACTATTAATTTTGCGCCAGTGTGCATCTGTCCCAATCCGGCTTACTGCACTTCTGACGGATCAGAAGAATTAAGAAATAAACTGTGATGTCAACATGGCCAAACAGGGGGACACTAGTGGCCCCGTAACAGACTGGTAAAGGTGGCAACAGCATGAAGAGTCACAATAGTGGCTCCGGAACAGAGTGAGGGGGGAAACATCAGTGGCATTAACAGCACAAGATGGTGGAAGATCACAGTAGGAGCCTTTAGCAGTAGAGGCAGCAGGCATGTGACATCAAGATGGTGGCAGCATAAGAATAGTGGCAGTGGCCCAGGGCGAACTCGGTCAGTTGCGGCCACCATGTTTGGCTGCCCAGTAGTCCATGGGATCTTAGATCTGGGGTGAAAGGGTGCAGTGTAAGTATGCCACCACCTGCTGGTTCAGGTTCTGCTCCATGTCCTGGGTGAAGGATGAGGAGGCAAAGGGGGACATTAGTGTAGAAATCCCACAATTAAAACACGGAGACAGCATTGCCATCACCTAGTCAAGTTTCTAGTGTGCCTGGGCTGGGACCACATTTACCCAGTGGACTGTAAAGGACATATATTGTCATTGACCATAGTTATTACTCCACACGTCAGCGCGGGCATGAACTGTACCAGGCGCCAACAGGCTCAATGACTCGCCTCCTGTTTAACATACAGTTGTGTTTAAAATAATAGCAGTGTGTTTAAAAAAGTGAATAAAGCTCAAAATCATTCTAATAGCTTATATTTCCATACACACAAATGCATTGCAAAGAAAAAGGGGGTCAGTCAGCACATCCCAAAGCGCAGGGGCACGTTGCTATGGCTGAGAGCAATACTGTAAAACAAAACATGCAATGCAACAGCTCTCTGCAAACCAAATAAAGTACAAAATTGCATAATAATTGCAAGTGCTATACTAATAAGTTAGAGATGCTTGGCAAATCATTTTGTACAAAATTATTTGAGCCCGTCTGCCGCACGTCAAGGCGCTCTCTCTAAGACGGGTTCCTAACACTAAATTCTACCTGTCATGTGCCATGACGGCTACCATATAATTCAGCGAGTGTAGGTTTCACATGCATGCTGGGCCTGCTTTACTTTCTGTCATTTTTGGTGCCAAAATGGCCTCCATTATATCCAAGTAATGGAGGAACCAACATGCATGCCGGGCCCATTCCACACAACTCCTGGTGCCAAATGGCCACTCAAGACTGCAATGAGAGTCCACAAACTATCTCTCTCCTGGTGCCAAATGGCTTCCAGTGAGTGAGGGGGAGCAGGCCAAGCTATATACTCACACTAATTAAAATCAGCCTTGCGGCAGACGGGCTCAAATAATTTTGTACAAAATGATTTGCCAAGCATCTCTAACTTATTAGTATAGCACTTGCAATTATTATACAATTTTGTACTTTATTTGGTTTGCAGAGAGCTGTTGCATTGCATGTTTTGTTTTACAACACAAATGCATTGGGAACAATATACACTGCTCAAAAAAATAAAGGGAACACAAAAATAACACATCCTAGATCTGAATTAATTAAATATTCTTCTGAAATACTTTGTTCTTTACATAGTTGAATGTGCTGACAACAAAATCACACAAAAATAAAAAAATGGAAATCAAATTTTTCAACCCATGGAGGTCTGTATTTGGAGTCACACTCAAAATTAAAGTGGAAAAACACACAACAGGCTGATCCAACTTTGATATAATGTCCTTAAAACAAGTCAAAATGAGTCTCAGTAGTGTGTGTGGCCTCCACGTGCCTGTATGACCTCCCTACAACGCCTGTGCATGCTCCTGATGAGGTGGCGGACGGTCTCCTGAGGGATCTCCTCCCAGACCTGGACTAAAGCATCTGCCAACTACTGGACAGTCTGTGGTGCAACGTGACGTTGGTGGATAGAGCGAGACACGATGTCCCAGATGTGCTCAATTGGATTCAGATCTGGGGAACGGGCGGGCCAGTCCATAGCATCAATGCCTTCGTCTTGCAGGAACTGCTGACACACTCCAGCCACATGAGGTCTAGCATTGTCTTGCATTAGGAGGAACCCAGGGCCAACCGCACCAGCATATGGTCTCACAAGGGGTCTGAGGATCTCATCTCGGTACCTAATGGCAGTCAGGCTACCTCTGGCGAGCACATGGAGGGCCTCCAAAGAAATGCCACCCCACACCATTACTAACCCAATACCAAACCGATCATGCTGGAGGATGTTGCAGGCAGCAGAACGTTCTCCACGGCATCTCCAGACTCTGTCACGTCTGTCACATGTGCTCAGTGTGAACCTTCTTTCATCTGTGAAGAGCACAGGGCGCCAGTGGTGAATTTGCCAATCTTGGTGTTCTTTGGCAAATGCCAAACGTCCTGCACGGTGTTAGGCTGTAAGCACAACCCACACCTGTGGACGTCGGGCCCTCATATCACCCTCATGGAGTCTGTTTCTGACCGTTTGAGCAGACACATGCACATTTGTGGCCTGCTGGAGGTCATTTTGCAGGGCTCTGGCAGTGCTCCTCCTGTTCCTCCTTGCACAAAGGCGGAGGTAGCGGTCCTGCTGCTGGGTTGTTGCCCTCCTACGGCCTCCTCCACGTCTCCTGATGTACTGGCCTGTCTCCTGGTAGTGCCTCCATGCTCTGGACACTACGCTGACAGACACAGCAAACCTTCTTGCCACAGCTCGCATTGATGTGCCATCCTGGATAAGCTGCACTACCTGAGCCACTTGTGTGGGTTGTAGACTCCGTCTCATGCTACCACTAGAGTGAAAGCACCGCCAGCATTCAAAAGTGACCAAAACATCAGCCAGGAAGCATAGGAACTGAGAAGTGTCTGTGGTCACCACCTGCAGAACCACTCCTTTATTGGGGGTGTCTTGCTATTTGCCTATAATTTCCACCTGTTGTCTATCCCATTTGCACAACAGCAAGTGAAATTGTCACTCAGTGTTGCTTCCTAAGTGGACAGTTTGATTTCACAGAAGTGTGATTGACTTGGAGTTACATTGTGTTGTTTAAGTGTTCCCTTTATTTTTTTGAGCAGTGTATATTCCAAATCAAAACATATCAAATTTGTGTTGTTCCTCTAAAAAAAAATTTAAGAAAAGTATTAGACTGTTCAAAAAAATAGCAGTGTTTGTATTCTTCTTTACAAACTCAAACATTCACTATATAAACTGAAAAATGTTTGAATATTTTGCTTTCCTTTGAATCACTTAACTAATATTTAGTTTTATAACCACTGTTTCTGAGAACTGCTGTACATCTGTGCTGCATGGAGTCAACCAACCTCTGATACATGTGAACAGGTATTTCAGCCCAGGATGATTGGACTACATTCCACAGTTCTTCTCTATTTCTTGGTTTTGCCTCAATAATTGCATTTTTTATGTCACCCCACCCCAGTTTTCTATTGGATTAAATTCCGGGGATTGGGCTGGCCACTCCATAATGTTAATCTTGTTGGTCTGGAACCAAAATGTTGCACGTTTACTGGTGTGTTTGGGGTCGTTGTCTTGTTGGAATACCCCTTTCAAGGGCATTTCCTCTTCAGCATAAGGCAGCATGAACTTCAAGTATTGATGTATTCAAACTGATCCATGATCGCTAGTATGAGATAAATGGGCTCAACACCTTAGTATGAGAAACATCCCCATATCATCATGCTTGCGCCATCAGGCTTCACTGTCCTCAGTGTACTGTGGCTTGAATTCATTGTGTGGGGGTCGTCTGACAAACTGTCTCCGGCCACTAGACCGAAAAAGAACAATCTTACTTTCATCAGTCCACAAAATGTCTCTTTAGGCCAGTCAATGTGCTCTTTGTCAAATTGTAACCTCTTCAGCACATGTATTTTTTTCAACAGTGGGACTTTGCGGGGGCTTCTTGCAGATAGCTTGGCTTCACATAGGCGTCTTCTAATTGTAACAGTACTCACAGGAAACTTTAGACCTTCTTTGATCTTCCTGGAGCTGATTGTTGGCTGAATCCTTGCCATTTTAGCTATTCTTCTATCCATTTGAATGGTAGTTTTTTGCTTTCTTCCACGTCTTTCAGGTTTTGGTTGCCATTTTAAAGCATTTGCGATCATTTTAGCTGAGCAGCCTATCATTTTCTGCACTTATTTATATGTTTTCCCCTCTCCAATCAACTTTTTAATCAATGTACACTGTTCTTCTGAACAATGTCTGGAACAACCCATTTTCCTCAGAATTTCAGAGAGAAATGCACTGTAACCAGCATGTACAATATTTGCTGCCTTCCTTCCTTAAATAAGAGGAATTATTGCCACCTATTTTTCAAAGAATGAAGACCTCACTCATTGAACTCCACACTGCTATTATTTTGAACATGTCCCTTTAAATAAGTGATTGAATTACAGAGAATCAGCAGCATGCATGTCATGACTGTTGGGTCTATTGGGTTTCTATTACTCTACTACATCTTCTAGTAAATTATTTGCCATGTAGAAATATAATTTCTACCAAAAACAGTGATTGATCAGGTTAGTGATGTCTGACTGCTATTATTTTGAACACAACTGTACATGTGCAGGGCTGGTACAGCTTTTTTTTTAGTAATGACGGCTTGGGCCTCTCCACTTTGGGTGGGCACAAGCCATTAGTTCTCTAAAATATAGAAAGGGAGGGACTGTAGAATCAGCACCTTGGTCAGGGGCACATTCAGCTTCTGCATCGGTGGATGAGTGCACACATACTGTTGTATCTTTGCAATCGCCTCTGTGATCGATTTCTGGAGAAAGATGTGACAAGTAGTAGTAGGAGGAGGACCATCAGGAGCAATAGATTAAGGAAAAGAAAAACAGCTTCCTGCTGCTGAGGTTGAAGAGTCCTGACTACTTTAGATGGAGTGCAGGCCGCTGAGAGTTGCAATGGTTAATGCATCGGGCTGTACCACCACATTAGTGCCACGGTTTTCCCATACCACTTTATGGTGAGGTTCCATGTGTTGACACAGGGCCATGTTGCCAACATTAGCACCCTGAACATGTATCACCTTCTGCGCACATATCCTGCATACTGCCATGCTAACATCCTCAAGCAACTTGATTAAAAAATCCCACAATGTCAAATGGAATTTTACCCCGACCACTCCTTTCTGACTGTGCACCACAGTTGTTTCCTAGGTGACAGATGATCTACCCCGGGCGCATTTTGCTCCAGATTTCCTGCTGCTTCCACCCTGCTGGCTCATCGTCACGTTGCCACCCTACTGCTGTCTCATGGGTCTTCTGCCAACCTAACCCCTTGATGATGATGATGCCCCCACTTCACCCGACTCCTACGTGCTCTCACCCGACTGTCATCATTGCTAGTTGCATGCCTAAAAGAAGATGAAGTAGACTTCTCCTCCAAGTCTGTGCTAGCCTGTAGCTGTTGACTGTCATCACAAAGCTCATCCTTGCTGAAAAGCGAGGAACTGTCTGTTGGCCATAGTCTACAGTAACTCAATCAGTAATGTGACTTTGTAACTAAGTATGAATATTGCAGCAGGTAAATGCACCTATATATCAGACCACCTGTTGACACTGAGTCTGATGCACAGTAAGTCTATGTATAACAGAACAGACTAAGTAAGAATGGTGCAGCAGTTGAACTAGATAAACGCACCTATATATTAGACTGCCTATTGACCATGAGTCTGACGCACAGTGAGTGTATATATAAATGAACAGATTAAGTATGAATAGTGCAACAGGTGAAAAAGATGCACAGGGTGATTACACTCAGCCAGCACTCTCCCTATGCTCTACCTATACTCTCCCTACAGTGTCTAAAAACTCTCCCTGCGATCTCCCTGCACTGTCCCTGCACTCTCCGTGTCCGATATTATACAAATACATTTTTCTGAAACACTGTCCCTAGCACTTCTCACGTCTCTCCCTATGCTCAGCTCACAGTGCAATAGCAGAGACTACATGGGATGAGGCTTTTGAAGGAGTGTGACATCAGGGAGGCTATCTGCTGATTAGCTGGCTGCACATCATTATGGGTGATCTTGCTTTCCCAGGATTCTTACTTTCACTTTGTAACAAATGTAGGCACCATTTTGAGAAAAAAAAAACCATTTGTTACCGTGAGGAAATTTAGATTGGTTGTGAATAGTGTTGATCGAACACCAAAGTGCTTGTGTGATCGAGTAGAACACTTTGCGATGCTCGGGTGTTCTACCTAGCACCCAAGAACAATGGAAGTCGATGGGTGAACCCCAGGCACCCCCTGCTCTGAAGAGGGGAGGGTGTCAGGACTCTAGTTCGGCTTAGGAGTCGCTGCTCTGACTCCATATATAGCTGTGTCCATATATGGAGTCTGCGCTTGGGGACACCCCAGTGTATTTAAATCTAATTTAGCCTGTATTTCAGTATACAGTATAAGTCTCCTATTATTATTATTTTTTTTTTATTAACTATGCAGCTATATAGTGTGGTGGTTGACTTCTTAAGGTCTTATTTCACCTTAAGGACCAGGCCATTTTTTGCAAATCTGACCAAATCTGCAAACGATTTTACTTATCCAGGCCATTCTGAGATAGTTTTTTTGTCACATATTGTACTTCATGACACTGGTAAAATGGAGTAAAAAAAATTCATTTTTATTTATAAAAGAATACTAAATTTGCCAAAAATTTGGAAAAATTTGCAAATTTCCAAGTTTCAATTTCTCTACTCCTATAACACATAGTAATACCTACAAAAATAGTTATTACTTTACATTCTTCATATGTCTACTTCATGTTAGGATCATTTTGGGAATGACATTTTATTCTTGGGTGACGTTGCAAGGCTTAGAAGTAAATCATGAAATTTCTCAGAAATGTTCAAAAACCAACTTTTTAAGGACCAGTTCTAGAAAGGACCGCATTCTAGAAACTACACCCCTCAAGGTATTCAAAACTGATTTTACAAACGTCATTAACCCTTTAGGTGTTTCACAAGAAGGAATGGAAAATAGAGATACAATTTCAAAATTTCACTTTTTTGGCAGATTTTCCATTTTAATATTTTTTTACAGTTACAAAGCAAGGGTTAACAGCTAAACAAAAATCAATCTTTATGGCCCTGATTCTGTAGTTTACAGAAACACCCCATATGTGGTCGTAAACTTCTGTACGGGCACACAGCAGAGCACAGAAGGAAAAGAATGCCATACGGTCTTTGGAAGGCAGATTTTGCTGGACTGTTTTTTTTTACACCATGTCCCATTTGAACCCCCCATGATGCACCCCTAGAGTAGAAACTCCATAAAAGTGACCCAATCTAAGAAACTACACCCCTCAAGGTATTCAAAACAGATTTTACTAACGTCGTTAACCCTTTAGGTGTTCCACAAGAATTAATGGAAAATAGAGATACAATTTCAAAATTTCACTTTTTTGGCAGATTTTCCATTTTAATATTTTTTTTCCAGTTACAAAGCAAGGGTTAACAGCTAAACAAAACTCAATATTTACGGCCCTGATTCTGTAGTTTACATAAACACCCCATATGTGGTCGTAAACTGCTGTACGGGCACACAGCATGGCGCAGAAGGAAAGGAATGCCATACGGTTTTTGGAAGGCAGATTTTGCTGGACTGGATTTTTGACACCATGTCCCATTTGAAGCCCCTGATGCACCCCTAGAGTAGAAACTGCAAAAAAGTGACCCTATTTTAGAAACTACGGGATAGGGTTGAAGTTTTGTTTGTACTAGTTTAGGGTACATAGGATTTTTGGTTGCTCTATATTACACTTTTTGTGAGGCAAGGTAACAAGAAATAGCTGTTTTGGCACAGTTTTTTTTGTTATTTACAACATTCATCTGACAGGTTAGATCATGTGGTCTTTTTATAGAGAAGGTTGTCATGGACGCGCCGATACCTAATATGTATACATTTTTTTTATTTATGTAAGTTTTACACAATGATTTCATTTTTGAAACAAAAAAAATATATGTTTTAGGGTCTCCATAGTCTGAGAGCCATAGTTTTTTCAGTTTTTGGGCGATTATCTTGGGCAGGGTCTCATTTGTTGTGGGATGAGATGACGGTTTGATTGGCACTATTTTAGGGTGAATATGACTTTTTGATCGCTTGCTATTACACTTTTTGTGATGTAAGATGACAAAAAATGGCTTTTTTTACACCTTTTTTTTTAGTTTTTTTTTACGGTGTTCATCTGAGGGGTTAGGTCATGTGATATTTTTATAGAGCCGGTCGATACGGACTCGGCGATACCTAATATGTATACTTTTTTTATTTACTTAAGTTTTACACAATAACAGCTTTTTTAAAACAAAAAAAATGATGTTTTAGTGTCTCCATATTCTGAGCCATAGTTTTTGTTTTTTTTTGGCGATTGTCTTAGGTAGGGTCTCATTTTTTGCGGGATGAGGTGACGGTTATATTAGTACTATTTTGGTGGGCATACGCATTTTTCATTGCTTACTATTGTACTTTTTGTGATGTAAGGTGACAAAAAAATGGTTTGTTTAACACAGTTTATTTATTTTATTTTTTTTACGATGTACATACGAGGGGTTAGGTCATGTGATATGTTTATAGAGCCATTCAATACGGATGCTGCGATACCTAATATGTCAACTTTTTTTTTTCCTATTTTTTACCAATTTTTTTTTACTTTATTTGGGGAAAATGACGTTTTTGTTTATTTTTACTTGAAACTTTGAATTTTTGGGGGGAAAACGTTATTTTTTCAACTTTTTTTCTCTTTATTTTTTGTCCCACTTTGGGACTTCAACTTTTGATGGTCTAATTTCTTTTACAATGCATTCCAATACTTCTGTATTGGAATGGATTGGCTGTATGAGTAATACTGTCTGTATTACTCATACAGCTTCTGGCCTGTGAGATCTGGGGGGCTGGATCTCACAGGCTCGTCACCGGAAGGCAGTGCAGATGACTAAGGAAGGCATCGCGCTGCCTTCCATGCCATCGGGTCCCCCCTCCACCGCATGGGGACCCGATGGCACCGCCGCCCGCTTGCATAAGGTAAAACCAGAACTGCGGTTTGCGGCGATCGCCGACACGGGGGGGTCACGGGACCCCCCCTCGCATTTAGCCAAGGTGCCTGCTCAATGATTTGAGCAGGCACCGGCTTCCGATCACCGCCCGCCAAGCGGCGGTGATTGCAAACACACAGGGCGTACAGGTACGCCCTGTGTCCTTAAGTACCAGGACATAAGGGCGTACCTGTACGCCCTGTGTCCGGAAGAGGTTAAAGTTCTGGTCTATGATGCAGAAGCTGTGAGTTCAAGTCCCACCGCAAACTTTTTCAGAAATAGAGGCTTAATTTAAACATATATATATTTAAGTTTTAGCCATAATATATGTACACATATTATATGTAAATATATAATGGCTAAAACATCAGTAGTAGTTTCACACATATTATGCATTCATATATATCAGAAGTATGAAAGTATGAATTTATATATATATATATATATATATATATATATATGTAATTACACATTTAATTTGTGCCATACATTTTTTACAATTACAAAGAATTAAAAAAAATAATATATATATATATATATATATATATATATATATATATATATATATAAATCGAATTTAACCTTTATTTCTGAAAAAGTTTGCGACGGGATTTGAACTCATAGCTTCTGCATCATAGCCCAGAACTTTAACCACTACACTATACAGGTGCATAGCCAGTCACTGAAAAAATAAATAAATATGAGACTTCTACTGTATAGGTCTCAGTAGAAGTACAGTACAGTAGAAATCTATTTTTTTTATTTTTTTATTTAAGTAACTGGCTATGCAGCTATAATATCTGAGTGGTTAAGTGCCTTGCCTTTAATACAGAAGGTCATGAGTTCGAATACTGGCAGAAACTTTTCTGAAATACAGGCTAAATTAGATTTAAATACACTAGGGTTTCCCCAAGCACTGACTCCTCATTTGGACATAGGTATATATGGAGTCAGAGCAGGGACTCCTAAGCCGTGGACTGAAACTGAGGGATTCCCTCACTGTGCATAGAAATAGAGGCTAAATGAGATTTAAATACACTGACTCGAGCACATACGGTGTTCGGCCGAGCATATCGATGCTCGAGCCGAACTGGTGTTCGGCCGAGCATGCTCGCTCAACACTAGTTGCGAATCAAATTTTCCCTAAACTTCGGATCAAATTCCACATCGGATGCTTCGATTTGCTCAACACTAGTCATACACATTAGATAATAGACCTTGCCAATCTATCTATGAAGAGGAACAAAACTGTACCCTGAAGTTTTCCATAGGAAAGCAATTACCAAACAAGTTGGATTTTAACCTGTTTAAACTTTTTGTTCTCAGGAGAAGGATCTAGGAGCCACTTACCCATATGAGGTGTATCTGGTAAACGCTGTCGTTATCTATCATTACAATTTTAAAAACAAAGAGGACATGAGAGTTTAACAGTTTTCCAGCAGGGAATGTTGCACCATTACAATATAACCCACATGTAATCCCACTTTTGGGATCAACATTTAGTTGATGTGCTCACAGGCTACCTAGCCAGATGCATACTGAAATACTGCTTTTTAGCATATGTTTAACTGGTATATGTCGCATAGTCCTGTCCAGGAATACTTTTGCATACATTTGATGTACTGTTTCAAGCAGTATTGAAACAAAGCATGGTGTAAACTTAGCCAAAGCTTGACTTTTGGCACCTCTTGCGCATATTCAACATTCCCTCTCTTTTCTTTTCTTTTCTTTTCAATTCAATTTATTTATTTATATAAAAGTTGTTGAGAACAGAAAGTTTCTTGGCATTGTAAAACTGAAAAGGTAAATAGGCGAAGACATGATACAACACAGAGGCATTATATGGGGGCATGTCAAGTCCCTATAGCTCCATAATAGAGACTCTTTTGGACTCCATGTGATGATATACAGGCACACATCTGTGAGCACGAGGGCTTATCCCGTAAAAAAAATACAGCCTGTACATTATAAATAAAAAAAAGTTTTCGATAAGACTATTGATATCGATAATGAGTTTAGGTTGACCTCATTATACCATAAGGTTTTCATTTTCTTGCTGTATATTTACATTAGTCTTTCTTTAGTTTACTTTGTCCTACAAGTAAATCTTGCAAGCTAAGATCTGCATACATTCAGCAGTATTGAGAATAGATCAAGTGCTGGAAGATCACTGACCTAGACCTCCACTGCTTTAGTATAGGGGTTGAAGAAATACCAAAACTGAAAGCAAGAGTGTGCAGAATTTTCAGTTTTCCTTGTGTGTCTTTGATCTTTTCTTTCTGACCACAACACAAAGGATGCAATAAACTCATGCAGACTTGTTTTTACTGAGGCACTTTGTTTGGAGGTGTTGGACTAACTTTATTTTTGCATTGTACATTTATGGGAGTGGCTGCCTCCATTTGGATATTGCACTCCCCCCCCCCCCCATCTGCGCAGTGCCTTTAATGAGAGTGCAATATAGCTGAATTCTACATTGCCCTGAATTTTTTTCTTTTAGGCCCACGAGATACAAGTCTGCTAGTGTAAACCAACTTGTCACTGGGCCCATACAATTTTGATAAAAACGGTGTGCAAAGAGCTTGTGATTTTTATGCAGTAAGTATATAATGCAATTCAGATTTATTAACGTTTCCAGTGTTTGCATGTATATTTGCGCATGGAGCAATGTGCTGGTGCGTATAGTATTTTTTGCTTTTGTATCAAGAAAATTGACCATGTGGCCACCCTTAAACACTGCTATGATTAAGAATTCCATATAGCTTTCAAAATGCTTAAACATTTTTTTTATCTTGCTACATGCAGATTCCCTTTATGTATTTTATCTTTAACTAGAGTAAAATTGGCCATTGCCTTGTTTACCATGCCAGACTATTTTCCATTTTGTCACTGGATAAGGATGAGAGAACCAGTTTGGATAAGGATGAGTTTAGTCCGAACTTTGCTATTTTTCAGGAGGCAGACGACCTCAAATCTTTCTGAATTCATTTTGGGCAAATCCACGAAAACAGCACGTAGCACCATTTTAATGCACATGTCAGTGGGAAAAAAGCACTAGGAAGAAAGAAGAATGGTTCTTACATGACCCTGGGAGGAACTGGGGGAATAGAGCTTGTCCAGATTGTCTCCCAGGCTGACAGACAACCTGGATGAGCCAATCAGTGCTGCATCAGGCAGGGAGGTGCCCTAGCAAAATGTCACTCTGTGTCGTGCTTTGAATGAGGGTGGTTGGGTGTTAGTGACTGCCAGGAAAATTACCTTAGGGAGTCAAGGATAGTGTAAAAACTATCAATCAATCAAGCTTATTACTGGTGACAGTGAAATGAAAGGCTAGGATTCAAAAGACGAATTGTGTGTGTTGTATACAATATAGAGAAGCAGGGCAGCTGACAGACAGGACCCGTGGCTGTGCCTGCTATCCGAAGTGCAGGTGTCACGGCGTGGTGTGGGTGGTAAACTCCACACCGAACACAGGAGGGAAGGGAAAAGTTACTTGGCCTGGAAACTAGGGAAAGGGAAAAGGTCACCACCTAGTGAATCTCTAAACCGAGCCCTGACTACTATCAATATGAACAGACCTCGATGGTAGGAATGTTCACATGCAGAAAGCTAGAGCCCTATCTGACCCTAAAAGACTCTGGAAATAGTGTCAGGACAAAAGATGACCTGTTCCTTCCCAGCTGAAGGAACAGGAAACTCCCTCAGGCCTAATACCAAAAGATAGTGGAATACAACAAATTAGAAATAGGAAAAAGACACTTAACTCCGAAGTACACGGATGAGCAGGAACTCAGTGGAGAACCAAACACCAGCACTTCTACAACCAGAAAGGAGCTATCAACCGCATAGCATGATGGGTGAGACCAGACTAAATAGAGAAGTTGGAATGACCACTTAAGCTACACCTGAGGCAAGAGGTGTGGTCATCTTCAGCAGCAACACAGAAACAATAGTGTTGATCGAGTACCGTAGTGCTCGGGTGCTCATTATACTCGACCGAGCACCCGAGTATAATGGAAGTCAATGGGAGAACCTGAACATTGAACCAGGTACCCCCTGCTCTGAAGAGGAGAGGGTGCCTGGTTCATAAGAAAATGTAAAAAATTGTTGGTAACACCACCAAAATGGTTCTGTAACAGCATGGGGAGGATGTATGGATGCATCTTGGACTCGCTGGTCACTGCTGGGAACTATGTTTTCTAAATAGTACGCCACTTTAACATAATGACAATAATACGCACAAAACCAAGGGAAAAAAATCGATTTTACAGGAAAAATTTATATAAAACATTATTTCCTGAATATTTACTTGTATCTAAAGTGCAAGTGCTGCAAAAAATTACAAAATTACAAGGAAGAGGCACTTCGATACACCCTTAGTTACACATAAAGGAGGGCATCGTACACACCCTTTAAAAATTAGGATTGATGGCCTGCTGGTGACCCTCAAACATTAGGAGCCAGGGCCTGCTGATCAGACCATCGAAAACACTATGGGCGGTGGCCTGCTGCCACTTTGGTGACTCTATTTACACTAGGGCCTATAGCTCCATTCGGATGTCTGGCCTATCAACTTTCGATGTAATTGTCAGCTCAAAACCATTGTAAACTACGGGTAACAGGGAATCAGTGTTTTATTCTGAAGGGGGAGCCTGAGAAACGGCTAACACATCCAAGGAAGGCAAGCGAGTGGCGCGCAAATCACACACTCCCGACTCATGGAGGTAGTGACGATACATAGCAATACAGGACTCTTAAGATGCCCTGTTATTGGAATGAGTAATAAAAAATTACAGGGAATGTCACTGCGGTATTTTGGATGAGGAAACGTGATACAGGAGAGGCCCTGCTGCCACTTTGTTGACTCTAGATAACTTCTGCCTGATCGCACGTCCCCGTGACGTCCATGATCTATTTGGATATCTTGCCTATGATCTTTCAATATTCTTTTATGTGCCTAACATGGTGATCACTGGTAACGGGGAATCATTGTTCGATTTCGGAGAGGGAGCCTGATAAACGGCTATGGCTACTACTTCAAAGCAAGGCAGCATGAGTTGCGGGCCTGCAGGTGAGCTGACCCTGTAAAAGATTTTAGGTGTGGGCCTGCTGGTGAGCTAACCCTGTAAAAGATGTTAGGTGTGGGCCTGCTGGTGAGGTGACCCTGTAAAACATTCTATGCGAGGGCCTGCATGTGAGCTGACCCTGTAAAAGATTTGAGCTGCGGGCCTGCATGTAAGCTGACCCAGTAAAAGATTTGAGTTGCGGTCCTGCAGCTGAGCTGACCCTGTAGAAGATTTGAGTTGCGGGCCTGCTGGTGAGCTGAGGTGGGACCGACAAACCCAACTTGATTTTGATGGCTGCATTAATCTGCAGGGGACCGTCATACAGCTCTACAGATTTGTTTCCATCTGCATATTTCTCAACAATCTGTGGCCCTAGTCTTTTATCCAAACTCTGTCATTGTGCCACTATGTGGTCTCCTCATGCTGCCATCTCCACACCATGTCACCTTGCCACTAATTTTTATTACTATGCTGCTGCTGATGCTGCTTAAAAGGCCTTAAACTGATCACCAGGCCCACAATTTTATCAAGGTTTTGGAATCGATAAACCCAACTTGCTTTTGTGGGCTGCATCAGTGGCATAGCTAGAAATGACTGGGCCCCACAGCAAATTTTTGAATGGGGCTCCATCCCACAGTAATTTTTTAGCGACCTCTTCCTTTCATGCCGCCCCCATTTCTGTGGCTAGTAAAAATCGCTCTCTCATACCGGGGTCGGCAGCTGTTCCATCCGTTTTATACACTGTCTATACTGTCACTGTATATAATTTCATTGCGTAATACTGTTGAGGAGGGCCTGATCAAATCCTTTAGTCCTCCTCCTCCTGGATGGGCCCCTTCTGGGTCAGGGCCCGAAAGCTGCAGCTTCCCTTGCTTCCCCTATAGCTACGCCCCTGGCCTGCATTAATTTGCAGGTGACCGTCATACACCTCCACAGATTTCTTTCCATCTGCATCATTCTAAACAATCTGTAGCCTTAGTCTTTTATCCAGACTCAGTCATTGTGTCACTGTGTCCTCCTCATGCTGCCATCTCCACAGTTTGTCACCTTGCCACTCATTTTTATCACCATGCTGCTGCTGATGCTGCTTAAAAGGCCTTAAACTGATCACCAGGCCCACAATCTAATAAAAATTTTACGCACAAAACCAAAGTGAAAAATCGATTTTATAGGAAAAATTTATTGAAAACATTCTCTCCTGTATATTTACTTGTATATAAAGTGCAAGTGCTGCAAAAAATTACAAAGAAGAGGCACTCCGTTACAACCTGTATATCACATAAAAGAGGACCTCATTAACATTGAGTTGCGGGCCTGCAGGTGAGCTGACCCTGTAAAATATTTGAGTTGCGGGCCTGCAGGTAAGCTGACCCTGTAAAAGATTTGATTTGCGGGCCTGCAGGTGAGCTGACCCTGTAAAAGATTTGAATTGCGCGCCTGCAGGTGAGCTGACCCTATAAAAGATTTGAGTTGCGGGCCTGCAGGTGAGCGGACCCTCTAAAAAATTATATTCTAAGGCCATGTATGCGAGGGCATTATATGTGACGAATAAGCAAGGAGGATGAGAAAAGGAAGATTCAACCATATACCCTTGTTTGTGGTGGAAGGGGTGCATTGGAATGCAGTCTATTAACTACATTAAAAACAACACATGAAAAAGTGCCTTTATGTTCATCATCATTCCTCTGGTGGAGTCGAAAAGTCATGGTCAATCCAGGCCTGAAAAATAGTGGCGGCTGGGGACAGCGTAAAGGGGGACGGCCACCGACATCAGGCTGCGGAAGGCCTCAGTGTCCTCAAGCCTAAATTTTAAGGGGCAGTAATTTGGAAAGCATTTAGTGCAATGGCCTGTGAGTTGGTGGCTGGGTATTTGCGCTTGTGTTAAAATGCCTGGGGTAATGACATTTGGACGCTGCGCTAGGACAGGGAAGTGGATGTGGTCACTGATGGTGCTTGCAAAGGTCCAGGTGCAGGGTGGGAGGTATCCGGGCCTGCGTCTTGGAAAAGGGATTGGTCAGCACGTAACACAGGGGAAGAGGAGGCAGTGACCCACAGACCCAGGCGTTCTGCCCACATATTAGGGTGCTTTGATGCCATGTGGCGGATCCGGTGGTGGTGAGGTTGCTAGTGTTCACACCCCGGCTCATTTTAGTGTGGCACAGGTTGCAAACTGCTATTCTTTTGTCGTCCGCACTTTCCATAAAAAAGCGCCATACTGCCGAACTGAGATTTACGCAAGGGGGTGCTCCATGGAACAGTAGCGGGCCTGTTCGGTGGTGCACGCCTTCTACCTTTTTCCACCTCACTGCCTCTTCCAGCCTGTTGCAGTGCTGCAGATCCCTCCCCCTCTGTACTGCTCTCCTCACTCGGCTTGTTGCCACCTTCCCAGGTTGGGTCAGTGACCTCGTCGTCCAGCACCTCCTCTTCCACTTACTCACTCTGATCATCACCCTGATTTGTTGACCTAACCAGAACCTCAGTTATTGACAACTGTGTGTCATCCTCTTCCTCAACCTCTTGAGACAGTTATTGTGGTTGAGTCATTGGCAACTGTGTCTCATTATCATCCACCTCATTAAACACTAATTGCCGTTCCCCAGCGTCATGTTCTTGTGACTCTGGATGCTCAAGAGGTTGGGAATCGGGGCACAAGATCTCAGGTTCCTCTTAAAGCGTGCTTGGTGAGAGGGCCAAATCAACTAATGGCAATGCAAAGAGGTCCTCGGAATATCCGAGTGTGGGATCACTTGTTTGGCCAGACTGTAAATGGTGGGAGGAAGGAGGATCAGGTTGAGGATTGTGTGGACCAGAATCTTGGCTACTGAGACTGGACTTGGTGGAAGACAGGGTGGTGCTTAACCGACTGGAAGCACTATCTTCTGCAATTCAACTGACTACCTGCTCCCACTGGGCTGACTTCAAGAGTGGTGTCCTGTGCCACCCTGCAAATTAGGACATGAAGCTAGGTATCTTGGATGATTGTTTTTCTTGTGCTCTGGCAGCAGGCACATTTTCACCGCGCCCAGGGCCACGGCCTCTGCGTGCACCATCAGCATCACAGCCACTTCCCCGTCCCTTAATGCTCACCTTCCCCCTTCCCCGTAAGGCAAAACTGTGCACATTTCAGAGTGGACTTTTATTGTGGGAAGTCTAAGGCACACCTGTGCAATATTCATGCTGTCTAATCAGCATCTTGATATGCCACACCTATGAGGTGGGATGGATTATCTTGGCAAAGGTGAAGTGCTCACTAACACAGATTTAGACAGATTTGTGAACAATATTTGAGAGTAATGGGTCTTTTGTGTATGTAGAAAATGTTTCAGATGTTTGAGTTCAGCTCATGCAAAAAGGGAGCAAAACTGAAAGTGTTGCGTTTATATTTTTGGTCAGTGTGTGTATATATATATATATATATATATATATAAAGAAGAACGTATATATGTGTGTATATTTGTATGTATGTTTGTTCCGTGATCACTGAAAAACGCAACAATCGATTTCAACGAAACTTGGTATACACATCCCTTGCTACATGGAAATAAATCTTGTGGGTGTCACAGCTCTCTAGCACGTACCATTCCTGAGATATTCCCCAAAAATTCAAATATGGCACATCACATTAGCCAATAAAAGCCTGCAGGTCTTTCTCTTCATATTCCAACTGCCATACACACGGTCACATGTATCTTATCAGCTAATAGAAGCTTGCAGGTCCTTAGTCTCCACATACACACAGTTTTACACCAGGTTTCCATAACAACCCAGCCATTTTTCTTCACTGCTGCAGATCAGCTTTGAAGGGGCAGGGCACTGTGGATGACACTGTTAAGGGAGCGGAGTCCTGTGGAGGTGACAGTTCAGGGGGTAGGTAGGGTGGCCATTCAGGTTACCCTCAAAAGATGAAGTTAATAACTCCACCCCCAGTACCTGCTAAGCCACACACCAATCCGGGTAGGCTATGCCCCGCCCACTCCGCAGCTGACAGGGATTGAAAATATAAAAGTAAAAAGTCAACTTCTGTAAGCTTCAGGGGTGGGTGGGACGGTGACTTTCTCCATGCAGCTCACGCTTAGGCAGCACAGTACAGCACAGTTCAAAAGGACATCCCTGCGTGAGATATTCCCAAAAAATGAATAAGCCAATAGAAGCCTGGTCACATGACTCTTATCAGCCAATAGAAGCTTGCAGGCCCTTAGTCTCCACATACATACAGTTTTACACCATGTTTCCATAGCAACCCAGCCATTTTTCTTCACTGCTGTATATCTGCTTAAAAGGGGTGGGGTACTGTAGATGTCACAGTTATAGTGGATACTGTCGATATATTTTAATGACACACAAAAACATTAAATGAAATAGATGAAATATTCCCATGCGAAGCCGGGTCCTTCTGCTAGTGTATGATAAAGTAGCCTGAAAGGGGCTGAGATAGTTTTCCTATTACTGTTCACATTTTATAACAACTTTCTCAAAAGATCTTTAAGAAGGTAAATTAATGGAGTTAATTCCAATTGATGCAGTAATTATTAATACAGTCTATGCACTTTGTTAATCACACTGAGATTAAATTATCAGACCTGAACATTGTAAAGAGTAATGCTTCATAAAGGAGGGTAAGATCTGCCTCTTAGAACTTTAATGTTATTAAGGTCTGGTTAATCACACTCGCATTTAAGCTAATCTTGAAGTGAAATCTAGGTCAAAAAGAGAATGAACTGTCTCTAAATTACATGCCTGGAGTACAAGACACTGTAAAAGCCAACAAGATAAAGTGATTTTCTGCCTTTTGCAATGAGATGCTGTGTTTTGTGATTTTAACAAAAGGGTAACCATAATTTAGAGGCAATGGAAAGTTGTGTCAGCTTGTACTGCAAATTTAACATATCTATTTTACAGAATTTCCATCTCATTATTGTGCAACCTCAGCCAAATGATCACAACAACGAGGCACTTCTGGTATTTTCTTTGTAAAACAAAATGAACTGTTATCGTTTTGCAGCTAGGAATCATACAAGTCAATCGACAGTATTGCAAAGCATTTGCACAAAACCATCCATTGTGAATTCATGAGTTATGACTTCTTTCTTGAAACAGATGGTAAGTGGAAATATTCTGGCATGCACGCTATTCCTATATTTCATTATGTTTTACTTTACAGTTGTTTAAAAGTCACTCCTAGCATGACACATTTATATTATTTATAGTAGTTACACAATATATAAAAATGTACATATGCATCTGCACCTTTGGAAATATGAATCACAGTGTTAAAAGCTCCAACACCACCTATAGTAAATGACAGCTAGACACCATAGAATAGGGATGCACATCCTTTTCTTATCAAAGACCTACTGTACTTTCCAGATTATACTACAGTAGTTCCCAAAGCCACAATAAAATTTAAAGGGTCACTATGTTTTCAAAAATCTTTTGATATGTCATGGCTGTGATTAGCCAGCGCAACATGCTGAGCCACCACACCATTCTGCTCTCACCAGTGCAAGGACAGGATGCTGCAGTGAGGGACAGTGTTAGGCTTTTGATGTGGCTGATAACTCTGTGGGTAACCTATAGGCATTTTTTGTGGGTGCAATACAACACCTTTGCACCAGTGACAAAGAAATACAATACTTAATCAGGCTTTTACTTCTGTGGGTAACCTATAGCCATTTCTTGGGGTGCAATACACCTCCTTTGAACCAGTAACAAAGAAATACAATACTTAATCGGGCTGTTAATTCTGTGGGTGACCTATATCCATTTTTGGTGTGCAAACATCTCCTTTGCACCAGTGACACCGAAATACAATACTTAATCGGACTGTTAATTCTCTGTGTTACCTATAGTCTATTTTTGGGGTGCAATACACCTCAGTTGCGCCGTGACACAGAAAAGCAATACTTTGTTAATTTTATGGGTGGAATAGACCCATTTTTTTGGGCGCAAAACACCTCTTTTGCATATGCCACACTGTAATAGAATAGTTAATTAGTGTGTTAATTTTATGGGCGACATAAACCCATTTTTGAGGTGCAAAACACTTCCTTTGCATCCGTCACACTGTAATAGTATATGGAAATAGAAAAGAATTACAGCGGCTCACCCTCTCTCTATATGGGAAAGGTGCTCACCCCCTGGTCCCACTCTCAGGACCGGTAGGAAAGTGTAAAAATGGCAAGTATGGGGGGCACACTCAAAAGGGAACCACAAAGCGGTAACAGTGATAATACACTTTATTGTATTAAAATATTAAGAACATACCCCTAAAAATCATATAAAATACATATACCACATATACAAATAAGCGTATGACCAACACTCAGTCTCTGCGCCAAAGCGTCAAATAATCGCAATAGAACCGCGTGCGGCAAAATTCCACTCAGGGAAATGTTGTTATAGTGGGATTCTATCACCAGTCCTGTGATAGACTGTCAGTGGACAGATAGGCCAGCAATGATGTGCTGCTTAGATGTGAAAGTCCAATATACCCCTTCACTGTCCAGTGCACTGATATAGCAAAGCAAGGGCCCAGTTCTCTCTCCAAAACACTTGTGGTGTAACGCCCACAATGGTGGGTTAGATCTCACTTGCCTCCACACAAAAAGCAGTGCTCAAAATTGAGCCCGGTCTTTCCCGTCTTCACTGCCTCATCCGCAGCGTAGATCCAGGCGGCCGCACACCAAACAGCGTCTCAGGTGGTGTGCTCGGCCTGTACGTAGCGTCCCACGTGACCTGGTTGCCTAGGGGACCGGATATGCACTCGTATGACGTAGATGTTGAGCGACTGCTGAGTGGTCCGATGAGTGAGATTGAGGAGCCTTCCGGCAAGGAGGGGAGAATGAGATTGAGGAGCCTTCCTTCTCCCCTCCTTGCTGGAAGGCTCCTCAATCTCACTCATCGGTCCTTTGGGATGAATATTACAGCTCCCCCGGATGAACGTGTTCTCCTTAAGTTGAAAATTGCAGTGAAAAACATATTAGGAATGGGAACCCACTCCATAAGGGATAAATCCACTCCATATAATACAATTGCACAAGGAATATGGAGAAATGTGGGCGGAGGTATCCCATTTATAAGGAGTGAGGATCCGCTCACTCAGTTGGCCACTGAGGAAGGGGTGTAGGACCCTGAAACGCGTCTGGCGGTTTAGAGTGAGCGTGGATTCATCTAAAGAAAGAAAAAGAAACCCGGCAACATAAAAAGTGAAGCAAACAAAGCAGCTCGTACGGATTCGAAAGCAGTCGCTCAACATCTACGTCATACGAGCGCATATCCGGTCCCCTAGGCAACCAGGTCACGTGGGACGCCACGTACAGGCCGAGCACACCACGTGAGACGCTTTTTTGTGGTGCGGCCGCCTGGATCTACGCTGTGGATGAGGCAGTGAAGACGGGTAAGACCGGGCTCAATTTTGAGCACTGCTTATTGTGTGGAGGCAAGTGAGATCTAACCCACCATTGTGATCGTTACACCACAAGTGTTTTGGAGAGAGAACTGGGCCCTTGCTTTGCTATATCAGTGCACTGGACAGTGAAGGGGTATATTGGACTTTCACATCTAAGCAGCACATCATTGCTGGCCTATCTGTCCACTGACAGTCTATCACAGGACTGGTGATAGAATCCCACTATAACAACATTTCCCTGAGTGGAATTTTGCCGCACGCGGTTCTATTGCGATTATTTGAAGCTTTGGCGCAGAGACTGAGTGTTGGTCATATGGGGTATGTTCTTAATATTTTAATACAATAAAGTGTATTATCACTGTTACCGCTTTGTGGTTCCCTTTTGAGTGTGCCCCCCATACTTGCCATTTTTACTGTAATAGTATAGTTAATCAGTCTGTTAATTCTGTCGGTGACATAAACCCATTTTTTCAGGTGCAAAACACTTCCTTTGCATCCGTCACACTGTAACAGAATAGTTAATCAGTCTGTTAATTTTGTGCGTGTCCTCAAAGAATGAGGAGAGCATCAAATAAGGGACATTGCAATGGTACTGGTGCTGCTGGTGTTGGTGGAGCTCCTGTTGCAGGGAGAGGACGTTGTCGATCTGTGCCAGATACATGCCCAAATGAAACACTTCCTCTGGTTCACGCAGGTGACAGGACGTTCTGTGTAATTTTATAGGCCTGAATGCTGCTGTACAAATGATGAGACCAGAACAAGTAGAGGCGGTCTCCAGTTCCTTCACATAGCCTTCCACCTGGTCCCCTGCTGAAAGCGCAGAGTTGGCACCGGCGGTCCATGGGCATTTGTCTTCCACCTGAAGTCCTTGCACATGAGCCAAGCAGTCTGAGCCCAAAATTATGAATCAGTCACTTATGTTTTTTGAAGACTCTGCTGGTGGGTGTTCAGTGGGCCATCCACCTAGTCCTGCCCCAGAAGTGGAAGAGATTGAGTGCACAGATGCCCAACCACTTATGTTTGAGGATGAACACTGGTGTCAACTGCTGCGGCTTTCTGCAGTGTGCAGACAGGCAAGGAGGGCAGGGGTGAGGAGTGGGAGGAATATGATGTGGAGATGATGAGGTCCTAGATCCCACATGAAATCAAGGTCATCCAAGTGACGTGTGCAGTTTGGAGGAAGAGGTGGTGGTCAAGCAGTGCCAGCTGCACAGTACAAAAGGGAGCAAGGTGCAAAAGCAGAGCGCCCAGCTCCTAGCCAGTACGCCTGCTACTGCCCACCATGCTGAGGGACAGAGCACACCAAAGCTAGCTCAAAGGAGTTCCCTGACATGACACTTCTTTTGGCAATGTGCTGACAACAAGACATGGGTGGTTTGCACACTGTGCAGTCAGAGCCTGAAGCGAGGCATAAATGTTCTAAACCTGAGCGCCACCTGACCAGGCATCTAACTCCAAAGCATGAGCTGCAGTTGAGTAGACACCTGAAAAACCACAAAAGATCTGAAGTTCCTGCTGCTCCCTCTTCAAATGTGGTCTTGGCCTCTTCCTCACCCTCTAGAGCGACAGGGCCACCTGACACCCCGCAAAAAGAGGATGTGACAGCACCACCAGCAACGTCACCGAGCATCTCCACATGACATCTCAACTCTTCCATTAAAGTGTTCAGCTGTCCATCCCCCAAACACTGGAGAGAAAGAGAAAGTACCCCCCCCCCCCCAACCTATCTATAAGCCCTTGCACTGAATGCCAGCATTTCAAAATTCTTGGCCTTTGAAATGCTGCCATTCTGTCTGGTGGAGATGGACAGTTTTAAAAACTTAATGACGGTGGCTGTCCCATAGTATGTGGTTCCCAGCCGCTACTACTTTTCCAGACGGGTCATCCCTGCCCTGCATAAACAAGTGGCGTGCAGAATTAGGTGTGTACTGCACAACCCCATCAGTGGTTGGGTAGCTATCTTCATGGCATTATGGGTGGATCCCTCGTTTTTGGGCTTCTTACTTCCTCTTTATAATATGTGCAGCAGCCATTTTAGAAAAAATATGATTTGTTACCACGAAGCATCAGGAAATTTGACTTTGGGATGAATTAAATTGTTCCTGAAATTCAGATCGACTTGCACTTCGTCAACTTCGATTCGCTCATTTATACCAGCAACCCAGCTGTCATAGAATGGTTGACTCGGTCTTCAACAGCATCTCAACTGACATCAGACACCCCCCAGCCAGGATTCAATGGGTTCCTCTGACACCACACTTAGTTGGTGTGACCTGGAAACAAGCTCTGTGCCCCCACCTGTCCTGACACTGCCTCTTTTATTTTCTGTTCCTTCTGCTCGAGAAATATTGTATGCCATCGGCTTGGCTCTGCTTTTCAGCGAAGACGAGCTTCTAGAGGACAGCCATAAAATACTGCCCAGCCAAGATGTGAAGGAGAGATCCACTGCTTCTTCCAGTAGGTGAGCAAGTAGCGACTATGAGAGTTGCGTGGAAGCTGGTGCTGTGAGCGGTCAGGCACGTGCCCCTGAGACTGGTGAGGGTGACATCAGTGACATGCAGACAGTAGTGGATGATGATGAAGCCGATTGCACATGGGAGCGAAGAGAAAAAGATGTGAAGAGGAGGCTTCATCATCATCATCAGGGGATGAGGGTGGCAGCTTGTGCGTGAGCCAGCAGGGTGCTAGTGTGGCCGTGAGTCAGCAGGGTGGCATCAGCAGTCTGAGTTCTGGAGCCAAATGTGCCCGGGGTAAACCACCTGCTACTCAGAAGCCTGAGAGTCTGGAAATAACTAGCGGTCCTTAGGTTCACGGAGGCAGTGGTAGTGAAAGAGGACTGAGGGCTGGACCCACAGATTCAGAAAGTACACGATGCAACACAGAAACAGACAGCAGTTCTTTTACAACACTTGCGTTTACTGAACAGTTATAGTGAACAAGTAGCTGAGCATACATAAACAGAATGGTAACAGAGCATAAATGCACAGTAAGGATAATACTGCTTAACACTAACCCAGTACCTGCATCATTTTCCCCAATGTCCATAAAGCAACCTGACTGCAACCTGACTACGTTGGGGTGCACCCTAAGTATTGCACAATACTATTTGTAATCCAAAGAAGGTGAAGTCTGTATCCTGCAGCTTTCATATATGTGCAAAAGCGTCACTGGAACAGTGCAATGTGATGTGACGAGGCAAAGCCGCACTTACAGTTCCTTGGATACTTAGGCAAACTCTTGACGTTCTCTCCCTGATCCACTGGTCCACTCCCGAACTGGACTGTACAGTCACGTGATTCCCGGAGTCGTCGCTGTGAATATTCCCTTGGTGCTGATGCCGGACTCCACTGTGAGCCGTAAATCCTTTTCCAGGCTCCACAGAGGTTCTCTCCTGACATCCTCAGCATTTACCAGACAGCCTCCGTCTGGTTTCTTCCTGCTCTGCCAGGAAATCTCCTCCCCTTCACAGGGAGACTGTGTATAAAGGTCACATACACACACACACACACACACGGGGGAGGATAGTGACCACTGCGCTCCACCCTCTCCCCTGGCCCTGCCTGCTTGCCTCGCAAGTCCTGATGACAGGGGACAACGGGACGGCAGTCCCTAGCTTAGAATACGTGCTGGGAGGACAGACAAGACAAATAACGGATAGTGATCGGACCAGGTCAATACCAAGAGAGCAACGAAGTACAAAAGGAGTAAGCAGAGAATAGTCAGGAGAAGCCAGGGTCAAATACCAGGAGAGAAATAATGTACCACAGGAGTCCGCAGAGAATCGTCAGGTGAAGCCGGGGTCAGAATACCAGGAGAGCAGCGCAGTACAGGAGGAGCAGGCAGAGGATCGTCAGGGAACACAGGAACAGGTAAGTATGCCAGGTAACAAAATTGCAAATGAACCTAATTAACAGGCACCCTGTGGCCAGCAGGCTGCCTGTTAAATACTGACTAGCTGGGGTCATGTGATGTGGGCAGCGCCACATGACCCACGCTAGTGATTACAGCTGAGCACCGAGTACCCAGCTTGGTGCTCAGACCTCCCCTGGTTGCCAGGGGAACTGAGGACGCCAGTCGTGCGGAGGAGACGTGCGCGGCCGGTCTGTCCCGCCCCCTATCACCTAGGAGATGAGGACACGCACAGCTCCTGCACAAAGGCAGGACGGCGATGGCGCTGAGGAGAGAGAGCGCCTCATGGGCGTCTCGTGACACTGTGATGCAGCAAGTCATTTTCAAAGTGCAGCCTCAAACCTGCATTTACAGTTCACTAAGCCCCTAAATTAGCATTATTTGAACTTTGAAAGGTAAAACTGAATATAATTTTTCTATACTGAATAACTCCAATGTAACTTTATATGTACTTTGTCGCCATCTAATGGCAGAAGAGAGACAATGCAGGAATGATACAAATTACATTCAACAACATTAATGAACATTGCTTACACCCTTACAGTAGCATGGAGTGGTGGGAGGAAAATGCCATACTAACCAGTGTGGTAATTTTTCAGCAAGCTGCTGTAGGATGTCAGAGTGGCCAGAGGCCCACCAGAGAATGTGTGGGAAAATATCCTTATTAAAATATAACCTTTATAAGATATGCAATAAAATATACACCAGAGGATGCATCAACAGTACAAAACATATAATCAAGGGGGTCTGTGATAGATACCCCACTGCTGGTAGAGCAAAGGTAAGTAAAGAAACTGCTGCGCCTGTGTGGACGCAAGCAGTCTTACCTGACCAACCAGGTGACTAGGATCAGCGTGGCAGGGGAATTGCCTTGGTCAGACGGAGTGTAGAGCAGACGTGCAGCCACGGGAGTGTTTATGCTGTGCCCTGTCTCACCCTAGAAACTTGGGGGAAGGGGGCTGCTCCCATACTGCCTGTCTACACAGAGCACTCGCCCTGGAAAGGACCACCTGTCCCTAGTTGTGGACCTGATCACTGGTCTACTAGACATACAATAACTACAGACCTCCCGACGTGGCACGTTTCTGTCGTGTCGACTCCTCAGGGGGATTCAGTACATGTAGAAAAAGACAATAGACACCATATGTAACCGCAGGTAGCAGGTAAACACACACTGCAGTCAAATGGTTACACAAAAAGACAGGCTCAAAAGATTGAGATGAGAGCCTGAAAGCAGACATCCATGGTGCAGGATTGCCGTGCTGCAGAGGGATAGATGTTCCTCTGCTTGTTGGTGTGTAAGGATATGGTGGTCCTCGCTAAAGGTAATGTCCCTATAGTTCAGGGGGTTCCTCAACCAATACCAGCCACACTGACACATACCTTCATGGAGTTTAAATAGAGCCCAAACGCACCTCTTCCTAGGAGACCGCCCTACAAGCATCTGCGTCGGCGTCTGACGTCACGCGCATGCGCCGCGACGCATCAGACGCCGCCGCCGATACCACATGATTGCGGCGGCCAATCAGATCGGGAGGCGGAGGGTATGAGCGGTTACCTAGGAGAATATATCAACAGGAAGCAAACCGCACAGTACGTCTCATGATAGAGGCGTCTGTGGTAACGCTATGACACAGAATCATAGCAAGATTAGACTTACATTTCTTGCAGGAATACAGGGACAAAGACAAGTCACAAAGAGAAATGGACATGATGCCAGGTAGAAATGAAATAGTGGGATAATGGGATATCTCATACAGGCTCCTCCCATCACATAAAATAGGATGACGCCGTTTACATGAGAAATACCCATTTAACAGGGACCATCACCGCAATTTATATGAAGCACCCATAATCCAGCCTTTCATTGAGGCCTAGAGGTGAAGATGTTTTGAGATAGAAAATCCATCGGGATTCATGTTGAAGGAGACATTTGTCCCAATCACCCCCTCTCAAAGGAGGCTTTACAAGATAGATACCGAGGAACTTCAAGGAGGCTTTGCCATTGTGGGCAATATGTACATGTTTTGAAATTGGGGTATCCCGTTTGTGCGAGATACCCCCCATATGCTCCCCTATCCGCCTCCTGAATTCTCGTATCGTCTTGCCTACATATTCAATCCCACATTCACACTGAATCCGGTATATGACCCCTCTGGATTTACAGTTAATGAAATGTGGGATTAAATATGTTTTCCCTGTCACATTGCTAACAAAAGATTTTGTAGTCTGTATGCGTTTACACGCTATGCAATTACCACATTTGTGACAGCCCAAGATCTTGGATCGCAGCCAGGTGGTCTTTGTGCGATCAGGTGCGTAGTGACTATGCACGAGTTTGTCACGTAGATTGGGTCCCCTGCGGTAGGTGATTTGTGGTTGATCACCCAGCACATCTTTCAAATCAGGGTCCATTTTTAGGACCTCCCAGTGACGTTTTATGATATGCCTAACTTGTTTGGACCCCCTATCAAAATTAGTGACAATTCTCAGGATCTTGGTTTGCGGGGTAGATGGTTGATTGGGAGTAAGCAATGAGGATCTTGGTCGGGACAAGGCTGTCTGATATGCCGATCTCAAAACATAATCGGGGTAACCCCTAGACAGAAATCTCATCCTCAGATCAGCTGCCTGGTTAATGAAGTCATGCTTATCTGAGCAATTGCGTCTGAGTCCCAAGTATTGGCCCCTAGGAATTCCCCTCCTAAGTGGGAGAGGATGATTACTCTCCCACCTCAGGAGGGAATTCGTGGAGCTAGCCTTCCTATAAATTGACGTGTCCAGTTCTCCCCTGGCATTCTTGGAGATTTTTATATTCAGGAATGGCAGAGTCGTGGGATGCGACTCACAGGTAAAACGCATACCTATCCGATTCTGATTGAGGTGCTGGACGAAGGCTTCAAAGGTCCCTTGATCTCCATTCCAGAGTATGAAGATGTCATCAATGTATCGCGCCCACAAGCCAATTTCATAAGTGTCCAACGCTTCGTCTTCCCTAAACTTTGAATCTTGAAATATCGGTGAGACTTTTGTAACTATTAGTCCCACTCAGGACGTCAGAGTGGCTATTTGTAGAATCTGTGGGCAGAAGGTGAAGCGTAGCAAGGGTGCCAATATTGGCACCATGAACCTGCATCAAAACATGCAGCATCACCATAAAGTGGCCTGGGAAAACCATGGTGCTAATGTAATGGTACAGTCGGATGCAGTAACCGCTGCCTAACCCAGTGTCCTGCTCCCCTTCTCCAGCAGTCAAGGCTCCACTACCTCAGCAGACAGGAGCTGTGTTTGCTTCCCATCATCTATTGGTCCTAATGCTCCTGCTCCTCCTCCTACTCTTCCTCAATCATTTTGTCAGCAATTGATATACACCTATCATCATTTAAAGTGCATCTGATTAACCCCAAATAAAGTTCAGCTGCTCTAGTTGGTCTTTCCTGAAATTTTCTTAGTCGTATCCCACAGCAAAAGCCATGGTCCACAGAGAGCTTCCAAAGCATCAGAGGGATCTCATTGTTAAAAGGTATCAGTCAGGAGAAGGGTACAAAAGAATTTCCAAGGCATTAGATATACCATGGAACACAGTGAAGACAGTCATCATCAAGTGGAGAAAATATGGCACAAAAGTGACATTACCAAGAACTGGACGTCCCTCCAAAATTGATGAAAAGACGAGAAGAAAACTGGTCTGGGAGGCTACCAAGAGGCCTACAGAAACATTAACGGAGCTGCAGGAATATCTGGCAAGTATTGGCTGTGTGGTACATGTGACAACAATCTCCTGTATTCTTCATATGTCTGGGCTATGGGGTAGAGTGGCAAGACGAAAGCCTTTTCTTACGAAGAAAAACATTCAAACAAGGCTACATTTTGCAAAAACACATCTGAAGTCTCACAAAAGCATGTGGGAAAAGGTGTTATGGTCTGATGAAACCAAGGTTGAACTTTTTGGCCATAATTCCAAAAGATATGTTTGTCGCGAAAAAAGCACAGCACATCACCAAAAGAACACCATACCCACAGTGAAGGATGGTGGTGGCAGCATCATGCTTTGGGGCTGTTTTTCTTTAGCTGGAACTGGGGCCTTAGTTAAGCTAGAGGGAATTATGAACAGTTCCAAATACCAGTTAATATTGGCACAAAACCTTCAGGCTTCTGCTAGGAAGCTGAACATGAAAAGAAACTTCATCTTTCAGCATGACAATGACCCAAAGCATACATCCAAATCAACAAAGGAATGGCTTCACCAGAAGAAGATTAAAGTTTTGGAATGGACCAGCCAGATGTCAGACCTGAATCCGATTGAAAATCTGTGGGGTGATTTGAATAGGGCTGTGCACAGGAGATGCCGTCGCAATCTGACAGATTTGGAGTGTTTTTGCAAAGAAGAGTGGGCAAATCTTGCAAAGTCAAAATGTGCCATGCTGATAGACTCATACCCAAAAAGACTGAGTGCTGTAATAAAATCAAAAGGTGGTTAAACAAAGTATTAGTTTAAGGGTGTGCACACTTATGCAACCATATTATTTTATTTTTATATATTTTTTCCCCTCTACCTAAAAGATTTCAGTTTGTTTTTCAATTGAGTTGTACAGTTTATAGGTCACATTAAAGGTGGAAAAAGTTCTGAAATGATTTATCTTTGTCTCATTTTTTTACAGCACAGAAACCTGACATTTTAACAGGGGTGTGTAGACTTTTTATATCCACTGTATGTGTGTGTATATATACATAAACTGCAATCATCATTCTGTATTCCAGTAAAAGGCCACTTACATCATTACATTAGATACATCCCCCACTTAAATCCTTAACGCCTGATGACGTACATGTACAGTAGGTGTTTGTGAGATTGTGTTTTCAGCACGACAGCGTCGCGCTGATACTCGGCGACGTGGTGCCGAGATCTCGCACTCACTGGGATAGCGACAGCACATCCCAGCAAGCGCGTCATAGAAGCGACGGGAGATCCGACTTGGATTCCCGCCAATTCTACACGTGTGCGGCGTTTGTTATGAATCCTGAGGGGGAAGTCCCCGCCGGATTTTAAATAAAAATCCGGCCTGGGTCCCGCCCTCAGGAGCATACCGGGCCCTTAGGTCTGTTATGGGTTGTAAGGAGAGCCCCCCCTATGCCGAAAAAAACGGCGTAGGGGGTCCCCCTACAATCCATACCAGACCCGTATCCAAAGCACGCTACCCGGCCAGCCAGGAAGGGAGTGGGGACGAGCGAGCGCCCCCCCCCCCCCTCCTGAGCCGTACCAGGCTGCATGCCCTCAACATGGGGGGTTGGGTGCTCTGGGGCAGGGGGCGCACTGCGGCCCCCCCACCTCAGAGCACCCTGTCCCCATGTTGATGAGGACAGGGCCCCTTCCCGACAACCCTGGCCGTTGGTTGTCGGGGTATGCGGGCGGGAGGCTTAACGGAATCTGGGAGCCCCCTTTAATAAGGGGGCCCCCAGATACCGGCCCCCCACCCTAAGTGAATGAGTATGGGGTACATCGTACCCCTACCCATTCACCTGCAAGAAAAGTGGTAAAAACACAAATAAACCACACAGTGTATTAAAATATTTTATTTTTCTGCTCCGGAGGCCGCCCCCTGTCTTCTTTATTAGCTCTTTTACCAGGGGGGGGCTCTTCTTCTTCCGATATCCCGACGGGTCTTCTCCGCTATCCGGGGGGTCTTCTCAACTCTCCGGGGTTCTCCTTCTGTCTTCTCCTTCTGTCTTGTTGTCTCCTTCTGTCTTCTGTCTCCGGGGGGGGCTCTTCTTCTTCCGATATCCCGACGGGTCTTCTCCGCTATCCGGGGGGGTCTTCTCAACTCTCCGGGGTTCTCCTTCTGTCTTCTCCTTCTGTCTTCTCCTTCTGTCTTGTTGTCTCGGCGCACTCCGATTCTTCGTCTTCTCTTCTTGTTTTCGCCTCTCTCTGTTGTTGACTCGGCGCACCCCGGTTCTTCGTCTCGCGAGACGAAGAATCGGGGTGCGCCGAGTCTCGCGAGACGAAGAATCGTGGTGCGCCGAGTCTCACGAGACGAAGAACCGGGGTGCGCCGAGTCAACAACAGAGAGAGGCGAAAACAAGAAGAGAAGACGAAGAATCGGGGTGCGCCGAGACAACAAGACAGAAGGAGAAGACAGAAGGAGAAGACAGAAGGAGAACCCCGGAGAGTTGAGAAGACCCCCCCGGATAGCGGAGAAGACCCGTCGGGATATCGGAAGAAGAAGAGCCCCCCCCGGAGACAGAAGACAGAAGGAGACAACAAGACAGAAGGAGAAGACAGAAGGAGAACCCCGGAGAGTTGAGAAGACCCCCCGGATAGCGGAGAAGACCCGTCGGGATATCGGAAGAAGAAGAGCCCCCCCCTGGTAAAAGAGCTAATAAAGAAGACAGGGGGCGGCCTCCGGAGCAGAAAAATAAAATATTTTAATACACTGTGTGGTTTATTTGTGTTTTTACCACTTTTCTTGCAGGTGAATGGGTAGGGGTACGATGTACCCCATACTCATTCACTTAGGGTGGGGGGCCGGTATCTGGGGGCCCCCTTATTAAAGGGGGCTCCCAGATTCCGTTAAGCCTCCCGCCCGCATACCCCGACAACCAACGGCCAGGGTTGTCGGGAAGGGGCCCTGTCCTCATCAACATGGGGACAGGGTGCTCTGAGGTGGGGGGGCCGCAGTGCGCCCCCTGCCCCAGAGCACCCAACCCCCCATGTTGAGGGCATGCAGCCTGGTACGGCTCAGGAGGGGGGGGGGGGGGGGGCTCGCTCGTCCCCACTCCCTTCCTGGCTGGCCGGGTAGCGTGCTTTGGATACGGGTCTGGTATGGATTGTAGGGGGACCCCCTACGCCGTTTTTTTCGGCGTAGGGGGGGCTCTCCTTACAACCCATAACAGACCTAAGGGCCCGGTATGCTCCTGAGGGCGGGACCCAGGCCGGATTTTTATTTAAAATCCGGCGGGGACTTCCCCCTCAGGATTCATAACAAACGCCGCACACGTGTAGAATTGGCGGGAATCCAAGTCGGATCTCCCGTCGCTTCTATGACGCGCTTGCTCTCCATCGCGGCAAGCCAGCTCGGCGCTGGCTCCCGCGATGGGGCTCGTATGTGCTCAATCTCGCCGAGAAATACAGCGAGATTGACACAAAATCGGGTTCACCTACTGTACGTCAGATCTGGACGTGACTTAAAGCCCAGCAGTGACGTTAATGTACTGCATGGTGATCGGGCGGGTTCAGGAGCTGCGCCCACCCGATCGAGGTCAGTGGTCCGGCAGTCACTGATAGCCGGACCCCTGCTGTATGTTCCTGCATCAGTGAAATCACAGATGCCGACGCATTAACCCCTGCACGGCTGTGGTCAGCGCTGACCGTGGATCATTCAAGATTCAGACATGAGGGGGGTGTCCATTGGGTCCCCACGCTGCTGTGATGGGGAACCGATGGCAGGGAAGGTAGCCAAATGCTTTCCTTAGGCATCGTGTTTGCCTTCTGGGAGGGCCTGTGAAATCAAGCCCCCTGTATTACACCGGTAATACACTTACAGCCAATGCATTAGAATACAGAAGTATAGTAATGCATTGTAAAGGGGATCAGACCCCCAAAAGTTGAAGTCCCAGAGAGGGAAAAAAACTAAACTGAAAAAAATAGTTATAAAAATAAAGCTTTCCAAAAAAAATAAACAAAATTCAAGTCCCCCCCCCAAAAAAACTTTTTTCCAAAAAAAAACTTAAATAAAAATTGGAAAAAATAACCAACAAAAAGAAAAGTAGACACATTTATCACCGCGTCCTTATCGACTGGCTCTATAGAAATTTCACATGACCTAACCCCTCAGGTGAACACCGTTAAAAAAAAAAAATAATAATAAAAAGTGTGCTAAATAAATCATTTTTTTGTCTCATTACATCACTGAAATTGCAACACCAAGTGATCAAAAAGGTGTATGACCCCCAAAATAGTACCAATCTAACCGTCACCTCATCCCGCAAAACATGAGTCCCTACCTAAGACAATCGCCCAAAAAATTAAACAAATATGGCTCTCAGAATATGGAGACACTAAAACATGATTTTTTTTTCGCTTCAAAAATGCTATTATTGTGTAATAACTAGCTGTATAAAAATATCACATGAACACTAAATAAAAATAAAAACTGTTTCAAAAAATCCTTTTTTTTCTCACCTAACCTCACAAAAAGCGTAATACAGTCCTGATCAAAAGTTTAAGACCACTTGAAAAATGGCAAAAAATCTTATTTAGCATGGCTGGATCCAAGTAGAGCTTCAACATGCAACAAGAAGAAATGGGAGTGAGACAAAAAAAATTTGAGCAATGAAATTTTGTGACTGAATTTTACCAATGTCATGAAATACAGTATGTGACTAGTGATCAATGGCAGGGGCAATATTCAAATTTGCGATATATCACAAATATTTTGTAGAATATTTATCATATATTCATGAATTTGAATATTTGTTATATTCGACATCTGGTTTTTTACGTGAAAATCGGGAACGTAATGATCGAGTGAGTACGCAAGTGTTAGATGTAATTTATGTGTTTGGCCTGATTTCGCATTCAATACTGTAGAAAGTCTGCCGAATACGAAAAAATGGTGCGCAACTACTTTGAGAAAGCTGAGAAAGAAATCCTGATCACTGTAAGTAATATTATATTACAGCACAGTTTTTTTACATATTGCATGCATGGCAGAACAATATTATATGTAGATCGAGTCTTGCAAAATATTCGTACATACGAATATTAGCGATATTAATACAAATTTATATTTTTCGGAATACAAACAACACAGGTTATCTGGTAAGAGTAGATATTACTGATTGGTGCACTAAGTATTCATTTTACTTCACAGCACTATGTCTGTAGCATGTATGTATGGACAACAGATAAATATCTCTCACATGCACATAGCACATCCATTTTCCTGCCACTCAATATATACCACACACTATATACCATACACACACACACACACACAATATATATAGATTATATTTTATGTCCATGAGCTTTCTTTGTTTGACTGTAAGTATTTGCTAGTTCATTTAGCGTTACCCAGGGTGCACCACGGGGAGGCGAACCAGCAGTACACCCCATACTGTAACGTTACTTCACTAGACAGGTGCATCGCTGCTTAGCTGGCCAATATCTGATTGCTCAGACCCCAGACACATACAATCGCAATACAATTCGATGTTATAACGGTAACATTAAATTTAATGTTTCCTCTTCAAAGACATAACTACTTTTTGCTGTTTTATTGAGGACATTTTTTTGAAAGAAAGAAGAAACATCCTGTTTCGAAACGCGTCTGGTTCCTCTGCAGCAGCACAAGGATTATTGCCCTCTCAAAGAAAAGCGGACATCTATCCCTGGATCTAAAGAACCATACGGGCTGGAACAGCGCTACACCCGCCCGCGCTCCTCAAACAAGCCCATCGCCCGCCCTCGTGGGACACCACGAGTGGACCTGGTGAGTATAAAGGGCGTCTCTATTTACCTGCACTACAGAATACTGCGATAGCGGCAGCATTACAACAATACGGATAAGGCTTTAACTATGTTCCTCACACATATGGTTACACTTACATCTGTGTAAATTCCATAAAAGAAGGAGGACTCACATGGTGAAACAGCCAGATTGCACAATAATCACGGTCCCTGCAAATACATTGCAATAGAGGCAGCACATACCCTGTTGCAACATTTGCCTACAAGCAGGAGGATCTCTTAGTATATACCAAGAACACTGCCACCCAACAGGAAATAAGAAGAAATAATAACATCATTACAGGCAGCACTACAAGTGCCAGCAATCACAATAACTTTCGATTCCGAACTGGATCTTATATAGACATTTGGAATAACTTTCTCTGAAGCCAATACCGGATCCTACCCCGGACATTGAACTTACTATTATTTATTGGAATACACATCTTTAATATTTTTCATCTTTTTATATTTTCTACGTTTTTTCTACATTTATTTTTATATACATCAAATATTTTTATATACATCCTTTGGTACCATCCACTAATTTTTATATCAATTTTTATAATAATAAACTACCCCTTTTTAAATATACAACTGTATCTATTTGATTCATTCACACCTGCACTATTCTACCTTATTGTGTACATACGAACATCCCAGATAGTTGAGTGCTCTCCACCCTGATTTAGCTTTGCCATACAATTATATTCTGCGACATCGGGGCGAGTCGCAAGGAGTGAGCACCACACCATTGTTCTCTTAGCAGGTGCAACCACTTTTCCCTACACATTGTATTTTAAAAAATTGGGATAATTTGCTTGCATCTTTATCCTGCAGCTAATGTTCGTGCGGGGGTATGACAGGACCCAGAAAAGAGAGGAGAAGCAGGCCATCATCAGGGCTCTCCGTTTTGAATTATGTAAAAAATATGGACCGAGGCACAGAAAGAACGCCGTCCAGAAAAAGTGGTGTGATCATAAGTGCTTTCAGTCTGATCGGATCAGAGAGATGAGTCAAAGATTATGCCCAGGTACAATGCTTACATGACTTTTGTATCTCTGTCTACAATACTCTGTAATAGTGATAGACGAACATCGGCCGGGATGGTTCGCGAACACGATCAAATGTTCGCGAACCGCAAGTTCGCGGCGGGCCACATTCACTTTAAAGGCAGGCAAACCTGGAATACCTTCAGGTCATATTTGCAGCCACCAAATACTTACTAAAAGTGCACAAATACAAATCCCACAACATGGACAGTGACATACCAGATGTATTATTCGAATTTGCGATCTCCATTAATTATTTTTTTCAATTCAAAATATCGGCAATGCAATTTTCGCCTATGCGCATGCGCAAAATATGCACGGCCTACTACAGCAACTGGGTTTCCACCAGACCAAAGTTGGATGCGAACAGAAAAGATAGTTGGCAACAATTTTCGCGACGTTGAGGAAGAATTTCTGATCACTGTAAGTAATTGGACATTAAAGCAGTGTATTTGATTACATTTCACATGCATGTTATAACAATCGCTGTATATGCAGATCGAGTGTTTAAAAAAAGCGCCATTGCGAAAATCCCTAATGATGCGATTTATTTTTTCGTGGTACACACAACTTTACATTTTATAAGGTCTCATGAGATATTAGTGATTGGTGCACTAAGTATTGTTGTGAGAACTTGCCACTCCAGTACAGGCTCCAAAAATTAGCCAATAGGCATTCACCTGACAGCACACAACTTTGTAGGATTCTGTGGCTGGAGGGACATTAGGCGGTCACAGGATAAAAATGCAACTGTAGGCCGGTATAGGCCCCAAAAATTAGCCAATAGGCATTCACCCATTGCACGCTGCAGAAAGAAGGCGTAAGGTATGATGTCACTGATAGTGCCCTGGCTGCGACTGACCAGTTTGGTGATCTCATCAAATGGCCGCAGAAGTCTGCATGCGTTGCGCATGAGCAGACATTGGCGCAGTGAAAAAAAAAACAAGCTCCCCAGAACCTGTCCTGCCACAGAGTTCGTACAGGTAGTCATTAAGTGCACGTTTCTGCTGGTGCAGCCTATCAAGCATATACAAGGTGGAGTTCCATTGCGTCGGGCAGTCACAAACCAGACATCTGGCAGGTGGTGTCGCCACTGAATGTCAGCAAGGCGAGCCATGGCCCTGTATGATCTTCTAAAATGGACAGAGATTTTCCTGGCCTGCCCTGGACCCCTGGGTATTTGGCAACGAATTGCTGCACGACTAAGTTTAGGACGTGTGCCATGCACGGCACGTGTGTTATTTTGCCCTGTTTCAGTGCGCTCAGCAGATTGCCACCGTTGTCGCACACCACTTTACCAACTGTCAAATTGAGCGGGTTAGCCACTGATCTGCCTGTGACCGCAAATCTAAAAGGAGTACAGGACCGGTGTGGCTCTTGGCTTCTAGGCACAATAGACACAGCACAGCATGGCAACGTCTCACCTGGCACGTCAAATAGGTTCTGGGGATCTTGGGGGGCACAGTGGAAAAGACTGTAGTAGCGGAAAAGGAGGAGTCAGCCGAGGAGGAGAGGGAGAATGGAGTAGGAGGAGGAGAAGAAGAGTCAGGCCTGCATGCAATCCGTGGTGGTAACACCAAATCTACACCGGTGCCACCGGTTGCATGCTTAACGGCCGTCAGAAGGTTCACTCAGTGGGCAGTAAAAGTTATGTACCTTCCCTGCTCATGTTTGCTAGACCATGTGTCTGTGGTCAGATGTATCTTGGCACCGCCACTGTGTGCCAGAGATACATTCACTTGCCGCTGAACGTGGACATATAGCTCTGGGATGCCCTTTTGGGAGAAATATTTCCTTCCGGGGACATTCCATTGCAGTGTTCCAATGGCCACAAATTTTCTAAAGGCATCCGGGTCCACCAGTTTATATGGCAGTAGTTGGCGGGCAAGCAGTTCTGACAAGCCAGCGGCCAGCCGTTGGGCAAGAGGGTTATCCGGCGTCATCATCTTTTTTCGCTCGAACATTTGGGGCAAGGATGTCACGACTGTGACTGATCCAGACAGGTCTGGGAGGAGAAGGTCGCAGCGACTTGCTACTCGCGATAGCTTGTGAGTTTGCTCCGTGGTTCAGGGTATGTCATCTGGGTTTTGCCTCGTGAACCTTTTTGTCCTGACTGGGAGTTTGTAGGCATCCTTCTCAGGTGAGTCCTGTCTGCCACTCCCAGCTACTATATTAGTTTCAGTTTCACTTGCAGTCATTGCCAGATATAGTCCTTACTTCCAGTGCTACTCTGACCTTGGAAGGAGATCGTTTGATGGTGTTGCTGTGGAGCTCTTGTCCGGCGTGGACTGTCGTGTTTGGAATCGCCTTCTCTGCTCGTGACTGGATAAGTCTATCTCTGCTGTTGTTTGTTTGTTGCTGTCTTCCCCTGTTGTTTTCCTAGACGTGAGTGATGGTGACTAGCGCTCCCATCGGCCTTTCCCCAGTCCAGTCTTGTTAGGGTTTAGGCATCCTGCTCGCCGCACGGGTTCACACCCCGTCTAGGGTATCAGGGCAGACAGGTTCCAGCTTAGGGTTAGTCAGGGGTGGCCATTCTATTTCCCATCCGTAGATAAGGGTCCCCCTTCCCCTCCGTCTGGTGCGACACGACTGCTGCTGGGATAACGGTCGTGACAAAGGAAGCCTGCCTTTTGCCAGATGAATGCGACAACGGCACGGTGGAAGGTGGAGTGGAGGATAACTGGGAGGAGAGAGGAGAAGAAGAGGCAGGACGGTGAGCGCCGATAGTGTGGCTTTGTGGGTTCTGATGGTGTTGCTCCCACTGCGCTCGGTGGATGCATGGTGGATGTTTCGTTCCAGATACATTAGCAGTCTGCTTTTTGCCTCCTGTTCACTGTAAGTTTTGCCTGCTTCTTCTCCCTATCTGCTGCTCCGTCTCTCCCTCTGAACTCTCCTCCTCTTCCTCTCTTGTGGGCACCCACGTGACGTCCATCGACACGTCATCATCGGATTCGTCACCTTCACCACCACTGACATTAGAGATCTCTGAGTAGGCAGCAACAGCGGGGACCACCCTCCTTGGGCTGATCTGGGTACTGTCGTCAGACTGCTGGGTGGCGACTGTTGATACCTCCTCTTCCTGATCCGATGCCAAGAATGGCTGCGCATCGGTAAGGTCTTGGAATGTATGGGAAAATAATTCCTCTGACTCGAGCGGAGGGGATATAGTGGTGGTGTCTTTGGGGTGGACACAACAGAGAGTGAAGAGGTTGCAGAAAGAGAGGATGAGGAGGGTGCAGAAGTGGAAGGCTGAGTGAGCCACTCAACCAAGTCTGGTGCGTTCTTTGACGTAATTGCACGCATTTTCTGCAACTTCACACTTAGGCTCCGGCCTGGTGCACCTGCCCAACCCCTACCACCCCTGCGGAATGGTCTGCCTCTTCCTCTGCCTGTCATTTTCAAAATGACCCTGTGACAAAAGTCCCTATAGAAGAGCAGTATTTGTGCAAGAAGGTATATCACACCCCTGCCTCAATCAGTTTTTTTGGGGGGGGGCAACTGGTAAATCACACCAGTAGAAATTATTGGTTCCAATAGTGTTTTTCACTCTGTGTAGATGCGGTAACGCATCAAAACCACAGACAAATGCTGAACTACCTAAATACACTACATAGAACGTATATTATTGGTATATAAAATCTCTGCTTCAATCAGTTTTTTGGGGGGGGCAACTGGTAAATCACACTAGTAGAAATTATTTCTTCAAATAGTGTTTTTCACTCTGTGTAGATGCGGTAACGCATCAAAACCGGAGACAAATGCTGCACTACCCAAATGCACTATATAGAATGTATATTATTGCTAAATAAGACCCCTGCCTCAATCAGTTTTTTTGGGGGGGGGCAACGGGTAAATCTCACCAGTAGAAATGATTGGTTCCAATATTGTTTTTCACTCTGTAGATGTGGTAAAACGCTGCAAAACCGCAGACAAATGCTGCACTACCTAAATGCACTATATAGAACGTATATTATTGGTAAATAACACCCCTGCCTCAATCAGGTTTTTTTGGGGGCAACTGGTAAATCACACGAGTAGAAATTATTTGTTCAAATAGTGTTTGGCACTCTGTATGGCTGCAGTATCTCAGCAGAACCGCACACAACTGCTGCACAATACAAATGCACTATAATATACTTTCTATGTTAGAAAGTATATTATAAGTATATTACACCCCTCAGTATGTCACACCTATCAATAGCACGCCTATACCAGTCCTTAAAAGGACTTTTGTGGCCCTATTAGCTAGTGTTTTGTGCCCCTAACAGTCTGTCCTGCTCCCCACAGCAACCTCTCCCTACACTGGCAAAAGACTGAATGTAAAATGGCGCCCAGATCAAGTTTATTTATAAGGTAGGGGATATGTCCATGTGCTGAAACATCTCAATTGGCTGTCCTGTACCACCTGATGGATGTGTCATGGGTCAAAGTTCTTCACAATGTAAAAGAATATGGCAGGTGAGAATATCGCCATATGTTCGCATGTTCGGCGAATCGCGAATGCGCAAAGTTCGCCGCGAATCGACCACCGGGCGAACCAGAAGGCGATCTCTACTCTGTAATGTATATATTCAGTTATGCTGCTAATTCCTACAGATGTAGTAGGGTTAACAAACAACCTCTTAACTCATCGCGTTATCTTGAAACAAAAGCCATTGTAAAAAAATAGCTTAATGCATTTATTTGCATTTAGCTTACATAACACGTAGAGAAAGTATGTGTGTTAACTCTACTACATCTGTATTTCATCCCTTTAAAAATGATTGCTTAATACCTGGTGTGACATGTACAAAATCATCCGGTTACATCATACATCTCTACCTTGCAGTGAGTGTACAGTATATATATATAGTTATACCCACAGCGCGGTACAGATGTATGATGTCACCTGATGATTTCATACGTTTCACACACACATAAATATATATAGGTATTTTTGCTTATATATACATAAACTGCAAACATTATTCAGTATTCCGGTATTCCAATGAAAGGCCCCGTCCATTACATACATCCCCCACTTAATTTGCATGGGATTATAGATTTTATATATATATATATATATATATATATATATATATATATATATATATATACTGTGTGTATATATATATATATATATATATATACTGTGTGTATATATATATATATATATATATATACACACACATACATCCCAGTAACTTAACCTCATAAATAAATAATTAAATAAGACACATGGACACCTAATATAAATGGATAAATTAGGCCTCTGCCAACTTTATTAAAGAATAGCTTAACAAATGAATAAATACATTAAAACTTATTAAAGGGAGTCTTTCATGTAAAATCATCTCTTTACACCACTAGCATCATGATCTCCCTTACCTTTCCCCTATTAAAATCTTACCTTTCATATTGCTTTCCATCACCTGTATTCTGTGAAAAACGGTTTTATTTTATATGCCAATTAGCTTCTATAGGTGCCCAGGGGCAGCGTTGATGCGTCCGGTGCCCATGCCCCTCGGCGCTTTTCAAAGCAAACCACTCCCCTTTCAGCCCTCTGGCTCGCCCTAGGTTCTTCTGTTTCCATCCTCTCTTCACTGTTAAATCCCCCGCCTGCACTGTTCAACATAATCCTCACGCAGGATTTAGCAGTGAAGAGAGGATGGAAACAGAAGAACCTAGGGCGGCCCAGAGGGGTGAAAGGGGAGTGGTTTGCTTTGAAAAGCGCCGAGGGGCATGGGCACCAGACGCATCAACTCCGCCCCTGGGCACCTAAAGAAGCTAATTAGCATATGAAATAAAAGCATTTTTCACAGAATACAGGCGATGGACAACAATATTAAAGGTAAGATTGTAATGGGGGAAGGTAAGGGAGATCATGATGTTAGTGGTGTAAAATGATGATTTTACATGAAAGACTCCCTTTAACCACTGAATAGACCAGCGATAAACTCTGCCTAAATAACATATAAATATCTAGTCCGCTCGCCACCTATCGGCAAGCGACTTTAGCCCTCCTTCTAATAATTAAGTGACCGTGACAACTAAATCAACAGGGAGGAAGGGCGGGCTGGCAGCAGATCTTCAAAATGCGGCTTGGCAGACAGTATAATGCTGGTAGCCACAAAAAATTATACACCCAACATAACACCATCCAATAACCCCTTATCTAATTTCCAAACTGTTGTTTGGTTTCCCTAAATGTCAATAACCCAGCCACAATACCCTATAGGACACCTTCCCAACAAATCCCCTATTACATCATCCTACCTTGAAACTTAGGCTAGTTTTACCCATCTGTAGCACTGGTTTTGGCATGTTATTTAACACCAAAATGAGGCAAATACACCATGGCGATAATCATAATCCCATGCAGATCTCTCCATATAGGAATTTCCGGATCTTTACCTTTGTTATGATTTCTGAGTTGTTTGTCTAAATTCTTAACATTGTGTGATTACAGGTGTTACCGTTCCATCGGTCAGCCACCGAAAATCCAAAACGGATCTGAACGTGGTGGAGGTCTCCACGGAGGAGTCGGAGTCGGAGGAGCAGGAGGAGGGAAAGCAGCCAGGACCCTCCCAGCCATGGGATTCCCTTCCTCCACCTCCAGAATGAGAGTAAATATAGTAACATAGTATGATAGTACATAAGGCCAAAAAAAGACATTTGTCCATCCAGTTCGGCCTGTCATCCTGCAAGTTGATCCAGAGGAAGGCCAAAAAAAAAACCTGTGTGGTAGAAGCCAATTTTCCCCAATTTAGGGGAATAAAAAATTCCTTTCCGACTCCAATCAGGCAATCAGAATAACTCCCTGGATCAACGACCCCTCTCTAGTAGCTATAGCCTGTAATATTATTACACTCCAGAAATACATCCAGGCCCCTCTTGAATTCCTTTATTGTACTCACCATCACCACCTCCTCAGGCAAAGAGTCGCATAGTCTCACTGCTCTTACCGTAAAGAATCCTCTTCTATGTTTGTGTACAAACCTTCTTTCCTCCAGGCGCAGAGGATGTCCCCTCGTCAGTCACAGTCCTGGGGATAGATGATGGGATAGATCTCTGTACTGACCCCTGATATATTTATACATATTAATTAGTTCTCCCCTCAGTCGACTTTTTTCTAAAGTGAATATCCCTAATTTTGATAATCTTTCAGGGTACTGTAGTTGCCCCATTCCAGTTATTACTTTAGTTGCCCTCCTTTGTACCCTCTCCAGCTCTGCTATGTCTGCCTTGTTTACAGGAGCCCAGAGCTGTACAAAGTATGTGCCCACATCAATATAATTCGGTATACATAACATATTTACAAACATCCCACGATCCCCCCACCACCCTGCATCTCCAGAGCTGCAATGCACATGTGTAAGGAATCCGAACAATAGCAGCCCTTAGTTAACATGTCTGCCTGTTTAGCTGAGCAGCCTTTCTACCCCGTTTCCCAAGCGATTATGCCTGGGGGCCGGGTGTTTGTTGGTCCGTAATAGTACGTCCCTGTGCGTCAAGTCACGTCCCGCTGCGGCATACTATTATGGGCCAGTCGTGAATTGTTTAAAAGTGACAACAATGAGGGGACAACAGAAACTACAGTACTAGAAAACAACAAAACTGCACCCTTACTCTCTAAACTACCTAAAAACTATTAACTAACCAAATAAATAACGTTATACTCTGTCCGAACTATCACTAAGGAAACAACACTATAATTAACATAAAAATCTATAACTACTGAATTTAGATGTAAATCGGCAGTGTTTAAACACTTACTCCACACAATGCACAAATTGTCTTGTAACCTGAATTGCAATAATAATAATAATAATTATTTTTTAACAAACTGTACTCAAGAAATGCATCAAACGCATGGCCCAGATGCAGCGTGACCACCTAAACGCCATGCAGGATGTTAACAAGCTGCTAATGCAGGTCAATAAGAAGGTGAAGCATATGAATAAAATGCACCTTTAAGGGTTGCAGGAAATGGGGGAGCTAATTGGCAAACTGAAAAAGTTGCCCTAGAGGCTTTCTTTATTTTTATTAATAAATAGTTTTTGATGTTATAACGCGTGCTTTTTTAATTTTTATAATGTCATGTTATGGTGCAATTTTAACTGATAACTTAGTTCTAAGGCACCTTTAGTCCAGGGTCAAACTCATCTGGATAAGGACAGACAGCAGTAGGTACATGGTAACACTGTTGTATAAGGCTCACATATAACTCAGCAATGTCAGGACATACAGCAGCAGGTATTTGTAATGGTGAATTATAAAGCCCACACATAAGTCATCAGGGTCAGGACAGACAGCAGCATCAGGTAGATGGTAACGGTCGAGTATAAGGCCTACACATAGCTCGGCATAACTCAGTAGGACAGGCAGCAGCAGGTTCTAAGTGTGCACTGTGCAGCAGGAATGTGTTCCCATGAATGGGCTCCCACCAGACCAGGGCAACAACAAAAATAAACTAAGACACCTCTGACTGACATCAGCAGGTTCTAAGTGTGCAGCAGGAATGTGTTCCCAGGAATGGGCCCCATCAGACCATGGCAAAGCCATAAATAAACTAAGACACCTCTGAACAGCAGCATGATGTAAGTGTGCAGCAGGAATGCGTTAACATGCAAAAAAAAGCATATTTTACATTATAATTTTTTTTTTTTTACATTATTTTTACTTTTTGAAACCACACAAAAAATTTGTACTAAATTAGCTAGACATGCCGGTCTCCTATCAGTTTCCATATCGGGCACATCGAGTCTGTGGCAGAATTCTACGGTAAGGCAGATAGCCTCATTGTGTGCTTAATCCTCCAAGCCAGAGGGCAGTAGGAGTTCAGATGTTCAGATGTAAAAAAAAGATGATTATTCGAATATTCGTCATTACGAATATACAGTGATGAGCGGAAGGGGCAATATTCGAATTTGCAAATATTCGTTATATATTCGCAAATTCGAGAATTCGTGATCTCCAGTCATTATTTTCTTAATTGCAAAAATCGTCAATCAGAAAAGCTGCGATAAAAATTTGTGATACAAAAATTGGTGATCATCACTACTCCTAAGTCAAAGATATTGCAGCCTTCTCATTGGCCCACAAGCAAGAAACAGTGAGGGATCATGGGTACTGATGAAAAAAAATCGAGAATATTCGCAATTGCAAAGATATAGCACTATATTCTAGATATTCGCGAATTCTCAAAGTGCCAATATTCGCGATAAAAATTTGCGATTAGAATATTCGCGATCAACACTAGTAATAAACAAACTCAAAATCATATGTCATAGTCATAGTTCTTAGTGCATCCATCCAGTTCACTGCTGCTTTAGGATCCATAAAAAAAAAATAAGAGACTTCCTGGTAGATTATTCGCAATTTTGCCAGGAATAACAATATGTATTTAATATACTTTTCTCTGAGTTTCTTTTTAATCAAATTAAGCTTAGCCCTCACAATTTGAGGGTCCTTTGAATAAGCAGGGTGCAAAAATATCTCATTGCCATTACACACCATTTTATCCTTAACCCTTCCTTTTCTAAGTATAGTGTCTTGATGAAAAGCACAGATTACTTTAAACAGGATAGAGCAAGGATTCTTTCCTGGTGGAAGCAGGTGAAGCTGTACCCGATGAACTCTTTCAATGACAAAAAGGTTTGGTAGGCCATTATTTCCCAAATTATCCAAAAATAAAAACAAGGTGAACAGGTGTAATTGGATAGCTCTGCCAAAGGAATTACACTACAGATACTGTAAGTTCTCCAAAATCAAAATACAGAAACACATCATCTCAATAATTCTGATTCTTGAGAACTTACCTGCAGACTGATTCTCAGCATGATCCAATTGCACTCGTTCACCTTTAATTTTTTATTTCATATACTCACCAGATTCTTCTGATTTGAGGACATGTTGATACACAACAGCCACTTTACCATTACATGTCAATCGAGTTGTGCCTATGCTGCACAACCACTGCAGATGAGCATCCAGTTGTTTATTGTGCATTCTGCTCACTAGACATACTACACTAGGGCCACCATGAATTGTTTTTCCTTTAGCAAATTAGATGTGATCCTATCTGAAATAAAGGTAACACAGTATGTCCCTTCTGCTTTCTTGAAAAAATTAATTTCCCATATATTAACGCAGCATGACCTATCTTCTAGGTCTATGACTTTTTCACACAAATTCTTAATAGGGACAGATGGCCGCTAGCACATCCGCAATACCCAGTCCCCATAGCTCTGTGTGCTTTTATTGTGTAAAAAAAAAACGATTTGATACATATGCAAATTAACCTGAGATGAGTCAGAGCTTGAAAATATGACTCTTCTCTGGTCACACAAGTAAGATATGACTCTTTTATGTTAATTTGCATATGTATGTAGCACACAGAGCTATGGGGACTGGATATTGCGGATGTGCTAGCGGCCATCTAGCAACCCACGTCCTCAGCTCTATACACAAAATCCAGGTGACAGGTTCCCTTTAACTCTGTCCTCCAAGTCTCCAACGTGTTGCTATGCTTCTCCTACTCTTTCATTGATTTTCCTTGAAGGGGAATTCCAGTAGGTACAAGTTATCCTCTATCCACAGGTCATGGGATAGCTATCAGATCGGTGGAGGCTCTACTGCTGGGACCCCCACCAAACATGGGGAACTGGGGCCCCCTTACTCCCTGCATATGTGCGCAGCCAATCCATTAATTTCTATGGGAGTTCCAAAGATAGCCAAGCTCTGTACTACTACAGCTCAGGTTACCTGCCTGGGAAACAGGTGAGCGAGGAGAGTTCTCTAAGAGAGCAAAGCAGGAGGAGGGGAGGAACTTTGTGCCTGCCTATGCACAACCCATCACTTGACCCATACTACTGGATTCCATTACTTTTGTCCATATAGTGTATTGGTGTATACACAGCTATAAAAAGGGCAGCAAAGTTACTTTTTGTAAGATATATGAGTATATAAATTCGTGCCAGTGTGTAATTTGCAATGCATTTGAAAAGTCTTCAGACCCTTTAACGTTTTTAACATTTTTCTATGCTACAGCCTTGTGCTAAAATAAAAAATCATGTTTTCCCCATTATTATGCACTTAGTACCCTATAACTAAATTAAAAAATAATGTTCAAAATCTTTGTTAATTTATTCAAAGGAAAAATTTTAATATTTCATACACATAAGATATTCAGATGCGTTACTCAGTACTTAGTTAAAACACCTTTGGCAGAGTTTACAGCTTGCAATCTTCTTAGATATGATGCCACAAGGTTTTCACTCCTAGATTTTGCGATTTTCTGCCATTCTTCTGTACAGATCCTCATGTAGGATGAGGACCGTCGGTGGATAGCCATTTTCAGGTCTCTTCAGAGATGTTCGATCGTGTTCAATTCAGGGCTCTGGCTGGGCCACTCAATCTGATGCTCTCAGTATTAATTAATCCTAGGAGCATCAGATACTTATGCACCTGGCCAGCAGCCACAGGTGCCCTTCTAAATTCAACTGTATCACTATCCTCAGGACAGATATACAGTTGAATATTGCAGCTGGGGCAGCAGGGTTTTTTGCTGCACTGTTGCCTTTGTTTCTGTTGAGGCAATATATTGCTCTGCACTGTGGCATCAGGTTCTGCTAAGGCATTATTTTGTGCTGAAATGTAGAATTTTGTTCTGCTGGGACAGTATTTTGTGCTCCACTGTGGAATTGCTGGCCCTGCATATTTTTCTTATCCTACCTACTTTTGTTGCCCGCCTTCTCTTAATCTGAACCCACCTACAACATGGAGCCACTTTTAGTTTCTTTTCCAAGGTCACTTTACGTTCCTAGTCCACCCCTGGGCGGCTAGCCCTAGGAAGAGTCCTGGTTGTAAGAATTATGGAGGTTAATGTGCTCTGAGAACTTTCTGTACCCTTCTCTAGATCTGTGCTCTACAGGTAGTTCTTTTCTCCTCATGACTTGCTCTGATATTCAGTGTTAGCTGGGAGACCTTATAATCAGGGGGGTGTCTTTTCAAATCATGTTCATATAATTAAATTTACCACAGGTGGACTTTAATCAAAGTGTTAAAACATCTCATAGATGAACAAAAGAAATGGGAGACTTCCAGAACTAAACATCAAGTTTGATAGCAAAGGGTCTGAAAACTTAGGTCATTATCTCATTATGGGTTATTAAGTACAGATTAATGTGCAAAAACTAGAAGTTTTCCTTATTTTAGCACAAGGCAGCAACATAAAAACTGATAGGGTCTAAACTTTTCCAAATGCATTGTATATACTTGTTGTAGACTGCTCTGTAATTGCCATCTATGCAAATACACATACTGTAGACAATGCAAAAGTATCTCCTTGTCAGAGTAAGGTTACCTTGCTTCATAATACATTAATACAATAGAATTTTACATTTTATTAAAGATGGCAATTATATCTGTCACTTAGACTTATTCTACTTAAATAAATATTCTACCTTTTTATGAGAATACGATAAGCAAGTAGGAATAAAAATACATTTGTGTAATTGATATATGTTCTAATTACTGGGCGGTCGGGCTCCATGAATCACCGTCACCTTTTCCCTTCTACAAAAGCTGGAACAAACACTTCAAATAAATACATTGTAATTTTCTCAGTTATTAGTAGTACACCTAGTATTTTCCAGAGCCTCTTGATAAAAAACTACATATTTTGCAATAGGAAAACTAAGCTACAAAAAGTATTTACGTTTATTTTGCAAAAGGAGCTTTGTGTTCTTTTGTATTATTTTCAATTTACTTCCTTGGAAGTGAAGAGGGTCACTGATGGGGTCAGCAATTGCCAGCGACTGTTTCCAAGACATTGCAGTAGCTTCCTGGAGGTTCATTGGGAAGCAAAGATAATTAGTACTTGGATTACTAGCTTGCTGCCACAAACAACCACAAACAATAGCCTGCTGCCACAAACAACTACTTGAGGAAAAATGAATAACATTAGGCAAAAAATCCCTACCTTTTCAGGTAAGCATAGGCCCAGAATGCTGCCCAAATCATGGAGTTGCAAAGTCTTTCCAGATGGTAGATCCCAGTAGAGGATTAGGATGATCTTTTTCAAATGTGGTCTGATAGTATACCATCCAATTGGTAACAAAACGGGCAGAACAAGTATGTTTGTGGTATATCCATGTCTGTAGGAAGTAGTTTTAATGTATAAAGTTCATCTGGCATTAAGCTCGGTTGGAGCCTCTCTGGCCATGATACATTTTTTGTGGAATGTTCTAATTTGATAAATTTAAAGTGTTTAAGGTAACTTTACAAAATAAGCTTTTGTGTGTGTGTATAAGAGGAATAACACTAAATCTCACCATTATATAACTTGTACTTTGCATCTTTCATCAGTTTTACCCTCTGGATGGTCCATTTCTAATTTTTAGTTCTCCCCAACATGGTAGGAGACGATTAGCTGCTATGATGTCTCCCCTAGAATGCATGAGGATAAAACATGAAATTCTGCCCCCCTCTGTGTGTTTATTTTTTTTTTGCTTCTTTCTCACTAGGCTCAAAATCCTCCTCCCCCTCTATTGATGTCTATTGACAGCAAGTATTTGTGTTTCTCTCTGCATCTCCTTCCTTCTTTCCCTCCCCTCCCCATAGAGTTCTATGGGCAAAAAGTAATTAGATTCTTCAGTGAGTTAATTGGCCTTCAGAGACCAGTGAATTTATAGTGAGTGAAGAATTTAGGAGGGGAGGGGTAGAAGGAAAGGAGCCTGATCAGTGGAGAAAGAGGCAATTAAACTAAGATATATTACAATGTTTTGTCACCTATACTATTAATTTATGCAATGTTTGTTTAAAGTTTAATGCCCATTCAATCTGACCACACACAAAACTATAATTCAGCCAAACTTGATGACTTTTTGGGTCTGGCTATCTTATGCATATGAGGGATTGATGGTTTGGTATTTCAATTTTCTGATCCATTGTTCCAGATTTTTCCTTCTCCCCAATGAAAAGAACATGCACACTCATCCAAGTCGCAAATACAGTAGGGTAGAACAACTGTCGGACAAATGAGCACAAATGGTAACTTTGAATTATTGGAGAATGTCTCTAATAATTATGTACTAGTTTTACTTATTAAAAGTTATCTAAAAGATTCCCCTAAAGCACAGCTCTCATCACAGTGAAACATTGTATAATATAAGCAACCTTTAATAAGTAAAACTAGTACATAACAACGCGCAACAATGATTTTGCTACTGAGAGAAAAGCATGTGATTTATACTAAAATGAACGCGCTGATTCCAAATATGAACTCGGAATTTGCCTGACATGTCTAGATTTTAAATTATACATGCAAATCCTATTCAGTTATAATATTAATGCATTATATTGGAAATATTCCAATAGACATATCCGGACGCACTCAGGCTGATGTCAGCAGTAAGTATATAAGGCAAGCTGGACAGATTTTGATAAAGTGATCTGTTATAGTGCTATCAGTTTTGAAACTTAAGATGGATAAACGCAAATGTGTTAACGATCCAGACAATTTCTGCTACATATGTGGCAAATACACTACTTATTTTTCAAAATAGAAAAGATCATAAGGCGGCACTCACCCAGCAGTCATTCATAAAAGCTCCTTTATTGGTCCGGTATTCAAGTAGACAATATCAGCAGAATTAACAGGGGCGGAAAGCGAATCTTCCATGCGTAGCGGCGACGGCTGTTTCGCGCTAAAATGAGCTTCCTCAGGCCGCTGACGCATGATACACTATTATGATCAGCACAAGAATCTGAGAAAGTGAGTGTGTCTTGCTTACAAGTATTACTTTGACTGTAAAATTGGAGATCAAGATAAAAGTTGGGCACCTCATGTTTGTTGCACTGTGTATTATTCTGGGCTAACGCAGTGGTTGAATGGTAAAAGGAAAGGAATGGGTTTTGCAGTGCCTGTGGTTTGGTGTGAGCAGAAAAATCACCATTCAGACTGTCACTTTTGCTCGAATAAAATTGCCTGATATTCAAAGAGAAATAAGTCACAAATTGTGTATCCTGACTGTGAGTCTGCTGTTACACCAGTACCACACGATGTAGAGAATCCAGTGCCTGCACCTCCCACAGCAGGAACGGCAATTGAAACAGATGGTTCTGATCCTGATGAAGAAGAAGATGTTGATTGTCACAATGTATTTCCTGATCCAGAACAACTGGAGGGTCAGCCGCACTTGCTGAGCCAATCAGATTTAGATTATCTGGTAACAGATTTGTCATTATCTAAAGAAAAGTCAGAACTGCTAGCTTCTAGACTTCAGGAATGGAATTTGCTACAACGAGGCACCACAACTTCACACTTATTTCATCGACACACCAAGTTAGCTGCATACTATGCAATGGAAAGCGATGTCTGTTTCTGTACTGATGTAAATGGTCTTGTGATGGAGTTAGCTGGTACACATGTTCCCTATGAATGGAGGCTATTCATAGACTCTAGCAAAACAAGTTTGAAAGCTGTCTTGTTGCACAATGGTAATGAAAAACCATCTGTTCCATTGGCTCATGCGGTTGGAATGAAAGAGACCCATGCTTTTATGAAGTTAATTTTGAAAATGATCAAATACTCAGAACATAAATAGAAAATTTGTGCTGACCTGAAAGAGGTAGAACTGCTGCTTGGCCTACAGTTAGGGTACACAAAGCATATGTGTTTCTTGTGCCTATGGAACAGTCGTGATGACAACAATCATTACAAAATGAGACAGTGGCCTCTCAGAGTCAAGCACACAGTTGGTCAGTACAATGTACAACACAAATCACTGGTCGATCCACTTCAAGTTTATCTTCCACCACTTCACGTTAAACTTGGTTTAATGAAAAATTGCTTGATTGCACTTGATCATGATGGAAATGGTTTCCAGTATTTGAAGAAGTTTAGCACACTGAAAACTGATGCTAAAATAAAGGCCGGAATTTTAATTGGCCCTGAAATCAACAAACTAATGCATGATGACACATTGAGAACAAAACTCAACCCTCTGGAACTTGCAGCTTGGGATGCATTTGTGCTAGTAGTGCAGAACTTCCTTGGGAACAGACGAGCTGCAAACTATGTTGAATTAGTAGACAATATGCTTACAGCATATTAACAACTTGGCTGACGAATGTCATTAAAAGTGCATTTCTTAAATTTCCATCTTGACTTTTTCCCACCCAATTTGGGACACGTAAGTGACGAACATGGAGAGCGGTACCATAAAGATATTTCTACAATGGAGAACAGGAATCAAGGCAACATGATGGGGGACTGCTGGTTATTGCAACAGGAAAATATGACCATTCACAAACGCAAAAGCAGATTCCTGAAGCACTTTTAACAGTACTTGGCCTTGCTCAAGTAAGACTTTTAAACTGAAAAAATAGACTTTTTGAAATTTTGTTATTCCATTCCATTTTCATACACTGTTTACTAAGCAAACTTTGATGTAGATCAGGTAATTATTGGATTAAAACTCGCTCTGTTTAAAATTATTCAATGCTTTGCAAGTGCTTAATTCATTTAGGCATACTTATGCATAGCAAAATTTTGTGACGTCTCACAACAATTCTGACTTCGGATTTGTAATCGAAACACTCGATTTAGTATAGGACAAATGGTTTTTGTCCAGTAGCAGACGAAAAGTTTTTTGTTGCGTGGTGTAATCATTATGTATATATATATATATATATTTATATATATATATATATATATATATATATATATATGTATATATACAGTACAGACCAAAAGTTTGGACACACCATCTCATTCAAAGAGTTTTCTTTATTTTCATGACTATGAAAATTGTAGATTCACACTGAAGGCATCAAAACTATGAATTAACACATGTGGAATTATATACATAACAAACAAGTGTGAAACAACAGAAAATATGTCATATTCTAGGTTCTTCAAAGTAGCCACCTTTTGCTTTGATTACTGCTTTGCACACTCTTGGCATTCTCTTGATAAGCTTCAAGAGGTAGTCCCCTGAAATGGTTTTCACTTCACAGGTGTGCCCTGTCAGGTTTAACTAGAAAGTGTCGTTTCTGAAGAAACCACAGGATGTTGGCTTGAAATCTGATTGGCTGTTGGTGGCTCCACCCACTTTTTTGAATTTTAATAATTTAATAAATGTAATAATTGGGTGCACCTAAGAGTCGGGGTGGGTGCACCTAAGAGTCAGGGTGGGTGCACCTAATCTTGGGGTGGGTGCACCTAATGACTAGGGTGAGTGAACCTAAGGGTTGGAGTGGGTGCACCTAAGGGTTGGAGTGGGTGCACCTAAGGGTCGGGGTGGGTGCACCTAAGAGTCGGGGTGGGTGCACCTAATCGTTGGGGTGGGTGCACCTAATGACTAGGGTGAGTGCACCTAAGGGTGGGAGTGGGTGCACCTAAGGGTCGGAGTGGGTGCACCCTAGGGTCGGGGTGGGTGTACCTAAGAGTCTGAGTGGGTGCACCTAATTGTTGGGGTGGGTGCACCTAAGGGTCGGGTGGGTGCACCTGAGGGTCAGGGTGGGTGCACCTAAGAGTCGGGGTGGGTGCACCTAAGAGTCGGGGTGGGTGCACCTAAGAGTCAGGGTGGGTGCACCTAAGAGTCGGAGTGGGTGCACCTAATCGTTGAGGTGGGTGCACCTAAGGGTCGGGGTGGGTGCACCTAAGGGTCAGGGTGGGGGTGCACCTAAGGGTCGGAGTGGGTGCACCTAAGGGTCGGGGTGGGTGCACCTAAGGGTCGGGGTGGGTGCACCTAATCATTGGGGTGGGTGCACCTAATGACTAGGGTGAGTGCACCTAAGGGTCGGTGTGGGTGCACCTAAGGGTCGGATTGGGTGCACCTAAGGGTCGGGTTGGGTGCACCTAAGGGTCGGGTGGGTGCACCTAAAAGTCGGGGTGGGTGCACCTAATCGTTGGGGTGGGTGCACCTAAAGACTAAAGTGAGTGCACCTAAGGGTCGGAGTGGGTGCACCTTAGGGTCGGAGTGGGTGCACCTAAGGGTCGGAGTGGGTGCACCTAAGGGTCGGAGTGGGTGCACCTAAGGGTCGGGGTGGGTGCACCTAAGGGTCAGGGTGGGTGCACCTAAGAGTCGGGGTGGGTGCACCTAATCGTTGGGGTGGGTGCACCTAAGGGTTCGGTGGGTGCACCTGAGGGTCAGGGTGGGTGCATCTAAGAGTCGGGGTGGGTGCACCTAAGAGTCGGGGTGGGTGCACCTAAGAGTCAGGGTGGGTGCACCTAAGAGTCGGAGTGGGTGCACCTAATCGTTGAGGTGGGTGCACCTAAGGGTCGGGGTGGGTGCACCTAAGGGTCAGGGTGGGGGTGCACCTAAGGGTCGGAGTGGGTGCACCTAAGGGTCGGGGTGGGTGCACCTAAGGGTCGGGGTGGGTGCACCTAATCGTTGGGGTGGGTGCACCTAATGACTAGGGTGAGTGCACCTAAGGGTCGGTGTGGGTGCACCTAAGGGTCGGATTGGGTGCACCTAAGGGTCGGGTTGGGTGCACCTAAGGGTCGGGTGGGTGCACCTAAAAGTCGGGGTGGGTGCACCTAATCGTTGGGGTGGGTGCACCTAAAGACTAAAGTGAGTGCACCTAAGGGTCGGAGTGGGTGCACCTTAGGGTCGGAGTGGGTGCACCTAAGGGTCGGAGTGGGTGCACCTAAGGGTCGGAGTGGGTGCACCTAAGGGTCGGGGTGGGTGAACCTAAGGGTCAGGGTGGGTGCACCTAAGAGTCGGGGTGGGTGCACCTAATCGTTGGGGTGGGGGCACCTAATGACTAGGGTGAGTGCACCTAAGGGTCGTGGCGGGTGCACCTAATGGCTAGGGCGGGTGCACCTAAGGGCTAGCACGGGGGCACCCATGGGTCCACGTGGGGGCACCAAATAGTCCGGGTGGGGTCACCAAAGGGTCCGGGTGGGGTCACCTAGTGGTCCGGGGGTGTCACCTGGTGGCTCGGGGGGGGGTCACCTGGTGGTCCGGGGGGGTCACTTGGTGGTCCGGGGGGGTCACCTGGTGGTCCGGGGGTGGTCACCTGGTGGTCCAACTGTTCCAAGTTTAGTGACTTTGCCATTGACCCTCTATGAGCAGCGGCAGTTTTAAATTTTCCCATTAAAACATATGGCTGAAATTTGATTGGCCGTTGTAGACTCCGCCCACTTTTAAACATATGAATTCTAGTCACCTATTAACCGAATATATTAAGTTTAACAACCCTGCCATTAACAATGTTGAAATGGCAGCAATTTAAAATTTTCTCATTGAAGTCAATAGGGAAAATCTGATTGGTTGTTTGTAGCTCCGCCCACTTTTTAATGTCCCCAAAATGTGACATACATTTTCAGGTTGACCCCATGACTAAGTGACCCAAGTTTGGTGAGTTTCACTCCGAAGCTGTATGAGTGACAAACGTTTGCATTTTTCCAATAAAACTCTATGGGAAAAAAAGAGGTTATCGGGGGCCCGCCCCAGGGGCCCAAAGGGTGGGATCGGTTAACAAAGCACAAGCAAGATACTCGGGTATGTGCCGACCAAGAGTGCAAAGTTCGGTATTTATACTCCTAAATCTGTGGGAGGAGTAGCAATTTGAACGACTCATTATAGTCAATGGGGAGAATTTGATTGGTTCTGTGTGGCCCCGCCCACATTTTAGGGTCTCCGAAATGTTCTAACAAATTGCGCGTTGACCCCATGACTAAGTGACCCAAGTTTGGTGACTTTAGTTTCAAATCTGTGCGACTGGGAGCGATTTGAAAATTTTCCCTGTCAAAGTCAATGGGAAAAAAGCGGGCTCCCGGGGCCCGCCACGGGGGCCCCGGGGGTGGGATCGCTTATAAAAGCACAAGCAACTTGAGTCGCTATAGGTCGAAGAAGTGTAGAAAGTTTGGGGTATGTAATCGTTGGGGTGGGTGCACCTAAGGGTCGGGGTGAGTGCACCTAAGAGTCGGGGTGGGTGCACCTAAGAGTCGGGGTGGGTGCACCTAAGGGTCGGGGTGGGTGCACCTAAGGGTCGGGGTGGGTGCACCTAATCGTTGGGGTGGGTGCACCTAATGACTAGGGTGAGTGCACCTAAGGGTCGGAGTGGGAGCACCTAAGGGTCGGAGTGGGTGCACCTAAGGGTCGGGTTGGATGCACCTAAGGGTCGGGTGGGTGCACCTAAGAGTCGGGGTGGGTGCACCTAATCGTTGGGGTGGGTGCACCTAATCGTTGGGGTGGGTGCACCTAATGACTAAAGTGAGTGCACCTAAGGGTCGGAGTGGGTGCACCTTAGGGTCGGAGTGGGTGCACCCACTCCGACTAGGGTGATCAGGGAGTCTATATGGGGTGATCACCCCCCTGTAAGGCTCCATTCAGACGTCCGTATGTGTTTTGCGGATCCGATCCATGGATCCGTGGTTCCGCAAAACACATACGGATCTCTGAATGGAGCCAGCTTTACAGGGGGGTGATCAATGACAGGGGGGTGATCAGGGAGTCTATATGGGGTGATCACCCCCCTGTAAGGCTCCATTCAGACGTCCGTATGTGTTTTGCGGATCTGCGGATCCATGGATAGGATCCGCAAAACACATACGGACGTCTGAATGGAGCCTTACAGGGGGGTGATCAATGACAGGGGGGTAATCAGAGAGTCTAATAGGGGGTGATCAGGGGTTAATAAGAGGTTAATAAGTGACAGGGGGGGGTGTAGTGTAGTGGTGTTTGGTGCTACTTATTACTGAGCTGCCTGTGTCCTCTGGTGGTCGATCCAAGCAAAAGGGACCACCAGAGGACCAGGTAGCAGGTATATTAGACGCTGTTATCAAAACAGCGTCTAATATACCTTTTAGGGGTTAAAAAAATCGCATCTACAGCCTGCCAGTGAACGATCGCCGCTGGCAGGCTGTAGATCCACTCGCTTACCTGCAGTTCCTGTGAATGCGCGCGCCTGTGTGCACGCGTTCACAGGAAATCTCGCGTCTCGCGAGAGGACGCGCCGGCGCGTCCACTCAGAATAACAGGGCCGCCGCAAAGACGCAATCCTGCGTACAGCGGTCCTGTAGTGGTTAAAGCATCCCAAAGTTACAGATTTTTAAAACTAGGCTCTGTCAGGAAGGTGAAAAATAACAGGAACGGGATGAAATCCATCTAGTGGGATTAATAATAATGCTTATTTACGGCATAGTGAAATAAAAAAAATGTTTTCCTTTAACCATATGTACCCTGCTATAAACAAAAAAGTTGAAGTTTTCAGGGGCAAAAGAGCAAAAGTATGGACACTAATGAGAAATGTAATTTGCATCAACCTTACCAACACTTTGCTATGGGGGTAATAACTGGTCCACCTCAGTCGCACACATCGGTTGTGCTGCACTCAGGGCTCGGGCTGTTGTGTGCTCCTCCAGTCCCAGGCTGTAGAGAACAGAGAGCTGCTGATTGGTGGATTAGAATCTGATCAACCAATCAGCACTTCCCCTCAGAAACATGACTGATAATTGCTGTTACCAACTGTCATTCCTGGTTGCCGCCTGCAGGAGGAGGAAGATCTCTCCCAGCTCTGCTGCATCACCCCCTCTGTCTGCAAGAGAGAAACATCCGTGTGTCTGTAGTGAAGTCTGCGACCCCTCTTTAGATCATGGTAAGTTCTGACATTGCAGGAGGGGGATCATTACTGTACCAGGGAACTGTATGGGATGATTTATGTGTATGAAGAGGTTCATCTAAACCACTGCATAAGACGAGTGGAGCTGTTCATAGCAGCCAATAAGGTTCCAGCTTTCAGACCATTTGGAAAGTGCCTTTGGTTCATCTATTCATTGCCCCCTTCATCGTACTGGTCACTTCCCACCCTAATTTACAGATCACTGCCTTATCTTACAATTCACTTCCATATATTACTGGTCACTGTCCTAACTTACTGGTTATTACCCTACCTTACTGGTCTCTATCCGCCCTATTTTACTGCTAACTGTCCTATCTTCAATTCACTGAGATTGATGATGTAGAACACCAAAGAAGATATGTTGGGAATTATGGGTTATCTCAATGTCCTGTTTTTGGGTATGGACACGAATCAGTAAAATCAGTTTTTTGATACTACAATTGGGGTTATGGATGATATTTATTGTGGGTGACTCTCACAATTTACCCATTATGAATTACTGTATCGCCCATTATCGTATGTATCAGTGGTCTTAATAGTCTGACATTTCCACTGTCCTGTCTTACTGGTCATTACCCTATCATACTGGTTATTATTCATCCTATCTTACTGGTCTCTGTCCTATCTTACTGCTTATGATCTCCCCTATCTTCCTGGATGCTGCTCTATCTTACTGGTTAATGTTCCCCTTATTTCACTGGTCACTGTCACTGGTCACACAAACAATAGCAACCATGATAACACCAAGGTAAGGAGAGGCGATGATTAAAGGGGTTGTCCCACTTCATTAAATAGGGTTACATTAAATCATTGCGCCCCACTGAACATTTCTTATAATAGATGTAATTAAAAAAAACATACTATTCAGCCTAAAAATGCTCCTTTCACTCCCCTTTGTTTGTGCTGGTATCCCATGGATACGGCCACATCTCGCCGCCCGCATCCATGCCGCACCTGCGCACTGGTATCTATTGCGATCCTGCAGCCGGCCTCTCACTCACACTGTGAACGCGCACGTCGCATAGTTTTGCGCATGCGCGGGCGCCCGATCATAGCCGTGTATTACTGTTTTCTGGCAGCAGGGGGAGCGCACGGCGTCATAGCAACCGAGGACGCCATGCTCTCTGGTGCCCAGAAGGAGTCCAGGGCAATCCACAGATGCCCCCCACCCACTAAGTGCCATCCACAGATCCCCCCACCCCATAAGTGCCATCCACAGATCCCCCCACCCCATAAGTGCCATCCACAGATCCCCCCCACCCCATAAGTGCCATCCACAGATGCCCCCCACCCCATAAGTGCCATCCACAGATCCCCCCACCCCATAAGTGCCATCCACAGATCCCCCCCACCCCATAAGTGCCATCCACAGATCCCCCCCACCCCATAAGTGCCATCCACAAATGCTCCCCCCCCATAAGTGCCATCCACAGATGCCCCCCCATAAGTGCCATCCACAGATGCCCCCCCCCATAAGTGCTATCCACAGATGCCCCCCCATAAATGCTATCCACAGATGCCCCCCCATAAGTGGCATCCACAGATGCCCTCCCCATAAGTGCCATCCACAGATGCCCCCCCATAAGTGCCATCCACAGATGCCCCCCCCATAAGTGCCATCCACAGATGCCCCCCCCCCCCATAAGTGCCATCCACAGATGCCCCCCCCCATAAGTGCCATCCACAGATGCCCCCCCATAAGTGCTATCCACAGATGCCCCCCCATAAGTGCTATCCACAGATGCCCCCCCATAAGTGCCATCCACAGATGCCCCCCCCATAAGTGCCATCCACAGATGCCCCCCCATAAGTGCCATCCACAGATGCCCCCCCCATAAGTGCTATCCACAGATGCCCCCCCATAAGTGCTATCCACAGATGCCCCCCCCATAAGTGCCATCCACAGATGCCCCCCATAAGTGCTATCCACAGATGCCCCCCCCCATAAGTGCCATCCACAGATGCCCCCCCCCCCCCATAAGCTGGGTAATAGGTCAGTGATAATATCAGACACCGGGAAAGCTGGGTAATAAGTCAGTGATAATATCTGATACCGGGAAAGCTGGGTAATAAGTCAGTGATAGTATTGTACACCGGGAAAGCTGGGTAATAAATCAGTGATAATATCTGATACCGGGAAAGCTGGGTAATAAGTCAGTGATAATATTGTACACCGGGAAAGCTAGGTAATAAGTCAGTGATAATATCTGATACCGGGAAAGCTGGGTAATAAGTCTGTAATAATATTGTACACCGGGAAAGCTGGGTAATAAGTCAGTGATAATATCTGATACCGGGAAAGCTGGGTAATAAGTCAGTGATAACATTGTACACCGGGAAAGCTGGGTAATAAGTCAGTGATAATATCTGATACCGGGAAAGCTGGGTAATAAGTCAGTGATAGTATTGTACACCGGGAAAGCTGGGTAATAAATCAGTGATAATATCTGATACCGGGAAAGCTGGGTAATAAGTCAGTGATAATATTGTACACCGGGAAAGCTAGGTAATAAGTCAGTGATAATATCTGATACCGGGAAAGCTGGGTAATAAGTCTGTAATAATATTGTACACCGGGAAAGCTGGGTAATAAGTCAGTGATAATATCTGATACCGGGAAAGCTGGGTAATAAGTCAGTGATAACATTGTACACCGGGAAAGCTGGGTAATAAGTCAGTGATAATATCTGATACCGGGAAAGCTGGGTAATAAGTCTGTAATAATATTGTACACCGGGAAAGCTGGGTAATAAGTCTGTAATAATATTGTACACCGGGAAAGCTGGGTAATAAGTCAGTGATAATATCTGATACCGGGAAAGCTGGGTAATAAGTCAGTGATAATATTGTACATCGGGAAAGCTGGGTAATAAGTCAGTGATAATATCTGATACCGGGAAAGCTGGGTAATAAGTCTGTAATAATATTGTACACCGGGAAAGCTGGGTAATAAGTCAGTGATAATATCAGACACCGGGAAAGCTGGGTAATAAGTCAGTGATAATATCTGATACCGGGAAAGCTGGGTAATAAGTCTGTAATAATATTGTACACCGGGAAAGCTGGGTAATAAGTCAGTGATAATATCAGACACCGGGAAAGCTGGGTAATAAGTCAGTGATAATATTGTACACCGGGAAAGCTGGGTAATAAGTCAGTGATAATATCTGATACCGGGAAAGCTGGGTAATAATTCTGTAATAATATTGTACACCGGGAAAGCTGGGTAATAAGTAAGTGATAATATCAGACACCGGGAAAGCTGGGTAATAAGTCAGTGATAATATCTGATACCGGGAAAGCTGAGTAATAAGTTTGTAATAATATTGTACACCGGGAAAGCTGGGTAATAAGTCTGTGATAATATTGTACACCGGGAAAGCTGGGTAATAAGTCAGTGATAATATCTGATACCGGGAAAGCTGGGTAATAAGTCTGTAATAATATTGTACACCGGGAAAGCTGGGTAATAAGTCAGTGATAATATTGTACACCGGGAAAGCTGGGTAATAAGTCAGTGATAATATCTGATACCGGGAAAGCTGGGTAATAAGTCAGTGATAATATCTGATCCCGGGAAAGCTGGGTAATAAGTCTGTAATAATATTGTACACCGGGAAAGCTGGGTAATAAGTCAGTGATAATATCTGATACCGGGAAAGCTGGGTAATAAGTCAGTGATAATATTGTACACCGGGAAAGCTGGGTAATAAGTCAGTGATAATATCTGATACCGGGAAAGCTGGGTAATAAGTCAGTGATAATATCTGATACCGGGAAAGCTGGGTAATAAGTCTGTAATAATATTGTACACCGGGAAAGCTGGGTAATAAGTCAGTGATAATATCAGACACCGGGAAAGCTGGGTAATAAGTCAGTGATAATATTGTACACCGGGAAAGCTGGGTAATAAGTCAGTGATAATATCTGATACACCGGGAAAGCTGGGTAATAAGTCTGTAATAATATTGTACACCGGGAAAGCTGGGTAATAAGTCAGTGATAATATTGTACTCCGGGAAAGCTGGGTAATAAGTCAGTGATAATATCTGATACCGGGAAAGCTGGGTAATAAGTCTGTAATAATATTGTACACCGGGAAAGCTGGGTAATAAGTCAGTGATAATATCTGATACCGGGAAAGCTGGGTAATAAGTCAGTGATAATATTGTACACCGGGGAAAGCTGGGTAATAAGTCAGTAATAATATCTGATACCGGGAAAGCTGGGTAATAAGTCAGTGATAATATCTGATACCGGGAAAGCTGGGTAATAAGTCTGTAATAATATTGTACACCGGAAAAGCTGGGTAATAAGTCAGTGATAATATCTGATACCGGGAAAGCTGGGTAATAAGTCAGTGATAATATCTGATACCGGGAAAGCTGGGTAATAAGTCTGTAATAATATTGTACACCGGGAAAGCTGGGCAATAAGTCAGTGATAATATCTGATACCGGGAAAGCTTGGTAATAAGTCTGTAATAATATTGTACACCGGGAAAGCTAGGTAATAAGTCAGTGATAATATTGTACACCGGGAAAGCTAGGTAATAAGTCAGTGATAATATCTGATACCGGGAAAGCTGGGTAATAAGTCTGTAATAATATTGTACACCGGGAAAGCTGGGTAATAAGTCAGTGATAATATCTGATACCGGGAAAGCTGGGTAATAAGTCAGTGATAATATTGTACACCGGGAAAGCTGGGTAATAAGTCAGTGATAATATCTGATACCGGGAAAGCTGGGTAATAAGTCTGTAATAATATTGTACACCGGGAAAGCTGGGTAATAAGTCAGTGATAATATCTGATACCGGGAAAGCTGGGTAATAAGTCAGTGATAACATTGTACACCGGGAAAGCTGGGTAATAAGTCAGTGATAATATCTGATACCGGGAAAGCTGGGTAATAAGTCTGTAATAATATTGTACACCGGGAAAGCTGGGTAATAAGTCTGTAATAATATTGTACACCGGGAAAGCTGGGTAATAAGTCAGTGATAATATCTGATACCGGGAAAGCTGGGTAATAAGTCTGTAATAATATTGTACACCGGGAAAGCTGGGTAATAAGTCAGTGATAATATCAGACACCGGGAAAGCTGGGTAATAAGTCATGATAATATCTGATACCGGGAAAGCTGGGTAATAAGTCTGTAATAATATTGTACACCGGGAAAGCTGGGTAATAAGTCAGTGATAATATCAGACACCGGGAAAGCTGGGTAATAAGTCAGTGATAATATTGTACACCGGGAAAGCTGGGTAATAAGTCAGTGATAATATCTGATACCGGGAAAGCTGGGTAATAAGTCAGTGATAATATTGTACACCGGGAAAGCTGGGTAATAAGTCAGTGATAATATCTGATACCGGGAAAGCTGGGTAATAAGTCTGTAATAATATTGTACACCGGGAAAGCTGGGTAATAAGTCAGTGATAATATCTGATACCGGGAAAGCTGGGTAATAAGTCAGTGATAACATTGTACACCGGGAAAGCTGGGTAATAAGTCAGTGATAATATCTGATACCGGGAAAGCTGGGTAATAAGTCTGTAATAATATTGTACACCGGGAAAGCTGGGTAATAAGTCTGTAATAATATTGTACACCGGGAAAGCTGGGTAATAAGTCAGTGATAATATCTGATACCGGGAAAGCTGGGTAATAAGTCTGTAATAATATTGTACACCGGGAAAGCTGGGTAATAAGTCAGTGATAATATCAGACACCGGGAAAGCTGGGTAATAAGTCATGATAATATCTGATACCGGGAAAGCTGGGTAATAAGTCTGTAATAATATTGTACACCGGGAAAGCTGGGTAATAAGTCAGTGATAATATCAGACACCGGGAAAGCTGGGTAATAAGTCAGTGATAATATTGTACACCGGGAAAGCTGGGTAATAAGTCAGTGATAATATCTGATACCGGGAAAGCTGGGTAATAATTCTGTAATAATATTGTACACCGGGAAAGCTGGGTAATAAGTCAGTGATAATATCAGACACCGGGAAAGCTGGGTAATAAGTCAGTGATAATATCTGATACCGGGAAAGCTGGGTAATAAGTCAGTGATAATATCTGATACCGGGAAAGCTGGGTAATAAGTTTGTAATAATATTGTACACCGGGAAAGCTGGGTAATAAGTCAGTGATAATATTGTACACCGGGAAAGCTGGGTAATAAGTCAGTGATAATATCTGATACCGGGAAAGCTGGGTAATAAGTCTGTAATAATATTGTACACCGGGAAAGCTGGGTAATAAGTCAGTGATAATATTGTACACCGGGAAAGCTGGGTAATAAGTCAGTGATAATATCTGATACCGGGAAAGCTGGGTAATAAGTCAGTGATAATATCTGATACCGGGAAAGCTGGGTAATAAGTCTGTAATAATATTGTACACTGGGAAAGCTGGGTAATAAGTCAGTGATAATATCTGATACCGGGAAAGCTGGGTAATAAGTCAGTGATAATATTGTACACCGGGAAAGCTGGGTAATAAGTCAGTGATAATATCTGATACCGGGAAAGCTGGGTAATAAGTCAGTGATAATATCTGATACCGGGAAAGCTGGGTAATAAGTCTGTAATAATATTGTACACCGGGAAAGCTGGGTAATAAGTCAGTGATAATATCAGACACCGGGAAAGCTGGGTAATAAGTCAGTGATAATATTGTACACCGGGAAAGCTGGGTAATAAGTCAGTGATAATATCTGATACACCGGGAAAGCTGGGTAATAAGTCTGTAATAATATTGTACACCGGGAAAGCTGGGTAATAAGTCAGTGATAATATTGTACTCCGGGAAAGCTGGGTAGTAAGTCAGTGATAATATCTGATACCGGGAAAGCTGGGTAATAAGTCAGTGATAATATTGTACACCGGGAAAGCTGGGTAATAAGTCAGTGATAATATCTGATACCGGGAAAGCTGGGTAATAAGTCTGTAATAATATTGTACACCGGGAAAGCTGGGTAATAGGTCAGTGATAATATCTGATACCGGGAAAGCTGGGTAATAAGTCAGTGATAATATTGTACACCGGGAAAGCTGGGTAATAAGTCAGTGATAATATCTGATACCGGGAAAGCTGGGTAATAAGTCTGTAATAATATTGTACACCGGGAAAGCTGGGTAATAAGTCTGTAATAATATTGTACACCGGGAAAGCTGGGTAATAAGTCAGTGATAATATCTGATACCGGGAAAGCTGGGTAATAAGTCTGTAATAATATTGTACACCGGGAAAGCTGGGTAATAAGTCAGTGATAATATCAGACACCGGGAAAGCTGGGTAATAAGTCATGATAATATCTGATACCGGGAAAGCTGGGTAATAAGTCTGTAATAATATTGTACACCGGGAAAGCTGGGTAATAAGTCAGTGATAATATCTGACACCGGGAAAGCTGGGTAATAAGTCAGTGATAATATTGTACACCGGGAAAGCTGGGTAATAAGTCAGTGATAATATCTGATACCGGTAAAGCTGGGTAATAATTCTGTAATAATATTGTACACCGGGAAAGCTGGGTAATAAGTCAGTGATAATATCAGACACCGGGAAAGCTGGGTAATAAGTCAGTGATAATATCTGATACCGGGAAAGCTGGGTAATAAGTCAGTGATAATATCTGATACCGGGAAAGCTGGGTAATAAGTCTGTAATAATATTGTACACCGGGAAAGCTGGGTAATAAGTCAGTGATAATATTGTACACCGGGAAAGCTGGGTAATAAGTCAGTGATAATATCTGATACCGGGAAAGCTGGGTAATAAGTCTGTAATAATATTGTACACCGGGAAAGCTGGGTAATAAGTCAGTGATAATATTGTACACCGGGAAAGCTGGGTAATAAGTCAGTGATAATATCTGATACCGGGAAAGCTGGGTAATAAGTCAGTGATAATATCTGATACCGGGAAAGCTGGGTAATAAGTCTGTAATAATATTGTACACTGGGAAAGCTGGGTAATAAGTCAGTGATAATATCTGATACCGGGAAAGCTGGGTAATAAGTCAGTGATAATATTGTACACCGGGAAAGCTGGGTAATAAGTCAGTGATAATATCTGATACCGGGAAAGCTGGGTAATAAGTCAGTGATAATATCTGATACCGGGAAAGCTGGGTAATAAGTCTGTAATAATATTGTACACCGGGAAAGCTGGGTAATAAGTCAGTGATAATATCAGACACCGGGAAAGCTGGGTAATAAGTCAGTGATAATATTGTACACCGGGAAAGCTGGGTAATAAGTCAGTGATAATATCTGATACACCGGGAAAGCTGGGTAATAAGTCTGTAATAATATTGTACACCGGGAAAGCTGGGTAATAAGTCAGTGATAATATTGTACTCCGGGAAAGCTGGGTAGTAAGTCAGTGATAATATCTGATACCGGGAAAGCTGGGTAATAAGTCTGTAATAATATTGTACACCGGGAAAGCTGGGTAATAAGTCAGTGATAATATCTGATACCGGGAAAGCTGGGTAATAAGTCAGTGATGATATTGTACACCGGGAAAGCTGGGTAATAAGTCAGTAATAATATCTGATACCCGGAAAGCTGGGTAATAAGTCAGTGATAATATCTGATACCGGGAAAGCTGGGTAATAAGTCTGTAATAATAATGTACACTGGAAAAGCTGGGTAATAAGTCAGTGATAATATCTGATACCGGGAAAGCTGGGTAATAAGTCAGTGATAATATCTGATACCGGGAAAGCTGGGTAATAAGTCTGTAATAATATTGTACACCGGGAAAGCTGGGTAATAAGTCAGTGATAATATTGTACACCGGGAAAACTGGGCAATAAGTCAGTGATAATATCTGATACCGGGAAAGCTGGGTAATAAGTCTGTAATAATATTGTACACCGGGAAAGCTGGGTAATAAGTCAGTGATAATATTGTACACCGGGAAAGCTGGGTAATAAGTCAGTGATAATATCTGATACCGGGAAAGCTGGGTAATAAGTCTGTAATAATATTGTACACCGGGAAAGCTGGGTAATAAGTCAGTGATAATATTGTACACCGGGAAAGCTGGGTAATAAGTCAGTGATAATATCTGATACCGGGAAAGCTGGGTAATAAGTCAGTGATAATATCTGATACCGGGAAAGCTGGGTAATAAGTCTGTAATAATATTGTACACCGGGAAAGCTGGGTAATAAGTCAGTGATAATATCTGATACCGGGAAAGCTGGGTAATAAGTCAGTGATAATATTGTACACCGGGAAAGCTGGGTAATAAGTCAGTGATAATATCTGATACCGGGAAAGCTGGGTAATAAGTCAGTGATAATATCTGATACCGGGAAAGCTGGGTAATAAGTCTGTAATAATATTGTACACCGGGAAAGCTGGGTAATAAGTCAGTAATAATATTGTACACCGGGAAAGCTGGGTAATAAGTCAGTGATAATATTGTACACCGGGAAAGCTGGGTAATAAGTCAGTGATAATATCTGATACCGGGAAAGCTGGGTAATAAGTCAGTGATAATATCTGATACCGGGAAAGCTGGGTAATAAGTCTGTAATAATATTGTACACCGGGAAAGCTGGGTAATAAGTCAGTGATAATATCTGATACCGGGAAAGCTGGGTAATAAGTCAGTGATAATATTGTACACCGGGAAAGCTGGGTAATAAGTCAGTAATAATATCTGATACCGGGAAAGCTGGGTAATAAGTCAGTGATAATATCTGATACCGGGAAAGCTGGGTAATAAGTCAGTGATAATATCTGATACCGGGAAAGCTGGGTAATAAGTCTGTAATAATATTGTACACCGGGAAAGCTGGGTAATAAGTCAGTGATAATATCTGATACCGGGAAAGCTGGGTAATAAGTCAGTGATAATATTGTACACCGGGAAAGCTGGGTAATAAGTCAGTAATAATATCTGATACCGGGAAAGCTGGGTAATAAGTCAGTGATAATATCTGATACCGGGAAAGCTGGGTAATAAGTCTGTAATAATATTGTACACCGGGAAAGCTGGGTAATAAGTCAGTGATAATATCTGACACCGGGAAAGCTGGGTAATAAGTCAGTGATAATATCTGATACCGGGAAAGCTGGGTAATAAGTCTGTAATAATATTGTACACCGGAAAAGCTGGGTAATAAGTCAGTGATAATATCTGATACCGGGAAAGCTGGGTAATAAGTCAGTGATAATATCTGATACCGGGAAAGCTGGGTAATAAGTCTGTAATAATATTGTACACCGGGAAAGCTGGGTAATAAGTCAGTGATAATATCAGACACCGGGAAAGCTGGGTAATAAGTCAGTGATAATATTGTACACCGGGAAAGCTGGGTAATAAGTCAGTGACAATATCTGATACCGGGAAAGCTGGGTAATAAGTCAGTGATAATATCTGATACCGGGAAAGCTGGGTAATAAGTCTGTAATAATATTGTACACCGGGAAAGCTGGGTAATAAGTCAGTGATAATATCTGATACCGGGAAAGCTGGGTAATAAGTCAGTGATAATATTGTACACCGGGAAAGCTGGGTAATAAGTCAGTAATAATATCTGATACCGGGAAAGCTGGGTAATAAGTCAGTGATAATATCTGATACCGGGAAAGCTGGGTAATAAGTCTGTAATAATATTGTACACCGGGAAAGCTGGGTAATAAGTCAGTGATAATATCTGATACCGGGAAAGCTGGGTAATAAGTCAGTGATAATATCTGATACCGGGAAAGCTGGGTAATTAGTCTGTAATAATATTGTACACCGGAAAAGCTGGGTAATAAGTCAGTGATAATATCTGATACCGGGAAAGCTGGGTAATAAGTCAGTGATAATATCTGATACCGGGAAAGCTGGGTAATAAGTCTGTAATAATATTGTACACCGGGAAAGCTGGGTAATAAGTCAGTGATAATATCAGACACCGGGAAAGCTGGGTAATAAGTCAGTGATAATATTGTACACCGGGAAAGCTGGGTAATAAGTCAGTGATAATATCTGATACACCGGGAAAGCTGGGTAATAAGTCTGTAATAATATTGTACACCGGGAAAGCTGGGTAATAAGTCAGTGATAATATTGTACTCCGGGAAAGCTGGGTAGTAAGTCAGTGATAATATCTGATACCGGGAAAGCTGGGTAATAAGTCTGTAATAATATTGTACACCGGGAAAGCTGGGTAATAAGTCAGTGATAATATCTGATACCGGGAAAGCTGGGTAATAAGTCAGTGATGATATTGTACACCGGGAAAGCTGGGTAATAAGTCAGTAATAATATCTGATACCCGGAAAGCTGGGTAATAAGTCAGTGATAATATCTGATACCGGGAAAGCTGGGTAATAAGTCTGTAATAATATTGTACACTGGAAAAGCTGGGTAATAAGTCAGTGATAATATCTGATACCGGGAAAGCTGGGTAATAAGTCAGTGATAATATCTGATACCGGGAAAGCTGGGTAATAAGTCTGTAATAATATTGTACACCGGGAAAGCTGGGTAATAAGTCAGTGATAATATTGTACACCGGGAAAGCTGGGCAATAAGTCAGTGATAATATCTGATACCGGGAAAGCTGGGTAATAAGTCTGTAATAATATTGTACACCGGGAAAGCTGGGTAATAAGTCAGTGATAATATTGTACACCGGGAAAGCTGGGTAATAAGTCAGTGATAATATCTGATACCGGGAAAGCTGGGTAATAAGTCTGTAATAATATTGTACACCGGGAAAGCTGGGTAATAAGTCAGTGATAATATTGTACACCGGGAAAGCTGGGTAATAAGTCAGTGACAATATCTGATACCGGGAAAGCTGGGTAATAAGTCAGTGATAATATCTGATACCGGGAAAGCTGGGTAATAAGTCTGTAATAATATTGTACACCGGGAAAGCTGGGTAATAAGTCAGTGATAATATCAGACACCGGGAAAGCTGGGTAATAAGTCATGATAATATCTGATACCGGGAAAGCTGGGTAATAAGTCTGTAATAATATTGTACACCGGGAAAGCTGGGTAATAAGTCAGTGATAATATCAGACACCGGGAAAGCTGGGTAATAAGTCAGTGATAATATTGTACACCGGGAAAGCTGGGTAATAAGTCAGTGATAATATCTGATACCGGGAAAGCTGGGTAATAATTCTGTAATAATATTGTACACCGGGAAAGCTGGGTAATAAGTCAGTGATAATATCAGACACCGGGAAAGCTGGGTAATAAGTCAGTGATAATATCTGATACCGGGAAAGCTGGGTAATAAGTCAGTGATAATATCTGATACCGGGAAAGCTGGGTAATAAGTTTGTAATAATATTGTACACCGGGAAAGCTGGGTAATAAGTCAGTGATAATATTGTACACCGGGAAAGCTGGGTAATAAGTCAGTGATAATATCTGATACCGGGAAAGCTGGGTAATAAATCTGTAATAATATTGTACACCGGGAAAGCTGGGTAATAAGTCAGTGATAATATTGTACACCGGGAAAGCTGGGTAATAAGTCAGTGATAATATCTGATACCGGGAAAGCTGGGTAATAAGTCAGTGATAATATCTGATACCGGGAAAGCTGGGTAATAAGTCTGTAATAATATTGTACACTGGGAAAGCTGGGTAATAAGTCAGTGATAATATCTGATACCGGGAAAGCTGGGTAATAAGTCAGTGATAATATTGTACACCGGGAAAGCTGGGTAATAAGTCAGTGATAATATCTGATACCGGGAAAGCTGGGTAATAAGTCAGTGATAATATCTGATACCGGGAAAGCTGGGTAATAAGTCTGTAATAATATTGTACACCGGGAAAGCTGGGTAATAAGTCAGTGATAATATCAGACACCGGGAAAGCTGGGTAATAAGTCAGTGATAATATTGTACACCGGGAAAGCTGGGTAATAAGTCAGTGATAATATCTGATACACCGGGAAAGCTGGGTAATAAGTCTGTAATAATATTGTACACCGGGAAAGCTGGGTAATAAGTCAGTGATAATATTGTACTCCGGGAAAGCTGGGTAGTAAGTCAGTGATAATATCTGATACCGGGAAAGCTGGGTAATAAGTCAGTGATAATATTGTACACCGGGAAAGCTGGGTAATAAGTCAGTGATAATATCTGATACCGGGAAAGCTGGGTAATAAGTCTGTAATAATATTGTACACCGGGAAAGCTGGGTAATAGGTCAGTGATAATATCTGATACCGGGAAAGCTGGGTAATAAGTCAGTGATAACATTGTACACCGGGAAAGCTGGGTAATAAGTCAGTGATAATATCTGATACCGGGAAAGCTGGGTAATAAGTCTGTAATAATATTGTACACCGGGAAAGCTGGGTAATAAGTCTGTAATAATATTGTACACCGGGAAAGCTGGGTAATAAGTCAGTGATAATATCTGATACCGGGAAAGCTGGGTAATAAGTCTGTAATAATATTGTACACCGGGAAAGCTGGGTAATAAGTCAGTGATAATATCAGACACCGGGAAAGCTGGGTAATAAGTCATGATAATATCTGATACCGGGAAAGCTGGGTAATAAGTCTGTAATAATATTGTACACCGGGAAAGCTGGGTAATAAGTCAGTGATAATATCAGACACCGGGAAAGCTGGGTAATAAGTCAGTGATAATATTGTACACCGGGAAAGCTGGGTAATAAGTCAGTGATAATATCTGATACCGGTAAAGCTGGGTAATAATTCTGTAATAATATTGTACACCGGGAAAGCTGGGTAATAAGTCAGTGATAATATCAGACACCGGGAAAGCTGGGTAATAAGTCAGTGATAATATCTGATACCGGGAAAGCTGGGTAATAAGTCAGTGATAATATCTGATACCGGGAAAGCTGGGTAATAAGTTTGTAATAATATTGTACACCGGGAAAGCTGGGTAATAAGTCAGTGATAATATTGTACACCGGGAAAGCTGGGTAATAAGTCAGTGATAATATCTGATACCGGGAAAGCTGGGTAATAAGTCTGTAATAATATTGTACACCGGGAAAGCTGGGTAATAAGTCAGTGATAATATTGTACACCGGGAAAGCTGGGTAATAAGTCAGTGATAATATCTGATACCGGGAAAGCTGGGTAATAAGTCAGTGATAATATCTGATACCGGGAAAGCTGGGTAATAAGTCTGTAATAATATTGTACACTGGGAAAGCTGGGTAATAAGTCAGTGATAATATCTGATACCGGGAAAGCTGGGTAATAAGTCAGTGATAATATTGTACACCGGGAAAGCTGGGTAATAAGTCAGTGATAATATCTGATACCGGGAAAGCTGGGTAATAAGTCAGTGATAATATCTGATACCGGGAAAGCTGGGTAATAAGTCTGTAATAATATTGTACACCGGGAAAGCTGGGTAATAAGTCAGTGATAATATCAGACACCGGGAAAGCTGGGTAATAAGTCAGTGATAATATTGTACACCGGGAAAGCTGGGTAATAAGTCAGTGATAATATCTGATACACCGGGAAAGCTGGGTAATAAGTCTGTAATAATATTGTACACCGGGAAAGCTGGGTAATAAGTCAGTGATAATATTGTACTCCGGGAAAGCTGGGTAGTAAGTCAGTGATAATATCTGATACCGGGAAAGCTGGGTAATAAGTCTGTAATAATATTGTACACCGGGAAAGCTGGGTAATAAGTCAGTGATAATATCTGATACCGGGAAAGCTGGGTAATAAGTCAGTGATGATATTGTACACCGGGAAAGCTGGGTAATAAGTCAGTAATAATATCTGATACCGGGAAAGCTGGGTAATAAGTCTGTAATAATAATGTACACTGGAAAAGCTGGGTAATAAGTCAGTGATAATATCTGATACCGGGAAAGCTGGGTAATAAGTCAGTGATAATATCTGATACCGGGAAAGCTGGGTAATAAGTCTGTAATAATATTGTACACCGGGAAAGCTGGGTAATAAGTCAGTGATAATATTGTACACCGGGAAAACTGGGCAATAAGTCAGTGATAATATCTGATACCGGGAAAGCTGGGTAATAAGTCTGTAATAATATTGTACACCGGGAAAGCTGGGTAATAAGTCAGTGATAATATTGTACACCGGGAAAGCTGGGTAATAAGTCAGTGATAATATCTGATACCGGGAAAGCTGGGTAATAAGTCTGTAATAATATTGTACACCGGGAAAGCTGGGTAATAAGTCAGTGATAATATTGTACACCGGGAAAGCTGGGTAATAAGTCAGTGACAATATCTGATACCGGGAAAGCTGGGTAATAAGTCAGTGATAATATCTGATACCGGGAAAGCTGGGTAATAAGTCTGTAATAATATTGTACACCGGGAAAGCTGGGTAATAAGTCAGTGATAATATCTGATACCGGGAAAGCTGGGTAATAAGTCAGTGATAATATTGTACACCGGGAAAGCTGGGTAATAAGTCAGTGATAATATCTGATACCGGGAAAGCTGGGTAATAAGTCAGTGATAATATCTGATACCGGGAAAGCTGGGTAATAAGTCTGTAATAATATTGTACACCGGGAAAGCTGGGTAATAAGTCAGTAATAATATTGTACACCGGGAAAGCTGGGTAATAAGTCAGTGATAATATTGTACACCGGGAAAGCTGGGTAATAAGTCAGTGATAATATCTGATACCGGGAAAGCTGGGTAATAAGTCAGTGATAATATCTGATACCGGGAAAGCTGGGTAATAAGTCTGTAATAATATTGTACACCGGGAAAGCTGGGTAATAAGTCAGTGATAATATCTGATACCGGGAAAGCTGGGTAATAAGTCAGTGATAATATTGTACACCGGGAAAGCTGGGTAATAAGTCAGTAATAATATCTGATACCGGGAAAGCTGGGTAATAAGTCAGTGATAATATCTGATACCGGGAAAGCTGGGTAATAAGTCAGTGATAATATCTGATACCGGGAAAGCTGGGTAATAAGTCTGTAATAATATTGTACACCGGGAAAGCTGGGTAATAAGTCAGTGATAATATCTGATACCGGGAAAGCTGGGTAATAAGTCAGTGATAATATTGTACACCGGGAAAGCTGGGTAATAAGTCAGTAATAATATCTGATACCGGGAAAGCTGGGTAATAAGTCAGTGATAATATCTGATACCGGGAAAGCTGGGTAATAAGTCTGTAATAATATTGTACACCGGAAAAGCTGGGTAATAAGTCAGTGATAATATCTGATACCGGGAAAGCTGGGTAATAAGTCAGTGATAATATCTGATACCGGGAAAGCTGGGTAATAAGTCTGTAATAATATTGTACACCGGAAAAGCTGGGTAATAAGTCAGTGATAATATCTGATACCGGGAAAGCTGGGTAATAAGTCAGTGATAATATCTGATACCGGGAAAGCTGGGTAATAAGTCTGTAATAATATTGTACACCGGGAAAGCTGGGTAATAAGTCAGTGATAATATCAGACACCGGGAAAGCTGGGTAATAAGTCAGTGATAATATTGTACACCGGGAAAGCTGGGTAATAAGTCAGTGACAATATCTGATACCGGGAAAGCTGGGTAATAAGTCAGTGATAATATCTGATACCGGGAAAGCTGGGTAATAAGTCTGTAATAATATTGTACACCGGGAAAGCTGGGTAATAAGTCAGTGATAATATCTGATACCGGGAAAGCTGGGTAATAAGTCAGTGATAATATTGTACACCGGGAAAGCTGGGTAATAAGTCAGTAATAATATCTGATACCGGGAAAGCTGGGTAATAAGTCAGTGATAATATCTGATACCGGGAAAGCTGGGTAATAAGTCTGTAATAATATTGTACACCGGAAAAGCTGGGTAATAAGTCAGTGATAATATCTGATACCGGGAAAGCTGGGTAATAAGTCAGTGATAATATCTGATACCGGGAAAGCTGGGTAATTAGTCTGTAATAATATTGTACACCGGAAAAGCTGGGTAATAAGTCAGTGATAATATCTGATACCGGGAAAGCTGGGTAATAAGTCAGTGATAATATCTGATACCGGGAAAGCTGGGTAATAAGTCTGTAATAATATTGTACACCGGGAAAGCTGGGTAATAAGTCAGTGATAATATCAGACACCGGGAAAGCTGGGTAATAAGTCAGTGATAATATTGTACACCGGGAAAGCTGGGTAATAAGTCAGTGATAATATCTGATACACCGGGAAAGCTGGGTAATAAGTCTGTAATAATATTGTACACCGGGAAAGCTGGGTAATAAGTCAGTGATAATATTGTACTCCGGGAAAGCTGGGTAGTAAGTCAGTGATAATATCTGATACCGGGAAAGCTGGGTAATAAGTCTGTAATAATATTGTACACCGGGAAAGCTGGGTAATAAGTCAGTGATAATATCTGATACCGGGAAAGCTGGGTAATAAGTCAGTGATGATATTGTACACCGGGAAAGCTGGGTAATAAGTCAGTAATAATATCTGATACCCGGAAAGCTGGGTAATAAGTCAGTGATAATATCTGATACCGGGAAAGCTGGGTAATAAGTCTGTAATAATATTGTACACTGGAAAAGCTGGGTAATAAGTCAGTGATAATATCTGATACCGGGAAAGCTGGGTAATAAGTCAGTGATAATATCTGATACCGGGAAAGCTGGGTAATAAGTCTGTAATAATATTGTACACCGGGAAAGCTGGGTAATAAGTCAGTGATAATATTGTACACCGGGAAAGCTGGGCAATAAGTCAGTGATAATATCTGATACCGGGAAAGCTGGGTAATAAGTCTGTAATAATATTGTACACCGGGAAAGCTGGGTAATAAGTCAGTGATAATATTGTACACCGGGAAAGCTGGGTAATAAGTCAGTGATAATATCTGATACCGGGAAAGCTGGGTAATAAGTCTGTAATAATATTGTACACCGGGAAAGCTGGGTAATAAGTCTGTAATAATATTGTACACCGGGAAAGCTGGGTAATAAGTCAGTGACAATATCTGATACCGGGAAAGCTGGGTAATAAGTCAGTGATAATATCTGATACCGGGAAAGCTGGGTAATAAGTCTGTAATAATATTGTACACCGGGAAAGCTGGGTAATAAGTCAGTGATAATATCTGATACCGGGAAAGCTGGGTAATAAGTCAGTGATAATATTGTACACCGGGAAAGCTGGGTAATAAGTCAGTGATAATATCTGATACCGGGAAAGCTGGGTAATAAGTCAGTGATAATATCTGATACCGGGAAAGCTGGGTAATAAGTCTGTAATAATATTGTACACCGGGAAAGCTGGGTAATAAGTCAGTGATAATATCAGACACCGGGAAAGCTGGGTAATAAGTCAGTGATAATATTGTACACCGGGAAAGCTGGGTAATAAGTCAGTGATAATATCTGATACCGGGAAAGCTGGGTAATAAGTCTGTAATAATATTGTACACCGGGAAAGCTGGGTAATAAGTCAGTGATAATATTGTACTCCGGGAAAGCTGGGTAATAAGTCAGTGATAATATCTGATACCGGGAAAGCTGGGTAATAAGTCTGTAATAATATTGTACCCCGGGAAAGCTGGGTAATAAGTCAGTGATAATATCTGATACCGGGAAAGCTGGGTAATAAGTCAGTGATAATATCTGATACCGGGAAAGCTGGGTAATAAGTCTGTAATAATATTGCACACCGGGAAAGCTGGGTAATAAGTCAGTGATAATATCTGATACCGGGAAAGCTGGGTAATAAGTCAGTGATGATATTGTACACCGGGAAAGCTGGGTAATAAGTCAGTAATAATATCTGATACCCGGAAAGCTGGGTAATAAGTCAGTGATAATATCTGATACCGGGAAAGCTGGGTAATAAGTCTGTAATAATATTGTACACTGGAAAAGCTGGGTAATAAGTCAGTGATAATATCTGATACCGGGAAAGCTGGGTAATAAGTCAGTGATAATATCTGATACCGGGAAAGCTGGGTAATAAGTCTGTAATAATATTGTACACCGGGAAAGCTGGGTAATAAGTCAGTGATAATATTGTACACCGGGAAAGCTGGGCAATAAGTCAGTGATAATATCTGATACCGGGAAAGCTGGGTAATAAGTCTGTAATAATATTGTACACCGGGAAAGCTGGGTAATAAGTCAGTGATAATATTGTACACCGGGAAAGCTGGGTAATAAGTCAGTGATAATATCTGATACCGGGAAAGCTGGGTAATAAGTCTGTAATAATATTGTACACCGGGAAAGCTGGGTAATAAGTCAGTGATAATATTGTACACCGGGAAAGCTGGGTAATAAGTCAGTGACAATATCTGATACCGGGAAAGCTGGGTAATAAGTCAGTGATAATATCTGATACCGGGAAAGCTGGGTAATAAGTCTGTAATAATATTGTACACCGGGAAAGCTGGGTAATAAGTCAGTGATAATATCTGATACCGGGAAAGCTGGGTAATAAGTCAGTGATAATATTGTACACCGGGAAAGCTGGGTAATAAGTCAGTGATAATATCTGATACCGGGAAAGCTGGGTAATAAGTCAGTGATAATATCTGATACCGGGAAAGCTGGGTAATAAGTCTGTAATAATATTGTACACCGGGAAAGCTGGGTAATAAGTCAGTGATAATATCAGACACCGGGAAAGCTGGGTAATAAGTCAGTGATAATATTGTACACCGGGAAAGCTGGGTAATAAGTCAGTGATAATATCTGATACCGGGAAAGCTGGGTAATAAGTCTGTAATAATATTGTACACCGGGAAAGCTGGGTAATAAGTCAGTGATAATATTGTACTCCGGGAAAGCTGGGTAATAAGTCAGTGATAATATCTGATACCGGGAAAGCTGGGTAATAAGTCTGTAATAATATTGTACCCCGGGAAAGCTGGGTAATAAGTCAGTGATAATATCTGATACCGGGAAAGCTGGGTAATAAGTCAGTGATAATATCAGACACCGGGAAAGCTGGGTAATAAGTCAGTGATAATATCAGACATCGGGAAAGCTGGGTAATAAGTCAGTGAATATATCTATCTATATCTAGCACAGATCATATGGCTACTAGCTAACATGCATTTGGGCTATAGTGATTTATTGTTTTTGCTGCACAGAATGGGTTTGTAACAGAGGTTTTATGTGTAAAAGTGTATTAGAATGCAGGACAGCCACAAGTTACTACTACATTAGTTCACTAGCATTGGTCAGTGGTCACTGAGTGATTCCCCAGCAGGGGGATGGGCTTTACATACTCTGCAGGCTGCAGAAGGATGACTCATCCACATGAACGAGCACGCAAGGACTGAGCTCTCAGGGTGAGTCATGAGGAGGCGTGGCGGCCTTCACTCAACTGCCTGAGTCAAACCAGGAAGTTATCAGGACATTTACTGCTGGTAAGATTGAAAAAGCAAAGTGGGACAACCCCTTTAAGGCTACTTTCAAACTGGCGTTTTGGCTTTCCGTTTGTGAGATCCGTTCAGGGCTCTCACAAGCGGTCCAAAACTGATCAGTTTTGCCCTAATGCATTCTGAATGGAAAAGGATCCGATCAGAAAGCATCAGTATGCCTCAGTTTGCCTTCATTCCGTCTCCATTCTGCTTTGGTGTCCGTCTGACGAAACTGAGCCACAATGTAAGTCAATGGGGACGGATCCGTTTTCTATGACACAATCTGGCACAATAGAAAATGGATCTGTCCTCCTTTGACTTTCAATGGTGTTCAAGACGGATCTGTCTTGGCTATGTTAAAGATAATACAAACGGATCCGTTCAGAACGGATCCATCTGTGCAGATCCATGACGGATCCGCACCAAACGCGAGTGTGAAAATAGCCTAATTATTTATTAAGTCCACTGTTTTTGGTAGTTCACAGCACAAGGAGAGATTTATCATTCCTGTACACCAGAAAACTGATAAACAAAAGTTGCAAATTCCTTTTAAAATGTTTGTAAATGGCGTTTTACTGCCAGCCTCTTCATTTTTTGAAAGGGGTGGACTTAGAGCCCCAGAAGATTTACTTGATTTATGCCAGTTTTCTGCTGTAAATGATGACCGAAATCTATGGCAGCTGTGAGCTGGCCAAGAATTCATTCAGGGCGCATAGACTGTCAGAGGATGCACTTAATTTGTAACCAGGCGTGAACTTCATGATAAATTAAATGCATCCCCCCTGCTCTTGGTAAATTTCCCCTGAGATGTTTAGTGAGTGGAAAACAACTCCAAACATGTTCTGACAGTTGCTGGCTATTATGGGATGATGGGAGTTGTATTTCTACAGCAGCACTTGCTGAGCCAGAGGTTGGAGACCATTGTTCTAGAAGTTGAAATAATTTCTTGCATCAATCGTTATCAGGGTTTTGCTTTATTTCTAGTTTACATCAAATTTTATATTTCTTCTCTATTGCCTCCACAATTGCCTGGAAATGATTTATATGTTGTATTCTTCCTTGCAGGTGTGCACATGTCCATTTTGTAGGAAGGATGACATCACAGCTACAGAGTTGACCGTCTGATAGCCTAGCTTGACTGCCCACCTCTCCTGAAGACCCCCTCAGTCGAGTGGAGGACATCATCTCTGAAAGAGGGTCCCACAGATGCATCCTAGCAGTTTTAGCACCACTCCTACAAGAGTCAATTCCCTGAGTGATTTCACTGAGGAATTACTCCAGGGTGGTACTTGTGTTGGGATGCACCTCTGGCTGACTATCATCATTCTATAAGATAATGATGTAGGTGTGTGCTGTCAATAACCCCATAAAGATTTGTGAATGTTTAGATTAAATGGCTACTATCAGACAACCACGAAAGGATGTCTAACATCCCATGATCTATGCAGCTTATCTGGATACTTCATGCAGTACGGGAAGTCTAAGTGGCCATTTATGGACAGGTAGGAAAGATAGCTAGCTAACAAATGAGAAATGCATATATGAGTGATAATGTAATGATCAAAAGAGGAAAAAATGTGTCAAGAAAGAATTAACTCTGATTTCTTGTATCAATCATTATCAGAGTTTTGGTTCATGTCTGGTTTCTTTACACTTTCCTGCTTCTCCTCTATTATATAACATTCAATTATTGCCTGGAAATGATTAATATGTTATATTCCTAGTTGATTGCGTGGATATGTCCATTTTGTAGGAAGGATGACATCACAGCTACAGAGTTGACCGTCTGATAGCCCAGCTCGACTGCCCACCTCTCCTGAAGACCCCTCAGCTTTTTGAGAGTTGGGTGGAGGACATCATCTCTGAAAGAGGGTCCCACAGATGCACCCTAGCAGTTTGAGCACCACTTTCACAAGAAGAGTCAATGCCCTAAAAGCGTGATTTCACCGGGGATTACTCCAGGGTGGTCCTTGTGTTGGGATGCATCTCTGGCTGGCTGTCGTCATCCTTTTAGGTAGATAATGAAGTGTGTGCTGTCAATAACCCCATAAAGAAGCGGAATGTTCAGATTAAATGGCTACTATGAGGTTTTCAGGAAGGAATATCTAACATCCCATGATGTATACAGCTTACCTAAATACTTCATGCAGTACATGCAGTTTAAGGGGCCGTTTCTAGACGGCTAGGACAGATAGTTAACAAATCAATGAGAAATGCATATATGAGTGATAATGTAATGATCAAAAGAGGAGAAAATGTGGCAGGAAAGAATTAACTCTGATTTCTTGTATCAATCATTATCAGAGTTTTGGTTCATGTCTGCTTTCTTTCCACTTTCCTGCTTCTCCTCTATTGATATAACATTCAATTATTGACTGGAAATGATTAATATGTTATATTCCTAGTTGAGAGCGTGGATATGTCCATTTTGTAGGAAGGATGACATCACAGCTACAGAGTTGACCGTCTGATAGCCCAGCTCGACTGCCCACCTCTCCTGAAGACCCCTCAGCTTTTTGAGAGTTGGGTGGAGGACATCATCTCTGAAAGAGGGTCCCACAGATGCACCCTAGCAGTTTGAGCACCACTCTTACAAGAAGAGTCAATGCCCTAAAAGCGTGATTTCACCGGGGATTACTCCAGGGTGGTCCTTGTGTTGGGATGCATCTCTGGCTGGCTGTCGTCATCCTTTTAGGTAGATAATGAAGTGTGTGCTGTCAATAACCCCATAAAAAAGCGGAATGTTCAGATTAAATGGCTACTATGAGGTTTTCAGGAAGGGATATCTAACATCCCATAATGTATACAGCTTACCTAAATACTTCTTGCAGTACATGCAGTTTAAGGGGCCTTTTCTAGACAGCTAGGACAGATAGTTAGCTAACAAATCAATGAGAAATGCATATATGAATGATAATGTAATGATCAAAAGAGTTGAAAATGTGGCAGGAAAGAATTAACTCTGATTTCTTGTATCAATCATTATCAGAGTTTTGGTTCATGTCTGCTTTCTTTCCACTTTCCTGCTTCTCCTCTATTGATATAACATTCCATTATTGACTGGAAATGATTAATATGTTATATTCCTAGTTGATTGCGTGGATATGTCCATTTTGTAGGAAGGATGACATTACAGCTACAGAGTTGACCGTCTGATAGCCCAGCTCGACTGCCCACCTCTCCTGAAGACCCCTCAGCTTTTTGAGAGTTGGGTGGAGGACATCATCTCTGAAAGAGGGTCCCACAGATGCACCCTAGCAGTTTGAGCACCACTCTTACAAGAAGAGTCAATGCCCTAAAAGCGTGATTTCACCGGGGATTACTCCAGGGTGGTCCTTGTGTTGGGATGCATCTCTGGCTGGCTGTCGTCATCCTTTTAGGTAGATAATGAAGTGTGTGCTGTCAATAACCCCATAAAGAAGCGGAATGTTCAGATGAAATGGCTACTATGAGGTTTTCAGGAAGGGATATCTAACATCCCATGATGTATACAGCTTACCTAAATACTTCATGCAGTACATGCAGTTTAAGGGGCCTTTTCTAGATGGCTAGGACAGATAGTTAGTTAACAAATCAATGAGAAATGCATATATGAGTGATAATATAATGATCAAAAGAGGAGAAAATGTGGCAGGAAAGAATTAACTCTGATTTCTTGTATCAATCATTATCAGAGTTTTGGTTCATGTCTGCTTTCTTTCAACTTTCCTGCTTCTCCTCTATTGATATAACATTCAATTATTGACTGGAAATGATTAATATGTTATATTCCTAGTTGAGAGCGTGGATATGTCCATTTTGTAGGAAGGATGACATCACAGCTACAGAGTTGACCGTCTGATAGCCCAGCTCGACTGCCCACCTCTCCTGAAGACCCCTCAGCTTTTTGAGAGTTGGGTGGAGGACATCATCTCTGAAAGAGGGTCCCACAGATGCACCCTAGCAGTTTGAGCACCACTCTTACAAGAAGAGTCAATGCCCTAAAAGCGTGATTTCACCGGGGATTACTCCAGGGTGGTCCTTGTGTTGGGATGCATCTCTGGCTGGCTGTCGTCATCCTTTTAGGTAGATAATGAAGTGTGTGCTGTCAATAACCCCATAAAAAAGCGGAATGTTCAGATTAAATGGCTACTATGAGGTTTTCAGGAAGGGATATCTAACATCCCATAATGTATACAGCTTACCTAAATACTTCTTGCAGTACATGCAGTTTAAGGGGCCTTTTCTAGACAGCTAGGACAGATAGTTAGCTAACAAATCAATGAGAAATGCATATATGAATGATAATGTAATGATCAAAAGAGTTGAAAATGTGGCAGGAAAGAATTAACTCTGATTTCTTGTATCAATCATTATCAGAGTTTTGGTTCATGTCTGCTTTCTTTCCACTTTCCTGCTTCTCCTCTATTGATATAACATTCCATTATTGACTGGAAATTATTAATATGTTATATTCCTAGTTGATTGCGTGGATATGTCCATTTTGTAGGAAGGATGACATCACAGCTACAGAGTTGACCGTCTGATAGCCCAGCTCGACTGCCCACCTCTCCTGAAGACCCCTCAGCTTTTTGAGAGTTGGGTGGAGGACATCATCTCTGAAAGAGGGTCCCACAGATGCACCCTAGCAGTTTGAGCACCACTCTTACAAGAAGAGTCAATGCCCTAAAAGCGTGATTTCACCGGGGATTACTCCAGGGTGGTCCTTGTGTTGGGATGCATCTCTGGCTGGCTGTCGTCATCCTTTTAGGTAGATAATGAAGTGTGTGCTGTCAATAACCCCATAAAGAAGCGGAATGTTCAGATGAAATGGCTACTATGAGGTTTTCAGGAAGGGATATCTAACATCCCATGATGTATACAGCTTACCTAAATACTTCATGCAGTACATGCAGTTTAAGGGGCCTTTTCTAGATGGCTAGGACAGATAGTTAGTTAACAAATCAATGAGAAATGCATATATGAGTGATAATGTAATGATCAAAAGAGTTGAAAATGTGGCAGGAAAGAATTAACTCTGATTTCTTGTATCAATCATTATCAGAGTTTTGGTTCATGTCTGCTTTATTTCCACTTTCCTGCTTCTCCTCTATTGATATAACATTCAATTATTGACTGGAAATGATTAATATGTTATATTCCTAATTGAGGGCGTGGATATGTCCATTTTGTAGGAAGGATGACATCACAGCTACAGAGTTGACCGTCTGATAGCCCAGCTCGACTGCCCACCTCTCCTGAAGACCCCTCAGCTTTTTGAGAGTTGGGTGGAGGACATCATCTCTGAAAGAGGGTCCCACAGATGCACCCTAGCAGTTTGAGCACCACTCTTACAAGAAGAGTCAATGCCCTAAAAGCGTGATTTCACCGGGGATTACTCCAGGGTGGTCCTTGTGTTGGGATGCATCTCTGGCTGGCTGTCGTTATCCTTTTAGGTAGATAATGAAGTGTGTGCTGTCAATAACCCCATAAAAAAGCGGAATGTTCAGATTAAATGGCTACTATGAGGTTTTCAGGAAGGGATATCTAACATCCCATAATGTATACAGCTTACCTAAATACTTCTTGCAGTACATGCAGTTTAAGGGGCCTTTTCTAGACAGCTAGGACAGATAGTTAGCTAACAAATCAATGAGAAATGCATATATGAATGATAATGTAATGATCAAAAGAGTTGAAAATGTGGCAGGAAAGAATTAACTCTGATTTCTTGTATCAATCATTATCAGAGTTTTGGTTCATGTCTGCTTTCTTTCCACTTTCCTGCTTCTCCTCTATTGATATAACATTCCATTATTGACTGGAAATGATTAATATGTTATATTCCTAGTTGAGAGCGTGGATATGTCCATTTTGTAGGAAGGATGACATCACAGCTACAGAGTTGACCGTCTGATAGCCCAGCTCGACTGCCCACCTCTCCTGAAGACCCCTCAGCTTTTTGAGAGTTGGGTGGAGGACATCATCTCTGAAAGAGGGTCCCACAGATGCACCCTAGCAGTTTGAGCACCACTCTTACAAGAAGAGTCAATGCCCTAAAAGCGTGATTTCACCGGGGATTACTCCAGGGTGGTCCTTGTGTTGGGATGCATCTCTGGCTGGCTGTCGTCATCCTTTTAGGTAGATAATGAAGTGTGTGCTGTCAATAACCCCATAAAAAAGCGGAATGTTCAGATTAAATGGCTACTATGAGGTTTTCAGGAAGGGATATCTAACATCCCATAATGTATACAGCTTACCTAAATACTTCTTGCAGTACATGCAGTTTAAGGGGCCTTTTCTAGACAGCTAGGACAGATAGTTAGCTAACAAATCAATGAGAAATGCATATATGAATGATAATGTAATGATCAAAAGAGTTGAAAATGTGGCAGGAAAGAATTAACTCTGATTTCTTGTATCAATCATTATCAGAGTTTTGGTTCATGTCTGCTTTCTTTCCACTTTCCTGCTTCTCCTCTATTGATATAACATTCCATTATTGACTGGAAATGATTAATATGTTATATTCCTAGTTGATTGCGTGGATATGTCCATTTTGTAGGAAGGATGACATTACAGCTACAGAGTTGACCGTCTGATAGCCCAGCTCGACTGCCCACCTCTCCTGAAGACCCCTCAGCTTTTTGAGAGTTGGGTGGAGGACATCATCTCTGAAAGAGGGTCCCACAGATGCACCCTAGCAGTTTGAGCACCACTCTTACAAGAAGAGTCAATGCCCTAAAAGCGTGATTTCACCGGGGATTACTCCAGGGTGGTCCTTGTGTTGGGATGCATCTCTGGCTGGCTGTCGTCATCCTTTTAGGTAGATAATGAAGTGTGTGCTGTCAATAACCCCATAAAGAAGCGGAATGTTCAGATGAAATGGCTACTATGAGGTTTTCAGGAAGGGATATCTAACATCCCATGATGTATACAGCTTACCTAAATACTTCATGCAGTACATGCAGTTTAAGGGGCCTTTTCTAGATGGCTAGGACAGATAGTTAGTTAACAAATCAATAAGAAATGCATATATGAGTGATAATGTAATGATCAAAAGAGGAGAAAATGTGGCAGGAAAGAATTAACTCTGATTTCTTGTATCAATCATTATCAGAGTTTTGGTTCATGTCTGCTTTCTTTCAACTTTCCTGCTTCTCCTCTATTGATATAACATTCAATTATTGACTGGAAATGATTAATATGTTATATTCCTAGTTGAGAGCGTGGATATGTCCATTTTGTAGGAAGGATGACATCACAGCTACAGAGTTGACCGTCTGATAGCCCAGCTCGACTGCCCACCTCTCCTGAAGACCCCTCAGCTTTTTGAGAGTTGGGTGGAGGACATCATCTCTGAAAGAGGGTCCCACAGATGCACCCTAGCAGTTTGAGCACCACTCTTACAAGAAGAGTCAATGCCCTAAAAGCGTGATTTCACCGGGGATTACTCCAGGGTGGTCCTTGTGTTGGGATGCATCTCTGGCTGGCTGTCGTCATCCTTTTAGGTAGATAATGAAGTTTGTGCTGTCAATAACCCCATAAAAAAGCGGAATGTTCAGATTAAATGGCTACTATGAGGTTTTCAGGAAGGGATATCTAACATCCCATAATGTATACAGCTTACCTAAATACTTCTTGCAGTACATGCAGTTTAAGGGGCCTTTTCTAGACAGCTAGGACAGATAGTTAGCTAACAAATCAATGAGAAATGCATATATGAATGATAATGTAATGATCAAAAGAGTTGAAAATGTGGCAGGAAAGAATTAACTCTGATTTCTTGTATCAATCATTATCAGAGTTTTGGTTCATGTCTGCTTTCTTTCCACTTTCCTGCTTCTCCTCTATTGATATAACATTCCATTATTGACTGGAAATTATTAATATGTTATATTCCTAGTTGATTGCGTGGATATGTCCATTTTGTAGGAAGGATGACATCACAGCTACAGAGTTGACCGTCTGATAGCCCAGCTCGACTGCCCACCTCTCCTGAAGACCCCTCAGCTTTTTGAGAGTTGGGTGGAGGACATCATCTCTGAAAGAGGGTCCCACAGATGCACCCTAGCAGTTTGAGCACCACTCTTACAAGAAGAGTCAATGCCCTAAAAGCGTGATTTCACCGGGGATTACTCCAGGGTGGTCCTTGTGTTGGGATGCATCTCTGGCTGGCTGTCGTCATCCTTTTAGGTAGATAATGAAGTGTGTGCTGTCAATAACCCCATAAAGAAGCGGAATGTTCAGATGAAATGGCTACTATGAGGTTTTCAGGAAGGGATATCTAACATCCCATGATGTATACAGCTTACCTAAATACTTCATGCAGTACATGCAGTTTAAGGGGTCTTTTCTAGATGGCTAGGACAGATAGTTAGTTAACAAATCAATGAGAAATGCATATATGAGTGATAATGTAATGATCAAAAGAGTTGAAAATGTGGCAGGAAAGAATTAACTCTGATTTCTTGTATCAATCATTATCAGAGTTTTGGTTCATGTCTGCTTTATTTCCACTTTCCTGCTTCTCCTCTATTGATATAACATTCAATTATTGACTGGAAATGATTAATATGTTATATTCCTAGTTGAGGGCGTGGATATGTCCATTTTGTAGGAAGGATGACATCACAGCTACAGAGTTGACCGTCTGATAGCCCAGCTCGACTGCCCACCTCTCCTGAAGACCCCTCAGCTTTTTGAGAGTTGGGTGGAGGACATCATCTCTGAAAGAGGGTCCCACAGATGCACCCTAGCAGTTTGAGCACCACTCTTACAAGAAGAGTCAATGCCCTAAAAGCGTGATTTCACCGGGGATTACTCCAGGGTGGTCCTTGTGTTGGGATGCATCTCTGGCTGGCTGTCGTTATCCTTTTAGGTAGATAATGAAGTGTGTGCTGTCAATAACCCCATAAAAAAGCGGAATGTTCAGATTAAATGGCTACTATGAGGTTTTCAGGAAGGGATATCTAACATCCCATAATGTATACAGCTTACCTAAATACTTCTTGCAGTACATGCAGTTTAAGGGGCCTTTTCTAGACAGCTAGGACAGATAGTTAGCTAACAAATCAATGAGAAATGCATATATGAATGATAATGTAATGATCAAAAGAGTTGAAAATGTGGCAGGAAAGAATTAACTCTGATTTCTTGTATCAATCATTATCAGAGTTTTGGTTCATGTCTGCTTTCTTTCCACTTTCCTGCTTCTCCTCTATTGATATAACATTCCATTATTGACTGGAAATTATTAATATGTTATATTCCTAGTTGATTGCGTGGATATGTCCATTTTGTAGGAAGGATGACATCACAGCTACAGAGTTGACCGTCTGATAGCCCAGCTCGACTGCCCACCTCTCCTGAAGACCCCTCAGCTTTTTGAGAGTTGGGTGGAGGACATCATCTCTGAAAGAGGGTCCCACAGATGCACCCTAGCAGTTTGAGCACCACTCTTACAAGAAGAGTCAATGCCCTAAAAGCGTGATTTCACCGGGGATTACTCCAGGGTGGTCCTTGTGTTGGGATGCATCTCTGGCTGGCTGTCGTCATCCTTTTAGGTAGATAATGAAGTGTGTGCTGTCAATAACCCCATAAAAAAGCGGAATGTTCAGATTAAATGGCTACTATGAGGTTTTCAGGAAGGGATATCTAACATCCCATAATGTATACAGCTTACCTAAATACTTCTTGCAGTACATGCAGTTTAAGGGGCCTTTTCTAGACAGCTAGGACAGATAGTTAGCTAACAAATCAATGAGAAATGCATATATGAATGATAATGTAATGATCAAAAGAGTTGAAAATGTGGCAGGAAAGAATTAACTCTGATTTCTTGTATCAATCATTATCAGAGTTTTGGTTCATGTCTGCTTTCTTTCCACTTTCCTGCTTCTCCTCTATTGATATAACATTCCATTATTGACTGGAAATTATTAATATGTTATATTCCTAGTTGATTGCGTGGATATGTCCATTTTGTAGGAAGGATGACATCACAGCTACAGAGTTGACCGTCTGATAGCCCAGCTCGACTGCCCACCTCTCCTGAAGACCCCTCAGCTTTTTGAGAGTTGGGTGGAGGACATCATCTCTGAAAGAGGGTCCCACAGATGCACCCTAGCAGTTTGAGCACCACTCTTACAAGAAGAGTCAATGCCCTAAAAGCGTGATTTCACCGGGGATTACTCCAGGGTGGTCCTTGTGTTGGGATGCATCTCTGGCTGGCTGTCGTCATCCTTTTAGGTAGATAATGAAGTGTGTGCTGTCAATAACCCCATAAAGAAGCGGAATGTTCAGATGAAATGGCTACTATGAGGTTTTCAGGAAGGGATATCTAACATCCCATGATGTATACAGCTTACCTAAATACTTCATGCAGTACATGCAGTTTAAGGGGCCTTTTCTAGATGGCTAGGACAGATAGTTAGTTAACAAATCAATGAGAAATGCATATATGAGTGATAATGTAATGATCAAAAGAGGAGAAAATGTGGCAGGAAAGAATTAACTCTGATTTCTTGTATCAATCATTATCAGAGTTTTGGTTCATGTCTGCTTTCTTTCCACTTTCCTGCTTCTCCTCTATTGATATAACATTCAATTATTGACTGGAAATGATTAATATGTTATATTCCTAGTTGAGGGCGTGGATATGTCCATTTTGTAGGAAGGATGACATCACAGCTACAGAGTTGACCGTCTGATAGCCCAGCTCGACTGCCCACCTCTCCTGAAGACCCCTCAGCTTTTTGAGAGTTGGGTGGAGGACATCATCTCTGAAAGAGGGTCCCACAGATGCACCCTAGCAGTTTGAGCACCACTCTTACAAGAAGAGTCAATGCCCTAAAAGCGTGATTTCACCGGGGATTACTCCAGGGTGGTCCTTGTGTTGGGATGCATCTCTGGCTGGCTGTCGTCATCCTTTTAGGTAGATAATGAAGTGTGTGCTGTCAATAACCCCATAAAAAAGCGGAATGTTCAGATTAAATGGCTACTATGAGGTTTTCAGGAAGGAATATCTAACATCCCATAATGTATACAGCTTACCTAAATACTTCTTGCAGTACATGCAGTTTAAGGGGCCTTTTCTAGACAGCTAGGACAGATAGTTAGCTAACAAATCAATGAGAAATGCATATATGAATGATAATGTAATGATCAAAAGAGTTGAAAATGTGGCAGGAAAGAATTAACTCTGATTTCTTGTATCAATCATTATCAGAGTTTTGGTTCATGTCTGCTTTCTTTCCACTTTCCTGCTTCTCCTCTATTGATATAACATTCCATTATTGACTGGAAATGATTAATATGTTATATTCCTAGTTGATTGCGTGGATATGTCCATTTTGTAGGAAGGATGACATCACAGCTACAGAGTTGACCGTCTGATAGCCCAGCTCGACTGCCCACCTCTCCTGAAGACCCCTCAGCTTTTTGAGAGTTGGGTGGAGGACATCATCTCTGAAAGAGGGTCCCACAGATGCACCCTAGCAGTTTGAGCACCACTCTTACAAGAAGAGTCAATGCCCTAAAAGCGTGATTTCACCGGGGATTACTCCAGGGTGGTCCTTGTGTTGGGATGCACCTCTGGCTGGCTGTCGTCATCCTTTTAGGTAGATAATTATGTGTGTGTGTGTTGTCAACAACTCCATAAAGATGTGTGAATGTTCAGATGAAATGGCTACTATGAGGCGGCCAGGAATGGATGTCTAACATCCCATGATCTATGCAGCTTATCTGTATACTTCATGCAGTACAGGCAGTCTAAGGGGCCTTTTCTAGACAGGTAGGATAGATAGATAGTTAGCTAATAAATCATTGAGAAATACATATGTGTGATAATGTAATGATCAAAATGGTGAAAAATGTTAAAGAAATAAATTATTTCTGATACACTGCCTGCCTGTAATCTAATTTCATTCATATTAATAATATATTCTGTTGTGCTTGAGAAAATTATACTTCTATACGCATAAAAACTTTTTTAACAAGAAGACCTCATATCTTCAGGACCCGTCGAGCCTACCATCAACACCCCCACATTCCAAGAAGACAAGGACACATATCTCTTGAATTTGACTGCTTGCATTCTAATAAGTTGTTTACCATGTTCAATACTACATGCTCTTTGCATGCTGTATGTGACTATATTGTAATCTTACAATATATTGCCATATTACTTTATTGTAATCCCCTGCGGAGACCCTTAAAATGAGTGGAGAGGGAATTCTACTTGAACTAGATGATCGCGTTAATTGTCTTATGAAGAATGCCTTCATTAAACTGGGCAATGTTAACCAGTTGTTTACTGCCCATTTATATACATCTGGGGGGGTGTTGCATTTAACTACACAAGGACATTTCTGAGTGTCCTTGCAAAGTTAGGATACTTTCACATCTGCACTTTCACTTTCAGCTATTGAGATCCGTCATAGGATCTCAAAAGTGGGGGAAACGCTTCAGTTTTGTCCCCATTCATTGTCAATGGGGATAAAACTGAACTGAAGGGAACAGAGTGCACCAAAATGCATTCCGTTCTGTTTCATTGTGTTCCAATGACGCACACAAAAACACTGCAAGCAGAGCTTTTGAGTGCGTCCTGGGATGCAGAGCAAGACGGATCCGTCATGACTCTCAATTGTGACAGATTTGTTTTCTCTGACACAAAAAAAAAGATCCGCCCCCCCCTTTACTTACAATGGTTTTAGAGACGGATCTGTCATGGGTATTTTAGAGATAATACAATCTGATCTGTTTGTAATGGATGCAGAAGGTTGTATTATCATGACGGAAGCGTTTTTGCTGATCCATGAATGATCCAGCAAAAATGCAGATGTGAAAGTAGCCTTAGCAGTTGCAAGGACATCATGCAGCTGCAGAAGCAGTATTCCCCCTTAGCTGGGGCTAATATGTTGGCCTCTGTTACAGGAGAAATCAGCAATTAAAAGAAATCTTAAAAAATAAATAAAAAAATGTATAAAAATTATAAAACACCACCAATCAGGGGCATTGCTGGGGTCTCAAAAGATCCAGGGCCCAAACCCCAATGCATATGGCTCCAGTCGACACCCCACCGCTCGCACTAGCACTAAATATTTTAGGCTTTCACACTTGCGATAGCAGGGTCCGGCAGGCATTATAGTGATTGGGGCCGGAGCAGACTTCTGGTGGCATGGTGGGCTAGCGTTAGCACGGATCCGGCAGGCTGTTCCCCCACTGGAACAGAATGCCGGACCCTGCTACCGCAAGTGTGAAAGTAGCTTTAATTGCTTTACTTGCTGCATAGACACTATCAAACATATAGGACTATACAGCAGCACATACTTCTCACATCCACAGCCTCCCAGGTCATGTCTACTCTGATGTAGATGTTTTATTTCATCTTCTCCTACACAACTTATTTCAGCCGTGCCCCATCTCTGCAGAGATTAATGCATAGACATCTTAGGTTCCTCACTTTTCTATCATTCTCCCCATCCTCAAGTCCCACAAGATTTATCTTGCTGCTCTCTGTGCTCCCCAATACCCCCAAATACTATCCAGAAGAAATAATAGTGCCAAAGACATAGTTCCCCCTATAGTAATTGTGCTCCTCAAAGCCCCACCAATAATAATTCCCTTCATTAGTAATAGAGCACCCTACAGTGCCCCTGTTATAGGACATATCAATTATTAATATTTGGGATTTAATATTAATAATTAATATAAAAAAAATAGGCAACTACTACTGACTCTGCCTACTTCCTATCTCTATCTCTCTGTTCCTTTACCTTTCTGAACTGTGTGTCTGTACTGAACTACAGTGGCGGCGACTGAAAACTCTATATACGGTATTATGATTAAATAAATTTATTAAAACAATACAAAGTTTACAGTCTATTATTTTCTACTATGTATATATTTATACACATGAACTGTAAATATATATATTTATACACGTTAAATATATATATATATATATATATATATATGTGGGGGGCGTGGCCTGGACTGGGAGCGCAATAACTGCTTAGCTCAAGAGCTCCCTTCAGGCATCCTGCAAAAGCGACTTATAAAGCAGTGGCTCACCAAAAACTTGGCAACCATCAACCCCTTTAAGAACCCCACTCCACAAAAGATGCCCAAGCGGGGTAAGAAAGAAGCTCCTAAGCTTCTTATAGCTTTTTTTCGACGGCAAACAATGGCGCTCGCAATCGCGAAACCGCGAGACAGGCGGAAATGGAGTCCATGAAATCCAAAATGGTGGACCAAGAAGACCGCAACCGGCGGAACAATGTAAAATTCCGCGGCATTCCAGAATCCGTATCACCAGCCAACTTGGTCATATTTCTCCAGAAACTGATCATCACTACACTCCATGCTACAGATACGGATGTAATTATTGAAAGGGCCCACAGGCTACCAAAGCCTAAATCTCTCCCTGACTCAGTACCAAGGGATATAATTTCACGTATCCACTTTTATCACATAAAGGAGCAGCTCATGCAGGCGGTGTGAAAGAAAGGCAAGCTACCTGACCCCTTCCAAGAGGTAACACTCTTTGCAGACCTCTCGCAGCACACCTTGGCAGCAAGGAGAAAACTACTACCCCTCACCAAAAGCCTTCGTCACCACGAGATTCCGTAGTGGGGCTTCCCAAAGAAGTTTATCATGACCAAAAATGGAGATCAGCACCTCATCACCTCCCTGGAAAAAGGACTCCATTTACCGCAAAGTTGGGGGCTACACCATCCAGATGCCGTCTCACCTAAATTCCCCATACAGCCGTCTAGAATACCTATAGAGTGGCTATCCACATCACGGGACACGTGAGGCCTTCATACTGTATTCCAAAATGCAGGACACTATTTTATGATTCATTAAACTTTCCCCATGTGTAACTCCCAAGAGTTGTGTTACGAAACTCTTTTACCCCGCTACAATCTGCTAAGAGAATTAACTTTGTCATCTGATGTAATTTTACATAATAACCTCACAACTGTGCATTATAAGCCTTGTTAAATGTATATTGTTGTCATTCTTCATGTTTACCAGCAGGTGGCAGCAATGTTCTGGCAAGGAGCTAGGTTCAGTTTAGTATTTCTGAGCTGGAATAGTTCATTCCAGCTTGGCTCCCCCCTCTGTAAGCAGAGTGGACTGTGTCCATATCCTTACAACAACAACCAAGAGAGTATATATAATTCATAATTCCATCAATATAAAATAAATATTTATTGATAATTTTTAAAAGAGTGTACAAAACACTGTCATAAACAACATAAAGTACAAGTTTCCAAAGTTGTGGCTTTATTGCACAAGTAATTTGACGCTATAGATGTGGTACTATAACTTTGGAAACTCGTACTTTATGTTGTTTATGACAGTGTTTTGTACACTCTTTTAAAAATTATCAATAAATATTTATTTTATATTGATGGAATTATATATACTCTCTTGGTTGTTGTTGTTGTATTGAATTATTGAGCATTCCGGTCATGTTTGCCCATACTAGCTGCAGACCTTGTTGTGTAGTAATGTGTCCATATCCTGCCTCATGGTGAGGGAAGGAAGTAAAGTCAGTGTGCCACTCACCCCTGCTAGGGTAAAGCTGTGCGTGTAGGAGCTCCCAGGGAATAAAGCCAGGATCTTGTCTCGGCTAAGACATTGATCATCATCCCCAGCCTGAGCCTTGCAGCCTCAGCTGGAAGAAGCAAGCAGACAACTCCAGAATTCCAGGAAGAAAGCATACACTGTGAAGATAACTGTGAGTACAGTCCAGAGACCCAGGAGAAGCCATATTCCTCCTCAGCTAGTCAGTCCCCATAAAGCAGAAGATAGAAAGTGTAGAAGCCAAATTCCTGACACAGTATAGAGCTAACAAGCAGACGTCCTTTCCTGCAAGCTCCGGGTACATGAGAGAGCAGAAGCATAAATTCCTGCCAACCATTGCCAATACCTGCTGGGACCTAAGACTAAAGCTGTATCTTGCTTGGATGAAAGTTACCATCGGTAAAGACAAGTTTGAACTTTACCAAAGGTCTGGATCTCAATTACTGCTGCAAATCCTTCTATTACTCCTACTAGCACCACACTCAATTTATTGCAAGTGATCCAGGATCCAGGAGTCCATCCGTACTCAGGTAGGAGACACAGTTGACACTATACCCATATACCATACAGAGACATTACACCACTCTGGCATTCCTAACCTTGTGCGTGAGTTACAACACCTTAAAGGGCCCTGCGACAGTACCTTGCGCACACTGCAATTGGTGTCATGAACAAAACTATAGACTATCACCTACATCTGACCCAGCCATTGCATAATTTGGCGTCGGAGTGCATACCCCGGTCCAGCTCATTGCACATGGTTTGTGCAAAATGTGTGGATGTAGTTGACTATATCAAATAAACATTTAGAAGAATAGGTGCACTACTGTGGTGGATTCAATCAACAAAATCAGACTAAACCCTAACCCTCATACTAATGTTAAAAATGAGACTTTAGCCAATATATCCTTATATGAGGGACATACCGGAGCCCTCGCACCACATCAAGGTATCTCAGGTGGAACGGGACCTCACACTAACCTACCTATGCCATATGGGCAGTACCAGGGGAGCTGTTTGCTGTGATTCGGACCTTACACATCTATAATTTGCCCACTGGCCCCTGGTACTGCCCATATGGCACAGGTAGGTTAGCGTTAGGTTCCGTGCCACCTGAGATACCATGACATGGTGCACGGGCTCCGGAATGTCCTTCATATAAGGATATATTGGCTAAAGTCTCATTTTTAACATCAGTGTGAGGGTTTAGTCAGATTTTGTTGTAGCTCATATGTTATCCCATGAGCAATGTAAAAAATGCAAATCAGACATCATATAGTAAAAATCCCATATCCCTTTTATTTCAAAATTCCATCCTTGGATCCATAAATGCAGATTGATTATTAACCATCATTGGAACATATTATCTAGGGCTTATCCCTCCGTTGAGGAATTCCAAAATCGTCCGCTTATTTGCTATAAACGAAATAAAAACATACGTGATATGGTGGTGCGGGCAGATATAGGCAGTGTTCAAATGGTACAACAACAAACTACATTATCCACACCGAAAAAAGGCACTTTTCCCTGTTTAGGCTGCATACATTGTTCCAGTGTGATCAAAGGTGAGTATTTCTCAAATCCACATACAGGGAAACAATTCCCCATTCGTGGTTTCTATACTTGTAACAGTAACTTTATTGTTTATTTATTAAAGTGTCCGTGTGGTCTATTATATATCGGTGAGACTTCAATGCGCATGAAGGATCGTTTCTCAAAACATAAATCTACCATACGGAAAAAGAACCTGCTTCTACCTATACCGCACCACTTTGAACGGTGTAATCATAATATCTCGCAACTGCGGTTTCAGATAATAGAACATGTGTCACAACCGCGTAGAGGTGGTGACAGGGTTAAGATGTTGAAGAAGCGTGAATCCTATTGGATTCACACTTTGCAAACATTGGAGCCCAAAGGCTTGAACCGCGAGTATGACCTCCACAGTTTCTTGTGAATCTTCAGCTCTCCATATTTGTCTTTCTATATATAATATGTTTTTTTTGGATGAAATTTCTAACATATTTGCAAATCAACTTATTAGATAATTTGTTTCTTGTTCTTTTATCACCTTTAGAAAATCTGAAGACATCCCAGCGGCATCACTACTCTGCAACCCCATTTAACCCTATCACTGCCATTATGAAATTTTCAGCATTTGAATTGCTAATTGATTGCGGCTGGGATCCTTTCTTCATTTTCTTTATGCTCTTTATTTGCTTCACCTGGATAATTGTCCCTGTTGATTTTGTAACCATGGTATTGTGATGTCATTTCCGCCTAGGCGGGTTATTTAAATGCCGTGTGTTCATGTGTGTTTGTATCATATCCCATACGTTTGAGAAAGGCTCCAGATGTGAGTCGAAACGCGTCACGGATTATATATGACAATAAAGATTTCCTTTCTTCAAGACATAGTGAGTGCCGGTCTTTCTTTACTGCATTCTTGAGATCGTTATCTCGGACGCGAGCACCACGCGACTTGTTACGGAGTGCCGGCTGATCATCATTTTCATCATATAGTACATGACGATTTCTTTCTAACTTAAAACCAGCCCTGTACCTCACATGGATCCAGAGATCTGCCCATTCATTGCCCCACTTGCTCTGATTTATTTGAAGCTGGCAGCTCAGGAGTTGTGCACTTTCTCAGGGTAGAGATGAAAGTACCAGTTCGCAACAAACCGGGTTCGTTACAAATTTTGTCAAATTTCAGCCAGCAGACAAACCTGAACCTTTTTAGTTTTGTATCAAACAAATCTAGTAAAACAGCGCAGGGGTTGGGCGGGGGGAATAATTTCAAAACACGTGTATTACCAACCAGACAATAGATGTAGCATTTGAAATCTCAGAGAAAACACCTGAAATACTAGTCCAAACTCTGTATCAGGGCATCTCCACATTTACACTGATTTATTTATTTTTTTGTTTAACTTTAGGAAATAGCATATGTGTGTCTTACAATACAGAGGGTAGCAGAGAATAGCATTTATGAGTGATAACTAGGTTTGAGCGAACCCGAACTGTAAAGTTCGGGTTCGTACCGAACTTTAGGATTTTTGGACACCGGACCGGAACCCGAACATTTTCGTAAAGGTTCGGGTTCGGTGTTCGGCGCTTTCTTCGCGCTTTTTGAAAGGCTGCACAGCAGCCAATCAACAAGCGTCATACTACTTGCCTCAAGAGGCCATCACAGCCATGCCTACTAATGGCATGGCTGTGATTGGCCAGAGCAGCATGTGACCCAGGCTCTATATAAGCTTGGGTCACGTAACGCTGCACGTCACTCTGCTGTTACAAGTGTAGGGAGAGGATGCTGCGGGACTTGTGATTTCAGGGAGAGCATAGGAGAGAATCTAACTCAGCGATCTACAGACAAATAGTTGTATGGGTGCAGGGCACTATCGTTTTACCCTGCCCTGAGCAAAAATACTAACTTTTAGAATTCTGTTAGTTAGGTAGGTGGCGGCGGCGGCGGCCATTTTATGCATGCTCAGTGCACCAGCACTGCATCTGAGCTTTTGGGACATTACAAATCACCATTTTTTTGGGGCAAACTACAACATCTGGATTAGTCAGTATGCAATTTAAGGTAGAAATACACCCATAATTTTCTGGGGTTTAAAAAACACACTTTTTTTTCTCAAAAAACAGTAGTTTCCAGATCTGCATGTGTTAAATTCAAGTTTAATATATAAAGCATTCATATTCTGTTAGCAAAAAAAGACTTTTTGTGCAATCTACAACATCTGTATTAGTCAGTGTGCAATTTAAGCTAGAAATACACCCATCATTTTCTGGGGTTTGAAAAACACACTTAATTGACAAAAAAACACTATTTTCAGGCCTTGCAGCATGAGCACGTGTGAAAGTACAGGCTTATATACTGCTGTCAAATTCAGTTGTTAAACAAACAGTCGTTTGGGCTCCAAAAATTTAGTTGGCAGCCTTTGATGCAGATGTCATTGTGAGATAAACCCTTAATACATTTGGGTTACATTCAGAGATTTTAAATACCGCCATTTGGTGCACCAATATTGAATTCAGGCCTACAAAGGTTCAGGCCCTGTGAGATACCACCTCTACATACAGGGGTTTGAATTAGGCATTTGAAATACAGCCATTTGAAATATAGCCTTTTTGTGCAAAGATATATTTACTTCAGGCCTACACAGGTTCAGACCGTGTGAGATACACCCCTACATACCGGGGTTTGAATCAGACATTTGAAATACAGCCTTTTTGTGCAAAGATATATTTACTTCAGGCCTACACAGGTTCAGACCGTGTGCAGGGCCGGATTAAGAGCATCATGGGCCTGGTGCAGAAGATTTTAATGGGCCTTTTTATAGAAAATGAAAACGCAATGCAGAGCAACTTTTTATAGCACAAATAAAGTGTAAATTTACGCAAAATTACACATGTGAAAATACGCATGCATAAAGTTTGAAGTGTGAACGGGTCTGCGTAATCCCATTCAAGTCTATTGGACTAAAGTTCATGTGTAATTTTGAAGCAGATTTACGCACGGGTTTGCGTGTGAAAAATATGCTGTGTGAACTTAGCCTAAGTGTACATCTCTGGCCACAGTTTAAATATACAGCCATCTATATAGATGGCTGTATTATGTATAGCCACCCCCCAATGAGTTAACTAGTGCTGCTGGATATGTCATTCAGGAGCATGAAAAAGCTATTCACGTCTAGCTTTTCCATGCTCCTGAATGGCATATGTGTTTATAAAAGCTAATCTATTATAAGCAGATATGCCATTGAGGCTCTTGGAAAAGATAGGTAGGCAAGAAATAGTCACCTAGCTTTTCCATGCTCCTGAATGGCATATCTGCTTATATGCATACATGTTTATAATAGCCAAGCTATTATATGCAGATCTGCCATTCAGGAGCATGGAAAAGCTAGGTGAGAAACAGTCACCTAGCTTTTCAATGCTCCTGAATGGCAGATCTGCCTTTAGGCATATCTGTTTATAATAGCTGAACTATTATATGCAGATATATCATTCAGGAGCATGGAAAAGCTAGGTGACAATTTCTCACCTAACTTTTCCATGCTATGCTCCTGAATGGCAAATCTGCCTATAGGCATATCTGTTTATAATACCTGATCTATTATAAGCAGATATACCACTCAGGAGCATTGAAGAGCTAGGTGACTATTTCTCACTTAGCTTTTCCATGCTCCTGAATGGCATATATGTTTATAATAGATCAGGCTCAGCTATTATAAAGATATATATGCCTATAAGCAGATATGCAATTCAGGAGCATGGAAAAGCTATGTGAAAAAAATCATCACCCAGCTTTTCCATGCTCCTGAATGACATGTATAAATTATACAGTATACAGTATAATAGGTGAGGTGAGCCAATGCTGATTTACTTACCGCCTATGAGTTGTTTTCTGGGCAGTACACTGAAGGCTGCTGAACGCGACTCACCGCTGGCAGCACCCCTGACTCCACGCAGGAAGAATTTTGAACTTCCCGCGCACAGCAGCCGTTACGGTCTTTCACTTTACGGCATGGCCTAGGCCCCAGGGGAGGAGTCTGACGTGACGACGCAGCGCGGCGTGCACAGCTGACCTGTCACCTGACCTGATCTGTCAGCTGTCACTGTCCTGGTGAGTTCTGTATAGGACCGGCCTGGGAGATTTCTCCTTGCGCGCCGGCCATGTCATCATCTGACAGTCGGCACGGTTCGGTCCTACTAAAGGGTCGCGGGGCGGCCGCCAGGCAACCTCAGCGAGGCGGCCTATGCGGGCCTAGCTCCGGTTGGCCTATGCGGGCTGCTGGGCCCGTTTTCATGCAGGGGCCTGGAGCTGCAGCTCCATCCGCCCCTACGTTAATCCGGCCCTGACCGTGTGAGATACCACCCTACATACAGGGGTTTGAATTAGGCATTTGAAATACAGCCATTTTGTGCAAAGATATATTTACTTCAGGCCTACACTGATTCAGGGCGTGTGAAATCCCCTCTATACATACAAGGGTTTGAATTAGGCATTTGAAATACAGCCATTTGAAATACAGCCATTTTGTGCTAAGATATATTTACTTCAGGCCTACACAGGTTCAGACCGTGTGAGATACCCCCCTACATACAGGGGTTTGAATTAGGCATTTGAAATACAGCCATTTGAAATACAGCCTTTTTGTGTAAAGATATATTTACTTCAGGCCTACACAGGTTCAGACCATGTGAGATACTCCCCTACATACAGAGGCTTGAATAAGGCATTTGAAATACAGCCATTTGAAATACAGCCTTTTTGTGCAAAGATATATTTACTTCAGGCCTACAAAAGGTTCAGACCGTGTGAGATACCCCCCTACGTACAGGGGTTTGAATTAGGCATTTGAAATACATCCATTTGAAATACAGCCTTTTTGTGCAAAGATATATTTACTTCAGGCCTACACTGATTCAGGCCGTGTGAGATCCCCTCTATACATACAGGGGTTTGAATTAGGCATCTGAAATACAGCCATTTGAAATACAGCCTTTTTGTGCAAAGATATATTTAATTCAGTCCTACACAGGTTCAGACAGTGTGAGATACCCCCCTACATACAGGGGTTTGAATTAGGCATTTGAAATACAGCCATTTGGAATACAGCCTTTTTGTGCAAAGATATATTTACTTCAGGCCTACACTGATTCAGGGAGTGTGAGATCCCCTCTATACATACAGGGGTTTGAATTAGGCATTTGAAATACAGCCTTTTTTTGCAAAGATATATTTACTTCAAGCCTACACAGGTTCAGACTGTGTGAGATACCCCCCTACATACAGGGGTTTGAATGATGCATTTGAAATACAGCCATTTGAAATACAGCCTTTTTGTGCAAAGATATATTTACTTCAGGCCTACACTGATTCAGGGCGTGTGAGATACCCCCCTACATACAGGGGTTTGAATTAGGCATTTGAAATACAGGCTTTTTGTGCAAAGATATATTTACTTCAGGCCTACAGAGGTTCAGGCCCTCTGAGATACTACCTCTACATACAGGGGTTTGAATTAGCCATTTGAAATACAGCCATTTTGGGCAAAGAAATCTTTAATTGAGGCCTAGTCTGGTTCAGGCCGTGTGAGATACACCCATTACATACTGTTGTTCTTTTTTACTATTGATTAAACACCCATTTAGGGTAAGATCATAAATTCAAAAAATATGAGGAGAGCGTCAAATAAGGGTCGTGGCCCAGGTCGTAGTGCTGCTGGTGGAGCTCCTGTTGCAGGAAGAGGACGTGGTCGATCTGTGCCAGCTACAAGCAAAAGTGAAACCCCTTCCTCAGGTGCGAGTAAGCGACAAAACCTGCAGCGGTATTTGGTCGGGCCTAATGCTGCTCTACGAATGGTGAGGCCTGAACAAGTACAGGCCATAGTAGATTGGGTTGCTGACAGTGGATCCAGTTCCTTCACATTGTCTCCCACCCAGTCTCCTGCTGAAAGACCACAGTTGGCACCTGCAGCCGATGTCCATCAGTCTTTCACCTCAACCCTTTGCAAATCAGCTAAGCAGTCTGAGCCCCAAGTCATTAAATCACCTGCGGTCTTGAAAATAAACGGTACACTCCCGCAATTACATAACACCACAATAAAGAAAAAGAGTGCTAGACACACCGGTATGAGAAAATACAAATCAATTTTATTCAATATCCATAAAAGACATACATGATACATATTATAAGACAATAAATGAGCAGGGACAACCACAATCCTGCATCACACTGCTACCTGCCCCATCCATTGGACGGATGTAAATAGATCTCCATGTGTGTAATATATAAATAACCTATTATCCCAAAGGATATAATACCAAAAGCATGGAGAATCTATAGCAAGGGTGCGCTTGTCTCAATACACCGGTGTGCATGAATACCAAAATAGCAGACACAAGATCCAAAAATATAAGGTAAGGCAGGTGTATAGGGCTACATACCAACAGAGCAGGGACAGGTACCAGGGCAATGGCGCTCCTCAACGCGCGTTTCGCGTATAGTTTGCTTCCTCAGGAGCAGTCTCTTCTGCTTTTTGATGACTCTGTTAGCAGGGTTTCCCAGGGCCATCCACCTAGCCCTGCCCCAGAAGTGGAAGAGATTGAGTGCACCGATGCCCAACCACTTATTTTTCAAGATGAATACATGGGAGGACCATCGCAGCACGTCTCGGATGATGACGAAACACAGGTGCCAACTGCTGGGGCTTTTGAAAGCGTGCAGACCGACAAGGAAGTCAGGGGTGAAGACTGGGTGGAAGATGATATGGAGGACGATGAGGTCCTCGACCCCACATGGAATCAAGGTCATGCAAGTGACCGATGTAGTTTGGAGGAAGAGGCGGTGGTCGCACAGAGCCACCAGCACAGCAGAAGAGGGAGTAGGGTGCAAAAGCGGAGCGGCCATCCTCTAGACAGTACGCCTCCTACTGCCCACCGCAGCAAGGGACCGAGCACACCAAAGCCAGCTCCAAGGAGTTCCCTGGCGTGGCAGTTCTTCAGACAATGTGCTGTCGACAAGACACGAGTGGTTTGCACGCTGTGCAATCAGAGCCTGAAGCGAGGCCAGGGGCGGAATGAGCAGAGACTGGGGATGGGCGGGACTCGGGAAGCTGCAGGCACAAGTGAGGTAACGAAAAAAAAAGGTTATTCATTTTTTTCCGCCCTCCGCACACCCCAAAGGCCAGCCGGCAGGCCCCCTTCCCGGCCGGCCTTTGGGGTGTGCGGAGGGCGGAAAAAAATGAATAACCTTTTTTTTTCGTTACCTCACTTGTGCCTGCAGCTTCCCGAGTCCCGCCCATCCCCAGTCTGCTGCTTGTGATAGGTAGCCTGGCCGCCACTGGCACTGCCCTCTGCCTCAGCAACATGGGCTCAGGGCAGGCCACGGGGGCGTGACGAGCGGTGCCGCGGCGGCGGGAAGCAGGAGACAGGAGTGCAGCCGCAGGTCCTACCTAGAGGTGAGCTGACTGACTCTGTGTCAGCCGCCCTCAGCCAGAGCCCCAGATTGAAGATGCTGAACGCAGGTCACACAGCAGGCAGCAGGAGACAGCTGGACAGGAGAGTCAACTCAGGACAGCTGTTAGGGTAGGTGGTGACGTGGTGTGATGATGATGAATCATACAGTGTCTCAGATGTCTGAACTCTGGACTGGAGTCTGTCGGTGATCTTCTAAGTTGTAAATGATGAGAGAAGTCTTCCATTAAATGCAGGCAGGCAGTGGCCTAGCTAGCAGCCATGAAAATGTACTAAGGGCATCTGCAGGCACAGCAGCATCCATTAAATGCAGGCAGAGGGGCCTAGCTAGCAGCCATGATAAAAATGTACCAAGGGCAAGCACAGCAGCATCCAACTAAGTGGCCTAGCGCTCATCTTCTCTGAGAAGATGAGCGCTAGGCCACTTAGTTGGATGCTGCTGTGCCTGCCCTTGGTACATTTTCATGGCTGCTAGCTAGGCCCCTCTGCCTGCATTTAAGGGCCCATTCAGACGGCCGTATGAACGGATCCGTACCCGTTCTGCAATTTTGCGGAACGGGTACAGACCCATTCATTTCAATGGGGCCGCAAAAGATGCGGACAGCATGTCTTATACTTGTCCGCAAAAGAATAGGCATTCTCTATATAGAGCCGGCCATGTGCGCTCTTGCTGAGGTCAGCAGGGAGACCATGACCGGTCTGTGGACTATACAGCCCCATACAGCAAGTCATGATGCCTTGTGATGTGTTCTTCTTAGGCCACGGCCGCCTAAGAACACACAAGGCATCATGACTTGCTGTAGATGGGGCTATATAGCCCACAGACCGGTCATGGTCTCCCTGCTGACCTCTGTGAGTGAAGACCCTAGACCAAGTTCCAATTTTTTTGTTCTATTTTAATAGTATGGGCATTTTCGGTCGGGGTTTATATTTTATTGTTATTTAGGTATTTATATTTTTCATTATAGCCAGCCCTAGCCCCAGAGCCAGTCAGCCCCAGAGCCAGCCAGGCCTCAGGCCCAGTCAGAGCCAGCCAGGCCCAGAGCCAGCCAGGCCTCAGGCCCAGTCAGAGCCAGCCAGGCCCAGAGCCAGCCAGCCATAGGCCTACAGCCAGCAAGCCCACAGCCTGCCAACCAGCGAGCCCACAGCCAGCAAGCCCAGAGCCTGCCAATCAGCAAGCCACAGCCTGCCAGCCACCAACCGTAATTAAGGTAGGAGCCAACTTGTCCTAGGTATCAGTGAGCTATGTTGTGTTGTTATATTGTGAATAGGAACCATAGTGTTGGAGAGACCCCCCTCCAGGACCCATTAGAAGCCATTGTAGTCTCTAATGTGACCTGGGGGGGACTCTTTCTAAAACACTCTCTGAGATGTCCTCTGCCAGAAAGGCCGCCCTTGATGGCCCATTAGAAAGAGTCCCCTCTGTTGTAGTCTCTAATGGGGGTTGGAGGGGATTATTTCTAATGGACACTGAGATGGCCTCTGTTAGAAAGACCCCCATCCAAGTCTATTAGACTGACTCCATTGTAATGGGGTCTGGAGGGGATTCTTTCTAACACACTCTCTAAAGGACACTGAGATAGCCTCTGCCAGAAAGGCCGCCCTCGATGGCCCACGATCGTTGCCTCTGCCTCATACCCCACTCCCTGTTAAATAAAGACCCTTTATTTACTTAACTGATCCCTGCGCCAATATCCCTCAGCACTGATTATTATTGCACTTTTGTTCTTTGTGTAGTGCGTGGCTGGAGGCGGGATAGGGGCGTGGCTGGAGGTGGGACATGGGCGTGGCTGAAGGTGGAACATGGGTGGGGCCTGGAAGGGGGCCCTTGATTTATTTTGCCCGGGGCCCCTGAGGGTTCTCAGTCCGCCCCTGAGCGAGGCATAAACGTTCTCAACCTGAGCACAACCTGCATGACCAGGCATTTAAGTGCAAAGCACGAGCTGCAGTGGAGTAGACACCTCAAAAACCAAGAAAGGTCTCTGGCTCCTCCTGCTTTCTCTTCTGCTGCAGTCGCGGCCTCTTCATCCACCTCTGGAGTGACAGTGCCACCTGGCACCCCACAAACAGAGGATCTGCCAGCAACACCAACACCTGGGTCACCAAGCATCTCCACAATGTCACACGGAAGCGTTCAGCTCTCCATATCCCAAACGATGGAGAGGAAGAGGAAGTACCCCCCTAACCACCTGCGATCCCTAGCCCTGAATGCCAGCATTTCTAAATTACTTGCCTTTGAAATGCTGTCATTCCTTCTGGTGGAGACGGATAGTTTTAAAGGCCTTATGGCGGTGGCTGTCCCACAGTACGTCGTGCCCAGCCGCCACTACTTTTCAAGGCGAGCTATCCCTTCCCTTCACAACCAAGTAGGGGACAAATTCAGGTGTGCACTGCGCAACGCCATCTGTGGCAAGGTGCACCTGACTACGAATACGTGGACCAGTAAGCGCGGTCAGGGCCGTTATATCTCCATAACAGCACACTGGATAAATGCAGTGGCGGCTGGGCCTGAGGCGGATAGCAGTTTGGCGCATGTCCTTCCACCACCGAGGATTGCAGGGCACTTCAGTTTGCCTCCTGTTGCTTCCTCCTCCTACTCCGCTTCCTCATCCTCTACCAGCTTCTCATCTGGTCAGCGTAACACCTTCATCACCAACTTCAGCACAGCCAGGGGTAAACGATTTTTTAACCAAATTGAGTAAGGTTAACTTGGATGAGTTTGAATCAGTCACTTTGGTCTCATTTGATGTCACATCCCTATATACCTCCATTGACCATCAGAAAGGTATTGAGGCTGTGAAAAGTATGTTGGATGTATCATCAATGACACCTGAAGCTTGTTCCTTTATTGTTTCACTTTTTTTTGTTTTATCTGAGAAAGCAGATTGTACATTTTGACATATCATAAGTTAATCATCATATGCATATATTCAATAGTCATATACGCTAATAATAGATAAATTTTTTGAGTAACGACATATGTATCTTGCGATTCAGAACAATGGTGAAAAGAACAGAATAACCATATCAACATTTGGATGTGGAATAGTCTATGTTAAATGTAGTATCTAGCATATTACTTGTGGCAAGACACAACTCGAGACTAGTAGTGGGAGAGAGACAGTATGTCAAGGCTGGTCAGGGGAAACTCCTGTAGCACTTCCAAGGTGACCATATCTGAAGGAAGGTGGACCTTGTTCTTGTCTCCCAGTGTGAGATTTCCTCAAACCTATAAATTTGGTCAACTCTATTGATCCAATGGTCTCTCTTTGGGACCTCGTTAGAGAGCCAGAGCGTAGGTATGAGTAAGGCTACTTTCACACTAGCGTTCGGGGCTCCGCTTGTGAGTTCCGTTTGAAGGCTCTCACAAGCGGCCCCGAACTGATCCGTCCAGCCCTAATGCATTCTGAGTGGATGCGGATCCGCTCAGAATGCATCAGTTTGTCACCGTTTGTCCTACGCTCTGCTCAGCAGGCGGACCCCTGAACGCAGCTTGCAGCGTTCGGGTGTCCGCCTGGCCGTGCGGAGGCAAACGAATTCGTCCAGACTTACAATGTAAGTCAATGGGGACGGATCCGTTTGAAGTTGACACAATATGGCTCAATTTTCAAACGGATCCGTCCCCCATTGACTTTCAATGTAAAGTCAAAACGATCCGTTTGCATTATCATGAACAAAAAAAAAAAAAAAATGTTGTTTTTTTTTTTTTTTTTTTTTTCATGGTAATGCAAACGGATCCGTTCTGAACGGATCTAAGCGTTTGCATTATAGGTGCGGATCCGTCAGTGCAGATACCAGACGGATCCGCACATAACGCAGGTGTGAAAGTAGCCTAATCTGGCTGCAGCCAGTAGGAAAGAGAAGAGGGATGCCTTATGATCTTTTGTGCCAGTTAGTCCTAGAGAAAGAAGAGCTAACTCAGGGGTGCAGGGGTATGACGTGTTACATATTTGATTGCTAAGTCTAAAAGTCTCAAGACCACCAGATGTGGAGATACATCCCTTTGTCATTGAGACATCTCCAACAGATATCTGGGGACCACGGTTTATAGCGACAAGTTTTGTCGGAGGTATTATACCAGCGGAGGAGAATTTTATAACTGTTCTCCTGAATGCGGACGCATCTGGATAATTTCGGGAGAAGTGAAGGTCATCTCCAAGTCTCTTTCCCAAAGGCCGAGGGCCGCTAACTTAGGGCAGGGGGGGAGAAGTTTTCAGAGACTTATAAATGTTTGAGATTGTTTTAATAGGAGCAAGTTGTTGACTAAACAGTTTCTCAAACCAACTAACCTGGCTTGTTTGTGGTGTCTTTTTTTATCAGGGGAGGTATCTTTGTTTTAAGAAAACGAGTGAGCATGTAATGTTAGCCAGAGAGACCTAATTTCTGTAGGAGGTCACATTCAGTGAGGAAACAGCCCTCAGAGACAAGTAAGCTAGATAGAGCGATTTTTGATTGCCTTAAGGTAGAGGGACAGCTTTGTCTCAGTTCCTTAGGGGCAAGGGCCAAAATGTCCTCAACCAGTAGCAAAGGGGAGGGAAGCGTCAGAACTCCCCTGTCAGCTGAGACTGACTTCCAGACCTTCAGAGTGTTACGGATCATGGAGTTAGGAATAGAGCTAGGAACTGGAAGAGGGCTGTCAGCTAACAAGAGAGCATGAGCTGGGGCGTTTAGAAAGGAGTACTCTAACTTAATCCAAGTCTTATGAGGGGGGTTCCTAAGCCAATCCACTACTCTAGACAACTGGATGGCTTTCATATATACTTCCGGATCTGGCAAACCAATTCCCCCTTGGGCCCGGAGTTTGGTCAGTGTACTAAAAGAGATGCGTGGGCTTCTTCTCTGCCAGATATAAGAGCAGATTTTTTTATTCAGAGAATGGAAGAATGCTTTGGGTATTTCTATGGGGAGTACTTGCATCAAGTAAGGCTACTTTCACACTAGCGTTCGGAGCGGATCCATCAGATGGATCCGCTCCGATAATGCAGACGTTTGCATCCATTCAGAACGGATCCGTCTGCATTATTACTTAGAAAATTTTCTAAGTCTGAAAGTAGCCTGAGCGGATCCGTTCAGACTTTACATTGAAAGTCAATGGGGAACGGATCCGCTTGAAGATTGAGCCATATAGTGTCATCTTCAAGCGGATCCGTCCCCATTGACTTACATTGTAAGTCTGGACGGATCCGCTCGCCTCCGCACGGCCAGGCGGACACCCGAACGCTGCAAGCAGCGTTCAGGTGTCCGCTCACTGAGCGGAGCGGAGGCTGAACGCTGGCAGGCGGATGCATTCTCAGTGGATCCGCCTCCACTGAGAATGCATTGGGGCCAGACGGATGCGTTCGGGGCCGCTCGTGAGCCCCTTCAAACGGTGCGCACGAGCGGACACCCGAACGCTAGTGTGAAAGTAGCCTAAGTCAATCTGGGGATAACTAAGAATATGAGGATATTCTTCCTCCCGAACCAGGTCAGGTAAGGGAGGTCCAGAAAGTCCAGCTGAGCAACCATAGAAACAAGAAGGGGTTTGTAATTTAAGTTGAATAAGTCAGTTAAATGGGGAGAGAGTTTTACCCCTAAATACGTTAATTGTTGGGTGCGCCAATTAAATGGAGAGTTTTTCTGGAGGGAGGAGAGGGCTAGGGGTGAAAGACCTATATGAAGGACTTGGGATTTGGTGGGGTTTACTTTAAAATTGGATAGAGAGCAAAAATAGTCAAGAATCGACAAAATAGTGCTCATAGCCTTAGAGGGATTCGTAGTAAGTATTAAAAGGTCATCTGCAAAGGCAGCAAGTTTAAACTCACACCCCTCTACTAAAAGGCCTTTAATATTTCTCTCTTGCCTAAGGGTTTGTAAAAGAGTCTCCATCACTAGAACGAAGAGGAGGGGGGAGAGAGGGCACCCCTGTCTAGTCCCGTTCCTGATTGGGAAGGGGGATGATAGGATACCATTAACTGACACGGACGCCGAAGAGTGAGTGTACATGGAGAAAACTGCATGTATAAAGGATTCTGGGATCCCAAATTTAATTAGGGTCCACTTAATATATGTCCAATCCACTCTATCAAATGCTTTTTCGGCGTCCGTGCCAATCAGGACCAGAGGAATAGATTTATGGGTGGCATAATATAAGGCATTAAGGACTTTCATGGTGTTATCCTTCCCTTCTCGGCCTTTGACGAAACCTACCTGGTCAGGATGAATTAGGGTAGGTAGTAGGCCTTGGAGTCTGGAGGCAAGCATCTTAGCAAGCAATTTGAGGTCTACATTGAGTAGTGAGATGGGGTGGTAATTGGGGCAAAGGGATGGGTCCTTGCCTTCTTTCGGGATGATTGTAATCGTGGCCCTAGTCATATCAGCGGAAATGGGATGATTCTCTAAGGAAAGATTACAAACTGAAAGTAGGAAAAGGAGGAGAGGTTTTTTAAAGGCAGAATAATATGATATGGGGAGACCATCAGGGCCTGGGCATTTGCCCTTGGGGGTGGATTTAATGGCTAGTGACAATTCATTTATTGTAAATGGTCTAGCTAGGACGTCTCGTTGCGACTCAGAGAGGTTTGGGAGATGTAAACGTTTCAGAAATTCATTAATATTGTCTTCTCTCCCCATAGAGATGTCAGGTGGTGTGGGAATGGGTAGGTTATATAAGGCCTTATAGTAGAGTTTGAATTGTTCAGCAATCTCCTCCGCCTTGAAAAGGAGGTTTCCCTGAGGGGATCTAATGCTCTGGACATGGCGGGAGCCTCTTCTCTGATCCTTTGCATCATGAATTTTGATGCTTTGTTGCCATGGGCATAAAATTTCTGTTGGGCAGATAAGAAGTATTTGGCTGAACGCTCATTTAGGAGATTCTTCAGCTCTGACCTAAGAGAAGAGAGTTCCGTCAACTGCTGAGCTAGCAAAGACTGCTTATGTGCTTTTTCCAGGACATGGATCCTTGCCAGCAAGGTTGTATATTTTTTATCAGATTCTCTTTTGAGGAAGGAGCAGAGGCTAATTAGTCTACCTCTAATGTAGGCTTTATGGGTATCCCATAAGGTTTGGGGGGATATTTCAGGGGTGTGATTAGTAGAAAAAAATTCCTCTAGGAAGGTTGTAATTTGGGATATGTGACTAGGGCTGCCCAGCAGAGACTCGTTGAACCTCCAATTAGTTTTTTTACCCGACCCGGGAGCAATGCTTAAGAAGCAGTATACTGGAGAGTGGTCCGAGAGGGTCATGTTACCAATTTTAGCGAAGGAGCAGTGTTGTAGATATTCTCTTGATATAAATATGTAGTCTATCCTGCTATATGAATTGTTCGCTGAAGAATAAAAAGAATAATCAAGTGAGTCAGGGTTAAAACATCTCCAAGTGTCTAATAATCCCATATCATATAGCTTGGTTTGTATCAATTTAAGAGCCCTTGTGGAGATGGAGGATTTCTTTGAAGAGATATCCACTAAAGGGTGGAGAGCTAAATTGAAGTCACCCGCAACAATCAATATTCCCTCCCTATGGGTTTCAATGAGAGAGAGAAGGGTGGTGAGCCAGGTGATTTGGTCCTTGTTAGGAGCATATACATTGACTAGGGTTACTAGGGTCATCCCCAATAGGCCTTTCAGAATCAGGAATCTACCATCTGGATCTTGGATGTGTGCCCTGTATTGGAATGTTACATCTTTATGAAAACCAATACTAACTCCCCTTGAAGCCGCGCCCCCAGCCCCACAATGGTGCCAAGTGGGGAATTTTGAGTAAGAGAGGTTCGGATAGTTGCCATGTTTAAAATGAGTCTCCTGCAAGAAGACTATCGAGCATTTTTCCCTATTAAAGGGAACCTGTCACCGGGATTTTGGGTATAGAGCTGAGGACATGGGTTGCTAGATGGCCGCTAGCACATCCGCAATATCCAGTCCCCATAGCTCTGTGTGCTTTTATTGTGTAAAAAAAACGATTTGATACATATGCAAATTAACATAAAAGAGTCATATCTTACTTGTGTGACCAGAGAAGAGTCATATTTTCAAGCTCTGACTCATCTCAGGATAATTTGCATATGTATCAAATTGGTTTTTCTACACAATAAAAGCACACAGAGCTATGGGGACTGGGTATTGCGGATGTGCTAGCGGCCATCTAGCAACCCATGTCCTCAGCTCTATACCCAATATCCTGGTGACAGGTTCCCTTTAAGTTGAGAGAGAATTTGGCCTCTCTTTGAAGGAGATCTCAACCCCTTGACATTATATGCTGCTATTCTAATTTCGCCCATGTTTGAAGATAAGAAACAGGATAGCAGACATAAAAGTCAGAAAGATTGTGAAGACAAATACCGCTAGCATGATGGGGAGGAGGGCGCCGCCACAAGGAGAGGAAGCTTCCAACACAGTCACATGATAGCTAAACCACATTTCGTTTCTAGGCCATCCACATCTGAGGAACAAAGCAGAAACATACAGAACAGTAACAAATACCATAACAGGTAGAATAACATGGTGATCATGTAAGAAGGAGCAATACAGCTCCGGTTGGGAAGTGGGCATTGTATACAGCAATGCCATAAAGCAAATTGAGAGCAATAGAAGTGTAAAGTAGGGAGGAGGGTAGAGTACAAAAAGGAGAGAGTTGAGTAAGGTGAGCAAGAGTATAGGAAATTAAGAATATCAGGGAGTCGGAGGGGATGTGTGGTATAAACTTGTGTATCACCCTAACGTTGAGGTAGATGTCCAGGACAGGACCAGCAGGAAGGAAGATATGAGGAAAAATAGTGAAAAGAAGGACGTCACAGAATTAAGCATAGAAATTCCCCTAATCAAGGGATGATAGCAGGGAGGGGATAGAATCAGTCCCCTAGCGTGAGCCTTCTGGGAGTTGTTCTGGAGGTTCCTCTTCTACCCCTTTGGGATTTAGGGGTTTGTTGCCTTTTCCATAGCTCTAGAGGTGGGAGAGCAGGCAGTTTATCCAAGTCCTGGACTGGGTTCCAGTTCTGGATGTCTAATGGGTCAATCCCAAGATGATCAAAGGCTTGATCCAGGTCCTGGAATGAAGAAATACTAATTCTGCGTCCCTCGAAAAGGAAAGGACCATCTGTATAAGAATTTTTTTGATCTGAGCCAATCCGTCAATGGCTTTAGGATTCTTCTTTTTCGCAGCGTTGACTGGGCCAGATCTTGGAAGATGAGAACTTCATGGCCATCCCAGCATGCAGCCTTGGCTTCTCTGGCTTTTAAGAGAACAGCCTCCTTAACAGGGAAATGCAGAAATTTGCAGATTATGTCCCTAGGAGGGGCAGTGGAGGCTGGTTTTGGTTTAAGGGCCCTGTGGGCTCTTTCCAGGAGCACTTCATGTGCTGAATCTGGGCCTAGGAGGGAGAGGCAGATTTGCACTATTGTATTAGGCATGTCCCCTGGGGTGACTGATTCAGGGATGTCCCTGAAGCGCAGATTGTTGCGCCTCCCTCTATTTTCTTGGTCCTCCAGCCCGCTGTATAAGAAGTTCATATTGGACTGAAAAGCCTGGAGGTTATGCTGTACAGCTGACTGATGCTGTATGACCGAGGTCTGCGATTCCTCTAGAGCCTCAACCCTGCGCCCTATATGTCGGATGTCTTGTTTAATAGCAAGCAAATCGGAACTCAAAGGTTCCAGGGCAGACGCCAGGGAGGAGGAGAGAGCTTCTCTGAGGTACGTGCGGGATATGGGGAGCGCGTCTGAGTCGGTGTCACCTCCGTGTGCAGCGTCGGATGCCTCCGGCAGTTTGTGGCTTGAGGAGCGCGGCGAGGTCGGCGCCATCTTGGATTCTCTGGCTACATAAGCAGAGGCCGCTTTCTTTAAGAATTTGTTCATATCCCCTTCGGCATTCACAGATCTGTGCTGGCTAGCTGTGTCCCCAGCTTTGGATCCTCCGATCTTGACCATTTTGGACTGTACAGGCTATAAAACCAGGCTTTAAGGGTGGTATTACTGACGGAGCTACAGCAGCATGCGTCCGGTCAGTTCAGGCACTAGCTCCGCCCCCCATTGTTTCACTTCTTAGGATAGTTTTGGAACATAATTACTTCCTTTTCCAGGACACGCATTATGTCCAGAAACGCGGCGTGGCGATGGGGTCCAATATGGCCCCCCACGTACACCAATATTTTTATGCGCCGGTTTGAGGAGGATGTCGTCTATGGCTCCCACCATGCCCAACACATTTTGGGATGGTGGCGATACATAGGCAACATCTTCCTCATCTGGTCAGGGTCAGAACAATAATTGTTTAATTTTCACCGATATCTCAATGGTATTGACGTTGATTTACAGTTCACCATCACCTATTCAGATACCGCCGTACATTTTATGGACACCAATGTATTATTTTCTAATGGGGCTCTTATTACACAACTCTATACCAAACCAACTGATAGAAATACGATGTTGAGGTATGAGAGCTGCCATCCTCGTAGTATGGTGAAACATTTACCATACTCACAATTCTTAAAGGGCAAAGAGGATTGTAAAAGATAATATCACTTTGGACAAGACAATAGATGACATGGTTACCAAATTTAGACAGCGAGGTTACCCTAGCAAATTGCTTACTGAACAAAAACACAAAGTTTTGGCAATGGATAGGGATTCCATACTTCAAAAGACTAGAGATAGGAATGTTCAAAGGAGAATTACATTCGTATCTACTTATTCTGAGTGTAGCGGCGAAATCAACAAAATTCTGAAGAGGCATTGGCCTCTATTAGGCAGTTGTTTGAAAGCGGTACCTGAATTTAGGGTATTATATTTGTTTTCATATCGCAGATGTACAACTATCAGACAGTCTACGTTGGCACCATCGGGCACTGGTTGTTTTCCGTGCTTGCACCTAAGGGTCGGAGTGGGTGCACCTAAGGTTTGGGGTGGGTGCACCTAAGGGTCAGGTGGGTGCACCTAAGAGTCGTGGTGGGTGCACCTAATCGTTGGGGTGGGTGCACCTAATGACTAGGGTGAGTGCACCTAAGGGTCGGAGTGGGTGCATCTAAGGGTCGGAGTAGGTGCACCTAAGGGTCAAGGTGGGTGCACCTAAGGGTCGGGGTGGGTGCACCTAAGGGTCAGGGTGGGTGCACCTAAGAGTCTGGGTGGGTGCACCTAATCATTTGGGTGGGTGCACCTAATGACTAGGGTGAGTGCACCTAAGGGTCGGAGTGGGTGCACCTAAGGGTCAGAGTGGGTGCACCTAAGGGTCAGAGTGGGTGCACCTAAGGGTCAGGGTGGGTGCACCTAAGAGTCGAGGTGGGTGCACCTAATCGTTGGGGTGGGTGCACCAAATGACTAGGGTGAGTGCACGTAAGGGTCGGAGTGGGTGCACCTAAGGGTCGGAGTGGGTGCACCTAAGGGTCGGGTGGGTGCACCTAAAGGTCAGGGTGGGTGCACCTAAGAGTCAGGGTGGGTGCACCTAAGAGTCGGGGTGGGTGCACCTAAGAGTCGGAGTGGGTGCACCTAATCGATGGAGTGGGTGCACCTAATGACTAGGGTGAGTGCACCTAAGGGTCGGAGTGGCTGCACCTAAGGGTCAGAGTGGGTGCACCTAAGGGTCGGAGTGGGTGCACCCAAGGGTCAGAGTGGGTGCACCTAAGGGTCGGGGTGGGAGCACCTAAGGGTCAGGGTGGGTGCACCTAAGAGTCGAGGTGGGTGCACCAAATCATTGGGGTGGGTGCACCTAATGACTAGGGTGAGTGCACCTAAGAGTCGGAGTGGGTGCACCTAAGGGTCTGAGTGGGTGCACCTAAGGGTCGGGGTGGGTGAACCTAAGAGTCGGGGTGGGTGCACCTAAGATCCGGGGTGGGTGCACCTAATCGTTGGGGTGGGTGCACCTAATGACTAGGGCGAGTGCACCTAAGGGTCGGAGTGGGTGCACCTAAGGGTCAGAGTGGGTGCACCTAAGGGTCAGGGGGGGTGCACCTAAGGGTCAGGGGGGGTGCACCTAAGGGTCAGGGGGGTGCACCTAAGGGTCGGAGTGGGCGCACCTAAGGGTCGGGTGGGTGCACCTAAGGGTCGGGGTGGGTGCACCTAAGGGTCGGGGTGGGTGCACCTAAGGGTCAGAGTGGGTGCACCTAAGGGTCAGGGGGGGTGCACCTAAGGGTCAGGGGGGGTGCACCTAAGGGTCAGGGGGGTGCACCTAAGGGTCGGAGTGGGCGCACCTAAGGGTCGGGTGGGTGCACCTAAGGGTCGGGGTGGGTGCACCTAAGGGTCGGGGTGGGTGCACCTAAGGGTCAGAGTGGGTGCACCTAAGGGTCAGGGGGGGTGCACCTAAGGGTCAGGGGGGGTGCACCTAAGGGTCAGGGGGGGGCACCTAAGGGTCGGAGTGGGCGCACCTAAGGGTCGGGTGGGTGCACCTAAGGGTCGGGGTGGGTGCACCTAAGGGTCGGGGTGGGTGCACCTAAGGGTCAGGGTGGGTGCACCTATAAGTCGGGGTGGGTGCACCTAATCGTTGGGGTGGGTGCACCTAATCGTTGGGGTGGGTGCACCTAATGACTAGGGTGAGTGCACCTAAGGGTCGGAGTGGGTGCACCTAAGGGTCAGAGTGGGTGCACCTAAGGGTCAGAGTGGGTGCACCTAAGGGTCAGAGTGGGTGCACCCAAGGATTGGAGTGGGTGCACCTAAGGGTCGGGGTGGGTGCACCTAAGGGTCGGAGTGGGTGCACCTAATCGTTGGGGTGGGTGCACCTAATGACTAGGGTGAGTGCACCTAAGGGTCGGAGTGGGTGCACCTAAGGGTCAGAGTGGGTGCACCTAAGGGTCAGAGTGGGTGCACCTAAGGGTCGGGGTGGGTGCACCTAAGGGTCGGGGTGGGTGCACCTAAGAGTCGAGGTGGGTGCACCTAATCGTTGGAGTGGGTGCACCTAATGACTAGGGTGAGTGCACCTAAGGGTCGGAGTGGGTGCATCTAAGAGTCGGAGTAGGTGCACCTAAGGGTCAAGGTGGGTGCACCTAAGGGTCAGGGTGGGTGCACCTAAGGGTCAGGGTGGGTGCACCTAAGAGTCAGGGTGGGTGCACCTAAGAGTCGGGGTGGGTGCACCTAAGAGTCGGAGTGGGTGCACCTAATCGATGGAGTGGGTGCACCTAATGACTAGGGTGAGTGCACCTAAGGGTCGGAGTGGGTGCACCTAAGGGTCGGGGTGGGTGCACCTAATCGATGGGGTGGGTGCACCTAATGACTAGGGTGAGTGCACCTAAGGGTCGAAGTGGCTGCACCTAAGGGTCAGAGTGGGTGCACCTAAGGGTCGGAGTGGGTGCACCCAAGGGTCGGAGTGGGTGCACCTAAGGGTCAGAGTGGGAGCACCTAAGGGTCAGGGTGGGTGCACCTAAGAGTCGAGACGGGTGCACCAAATCATTGGGGTGGGTGCACCTAATGACTAGGGTGAGTGCACCTAAGGGTCGGAGTGGGTGCACCTAAGGGTCTGAGTGGGTGCACCTAAGGGTCGAAGTAGGTACACATAAGGGTCGGGGTGGGTGCACCTAAGAGTCGGGGTGGGTGCACCTAAGATCCGGGGTGGGTGCACCTAATCGTTGGGGTGGGTGCACCTAATGACTAGGGCGAGTGCACCTAAGGGTCGGAGTGGGTGCAACTAAGGGTCAGAGTGGGTGCACCTAAAGGTCAGAGTAAGTGCACCTAAGGGTCAGGGTGGGTGCACCTAAGAGTCGGGGTGGGTGCACCTAAGAGTCGGGGTGGGTGCACCTAAGGGTCGGGTGGGTGCACCTAAGGGTAGGGGCGAGTGCACCTAAGGGTCGGAGTGGGTGCAACTAAGGGTCAGAGTGGGTGCACCTAAAGGTCAGAGTAAGTGCACCTAAGGGTCAGGGTGGGTGCACCTAAGAGTCGGGGTGGGTGCACCTAAGAGTCGGGGTGGGTGCACCTAATCGTTGGGGTGGGTGCACCTAAGGGTAGGGGTGGGTGCACCTAAGGGTCAGGGTGGGTGCACCTAAGAGTCGGGGTGGGTGCACCTAGGGGTCGGAGTGGGTGCACCTAAGGGTCGGGGTGGGTGCACCTAAGGGTCGGGGTGGGTGCACCTAAGAGTCGGGGTGGGTGCATCTAAGAGTCGGGGTGGGTGCACCTAATCGTTGGGGTGGGTGAACCTAATGACTAGGGTGAGTGCACCTAAGGGTCGGTGTGGGTGCACCTAAGGGTCGGAGTGGGTGCACCTAAGGGTCAGGGTGGGTGCACCGAAGAGTCGGGGTGGGTGCACCTAAGAGTCGGATGGGTGCACCTAATCGTTGTGGTGGGTGCACCTAATGACTAGGGTGAGTGCACCTAAGGGTCGGAGTGGGTGCACCTAAGGGTCGGAGTGGGTGCATCTAAGGGTCGAGTGGGTGCATCTAAGGATCGGGGTGGGTGCACCTAAGAGTCGGGTGGGTGCACCTAATCGTTGGGGTGGGTGTACCTAATGACTAGGGTGAGTGCACCTAAGGGTCGGAGTGGGTGCAGCTAAGGGTCGGAGTGGGTGCACCTAAGGGTCGGAGTGGATGCACCTAAGGGTCGGGGTGGGTGCACCTAGGGGTCGGAGTGGGTGCACCTAAGGGTCGGAGTGGATGCACCTAAGGGTCGGAGTGGATGCACCTAAGGGTCAGGGTGGGTGCACCTAGGGGTCGGAGTAGGTGCACCTAAGGGTCGGAGTGGATGCACCTAAGGGTCGGAGTGGGTGCACCTAAGGGTCGGGGTGGGTGCACCTAAGGGTCGGGTGGGTGCAACTAAGGGTCGGGGTGGGTGCACCTAAGAGTCGGGGTGGGTGCACCTAAGAGTCGGGTGGGTGCACCTAATCGTTGGGGTGGGTGCACCTAATGACTAGGGTGAGTGCACCTAAGGGTCGGAGTGGGTGCAGTTAAGGGTCGGAGTGGGTGCACCTAAGGGTCGGAGTGGCTGCACCTAAGGGTCAGAGTGGGTGCACCTAAGGGTCAGAGTGGGTGAACCTAAGGGTCAGAGTAAGTGCACCTAAGGGTCAGGGTGGGTGCACCTAAGAGTCGGGGTGGGTGCACCTAAGAGTCGGGGTGGGTGCACCTAAGGGTCGGGTGGGTGCACCTAAGGGTCGGGGTGGGTGCACCTAAGAGTCGGGGTGGGTGCACCTAAGAGTCGGGGTGGGTGCACCTAGGGGTCGGAGTGGGTGCACCTAAGGGTCGGATTTGATGCACCTAAGGGTCGGAGTGGGTGCACCTAAGGGTCGGGGCGGGTGCACCTAGGGGTTGGAGTGGGTGCACCTAAGAGTCGGAGTGGATGCACCTAAGGGTCGGAGTGGGTGCACCTAAGAGTCGGGGTGGGTGCACCTAAGAGTCGGGGTGGGTGCACCTAAGGGTCGGGTGGGTGCACCTAAGGGTCGGGGTGGGTGCACCTAAGGGTCGGGGTGGGTGCACCTAAGAGTCGGGGTGGGTGCACCTAGGGGTCGGAGTGGGTGCACCTAAGGGTCGGAGTGGATGCACCTAAGGGTCGGGGTGGGTGCACCTAAGGGTCGGGGTGGGTGCACCTAAGAGTCGGGGTGGGTGCACCTAAGAGTCGGGTGGGTGCACCTAATCGTTGGGGTGGGTGCACCGAAGAGTCGGGGTGGGTGCACCGAAGAGTCGGAGTGGGTGCAACTAATCGTTGGGGTGGGTGCACCTAATGACTAGGGTGAGTGCACCTAAGGGTCGGAGTGGGTGCACCTAAGGGTCAGATAGGGTGCACCTAAGGGTCGGAGTGGGTGCACCTAAGAGTCGGGTGGGTGCACCTAATCGTTGGGGTGGGTGCACCTAATGACTAGTGTGAGTGCACCTAAGGGTCGGAGTGGGTGCAGCTAAGGGTCGGAGTGGGTGCACCTAAGGGTCGGAGTGGCAGCACCTAAGGGTCAGAGTGGCTGCACCTAAGGGTCAGAGTGGGTGAACCTAAGGGTCAGAGTAAGTGCATCTAAGGGTCAGGGTGGGTGCACCTAAGAGTCGGGGTGGGTGCACCTAAGGGTCGGGGTGGGTGCACCTAAGGGTCGGGGTGGGTGCACCTAAGAGTCGGGGTGGGTGCACCTAAGAGTCGGGTGGGTGCACCTAATCGTTGGGGTGGGTGCACCTAATGACTAGGGTGAGTGCACCTAAGGGTTGGAGTGGGTGCAGTTAAGGGTCGGAGTGGGTGCACCTAAGGGTCGGAGTGGCTGCACCTAAGGGTCAGAGTGGGTGCACCTAAGGGTCAGAGTGGGTGAACCTAAGGGTCAGAGTAAGTGCACCTAAGGGTCAGGGTGGGTGCACCTAAGAGTCGGGGTGGGTGCACCTAAGAGTCGGGGTGGGTGCACCTAAGGGTCGGGTGGGTGCACCTAAGGGTCGGGGTGGGTGCACCTAAGGGTCGGGGTGGGTGCACCTAAGAGTCGGGGTGGGTGCACCTAGGGGTCGGAGTGGGTGCACCTAAGGGTCGGAGTGGATGCACCTAAGGGTCGGAGTGGGTGCACCTAAGGGTCGGGGTGGGTGCACCTAGGGGTTGGAGTGGGTGCACCTAAGAGTCGGAGTGGATGCACCTAAGGGTCGGAGTGGGTGCACCTAAGAGTCGGGGTGGGTGCACCTAAGAGTCGGGGTGGGTGCACCTAAGGGTCGGGTGGGTGCACCTAAGGGTCGGGGTGGGTGCACCTAAGGGTCGGGGTGGGTGCACCTAAGAGTCGGGGTGGGTGCACCTAGGGGTCGGAGTGGGTGCACCTAAGGGTCGGAGTGGATGCACCTAAGGGTCGGGGTGGGTGCACCTAAGGGTCGGGGTGGGTGCACCTAAGAGTCGGGGTGGGTGCACCGAAGAGTCGGGGTGGGTGCACCAAAGAGTCGGAGTGGGTGCACCTAATCGTTGGGGTGGGTGCACCTAATGACTAGGGTGAGTGCACCTAAGGGTCGGAGTGGGTGCACCTAAGGGTCAGATAGGGTGCACCTAAGGGTCGGAGTGGGTGCACCTAAGAGTCGGGTGGGTGCACCTAATCGTTGGGGTGGGTGCACCTAATGACTAGTGTGAGTGCACCTAAGGGTCGGAGTGGGTGCAGCTAAGGGTCGGAGTGGGTGCACCTAAGGGTCGGAGTGGCAGCACCTAAGGGTCAGAGTGGCTGCACCTAAGGGTCAGAGTGGGTGAACCTAAGGGTCAGAGTAAGTGCATCTAAGGGTCAGGGTGGGTGCACCTAAGAGTCGGGGTGGGTGCACCTAAGAGTCGGGGTAGGTGCACCTAAGGGTCGGGTAAGTGCACCTAAGGGTCGGGGTGGGTGCACCTAAGGGTCGGGGTGGGTGCACCTAAGAGTCGGGGTGGGTGCACCTAGGGGTCGGAGTGGGTGCACCTAAGGGTCGGAGTGGCTGCACCTAAGGGTCGGAGTGGGTGCACCTAAGGGTCGGGGTGGGTGCACCTAGGGGTCGGAGTGGGTGCACCTAAGAGTCAGAGTGGATGCACCTAAGGGTCGGAGTGGGTGCACCTAAGGGTCGGGGTGGGTGCACCTAAGGGTCGGGGTGGGTGCACCTAAGGGTAGGGGTGGGTGCACCTAAGAGTCAGGGTGGGTGCACCTAATAGTCGGGTGGGTGCACCTAATCGTTGGGGTGGGTGCACCGAAGAGTCGGAGTGGGTGCACCTAATCGTTGGGGTGGGTGCACCTAATGACTAGGGTGAGTGCACCTAAGGGTCGGAGTGGGTGCACCTAAGGGTCAGATAGGGTGCACCTAAGGGTCGGAGTGGGTGCACCTAAGAGTCGGGTGGGTGCACCTAATCGTTGGGGTGGGTGCACCTAATGACTAGGGTGAGTGCACCTAAGGGTCGGAGTGGGTGCACCTAAGGGTCGGAGTGGGTGCATCTAAGGGTCGGGTGGGTGCATCTAAGGATCGGGGTGGGTGCACCTAAGAGTCGTGTGGGTGCACCTAATCGTTGGGGTGGGTGCACCTAATGACTAGGGTGAGTGCACCTAAGGGTCGGAGTGGGTGCAGCTAAGGGTCGGAGTAGGTGCACCTAAGGGTCGGAGTGGGTGCACCTAAGGGTCGGGTGGGTGCACCTAAGGGTCGGGGTGGGTGCACCTAAGGGTCGGGGTGGGTGCACCTAAGAGTCGGGGTGGGTGCACCTAGGGGTCGGAGTGGGTGCACCTAAGGGTCGTAGTGGGTGCACCTAAGGGTCGGAGTGGGTGCACCTAAGGGTCGGGGTGGGTGCACCGAAGGGTCGGCTGGGTGCACCTACGGGTCGGGGTGGGTGCATTTAAGAGTCGGGGTGGGTGCACCTAAGAGTCGGGGTGAGTGCACCTAATCGTTGGGGTGGGTGAACCTAATGACTAGGGTGAGTTCACCTATGGGTCGGTGTGGGTGCACCTAAGGGTCGGAGTGGGTGCACCTTAAGGTCAGGGTGGGTGCACCGAAAAGTCAGGGAGGGTACACCTAAGAGTCGGAGTGGGTGCACCAAATCGTTGGGGTGGGTGCACCTAATGACTAGGGTGAGTGCACCTAAGGGTCGGAGTGGGTGCACCTAAGGGTCAGATAGGGTGCACCTAAGGGTCGGAGTGGGTGCACCTAAGAGTCGGGTGGGTGCACCTAAGAGTCGGGTGGGTGCACCTAATCGTTGGGGTGGGTGCACCTAATGACTAGGGTGAGTGCACCTAAGGGTCGGAGTGGGTGCATCTAAGGGTCGGGTGGGTGCATCTAAGGATCGGTGTGGGTGCACCTAAGAGTCGGGTGGGTGCACCTAATCGTTGGGGTGGGTGCACCTAATGACTAGGGTGAGTGCACCTAAGGGTCGGAGTGGGTGCAGCTAAGGGTCGGAGTGGGTGCACCTAAGGGTCGGAGTGGGTGCACCTAAGGGTCGGAGTGGGTGCACCTAAGGGTCAGAGTGGGTGCACCTAAGGGTCAGAGTAAGTGCACCTAAGGGTCAGGGTGGGTGCACCTAAGAGTCGGGGTGGGTGCACCTAAGAGTCGGGGTGGGTGCACCTAAGGGTCGGGTGGGTGCACCTAATGACTAGGGTGAGTGCACCTAATGGTCGGAGTGGGTGCACCTAAGAGTCGGGTGGGTGCACCTAATCGTTGGGGTGGGTGCACCTAATGACTAGGGTGAGTGCACTTAAGGGTCGGAGTGGGTGCACCTAAGGGTCGGAGTGGGTGCATCTAAGGGTCGGGTGGGTGCATCTAAGGATCGGGGTGGGTGCACCTAAGAGTCGGGTGGGTGCACCTAATCGTTGGGGTGGGTGCACCTAATGACTAGGGTGAGTGCACCTAAGGGTCGGAGTGGGTGCAGCTAAGGGTCGGAGTGGGTGCACCTAAGGGTCAGAGTGGGTGCACCTAAGGGTCAGAGTGGGTGCACCTAAGGGTCGGGGTGGGTGCACCTAAGGGTCAGGGTGGGTGCACCTAATCGTTGGGGTGGGTGCACCCAATGACTAGGGTGAGTGCACCTAAGGGTCGGAGTGGGTGCACCTAAGGGTCAGAGTGGGTGCACCTAAGGGTCAGAGTGGGTGCACCTAAGGGTCAGAGTGGGTGCACCTAAGGGTCAGAGTGGGTGCACCTAAGCGTCGGAGTGGGTGGACCTAAGGGCCGGGGTGGGTGCACCTAAGGGTCAAGGCGGGTGCACCTAATAGTCGGGGTGGGTGCACCTAATCATTGGTGTGGGTGCACCTAATGACTAGGGTGAGTGCACCTAAGGGTCGGAGTGGCTGCACCTAAGGGTCGGACTGGGTGCACCTAGGGGTCGGAGTGTGTGCACCTAAGGTTCGGAGTGGGTGCACCTAAGGGTCGGAGTGGGTGCACCTAAGGGTCGGGGTGGGTGCACCTAAGGGTCGGGGTGGGTGCACCTAAGAGTCGGGGTGGGTGCACCTAATGACTAGGGTGAGTGCACCTAAGGGTCGGATTGGGTGCACCTAAGGGTCGGAGTGGGTGCACCTAAGGGTCAGGGTGGGTGCACCTAAGGGTCAGGGTGGGTGCACCTAAGAGTCGGGGTGGGAACACCTAATCGTTGGGGTGGGTGCACCTAATGACTAGGGTGAGTGCACCTAAGGGTCCACGTGGGGGCACCTAAGGGTCGGAGTGGGTGGACATAAGGGTCAGGGTGGGTGCGCCTAAGAGTCGGGGTGGGTGCGCCTAATGGTTGGGGTGGGGGCACCTAATGACTAGGGTGAGTGCACCTAAATGTCGGCGTGGGTGCACCTAAGGGCTAGGGTGGGTGCACCTAAGGGCTAGGGTGCGGGGGCACCCATGGGTCACCTGGTAGTTCGGGGGGGGTCACCTGGTGGTCTAAGTTAAATGGCTGAAATTTGATTGGCTATTTTAAGCTCCGCCCACTTTTTAAAATTTGAATCCCACTCACCCATTGACCAACTGTCATTAACAATGTTGAAATGGCAGCAATTTAAAATTTTCTCATTGAAGTCAATAGGGAAAATCTGATTGGTTGTTTGTAGCTCCGCCCACTTTTTAATGTCCCCAAAATGTGACATAAATTTTCAGGTTGACCCCATGACTAAGTGACCCAAGTTTGGTGAGTTTCACTCCGAAGCTGTATGAGTGACAAACGTTTGCATTTTTCCAATAAAACTCTATGGGAATAAAAGAGGTTTTCGGGGGCCCGCCCCAGGGCCCCGGAGGGTGGGATCGGTTAACAAAGCACAAGCAAGATACTCGGGTATGTACCGACCAAGAGTGCAAAGTTCGGTATTTATACTCCTAAATATGTGGGAGGCGTAGCAATTTGAACGTCTCATTATAGTCAATGGGGAGAATTTGATTGGTTCTGTGTGGCCCCGCCCACATTTTAGGGTCTCCGAAATGTTCTAACAAATTACGCGTTGACCCCATGACTAAGTGACCCAAGTTTGGTGACTTTAGTTTTAAATCTGTGCGACTGGGAGCGATTTGAAAATTTTCCCTGTCAAAGTCAATGGGAAAAACTTGGATTTTGGGGGTCCGTCCCAGGGGCCCGGAGGGTGGGATCGGTTAACAAAGCACAAGCAAGGTACTCGGGTGGGTGCCGACCAAGTCTGCAAAGTTTGGAATTTATACTCCTAAAAATGTGGGAGGAGTAGCAATTTGAACGTCTCATTACAGTCAATGGGGAGATTTTGATTGGTTCTGTGTGGCCCCGCCCACATTTTGGGGTCCCCGAAATGTGCCAAAAATTTTCGGGTTGACCCCATGAGTAAGTGACCCAAGTTTGGTGACTTTAGCGTCAAAGCCTGGCGAGTGGGAGCGATTTGAAAATGTACCCTGTCAAAGTCTATGGGAAAAAAAGGGGGCTACTGTGGCCCGCCACAGAGGCCCCGGGGGTGGGATCGCTTATAAAAGCACAAGCAACTCGAGTCGCTATAGGTCGAAGAAGTGTAGAAAGTTTGGGGTATGTAGCCCCAAAACTGTAGGAGGAGTAGCGTATAGAAAACGCGGCTAAGAATAATAATAATAAGAAGAATAAGCTGAAACGCTTTTTGACAATCGAATAACAATATGTTGGCTTTTGCAAGCCAACATAATAAGTGGGATTTCTTGCCTTATAAATGGGGTTGGGACCATCAGTTGCGTTGAGGAGAAGTCAGGTGGATACACAGCTGATAGTCCTACTGAATAGACTGTTAGAATTTGTATTATGGCAAGAAAAAAGCAGCCAAGTAAAGAAAAACGAGTGGCCATCATTACTTTAAGAAATTAAGGTCAGTCAGTCAGCCGAAAAATTGGGAAAACTTTGAAAGTAAGGGCTATTTGACCATGAAGGAGAGTGATGGGGTGCTGCGCCAGATGACCTGGCCTCCACCAAATCGAGATGGTTTGGGGTGAGCTGGACCGCAGAGTGAAGGCAAAAAGGCCAACAAGTGCTAAGCATCTCTGGGAACTCCTTCAAGACTGTTGGGAGACCATTTCAGGTGACTACCTCTTGAAGCTCATCAAGAGAATGCCAAGAGTGTGCAAAGCAGTAATCAAAGTAAAAGGTGGCTACTTTGAAGAACCTAGAATATGACATATTTTCAGTTGTTTCACACTTGTTTGTTATGTATATAATTCCACATGTGTTAATTCATAGTTTTGATGCTTTCATAGTCATGAAAATAAAGAAAACTCTTTGAATGAGAAGGTGTGTCCAAACTTTTGGTCTGTACTATATATGAATGCATAATATGTGGGAAACTACTACTGATGTTTTAGCCATAATATATTTACATATATTATACTATATTATACTATTCTAAATATATAATAATATATGTAAATATATTATGGCTAAAAACTTATATATATGTTTAATACATATATATATATTTTTTTTTTCAGTAATTACACATTTATTTTGTGCCATAATTTTTTTTACAATTACTAACAAAAAATATTTAAATATATAAATTTAATTTAGCCTCTATTTCTGAAATGTTTGTGACGGGATTTGTACTCACAGACTTCTACATTACAGCCAAGAACCTTAACCACTACACTATAGAGCTGCATGGCCAGTTACAAAAAAAAAAAATTAGACTTCTGATGTATAGGAATACTTACTGCTAGTAGGTATTCCTATACAGCAGAAGTCCCATATTTTGCTTCAAATCCCGCCAGAAACTATTCAGAAATAGAGGCTAAATTAGATTTAAATACACTGACTCGAGCATCGTGCTCGAGCACATGCGATATTCAGCCGAACACCGAGATGTGCCGAGCTTAGCGATGCTCGAGCCAAACCATTTGATAGACATCACAACAACAATGAACTTCCAGAAATTGGTATGCTCAGTTCCTATAACAAATGCAATATATTTCAATCTGAAATACAATTACTACGCAATTATCATTGACTTTTAATGTGTTCAAAAATTGATAGCCACTAGTAATTAGCTTTTCAATCAACCCTTGGGATGAATAGACATGACAATTAATCATTTTCTAATCACACAGATTCAGCAGAACCTTCACACATAAGTAACAACATTTTATAAACTAAGGTAAGGTAGTCAGGGGTGCACCTAGCCTTTCTGCTGCCTGAGGAGGAAATTGAAAAAGCGCACCACCCCCCCACCCATACCAAATTCTCAACCTAACCCCTTCTGTCCTAACATTATGTATATCACTACAGAACATACAGGCTAATACAGTGCCACATACCTCTTACATCCAGTGATGTCTCCTTTGATGTAGATGTTCTCTTTCCTCATCTTCTCCTTTCAGACGAAGGAGAAGACCAGACTACCATTTTTCAGCCATTTCTCATCTCTGCAGTTTGACAAAAAAATTCTTAGTTTACTACTTTTCCATCATCCTCAAATCTTCTGGACAAATCATCCTACTACCCCCAATACTGTGCCGCTGTGCTCCCCAATATTATACTGCAGAAACAGATAAACCTTCTGATAATACTAGTTCCATGCACATACAGTCCTACAATAATTATTGGCTCGCAGTGTTCTAAAAAAACTACACCCAGCAAATAGTGCCCCTGACACTAATAGTGTAAACATAACCTCCCCCAAAAATAACAGTGATAAGCTGATACTGTGCCAAGGTGCCCCCACAGTAATAGTGCTCCCAAAAGTCCCACAAATAGTAATAATTCTCTGCTAGAGAACACATGATAGTAATAGTGCTCCTACAGTGCCCCCAACATGTCCCCACTGTTCCCCAGAAGCAATAATGCTCCCATACTGCCCATACTAGTAATCATGTTCCCCATAGACCCCCAGTGGTAATAAAGCCCACCATAAAGCCCCTAGTAGTAATAATTCTCATCATAGAGTGACAGTACATAAAATGCCCCATTATAATGTGTGCCAGTGCAAAAAATACCCCCTTTTAATGCCCCCAGTTGAGCTAATGTCCTCATAGTGCCCCATAATGTGCCAGTATAAAATATCCCTATATAGTGCCCTTCGTAGATGACCCCATAGTACTCCTCTACCCCCTTCCCCATAGTACCCACCATAATGTGTCCCAGTATAAAATGCCACTATACAGATCCCCCCATATAAAATACCCATTCTTTGTAGCCTCAGTAGATGCTATAGTGCTCCCTAATAATGTGCCAGTAATAAGTGCCCCCATAGTGACACTCTATAATATGCCAGTAAAAAAGTGTCCTCATAGTGCCCCCCAATAATGTGCCAGTAAGAAGTGCCCCAGTAGATGCCCCACAATAATGTGCCAGTAAGAAATGCCCCCCCATAGATCCCCCCAGTGCCCCCATAGAGCTCCTCTCCTGTATTGTACCATATATAAAAAAAAAAAAACACATATACTTATATCCATGAGCCTCTTCCGGCCTGTGTCCCGCACTGTACGGCTCAGCCGGCGCGATAACATCATTGCGCTGCCTGCATCGGCCTCTGATAGGCTGCAGGCCTAGTGCCTGTGCAGTATGCCAGTCCTGCAGGGTGAGCGAATGTGAGGTCATAGTTAATAGGCAGAACGAGGGTTACTCACAGTTTTTATTTACCCTGGGCAGGCGTACAGCAGTGATGGAGAGGCTGGCACATGAATCCTCTGGGGCACTCTCTGTGTATAGGGACCGGGCCAGGTGGTAGGTGAGGTGCCCTGGGTGTTGGAAGTTTAATGTGCCAGTGGCAAGATCCCTTATAGTTCGTGACGCCAGTGCCGGTAACGGTGGCACACCGATTTGTTGTAGGAATAATTGAGGTACACAAAGTTGCAGTGAACCAGAACTTCTTTTTACTTAACAGTTCAACTATATACAGTCTTCAGTTAGTTCCATATGTATAATTTTGAATACAGGCAGGCTTCATGCAAATGGCAGGCAAAGTCTTTGCAAGATACACAGAGGGAATAAACACTTACAGATCAGGCTGTACTTTCCTCAGATCCTGTCTGGCTTTCACCAAGGCCCGTATGCCCTATTGCTGGCTTTATCCTTGGGTAGAGAAACCTTCCTCTGGTAATAATCCTCTTGCTGTAAATATCCTTCTGCCCTTCAGCTTTCTACTTAGCTGGATAAAAACGGCTCTGCTCTGTACTTTTCAGGGTGCTAGATATCCTCAGGAGGCAACCTCTTCTCCTGGAAACAAGCTAGTAGCCTGGGCTATCTAGCTGCATGTCAGAAGCTGCTTCCCAGCTATATTCTAGTTAAAGTGCACACTGGCTTCTGACTACACTCTTCCCTCTCTGGACGGACCTGACTATATATACTAGGGGGTTCCCTAGCTCCCTCTACTGCCTAGGAGGAGGAACTACACCCCTAACAGGCCTGGTACACAGAAGGTAACATTAAATTATACATTACAATGCAATATAAAATACCATAACCATGTTCCACAGTAGGTGGAGAACAACGTCACCCAATTAACCCTTGAGTAGTGCCCAACCTTACGTAGTGGGACACTACACCTGCAGCCTATCAAATGAACAGGGAAGGGAGACGCCTGACGGCGATACAGATGACTATGGAGATGAGTGCTTCCACAATGGAATCGCTCATCTGCCTATGCCCCCCACTTGTCACCAGAGCTGCGCCACCTGAGGCGATCGCCTCAACTCACCAAATTGGCTGTGCGGCCCTGAAGGTAGTCAACTCTTCTATACAAACTGTATAATGGTGTATTTCTTGGAGCTGCAATACAAGACACAGCCTATAGATAAGAACAGCTCAATTTGTGGGTAATAGGAAGATGTTTGCTTTTCTAATCCTTGGCAACCCCTTTAAAGCAAACATGTTAGGCTACTTCTGCTGCCCTGTCTGAGAGCTGGGCATGAAAGAGGGAGAAAAGCTGAGTTTTGTGATATATAGATTTACATAAGGGCGAGTTCACATTGCCATTTAGCTTTATGTTCTTCTGATCCATAAGAAGGACAGAAAAAAATTGGATCTGTTATTTTTAACATCTGTTTTGATCAGTTTGCATCAGTTTGTGTCATTTTCATTAGAGATCAGTTATTTTTGACTGGAGTAAATGTAAAAAATAACTGATCTCTGACAGAAGTGACACAAACTAAGGCCTCATGCACACGGCCGTTGTTTTGGTCCGCATCCGAGCCGCAGTTTTGGCGGCTCGGATGCGAACCCATTCACTTCAATGGGGCTGCAAAAGATGCGGACAGCACTCCGTGTGCAGTCCGCATCCGTTGCTCCGTTCCGTGGTCCGCCAAAAAAATATAACATGTCCACGTTTTGTGGACAAGAATAGGCAGTTATATTAAAGGCTGTCCGCGCCGCTCCGTAAATTGTGGAACGCACACGGACGCCATCCGTGTTTTGTGGATCCGCGATTTTGTGGATCCGCGGTCATGTGCATGTAGCCTAATGCAAACTGATCATAACGGATGCTCAAAATAATGGATCCTTTTTTTTTCTATATTTTTCTGTTCTTCTGACTTATCAGAAGAACGGAAAGCTAAATGGTGATGTGAAGAAGAATTTTCAAGGCAAAGTAAATTCTGACAGCAGTGGTGTACCTTCCAACGAAGCAGTCCACATGACTGCTATGTGGTCTGTCCCAGAAAGAGAGTCTGGCAATGAGCTGATCTGCTTCCTGACTCTGCAGCTGCCACTAAAGGCAGTTCACTTCTTATGATTTCTACAGCTTCTATTGAGCTTTATTGTAGCTGCATATATTTACAGGGAGTGCAGAATTATTAGGCAAGTTGTATTTTTGAGGATTAATTTTATTATTGAACAACAACCATGTTCTCAATGAACCCAAAAAACTCATTAATATCAAAGCTGAATATTTTTGGAAGTAGTTTTTAGTTTGTTTTTAGTTTTAGCTATTTTAGGGGGATATCTGTGTGTGCAGGTGACTATTACTGTGCATAATTATTAGGCCACTTAACAAAAAACAAATATATACCCATTTCAATTATTTATTTTTACCAGTGAAACCAATATAACATCTCAACATTCACAAATATACATTTCTGACATTCAAAAACAAAACAAAAACAAATCAGTGACCAATATAGCCACCTTTCTTTGCAAGGACACTCAAAAGCCTGCCATCCATGGATTCTGTCAGTGTTTTGATCTGTTCACCATCAACATTGCGTGCAGCAGCAACCACAGCCTCCCAGACACTGTTCAGAGAGGTGTACTGTTTTCCCTCCTTGTAAATCTCACATTTGATAATGGACCACAGGTTCTCAATGGGGTTCAGATCAGGTGAACAAGGAGGCCATGTCATTAGATTTTCTTCTTTTATACTCTTTCTTGCCAGCCACGCTGTGGAGTACTTGGACGCGTGTGATGGAGCATTGTCCTGCATGAAAATCATGTTTTTCTTGAAGGATGCAGACTTCTTCCTGTACCACTGCTTGAAGAAGGTGTCTTCCAGAAACTGGCAGTAGGACTGGGAGTTGAGCTTGACTCCATCCTCAACCCGAAAAGGCCCCACAAGCTCATCTTTGATGATACCAGCCCAAACCAGTACTCCACCTCCACCTTGCTGGCGTCTGAGTCGGACTGGAGCTCTCTGCCCTTTACCAATCCAGCCACGGGCCCATCCATCTGGCCCATCAAGACTCACTCTCATTTCATCAGTCCATAAAACCTTAGAAAAATCAGTCTTGAGATATTTCTTGGCCCAGTCTTGACGTTTCAGCTTGTGTGTCTTGTTCAGTGGTGGTTGTCTTTCAGCCTTTCTTACCTTGGCCATGTCTCTGAGTATTGCACACCTTGTGCTTTTGGGCACTCCAGTGATGTTGCAGCTTTGAAATATGGCCAAACTGGTGGCAAGTGGCATCTTGGCAGCTGCACGCTTGACTTTTCTCAGTTCATGGGCAGTTATTTTGCGCCTTGGTTTTTCCACACGCTTCTTGCGACCCTGTTCACTATTTTGAATGAAACGCTTGATTGTTCGATGATCACGCTTCAGAAGCTTTGCAATTTTAAGAGTGCTGCATCCCTCTGCAAGATATCTCACTATTTTTGACTTTTCTGAGCCTGTCAAGTCCTTCTTTTGACCCATTTTTCCAAAGGAAAGGAAGTTGCCTAATAATTATGCACACCTAATATAGGGTGTTGATGTCATTAGACCACACCCTTTCTCATTACAGAGATGCACATCACCTAATATGCTTAATTGGTAGTAGGCTTTCGAGCCTATACAGCTTGGAGTAAGACAACATGCATAAAGAGGATGATGTGGTCAAAATACTCATTTGCCTAATAATTCTGCACACAGTGTATATGTAATCAGCTTCCCCTATAGGTGGATGCAGGCATCTAAAGCTTTATCGTTTATAATCGGAAGAAAAGCAATATCAGAGCTCACTGAAGAAGAATTAGTTTCATGGCATACGGTGGCGTAGCTATAGGGGTTGCAGTAATTGCAACTGCGTCTGAGCCCTTAAGACAGTTAAGACGATTATGTATTGCAGTCCTCAGGACGGTTATACAGTTTGATACTGCGGCAGAGCATGGGAGCTGTGTCTCCCTACCCTGCCATTACCTCTGATAGGCTTCAGGCTTAGTGCCTATAGCCTATTAGAGGCCAGCACAGGCGGTACAATGATGTAACCACCATTGCGCCATCTAAGCGGGGCAGTGTATGGCTCAGGAAAAAGGCCAGAAGAGGCCTGCACCTCATTGCTGATAATGGAGGTAAGTATTTGAGTTTATAGTTTTTTATTTAGCACCATGCTGTTGGGCTACAATAGGGGGGTGGTACTATGGGGTCATCTACAGAAGGCTTTTTGCATTTTGTACTGGCACACATAAGGGTGTATGTTTTTCTACTGGCATACATCATGGGGGGCACTATATGGACATTGGCTACACTGAGGGCACTAAGAGGGGACATATTTTTATCCTGGCACACAGAAGGGGAAATTTTTTGTACTGGCACACATTTTAAGGGGATTTTTTTTTGCACTGGCGCACATTATAAAGAGAAATATTTTTTGTGCTGGCTTACATTATAAAGGGGTAATTTTTGTTCTGAATCATATAATAAGCTGGTATTTTTGTACTGGCACAAAAAATGAATTTTTCTACTGGCACACATATGCAGAATTATTACTACTGGGGGACTATGGGGAACATAATTACTAGTATGGGCACGATAGGCACTACTATTGGGGGCACTGTTAACACTAAGTGTACTCTGGCAGATAATTATTACTATTGGTGGGATTTTGGGATGCAATATTACTGGGGGGGGGGGACTCTGGCACAGTATCAGCTTAGCACAATTATTTTTTTGGGCGGAAATTATGTTTACTTTTTTGCCATATGGGAAGCAGCAGTGGGCACTATCAGAGAGCCAATGTAATGTACATATAAGCTAAACAACATTTTTATATTGCAAAAATACTTTATTTGAAATGCCATATTCACTGCATATACATAGTTGTACTTTTTGTAGGATAACCACCTTTAATGCACAGTGAGTGCCTAAGAAGCTGGTGCAGAGAATGGGAGTGGTGGTGGCCCCGATGAAGTGTTTTGTGACAGTGTACTCCTTTAGGCTATTGCTCCTTGGTTATCAGTACACTGGAAATGTACAGTAGTTTGAAGAATGAGGCCAGAAGTAAATGCATAATGTCTCTCGTTACTAAGTTCAAAAATATTAATTCTGATATATTCTATTGCGGCAGATTCAATGTGCAGTTTTTAGTACCAGATAAGGAGGTATGGAAGCAGGTTGGATGGCTGCAACTTAGCACTTGTGTGTGTCTTGTTGTCAACTGTCAGGTTTAGACTTGAACTTTAACTGGTTTAGGCCTCATGCAAACGACCGTATTTTTTTGCGGTCCGCAAAAAAGGGTTCAGTTTTTCCGTGATCCGTGATCCGTGACCGTTGTTTTGGTGTCCGCCTGGCCGTGTGGAGGCAAACGGATCCGTCCTGAATTACAATGCAAGTCAATGTGGACGGATCCGTTTGACGTTGAGACAATATGTTGCAATTTCAAACGGATCCGTCCCCCATTGACTTTCAATGTAAAGTCAGGAGTTAATATACCATAGGATCAGAGTTTTCTCCAATCCGATGGTATATTTTAACTTGAAGCGTCCCCATCACCATGGGAACGCCTCTATGTTAGAATATACCGTCGGATTTGAGTTACAACGTGAAACTCAAATCCGACAGTATATTCTAACACAGAGGCGTTCCCATGGTGATGGGGACGCTTCAGGTTAGAATATACTAAAAGAACTGTGTACATGACTGCCCCCTGCTGCCTGGCAGGTGCTGCCAGGCAGCAGGGGGCAGCCCCCCCCCTGTAGTTAGCACATTGGTGGCCAGTGCGCCCCCCTCCCGCCCCTGTAGTTAACTCGGTGGTGGCCAGTGCGGCCGGCCCCCTTCCCTCCCCTCTAGTTAACTCGTTGGTGGCCAGTGCGGCCGGCCCCCCTCCCTCCCCTCTAGTTAACTCATTGGTGGCCAGTGGGCCCCGCCTCCCTCCCCTGTAGTTAACTCGTTGGTGGCCAGTGGGCCCCGCCTCCCTCTACTGTAGTTAACTCGTTGGTGGCCAGTGGGCCTTCTCCCCTCCCTCCCCCTCCTAATTAAAATCTCCCCCCCTATCATTGGTGGCAGCGGAGAGTACCGATCGGAGTCCCAGTTTAATCGCTGGGGCTCCGATCGGTAACCATGGCAACCAGGACGCTACTGCTGTCCCGGTTGCCATGGTTACTTAGCAATTTGTAGAACCATTATACTTACCTGCGAGCTGCGATGTCTGCGTCCGGCCGGGAGCTCCTCCTACTGGTAAGTGACAGGTCTGTGCGGCGCATTGCTTAATGTGTTAACTACAGGGGAGGGAGGGGGGGGGCGGCCGCACTGGCCACCAATGTGTTAACTACAGGGGGGGGGCTGCCCCCTGCTGCCTGGCAGCACCTGCCAGGAAGCAGGGGGCAGTCACGTACACAGTTCTTTTAGTATATTCTAACCTGAAGCGTCCCCATCACCATGGGAACGCCTCTGTGTTAGAATATACTGTCGGATCTGAGTTTTCATGAAGTGAAAACTCAGCTCTGAAAAAGCTTTTATGCAGACGGATCTTCAGATCCGTCTGTATTAAAGTAACCTACGGCCACGGATCACGGACACGGATGCCAATCTTGTGTGCATCCGTGTTCTTTCACGGACCCATTGACTTGAATGGGTCCGTGAACCGTTGTCTGTCCAAAAAATAGGACAGGTCATATTTTTTTGACGGACAGGATACACGGATCACGGTCTCGGCTGCAAAACGGTGCATTTTCCGATTTTTCCACGGACCCATTGAAAGTCAATGGGTCCGCGAAAAAAAAAATGGAAAACGGCACAACGGCCACGGATGCACACAACGGTCGTGTGCATGAGGCCTAAGTATGAGACCATAATACCTCACCAGTAATGTCTGAAATGCAAGTTTTAGCTGTTCACTATACTGTCTTGTCTATCAAGTGTTTTCTTGAGGCTCACTTGAGTTGGTTTCTCTGGAGATTCTTTACCAGGAGCAAGAGCTCTGCAGTGTTCTTCCTCTCCTTCCTGAATCTACACAGCAACTCCTCCTCCTGGCAGGAAGCAGGACCAGCCCAGTCCTGCCAAGAGAGGAGGAACAGGGTGGTTAGCCATGTTCCTGACAACCTATTGCCAACCATACTTCCCTGCAAGAATATATTGCCAAAACAATGATCAAAGCACAAAATTATAATATAATACAATCAAACAATTTGCAGATACCCCCACAGGTGCACAGTTTTTTTTTTGCAAAATTCTAAGTTTGACTTTTACTAAATGGTAAATGCAATTTTCAGTGAGTCATACACATTTTGGGTGCTCTGGTTCAGTATTTACTCACTCGTCACAAGGGAGCAAACACAAATTAAAGATATCTTTTGAAGGTTTTTAGCTGTAAACACATTCAGCCTCTTGTTCTCTTAGTCTAAGCAAAATGATTCAAAGTGCAATTATCCATTATGTAATCACACATATTCTTGAAAGTATACAGTGCCTCATGTCTTCATAATATCCTAAGACTGTCACTGTTTGGGAAATAACCCAGGATTTTACTTTTATGTGACAAGAAACAATTTTTCCTATCACATTCTTATGTGCAGCCAATATTTTAAGTCATATAATGACAGTAATATAGAAAATGCAGAATCTTTTTTATGGCTATCCGCTTACATAGAATCTGACACAAGTGGGCATATTTTATCACAACTGTGTGAAAAAAATGGGTTAGTGGCCTTGTAGCTGATGAGCGAGCTAAATGATCTTCAGCACATTTACACAAGCTAATTATCGGAACAAGCGTTCGTTCAGTCATCCCCCATTAACATGACTTTACATGTGGCAGTTTTTGTTGCAGAAATTTCTGAGACTGAAAATCAGTGCCCGTCATTTAAATGGGGGTGTTTTGGTGGCAAGCACATTGGAGCAGATTTATCAAAACTGCGTAAAGGAAAACTGTCTTAGTTGCCTATAGCAACCAATCAGATTCCAACTGTAATTTACCAAATAAGCTCTAAAAAATCAAAGGTGGAATCCTATTGGTTGCTATGTGCAACTAAGCTAATTTTCCTTTACACCAGTTTTGATTAATTTGCCCCATTGACTACTGCAGTTCCCATTCAGGAGAATGGAACAGATTTTCAGTTGCAGAAAATTTCTACAATAAAACCTACCTTGTGTGAAGGCGAATTCCTATTCCTCAACCTGTATAGAAAGCAGGGCCGGACTGGCCATAGGGCAGACCGGGCATTTGCCCGGTGGGCCGGGCCGCCTGGTGGGCCGGGCCGAACACAATCAGCCGGGCCGCTGGCTGAGTTTTTTATTTTTTATTTTATTAATGTGGCAGCAGCCGGGCAGGAGTGGAGATGAGCGCTTCCTTTGTGGAAGCGCTCATCTCCATATTCATCTGTATCGCCGTCCTCAGGACAGCAATACAGATGAATGGAGCAGGGGAGAGGCGTCTCCCTTGCCCATTACTCTGATAGGCTACAGGCACTAGGCCTGTAGCCTATAAGAGGCCGGTGCAGGCAGAGCGATGACATCATCGCGCGCGCCGCCCGAGCCGTACAGCGCGGGACACAGGCCGGAAGAGGCCTGCATTGCATCGCTGACAGCAGTATGGAGGTAAGTATATGAGTTTATTGTTTTTATTATTTAATTTTATACTATACTGTGGCAAGAAGGGCGGTGGGGGCCCTATATACTGGCACAATATAGGGGGGGGGCGGCACTATGGAGAAGAGGGGAAGCACTATGGGGCCATATATACTGGCACAATATGGGGTGGGCACTATGGGGCCCTATATACTGGCACAATATGGCGGGGACACTATGCAGAAGAGGGGAAGCACTATGGGGCCCTATATACTGGCACAATATGGGGGGGTCGGCACTATGGAGAAGAGGGGAAGCACTATGGGGCCATATATACTCGCACAATATGGGGGGGCAATATGGGGCCATATATACTGGCACAATATGGGGGGGACACTATGCAGAAGAGGGGAAGCACTATGGGGCCCTATATACTGGCACAATATGGGGGGGGTCGGCACTATGGAGAAGAGGGGAAGCACTATGGGGCCATATAAAATGGCACAATATGGGGGGGCACTATGGAGAAGAGGAGAAGCACTATGGGGCCCTATACACTGGCACAACATGGGGGGGCACTATGGAGAAGAGGGGAAGCACTATGGGGCCCTATATACTGGCACAATATGGGGGGGCACTATGGGGCCCTATATACTGGCACAATATGGGGGGAAACTACGCAGAAGAGGGGAAGCACTATGGGGCCCTATATACTGGCACAATATGGGGGGTCGGCACTATGGAGAAGAGGGGAAGCACTATGGGGCCATATATACTGGCACAATATGGGGGGGCCTATATACTGGCACAATACGGGGGCACTATGGAGAAGAGGGGAAGCACTATGGGGGCCCTATATACTGGCACATTATGGGGGGGCACTATGGCGAAGAGGGGAAGGAGCACTATGGGGGCATCTACTGGGGGCCCTCTATACTGGCACACATTATAGGTGGGCACTATGGAGAAGTGGGGGACAAGAGCACTATGAGGGCATTATATAGGGGCATTTAATACTGGCACCCATTTTGATGCCACTATGGGGAAGGGAGAAAAGGAGCATTATGGGGGTATCTACGTGGGGCAGTCTATAGGGGCATTTTATAATGCCACATTATGGAGGGCACTATGGAGACGGGGAAGGAGCACTATGGGGGCATCTTCTGGGGGGACTATATAGGAGTATTTTATACTGGCACAAATTATAAGGTCGCTATGGGCACCTAAGCTCAACTGGTGGCATTAAGTGTTTTTTGTAGTGGCACACAGTACGGGTCATTGGAACACATGAGGGCACTCTGGGGACATTGGCTCTACTGGGGGCACTAAGAGGAGTTATTTCTTTTTTTACTGCCACACAACGGGGCATTTGTTGTACTGGTGTACATTATAAGGGGGGGGGGTTCTACTGTCACACATTATAAAGTGAATTATTACTATCGGGGCATTATGGTGGGCTTTATTACAACTGGGGGACTATTGGAGCATTATTACTTGTGGGACACAATTACTGTTGGGGGCACTGTAGGAGCACTATTACTACTAAATGCACTCTGGCAAAGAAATAATTACTATTGTTGGGACTTTGGGAGCACCATTACTTTGGGGGCACCCTGGCACAGCATTAGCTTAGCACAGTTCTTTTTGCAGTATAGTTTTGGCGAGCACAGCTTCTCAGTATTGGGGGTGCATGATGGAATGTTAATTGGAGGATGATGGAAAAGTAGGAAACTAAGATGTCTGTCAAACTCTGCAGAGACGTGAGATGGCTGAAAGAAATGATCACGGTGGTCTGGTCTGAATGGAGAAGATGAAGAAAGAGAACATCTACATTAGAGGAGACGTCACTGGATATAAGAGGTATGGGGCGCTGTATTAGGCTACTTTCACATCTGCGTTAGTGATCCTGGCAGGCTGTTCCAGCTGAGAATTCACTAGATCAGGCACTGCTGGATGCAGACAGAATGCCCGCCAGCCCCATTAACTATAATGGGGTACGGCAGAGATCCGGCCACAATCTGGGAAAAATGCAGAGAATCAGCGGGACATAAACCGCTGCATGCTGTGCTTTGTGTCCAGTCGATTCCTTGCATTTTCTGCCGGATTAGGTGGCCGGATCGTACTAAGACCCCTAATGTCACCTGGGGACCCCTAAAGAAGCTTGTGTGTTGGCTGAAGCCTTCCTATCTGGTGGCTGGCGCTGCCTCTCAATTGTGCTTCCGGTTTTGGCTCCGCCCCTAGACTGCAAGGGGGTGGGGCCTGTTGGGGGTCATGTGATTGGGCTGCTCAGTCGAAAATGCCCGGGCTTATTTTTTGTCCCAGTCCGGCCCTGGTAGAAAGGCTTTTAGTTTTATGATATGCATATCATTTCCTTATCACCAAGATCGATGCTAACTTTTAAAGTTGCTATCAGTTCATCAAGTAATTTTGACAAAACATTCTTCATATAAATTACAAAGGTTTTTAAGCCAAGACATAATAATAACAAAATTATTGGCTATTCGGAATCTTTCCAATTTTGCTAGAGCACCTATTTTCAGACCCCCTGGCCCTGCTACTGAATTCTGAAGACCCTCATATACGTTGGTGTACCATTAGCCATACCGAGTGTGGGGAGCTCCAGACTGAAGGGTCCATTACCTGTGCTGAGAATCCCACAGTATAACTAGCAAGCATTCATAGGAATGTTCTTTTGCAATTATCTGGAGGTGTAAATATGCCACCGATTACCCGATGGATGAGAGAAACGCTTGTTCATCAGGTAGTAGATCATTCATGTAGTCACAAAAATGACCGTTTGTCAGCAGCAGATCATGCTGTCTAAACAGCATCTGCTGCTGACAAACTAGTCAGTATGGGGACAAGTGATGGCATTAGTGATCATTCCTCCCCATACTGTGGAGTAGATCTGCAGCCAGCCAGTCGCAGGGGCAACACGTGAGGTGCACGGTGGACCGATGAGGGACCACATAATATAACACACAGTTCATCAGTTTACTCACGGTTAGCAGAATGCCTCCCTGGGCTGGCAGCACAGTGTTGAGGTGGACAGCACGAAATCCTCCGGGGCAGGCTCTGTGGTAGGAAGCATCAGCCAAGATGGTGGTTGACGTGCCCTTGATGTTAGGGGTGCTTAGGGTGCTTGTTGCGGCTGAGGTTTTTGTCGTGACGCCAGTACCATTAATGGTGGTACAACCATAGGTAGTAATAATGAGGTAGACAGTGGTAAGATGCAACTCACATCTTTTACTTTGGATGTCTCTTGGTTGCAGCAGTACAATTATGTAGTCTCTAGATGGTACAGAGTTAATTCTGCAAATCCACTGTTTCTAGGCTTTTTAGGTTTCTTGGTTTTGGAGCAGTGGGTTAGGTATACCTGGTTCCTTTAGATGTGCTGGATCTATTCCTTGACTTCCCCTACAAGCTGAATATTTTAGACAGGAAAACTCAACTGTCTCTCAGAAGTATGGTGTGGCTGCCTGAAGCTATAAAACCTCCACCATGGAAAGGTGTCTGTGGCCCTAAATAATGGGTCTTATCACCGATAAATTCCTAGGGTTGCTTGTTTCTTTTCCAGGGAGGCAAACTCTTCTCCTACTGGTCAGGGATGCAAGTCTACAGTCCGGCTACAGAAGGAAAACGCACTTCTGCGCCTAACATCTGAGTATCACCTCCTAGCGAAGTTGGCTCCACTCACTAATCTGTGTTGCGAAGTCTTCACTCTATCTTTCCTCCCACTAACTTGATCTGACTACCTCAGATCTGCTCTCTTCTGAACTACATTTTTCTAGCTATCCTGATCATCATCTCCCTCACATCTCTTCACCACTAGGCGTGACCTAGGTATATACAGTATATAGAACCTGAACTTTATCCCCATCTAGTGGTGGGATGTATAAATTACACCTAATAGGCCTGTTAACAGGGATTTTGCAGATACACAAATGCAAAGTTATACATTACAACCTAGTGCTTTTAATAATGTAAAAAGTGCTTTTAAGCAGTGCCCACACACACGTAGTGGGACGCTGCAGATCGTTGCATGTAAATACATTGGTCTCCTGCACTGACGAGCAGGCAATTTCTGGGAAGGAACGTTTCCCTCCCAACAATCGCCTGCTGTGTCTTCCTGTGCAAGAGGACCTTAACTCTCTCTCAGCAGGTGATAGAAGGATAGTGTGAAAATAATATTTTTGCTCTATCCTTTTGTTATTGTGAGAGATAAGTGCGGAACACAGTGTCTGGCAGCTGCTTTTTTCCTCTCTTCCCATTAAATACCCATACACGTTAGTCCGAGCTGAATGTGCATGTGTATAAGGGAGTCAGGAGCGATAGTTATCAACCAAACTGTTGTTCAGCTAAAAGCTAATGAATGTATATAGCTGCATTAGATCAATAGAGGGTTCCATCATGTTCTATCATTTTTGCCGGGCCACAGAATGGACTTATAGATGTAAACAGCTCACTGTGCGCTGTTCACATCTTTTGTGGTCACATTGAAAGGAATGGGCCTGCATCTGATCCAAATCATACTGTTGTGTGCATGAGCCCTTAGTGAGTAAAATAAATAATGAGCATCTGTTGCTTTGAAGGATCCATGTCTGCACATTACTCAAGCAGATCACTAGTGTCAATGGTTAGGAAGCTTTCACACAGTCAGTGTTTGGTGATTTCCAAAAGTGATTGTGAGCCAAGAGTGGAGGCTACATAGAGATAATGATTCGAATCTGTTCTTTGTTTTGGACCTGCACCTGTTTTTTGCTCACAATTAGTTCTGAGTGAAGTGGAATTTGATCCAAATTTCAGGGAAAATTCGATTCGCCGCGAACCCACATTTCCTTGTAGTTTGTGGTAGTCGATTTTATCTGAATGGCGGTAAAAAAATAAAATAAAATTTATACTTACCTCATCTGTTTGAGAGGGAAGAGTCGGCCGCCACCATCTTGTTTGAAGATCTCGCACAAAATCCCGTGCGCGGTGACGTATGACGTCACCACGCCGTAATATCAATGTCAGATGCCGCGATCAGTTATGAAAGCGGCATCTGAGGGGTACAATAATGGGGGAAGGATGCAATCACCGTCCCCCTGTAATTGCACCTACTACTTACAAAGAAATGCGCTTCATGACAAAGTATTTCGTTCATCACTACTCACAATCACTGATGGAAATTACTGATCAAACACTGACCAAACACCAACGGCGTGTAAGCAGCCTGTCTAATGTTTCATTGCTCTTGTGTTACTGCTACAGCTGAACATTTGCTGGAAGTTTTTGGAAGTAGTTTGGTACAGTCCGAAATGCGTTGACTGGTGTGGGGAGAAGTCCTGCTGGGTGTTATTTTTGGGCTTTTAAAAAATTTTTTTTTTTTAAAAAGGCATGGTTTTATTCAAGACCCGAGTGCTGGACCCACTATTTTGTTTTAGCAAGGTATTTGCTGGAAATTAGGTTACATTCACACAACAGTATCTACCGTATTTTGCGTTCTGCAAAATGCGGATCCACCAAAAATACGGATGACGTCCGTGTGACATCCGTGTTGCATTAGTTTTTTTTTTGCAGATCCATTGTAACAAAACGAACAAGATTAGGACATGCTCTATATTTATTTGTGGGGCTCTGGAATGGACATACGGATGCGGACCGCCCACCGTGTGCTGTCTGCATTTTTTGCGGACCCATTGAAATGAATGGGTCCTCAGCCAAAAAATAAAACGGAATGGACACTGAAACAAAATACATGTGTGCGAATGTAGCATTATCTCCACATAGGACGGTTGAACACTAAGGGAACATTTTATACAAAAAGGATTATCCAAAGTGGACATAAATAAGGTACTGTAGTTCATTAATCAGTGGATTGTCAAGATTTTATTACCATGTGAGAATGCATCTGTTCATTCATTTCCCGCTGCAAAGGAAATGTACCATTCCAGCCATTAAAATAAATGTCTGTCCAGGTCAGCTAAAGTAGGTGTCGTTGTTCAGAAGCAGCTCTCTGTCTTAGCACATACAGGTGGGGTGTCTGTTAAAACATTTTTAATTGCATTAATACATCTCCCCAGACTGAATTTTAGGTTATATCCTCTAAATTGCATTTCTGAAGTTCTTGCTACTGCTGGAGGATGACTATTTGCATGAACTCAGAAGGAGGATTTCAGCATCTGAACTTTCTCTCTCCACTACGTCTGATATGATAATTTGATTCATTCTTTTTATTTTAATGGATCAAATGGGACCATAGCAGACATTTCCGTATACACACCATTATGATTAGAAGTGCGGTAAATTGAAATTTTATTGCAGCCAAAGATTCTTGCTGTTGAACAGCAAACTGTGAAGGTTTGCTTCGCTAAAGGACATACTGTAACACGCATAGATTGACAAGAGAAAAGTTAATGTTGGCATTCTAATAATGTTTACTATGCTGTAACAATATTGTATTACTTTTGGCAGAAAAAAAATAAATCAACTGTGAACTGCCAGATGACCATGGGTTTTGTCAATGAAATCTCCTTTGAAGGTTGCTCATTAAAAGAATTATAAATGTAGAATCAGCACGATTTTTAGGTCTCAGCTGCAGCTTAGTCTGTTGGATTCGCTCTTTATGCTGAAAATACCGTATTTAGAGCCACATATACCATTCTGTCCATTCGAAACACTACATAGTTCATTGTAGGCAGATGGATATTTTGTAAGGCCACCATGTAGATCAATTTATAAAGCAAAAATACTTCACTGACAAGTGCAAACAAATCATTTATGTAATATAATGCCAATATAAATGTAGTATACACTGATCAATGTGTTAGGTCTATAAAAGTGGCAAGCAGGAGGCAGTTTTGAGGATACTCTGTACTCCTATTTTTATTATCACTTTCATTTTACTTGTATAGGGATACATATTCAGGATACATCTGAGCAACCTTTCTTCTGGATGAGGTGCCACCAGGGGCAGGCTGAGAAGTTAAAGTGACCCTGGAAAAAATCCTAAATGTTGGCCCTATGTTGTAGGCGGGTGCAAATTGACAGACAACAATGCCAACATATGTAAGACAACAATTCTGTAATGCAGCACAAAATACTGCCCCAGCAGACTACAGTCCAGCATTAAATATTGCGGCCCCAGCTGCAGTGCTCAACTGTATTGCTGTGCTGAGGATAAATAAAGTTCCTTGCCAACTTCAACTGGGCAATGTGGTCAGCAACAATGACAGGAACATCATGGCCATGCTGCATTTGGGGGTAAAAACATGCTCCCTGTATGGTGCACATAATAACTTTAGTCAAGCAATGCTTTTTGAAAAGGTACAGTGGCTTGCAGAATGTGTTGGCCATGCTGGCTATGTCTGGGAGACTGTCCTTTTTTCAGCCATTCTTATGTGGTAAGGAACACCCTCCTGGACTTGCAACAATGGAACGGTTTGACATTTCATTGCTTGATCCACGACATTCAAACTTGCTGGAATTCCACCCTTCATATGCTAGAGCTTCTGTACAAGCAGTGCAAAGTGGTAAATGATTTCATCAAGCAACAGACCGCCTCAGCAGGGAACATGAGTTGTTTGGAGGTCAAGCAGCGGCAGCTCATCAGAGATGTGTGTCACGCACTTAGGCCCTTCAAATAGGCCACTCGATTTGTCAATAGGGACAAAAGTAACATTAACAATGTCACCGTCGATATTTTTATTAGAGGACATGCTCACACTGATGCAACAAGGGATGTTGTGTAGCTGTTGGGGACCCACATGGACAAAGCATCATGAAGGAAGAAAAGCAAGAGGAAGATTAAGAGCTACAACTTTGGAGGAGAAGAAGTTTCTTGTGCAGGAGGCTGAGGCTGATGATGATGCCGATGACACCAGCCATGATGACCAGTCATTCCAGTGGGGGACAGACCAAAAAACAACTGAGTCCTCAGGCACGCTGGGGAGCATGGCTAACTGTATGCTTGCTTGCTTATGTACTGACAGGCATATTATTACCATTAAATGGAGTCTGTAACCTACTTTTAAAACATGGGAGGAGCGATAATGTCATTCTCAGGAGGACATGGGCACCTTCATTTGGAGAGGAACGCCCCTGGGCACTTGCAGCTCATTTGCATATATCTTCAAACTTTATTTATTCAACATCAAATACACAGAAATAAGAAAGAAAAGTATAATCTGTTAACTGTTTATGTCACCTACAGGACAGTGATAACAGTTTAATATATCAGACAGACTCCCTTTAGACAATCTGATGACAACTCGATAGCCATGGTTTCAGATTCTCGCAATCAAAGGAAAATGGGGAAATGTTTTCCTTTTACTGAAAGGGATGCCAAATTGCTATACTACCAGGAAACACTGTGTAGTCAGCTTGCTGCAACTTTCGGTGAGAAGACGCCTTTCGCCCGTGTGTCTGACCAGGAGTCCCCTCTCTGAGTCACTCACCTCCAGCCATCTCTGATGCTACAAGCAGCAGAAGCCACTGCACCAGCATCAGCTGCTTGAAAAGGCAGCAGCGCTCACAGTAGCGCCACGGCCTTCTCACAGCTTTCACTAGTGCCATGACACGTTTATTGGCCACATGGCGTAGTTGCAGCTCAGCCCCATTCAAGTGAATGGGGTATTGATGTATGAGGATTTTCACACACTTCAAGCTAATGCCAATGAATAGATCTGTCATTGTCTGCCTGCCTACCATCAAATTCAGTAACATATGACTGCTGCTGTTGAAGCCACTGACATGTCTGCTACTCCCCGCTGCTAATCCTACTGCCACGTCCATTATCCCTACTGCCAACACCCAGTACCCCTATATAGCTGCCACTACTACTACTATTCTACTACCCCAACACATGCACACACACATTTTGTCTGTTCCATGCTGTGCTGCTTCTGCTGGTGCTACTATGACTGCCACTATTATCACTACACACCTTACCCATTCCATATTCACACTGTACTGCTTCTGCTCCCCAATAACAGGGAACATTTTTCCAGGCTTGTTCAGAACAAGACACTATTTCTTTTGACAATTACCACTTGTGTGTCTGTATAAAAAGGGCATACATTTGCCCCCATTAAGCAATACTTTTTGGACACTTGTCCCTACTGAGGGGCAGTGAAAATGTTTAACTATTGCTACAGCAATTAACCTACTGTTACTTAGTGCAATGTTGTGTTTTGTGGTTAAACATGTTTTTCCTATATTATATAAGTCCCTTGGCAGGTGTACAGGCAACTATTTGGTCAACCTTTGTTTAGCATTCAGGTTGTCAGGTTGATGGAACCAGGTTGACACCCTTTTTAGTTATTTAGGAGTCTAGACTGAAGAGAGCTACAAGACAGATGTGATAGAAGCTCTGCAGACAAGGTCTCAAACTCCAGAAAACTGCTTTCTGCGAGACATCTATTTAACAAAAAAGACATCTAGTAAAGGTCTATAACCTGCAAGGCCATGCGAGATAACCCCAGTAACATACAGACTGTTTATGGCAAGGGACCCTACTGCTCTGGTTGGCATATAGGGTGACATTTATCAAACCAGATATGTCTGGAATTTGGTGCAAAAATGTAGAACAACATACTGATTTCAGTGTTTTCTGGTACATTTCTGTGACATTTTGGAGCCATGTCACGTTTCAAAGAGGCCTATGTTTAAGGCTGAAAAGTGAGATTAGACCTAGATTATGGCATATTTGTTATATGTGTTGCTTGGATATGTCGCAAAAATTTGGCATCCTACACCAGGCAGCCCTCTGGTGTATTTTTCTAAACTAAGTCATACAACACAATACAGTTGCACCTAATACATGACAACTGTGCACCATCTCATAACTTTAGTGCAAAACCAGACTTAAAAGTGAAATGAAAATGATCTCAAAAGATAAAATGTTTTCCATAATGCTCAAGCACCTGGCACACTTTGATATAGACTGGTCATTTTTGTCTTAATCTTCACCCCTCAGTTCGGGAACTGCAGTAGGAATTAAGAACCTAACTGTTGCTTGGAAAGACTGTAAAGAATATGTAGAGAGAGAGACTTCAAATACTAACAACTCCATTGTTGTGTTGCCTGTACACTGCCATAGAGGAAATTGCTGCTCTGCAAGATACTCCTGTGATTTTGCTGCTACTTGTACTACAACTCTCATTTTCCACTCAGTAAAGAGAAGCTAATTATTGCAACCCATGGGTGTGATCAATGTCTCCATACTCTGCCCAACGTGCATCAAGGGCACCCCAACTACTACCAGGCAGGAGCCCCAATGCCAGGGTATGCCCCAAGGGAATAAAGGGTGTGCTCTCCATTCAAATGGCAGTAAGGCGCTCCAGAGGGAGGACTACTATTGGGAATTATGAGTACTACTACCCCACTTATGGCCAAAATCACCACTACCATCCTCAGCTGCCATTTCCTGGGTTGCTACAGAGACAACAAGCCACTGTTTTTAAACAACTTCTGCCCCCAATAAGGGCAAATTTTTGGGTTTCAAATATTAAAAAGCATAACAAATGTGACAGTGCAGTGTGTTTTTAAACACAGATAGAGGGCATTGCAACTGTGAATTTGGCACAGATAGTGCATTACTACTGTGAAAGGGGCACAGAGAGGGCATAACTACTATGAGGGGGCACAATGAGGGCATAACTACTGTGAAGGGTGCACAATGAAGGGATAAGTACTTTTAGGGGGCACAATGTGGGTATAACTACAGTGGAAGTTGTCCAGTGAGGGCATAAATACTGTGAGGCGGCACAGTGTGGTCATATCGACCGTGAGGGGGCACATACTGGACAAAACTACTGTGAAGTTTGTACAATGAAAACAATGCAACTTTTTTTGTGGTGGGGGGTGCCACAGAAAGGACCCGTCCCAGGTGCCAAACACTCTTGGCATGCCACTGGTATTGGCACAGTTTTAGGGGTATAAGAAGTTGAAGTCAAACAATATTTGCATGTAGCTGTACAGTAGGCCCCCAGAATAAATGCTTTACTGGTGGGCCCTAGGCACCCAAGTCCAATAGTGGAGTCATATGCCTATTTTCAGGCCAACTGGAACAATTTTGTTTTGTGTAGAATTGATTCGGCCACAAATAAAATTTTAGGAAAAGTGTGCCGAGTTGCGGCGCGCTCGCCTATTTTTAGCAGTCCCATTGAAATGAATAGGAAGTGCACTGTGCAAGCTCGGCCGCTACTCCATTCATTTATATGGGGCTGATGGAAATAGGAATGAATAGAGGGCAGTGGTACATGCGTGCTGCGCCCTCCTACACTTTGCAGGCTCCTTTCTAAGGATAGGTGCTGGTCCCAGATGTTGATATGCTCCCAATGTCTGAGGTGAGACAACCACTTTAATATTTATGTGTGCATATTGAGATATCTCTTTTATCAGAATGTGTTACAAAGCAATATAATAATGCTATTTTAAATAAAATAAATAAACACAAAAGTAATAAACCATTAGCATTGCATTTGTACCAGTGTCATTTTTTTTAATCATTTTAATTTCAGCTAAATGGTTACACACTATTTTACTTTCTGTTTTGAAACCATTTGTTTAAGTGATGGAGATTGATATTGCTTCTCTGTTGTGATATTAAGTAATTTTTGGCAGGCAACATTAATCCCACATCCTAACAGCCTTTAACATTTAAGTACAGGGACCACACCCCAGGAAATAGTTTAGCTGAGAAATCGAAAATAAAATTTCAGTGGGATTTTGAAAAGTCTTAGAGAAAATATTTAGCATATGTTACTCAAGTATATCATATAGTATATTATGTGATTTGGAAATATTCTAAATCTAATGTCAGTTGGTGCAGTTCAGCAATAATTACATTGAGATTGACCTGCATAACACAATTGCTTCACCATGCTTAAAAATACATTGCATTTATTTTAAGCCCTGGATATTTATTACAGATGATGTCACATTGTGTTATACATTATATTTTTCAGTAATGCTTTTTCATTAAAGGAGGGGAACAAAAACTGAAAGAATGTAATTCTAACTAAACATTGCAATGTTGTTGTCATGGTGCAGTGGCCGGGTTTGGTGTGGCCCTAACACTGCGCTGTTTCCCCCCAGACACAGTCGAGGTGTCACCACGTGTTGCTTCTCTCCGGAAGGGGTGGTAAGGCATTGTGCACCTCAATGGGAAATAAGTCCAGAGAGTCAGGGTCTGCAGTTAACCAGAGTGCTTCTTTACTGGAGGAATTCAGGTGCAAATCAATATAGGCGAGGCATAGGGCTGGCTTCTCCATTCTCCTCCCTGGCAGAGGAATGGTTTGATGCTGAGGAAAGGCCTGATCTAACTGTCCCGGTGGTTTCTTGGTCACAGAGCTGGTGACCCATGGTCTGTGGCTCAGCGTCCCCATCTCAGCATCTTCTTCTGGTCAATCATGCAGGCTGGCAGGAGTCTTCCCCTCCAAGCACTGGTCCCTAACTACAGCACACTAGGGGCTCTGACTGCTCTCCTTATATACAGTTTTAGCTAGACTAGAACCTTCTAGTGAGAGGGGTGGAGTGGAGAAGCTCAGCACAAACAGATACATTGTAACACTTTATGTCTCTCATAGACTTACATTAGAGCTTCAATGATATTCAATGGTAATGACACAGCAGTTTTTCCAGACAAAAACGAGTTTCAAGACTGAATTGCTAAAACCAGGCAGTCACAAGGTCAGTCTGTCTGCTTTTGGTGGTAAACAACATCTGGATTTTTCCCTCCAAAACATGCTCCTCTTTAAGCCTATGGTAGCTGTGGAATATTATCAGCTTCTCATTCAAAGTCCTAACAGTCTCTCAGTATTCATATAAGTACAGTAATAATAAACAGGACATATGTATATATATATATATACAGTACAGACCAAAAGTTTGGACACACCTTCTCATTCAAAGAGTTTTCTTTATTTTCATGACTATGAAGGCATCAAAACTATGAATTAACACATGTGGAATTATATACATAACAAACAAGTGTGAAACAACAGAAAATATGTCATATTCTAGGTTCTTCAAAGTAGCCACCTTTTGCTTTGATTACTGCTTTGCACACTCTTGGCATTCTCTTGACGAGCTTCAAGAGGTAGTCCCCTGAAATGGTCTTCCAACAGTCTTGAAGTAGTTCCCAGAGATGCTTAGCACTTGTTGGCCCTTTTGCCTTCAATCTGCGGTCCAGCTCACCACAAACCATCTCGATTGGGATCAGGTCCGGTGACTGTGGAGGCCAGGTCATCTGGCGCAGCACCCCATCACTATCCTTCATGGTCAAATAGCCCTTACTTTCAAAGTTTTACCAATTTTTTGGGCTGACTGACTGACCTTCATTTCTTAAAGTAATGATGGCCACTCGTTTTTCTTTACTTAGCTGCTTTTTTCTTGCCATAATACAAATTCTAACAGTCTATTCAGTAGGACTATCAGCTGTGTATCCACCTGACTTCTCCTCAACGCAACTGATGGTCCCAACCCCATTTATAAGGCAAGAAATCCCACTTATTAAACCTGACAGGGCACACCTGTGAAGTGAAAACCATTTCAGGGGACTACCTCTTGAAGCTCATTAAGAGAATGCCAAGAGTGTGTAAAGCAGTAATCAAAGCAAAAGGTGGCTACTTTGAAGAACCTAGAATATGACATATTTTCAGTTGTTTCACAGTTGTTTGTTATGTATATAATTCCACATGTGTTAATTCATAGTTTTGATATCTTCAGTGTGAATCTACAATTTTCAGTCATGAAAATAAAGAAAACTCTTTGAATGAGAAGGTGTGTCCAAACTTTTGGTCTGTACTGTATATATATATATATATATATATATATATATATCACAACATACATATAAAATGCAGTAACACAGTAATAAATAGTATAATTTAACCCTTTCAAGAGAAATAAAGTAAGAAGTTTTAACTTTACATAGGAAAAATAGATAAACGTCCACAAATGTCTAAACTTTAAAAGGACCCCCTGCTCCAGGTCACTACAGATGCACTTCCAGAATGATGCCAACGACAATCAAAGGGAACTAATAAACAATTTCTGTTTCTTAAAGTAAAAAAAAAAAAAAATGTTTTTTTATCCAGGTTTCACCAGTTCATTTGCCACTCGCTTGGTGTCCCTATTCCCTCATGTCCAGAAGTCACAGCAATTCCCTGTAAAACTGGTTATCACTGCAACTTCCACCATGTTACAACAGTTTATACAACAACATCATCTTATCTTCCTCATCCGCAGTTGGCATAGCAGTGACTTCCCTTTTGCCCTTCTAGTCATAGAATTGGTCTACTTCTCCCAATGGTTCCCCTATCCTAGGAGCTACATGCTATAGCCTATTACTGACTTCTAATGGTACGTAGCTTTCCACTCCTCCATGAATCCTAGCTAGAAGAGAACAACATTAAGGCTGGCCATACACTTTAGATGCCTGTCAGCTTTTGCTCTTGTGGATGAAGAAGGTAAGTAGGTTATTAAAAAAAAACATCTTTGGCAAGACAAATTTTAATGTGCCTATTTTTTTTTAAGTCAATAGAAATATGCATTGATTTCCATTAACTTCTATAGGATAATACTATTTCATTTTCAAACCATAAGAGATAAGTGACAATCTAAAAACTCTCTTTGCAGCTCTTGCACTGTCTCTCACATGACAGCAATGGTGGACAAATTGATCCACCCATCAGCATCCCTTCCTCTGATATCTTTTACACAACACCCAGTAAGATATATGGCTTTGTAAGAGCAAAAAGTATTTTTTTTAATTTTTTTAATTTCTAAACTTGATCTGGGACCATGTCCGTGATTCCCTTAGATGCCAATGCAAAGACCCACATGCATGCATGGCTAACAGTCCAAAAATGTTAGACTGTATTGGAATTGCAAGAAATGGACTAAAAATGGAGTGTGGGCAGTAGTGCATTTCTAGGTACCAAGTACCCATGCACACCATTTATTGGATATGGGGGTATATGGGTTGTTTGACATCAGCAAATGGTATTTATTGTTTAAATCACATTTTTATTTTTATCATATTTTTAAAGAATTTTTGGTGGTTATTTTTAATATTCCATGTAAATATCTATATTTAAACAAAAGCCTACAGTTTTCACATTGGCCCTAAGCCTAATAATAGGCTTCACTGTTTGGTCTCTACAGATAGCTTTACTGCAGTTACCTGCTTATCTGTACACAGAGATGATTTTATTACAGACAGGATTAGAATGACAGATTAGACAAGATGCACCATTCACAATAGGTGAATAACTTTTATTTCCTTGTATAATGACCTCTGTACAGGTCTCAGAGCATGCCTAGAAAACTCTCCCAAAGAAGTCAATAGGGTCTCCTCCTGGCCATTGTGTCTATGCACCATGGGGCTGCCGTAAAGCAATTTTCTTAATTCTTTTTAAATGCTGTTAAGAACAGCTCAGGCAATATGGCAGCTCCCATAATCATGTTCAGAAAATAGAATAAAAAAAAATCTGCAGTTAGAAAGAAAAAAAAAGGAGATGTGTTACTATCTGGTTTTAACTGGCATATATATATTTTTTTTTTTTTACATTTCCTTTAAAGAGACCAGCTATGTATGTACAGTATGGTATGAAGACTTATTGGTAATGCTTTATGGGAAAAGCATAAGTAAACAGGTTTTTCCCAAGGAAAGAGAACCATTTTTCTTGGGAGATACTTCTTTGCAGCTTATTCAGATTGAGAGATTTACTCTAAAGACATTCTCTGCTCTGGCTAATAGATGAGAGTCTTGAACATAGTCCTTCCCCTCCTTTCTCAACATTTTTCTAATAAAATATTTGGCACTAGGTTTTGGCACTAAACAAGGAAGCCTCTTTAAATACAAATATGCAACAAATGCTATATAACACCCAATTGCTACTTCTGTCATAGCAATGAAAATGTTAAAACATTTAAACCCGTGTCAGCTATGGTAGTTAACATAAATGTGATGAAAAGCAATATGGTAGGTACTTTGATTTGGCTATTCAAGTAAAACTTTGAATCCTGAGTCTTCTTTGATTCTTGTAATATAACACTTGTCTGTGTTAGCAATATACCCTATGAATGGTCATTCCAGCACATTAGCTCTTAACACCAACCTTTATGTGTAAAATGAATCATTCTAATATGGCTTCTTTTCATACAATTTGCAATGAAGTTTAGACAAGTATATTATACTTTGTGGGATTTGTCTTAATATCAAAACTTAACCAAGCACGCAGCTGATTCTTAAATATAGGGAATTGATGTTACGGTGATACATTAAGTGGATCGTAGAGTGAAATATCAATGTAGACACTGATAACTATTATGTCATGAAATACATTACAACCTCTAAAACAAATATCAACAGTACTTTCAAAAGTATAACTTGTAGTTATCCACTACATTGTAAAACTTCTGCAGAATTGCATCCAAATCTAATTTCAAGAAATTCACTCATCACTATTATTAAATATTAACAAACACAGGTGAAAATGCATTGACTTTGCCTGAGGAATATTGAGGATTGACACAAAAAATAAATCCAGTGAGCAATGAAAAATTACTACAGTGTTTGTAATTTTTTTTTTTATGCTCTGTACCATTCTTCACTGTCACAATATGATTTCTACATTGCATTAACTGGTTAGTGATCTTGTAGCGAGGGGCTGGCGACAAATGCTTCCTTCGTAGCGCCGCCGGCGCCCTGCGCATGGAGGGGGGCGAGGACGCAGCCTGCGTACTCGTCTCCATGGCAGCAGGCGAGCAGCAGGAGATCGGAGTGCCGATAATGATGATCGGTGCTCGGCTGTGTATTGTGACTCACCAGCCAGGGCTATTTAAACAGGCAGCCTTATGCCACAGGTTGCCTGTAATTGGTCCTCCTTCCTTCACTAGCGTATTCTGTATTGTGACCTTGTGTGTTTTGACCTCGGCTTTGAATCCTCCCTGGTATTGACCTTACCTCCTGGCTTCTGACCTCGGCTATGTTTGTGACCTCGACCGTGCGTCCTCCTTTTGCATTTATGTGACCTCCCGGCTACTGACCTCGGGTTGTATTTACATTGTTGTATTTTTTTTTACCCCCCCCCCCTGTGCCTGCCTGTCACTTTGTTTGCTGTTTTCTCCCATATTGTATTATTACTTTTAAGACCCTGCACGTACTCAGTTTAGGGACCGCCGTCTAGTTGTACCCCGTCGCCTACGGTGGAACGTGCAAGTAGGCAGGGACAGAGGTGTGGGTGGAGCTTAGGGCTGTGCCAGATCTTTCAATGAACAGTTCTCTCACACCAGAAAATGTGTCAGCTCTACATAAGCATCTGTAAAAAGATTTGTGCAGTCACGTTATAGGTAACACTCTCCCAGGGTAGATAACCTGTCACTAGGACAGACTGATTTAAGGAAGTCTATATGACAAGCTAATTGTATTACTAATGGGTACAATAATATTTACTTAACAGTTCCTCATAATGCCTCGCAAGAGGAGTGGAGAAGTGGGGTAAAAAAAATTCCTGGCTTTGAGCAGTCACATTCGATCCGAATTTCAGGAAAAATTAATTAGTCGCGAAGCCGAATTTTCAAGCGCTTTGTGGTAACTAATCAGATTTTTCCTAAAATGTCTGCTATACATGTTACAAAGAGAAAGTAAAAAGCCCAAGAACAAGGGAGCACCCATAATGCTGTGCAGCCAGCCAACCATCAGATAGCCAGCTCCTGCTTTGTCGCAGCTCTATAAAATGCCTCATGGTGCCCGGTCTCCACCATTTTCCAGTGAACTGAGCATAGGGACAGATGTGACAAACTGTTTTCAACAGTTCAGGGACTGCACTGAGATAGTATAGGGATATAATTGGTAGTCCTAATCCACACTATAGGATAGAGAGTCAGGGCCAATAGAAGAGTGCAAAATTGGCTAATAGATAAGCCATCCTATTACACCTTGCTACACTAATTGGGGTTAAAAAGTGTTCCAATACTACTGATTTTAGGTTGTTCACATTCTTTTTTACATAACTAATTCCATGAATCCTTGATTTAGTTATTATGGTTAAATTACGGCCTGATACTACAGATTTGGCTGGGGGGGGCGGGTTCACATTATTTTATGCATCAGTAAATTTGTTAATCCTTAATTGGGTAATTGGGGTAAAATTGTGGCCTGATACTACAGATTTTGGGGTGTTCACCTTCTTTTATACATAAGTAAATCTGTTAATCCTTAATTGTGTAATTGGGTTAAATTTGCAGTCTGATACTACTGATTTTGGGGTGTTCATGTTCTTTTATACATAAGTAAATACGTTAATCCTTGATTCTATTATTGAGATTAAATTGTGGTCTGATACTACAGATTGTGGGGTATTCACGTTCTTTTGTTCATTAAAAAAAACTGTAAATCCTTCATTGTCTAATTGGGGTGAAATTGCAACCTGATACTACTGTTTTTGAGGGATTCACATTCTTTTATACATAAGTAAATCCACTAATCCTTGATTATGGGGTAAAATTGTGGCCTAATACTACTGATTTTGGGGGGGGGGTTCACGTTCTTTTGTACATAAGTAAATTCATTAGACCTGGATTCTGTAATTGAATTGGGGCTCAGGTAGTATTGTATGCTGTCGGCTCTCCTCCACTTTTCAGAGAGGACAAGCTTATTGAGGACAGTCAGCAGTTACTGCTCAGCCAAGATTTAGAGGAGAGATCCAATGCTTCTTCTTGTAGGGAGCAGGTGTTGAGAGTGGTCAGGCATGTGGCCCTGAGACTGATGAGGGTGACATCGGCTACATCATCTTACTATCTGCATGTCACTGATCACAAGTAGGAGTCAGGTGAAGAGGAAGCTTCATCATCATCATCATCATAAGGGGATGAGGGTGGCAGCTTGCGCGTGAGACACTGGCTGAGCCAGCAGGGTGCAAGAGTGGTTGTGAGTCATCAGGGTGGCAGCAGTGTTTGGACTGGAGCCAAACATGCCTGGGGTAGACCGTCTGATACTCAGGAGCCTTCCTGTCTGGAAACAACTGGTGGTGTGTGGGTTCATCGAGGCAGCAGGCAGTCAGCACACAGTGGTGGGGGTTAAATGCCAACTGTAACTATGGTCAAGGACAATATATGTCCTTTATGGCCCACTGGGTAAATCTTGTTCCTGCCCAGCCACATTAGCAACTTGGCCAGGTGACGGCAAAGCTGCCTCGGCATTCTCAAGCTGTGAGTCCTGCGTCAATGTCCTCCTCTACCTCCTCATCCTCAGCCTTGTTCTCCACTGAAGTCGCAATTTAGAGTGCTCCTCCAGCATACCAACTATGCAGAGCATGGTGGTGTCACGCTGTTCTGCACCTGGTTTTCTGGGCGAAAGGAGTCATACCGGGGAGAATTTGCGTTACATCCTTCAAGAGGAAATCGAATCCTGGCTATCTCCTCACCAAATGAAGATCGCAACTATGGTCAGTCGCCAGGACTAGGGGATGAATGAAGTCATTCCACTCCTTCACGTCCTGGAGCAGATGGGGATAAATCTGTCTGGGCAGGGGACAGGAGATGTGGCATCTACATCTCACAGCCACCTGAGCACTGTGGGGGCATAACTGGTGGAGGAGGATATCCACACACAAGCAATGTATAAAGAAATGGGTGGTTTATCTGCACAAGTAACAGGAGAGGAGCAAGAGGAGTTGGAGGGTGATAAGGAGGACCAGGAAGATGACCCCGACACACTGACAGTATACAGTGGAGATGGAGGCAGGGAGTCCTTACGAGTCCCTTGCGCAAATGGCCAGATGCATGCAAAGTTGCTTTTGTATTGACAACTGTATTATCACCATTTGGCAGAGGGATGACTACTGGCTCTCCACCATGTTAGACCCTCGCTACCGGTACAAAATGGGGGCCTTTTTTCCACCTGCTGAGAGGGAGGATAAACTGAACTACTATCGAGACATCCTGAGCTGACTATGTGAGTCATCGTCCATCCTCACGAAGGTCTGACGGGGGGACCCTCTGCTCTCACACTCCACTGCTATGATGGCTGGAAGGAGTGGGGGGCAAGGAGCAGCACCAGGTCCATTAGCAGCAACTTAAGTTTTGAGTCTCTAATGAGCACCCTGCCACCCCAGATCCAAGATCCCCTGGACTACTGGGCAGCCAAACCTGATTTGTTGCCGCAACTGCCCGAGTTTACCCTGGACAAGCATTCCTGGCTGGACAGTAGTGTGGTATTAGAGCAGGCTTTTAGTGCAGCGGAGGCATAGTTACCCCAAGGAGAACTCACTTGACTGACCTTTGTAAAGATGAATCAGGAGTGGATCAGCCAGGATTTCCACACGCCAGTAACTGATGAATCAGACTAGATCATTCTGGGTGCCACATCAAAACATTGCGAAAAGAGGCCTTTTTATTCTGGCCACCTGTTTCAGCCACTGTTCTGATGCTGCCTGATACCACACACCTCCTGCCTCTGCTGCCAAATGCTCCTACTTTTTTCTTCTGTTACTGCCATCATCCATTTTACCCTTCTTTGGATCTGTCATGTTGGAAACATGAAAAACACAAAGGATCCTGTCTTTGGAGCATCCATAAGGCCTCCATCACACTGTCACTATTTTGCATCATTATTTTCTCATGATTTGGAAGCCAAAAGAAGGAGTGTTTTTTTTTGCCTTAGCAATACTGATCGATTACTGACCAAAAGCTGACCATTTTAAGGCAGATGCTCAAAAGACAGGATCATTTTTTTGGGGGTTGTTCTTGTGACGATCAGGAGAAGGGAAACACAAACTTACTGCTGACACCCTCTGCACTCTGTTATGAACCCTCTACTTGTATCAGCGTGTGAAGATCAGGTTCTGTACAAATCTGTGTGGAATCAGCTGACGGTGTAAAAAGAGTGTGCTGTTTCTCTGTATAGTAGAATCTTCAGCCACTGGTTAAGTCCTTTACCTAATGCTAACATTGACCTGTAAGGCTGAGTTTACACCAGGAGTGTTGCTAGAGTCTTAAAATATCAGGGGCCCAAGCCCCAATGCATATGGCCCAATTCTTTAAGTTGACCCCCCCCCCTCCCCACGTACTTTAGCACTGAAGACATTTTACTGTACTTGCTATACAACTATACAACAGCACATACCTCTCACAGGGCCTCCCAGGTGACGTTTCCTCTGATGTAGATCTTCTCTGTCATCATCTTCTCCTTTTGGTCCAGATAACTTCTTTCAGCCATGCCTTGTCTCTGCAGAGTGTGACACACAGACATGTTAGTTTCCTCACTTTTCTTTCATCATCCCACAACCTCGAGTCCCAACAGTCCCACTGCTGATCGATGTGCTCCTCAATACCCCCAAATACTATCCTGAAGAAATATTAGTGCCATACAGACAGTCCCCCCATAGTAATAGTGCTCCTCAAAGTCCCACCTATAGTAATTCCCTCAAAATTAATACTGCCCCTACAGTGCCCCCAACAGTGATAATGCTCCCCAAGAGTGCCTCCATTAGTAGAAGAGCCCTCCAGTATTAATAATGCCCTCACACAGCCCCCAGAAGAGATAGGGCCCCCCTATTGTTCCCCCAGTGGTAATAAAGCTCTCTACAGACCCTTCAGTAGTAATAATGCCCCTCATAGTTCTCTTAGTATAAATAAGGCAGGTCTATAAGTCACTCCTATAGAGTCCTGAGTGGTAATAAGAACGCCCAATGTCCTCTGATTTAAAATGCCCTTACAGTGCCCCAGTATTTATATTGCCCCCTACTGTTATAATGCTAACCCTGAAGTGCCCCCAGTATATATAATACTCCTGCAGTGCCCCTGTAGTTATACTCCTCCCTTTAGTGTCCTCAGAAATTATAATTTCTCAGCCATTTCACCATACAGTCCCATGTAAATAACACTGTTTGCCTCCACCAAAGAGTCCCATGTAAATAACATCACACCATCTTTCCAGCCCCCTTCAATATACAGTCCTGTGTAAATAATATCACTTCTCCCCCTTCAGCCCCTCCAATATACAGTCCCATGTAAAAAAAAAAATCACCACCTCCCCAGCTGCCTCCAACATGCAATCCCATGTAAACAACATCACCCCCTTAACATTCAGCCCATGTAAATAACATAACTCACTCCCCCAGCCACCTTCAGCATGCAGTCCCATATAAATAACATCACTCCCTCCACCAGCTGCCTTCTACATATGGTCCCGTGTAAATAACATCACTCCCTCCCTAGCCACCTCCAACATGCATTCCCATGTAAATAACATCCCCCCTCAAAATCCAGTCCCATGTAAATAACATAACCCCCACCCTAGCCACATCCAACACACAGTCCCATGTAAATAACATCACCCCTTCCCTCAGCCCCGTCCAACATTCAGTCCCATGTACCGTAAACAACATTACCCCCTCCTACAGCCGCCTTCATCATACAGTTCCATGTAAATAACATCGCCCCCTCCCTCAGCACCGTCCAACATTCAGTCCCATGTAAATAACATTACCCCCTCCCACAGCCACCTTCAACGTACAGTTCCATGTAAATAACATCATCCCCTCCCCAACCAGCTCCAACACACAGTCCCATGTAAATAACATCAACCTGCCCCATCCACCTCTAACATGCAGTCCCATGTAAATAACATGACTCCTCAACATTCAGTCCCATGTAAATAATATCCCTCCCTTTAGTCCCAGTTAAATAACCACAACTTTCAGCATTACTCTGCCTCTCACACTGAGAATTAATTCTTTCACTTACCTCTTCTCATGTAGCAGACCTCACCACAGCTTCTTCCCCAGGACTTCTTTTCACTGCTGAGCGCCATCCTCTCCTGCACTGGTCACATGATGATGACATCACAGGTCCTTCTCAATCACTGCCTTCAGTACTTATCAAATGGAGTGTGATGTCATCAGAGGTCCTTCAGTGCATTAGATTCCATTGTATTGCTGTCCTGACTGCTTGTCATGACGCACAGCAACTGTTTCACTACCACAGAGGACTAGCTATGTATGATTCTGCAATGCACAGTGATGTACACCGATATACAGGCTCCCTGCAGGCAGAAAATAGCTAATTTTATACGTGCTTCGTCACAAATTAGTTTGGAACTAATTGAATGTTTTGGGAAAATTTAGCAAAGCGTCTGAATCGAATTGTTGAAAACTTCGCTCATCTCTAATTATAACCATTTAAGAGACCTGCCATAAGAACAAAACTGTATTTACAATTCACACTGCCTTAGGCACTAAGATGGAACACACCCCATTTAGAGGCCTATTTACGCTGAACAACTATTGGCATAATTTGTTTATTTCTGAACTATTATAATGATAATTGATTATGGTCAGTGTTGGCAAAAGAGAAGATTAAGAATAAAACTAATTTTTATAGCATCATAATTGATGATAAACTATAATCTTATTGGTGCCACCATTGAAACATGTTAAAGGGTTTGTCAACTATTTTTATATTGATGACCTTTTCTCAGCATAGTTCATCAATATCAGATTGGCAGGGGGCCGACTCTCAGCACCCCCAATGATCAGCTGTTTGAAGGAAGCAGCCTTTGTACCAGTTCTGCCTTCTCTTGACTGTTTATCTTCACTCGCAACCGCAGCGGAGACTTCAGTTGAACAGGAAGGAGTCATCCCATAGAAGCGAATGGGACGGCATAGTTGTAATTACACCTGCTCACCACTTCAGTTGTGACGTCGATCAGGTAAACAATTAAAGGGTTTCTACCACCAGAAATACTGTTATGTAGCTGACTGACATTAGCGATGCGCTAATGTCAGCACTACATAACAGTATGTTTCTAACATTAGTCCCTGCAGCCGTTTTTGTTAAAAAAGCACTTTTATTATATGCTAATGAGCCTCTAGGGGCTATGTGGGCGTAAAATCAGCACCTATAGGCTCCGTCCACTCACCCATTATCCCACCCACGTCCAGTGTTCTGCCCGCCCCGCTCCTCTTGATTGATGCCACTGTTCCCTGCGTCGTTGACGAAATCTCGCGCCTGCGCCGTTCACTTCTGTCTTCAGCGCAGGCGCAGTGAGTGAAGGCCGCTCTCCTGATGCCGGCTTCCTCACTGTGACGTAGTCGGCGCAGGCGCAGTGAGGAATCCGGCACCAGGATCGCATCATTCACTCACTGCGCCTGCGCCGAAGACAGAAGTGAACGGCGCAGGTGCAGGATTTCGCCAACGATGCAGGGAACAGTGGCATCAATCAAGAGGAGCTGGGCGGACAGAACACTGGACGTGGGTGGGATAAAGCGTGAGTGGACGGAGCCTCTAGGTGCTGATTTTATGCCCCACATAGCACCTAGAGGCTCATTAGCATATAATAAAAGTGTTTTTTTAACAAAAACGGCTGCAGGGACTAATGTTAGAAACATACTGTTATGTAGTGCTGACATTAGCGCATCGCTAATGTCAGTCAGCTATATAACAGTATTTCTGGTGGTAGAAACCCTTTAAGAGAAGGCAGTGCTCATACGAACTCTGCTTTATCTTCAAACAGCTAATGGGAGGTGAGTGCCGGAAGTTGGACCCCCACTTAGGATAGGTCATCGATATAAATAAAGCGGTCAACCCCTTTAATACCACTCATAGTGATATTTCCACAAGTCATTGCAGGCTTGAGCTGTATACAAAGGACTAACAAATATGTGTGAACCATAGGTTAAATGGTTGTGCAAATCCAGCACATTGAAGGCTGTGTTATTATAGATATCAAAATGTTTTTTAGATAGCATAGTAGAACTCCCCCCCCACCAACATTCTTGGGGCTGGCCATAAAACTGTCAATGTCTTATTCCCAAAAACAGAACACAAGTTTTGTCTCAACAAAACCAGGGAAGAAGAACAACTTCGCACAGAGAGGAAAATACCCCTCATAAACCGTATCCTGGCATCAGGGTTCCCCTAGAACTGGTGGAACTGTTCAAAAGATCAGGCTGAGGATACCCTTAACCTGTAGAAGGGGTCATGTATAAAAACCCATTTATCAGAGAAAAATTGGACTTAATCCATAATTTGGAAGTGTGCTCACTCAGGACGGACTTAGGCCGTTTACCAGCATCACCTGGGTAAACGTCACTTCAATCAGGGCTCTGTAAGATGTAGTAATTAATGAATCCATCAAGCATTGCCTCTAAGCCCCTCCATATTTCATATGCATATGTGCAGAACATTATGACAAGTTGGATGAAGGTAGTATAAAGTTGATATGATGCCCACAAGAAAATATACCTTAGTGGACAACTTTTGAGCCTGTTCATGACATCAGAGAAAGAGGGGCAAATGTTGGAATCTGCAGACCTTCTTAAGGTGTGTGTCCTTTTAACAAATTGTCAATTCTTTGGGGGTATAACTCGTTTGATGATCTAGCCGAGTTCCAGGATACCACCAGGCAACCAGACTTCTATGTCTCATAAGGTATTAAGTTCTGTTTCTTTTATCTTTTTCATTTTCAAATTGTTATTTTGTGCTTTGTACAGTATGTCAATATATTTTTACATTTTGATAACTGCATTTTTTGTATGCACTGTCCTGTGGATATTAAAACTTCACTTTAATAAGAGCCTTCTTGTGTTCTAAATGATTCCATTACCTGAGAAGTATTGTTAAATATATTTGTGGTCATGGCTACGGCCAAGAGATATCCGAAGAACCCTAGGGAGAGAAACAACGGGAACAACCTAACCCAGCTAGGCGTGTCTTAGCTAACCTGACTAAATGGCTTGTTGTGTGCCCTAAGCCATGATCGTGGGTAGGCCTATAAGTGGGCATACCCTGTGGAAATGAGAAGATAAGGGAGGGAGGGTGGGGCACCTGAGAACACACGCCTGTGAGTGAGGCTGTGGCTCGTATATGAAGAGCCTCCGAACCTCCCACAAATGCAGGCTGACTAATCAGCCTTACCGACTTGTGGTCATGGCTACGGCCAAGGGATATCCGAAGAACCCTAGGGAGAGAAACAACTGGCACAACCTAACCCAGCTAGGCGTGTCTTAGCTAACCTGACTAAATGGCTTGTTGTGTGCCCTAAGCCATCATCGTGGGTAGGCCTATAAGTGGGCAAAAACCAAGCCAAGTAGGGTAGAAAGGAACTCGAATGGCATGTGCAAACTAATCCCCAAGCCAACTGCAAGGCGTCAGGGATCTAGAGTGAAAAATTCGGGGTGTATGAGGCAAGGCCAGGAGGAGACCTACAACCCATCTTGTGGATGACAAGGCCAGAGACAAGATGGACCGGGAATACGTTGTGAAATGGATCATGAAAACCAACTGAACCTTGTAAAGTTTTGGTTCTAGGGAGTACTGGCAATGCCCTAGCCTCAGGAGATCGTGGGACCGAAACCTAACTGCCTAGACTATGCAGGAATGAGGGCCAAAAAGAACTATGTAGATAGGAAGAGAATCCTTGAATAGTTCCCCAGACAACAGCTATCTGCTAGCCGTCGTTCGCGCATTGTTCTACTGTGTGCCCCTGAGAATTGGTTTAACGCTTGAGGCGTAAAGACCAACCTACTATCTGAATCTTCTGCCGTGAGGAAATGCTGAACCTTGTCCAAAACCCGATTCAACGTGGTTGTAGGGAGTCTGAGGTTAGTGCGGCAAGAAGCTACGAAGCCATAATATACAAGATTCTGTCTATGACCTCCCATGAGTGAGGGAATGCAATTGCAATGAAGCTACCTGCGAAAATGAATTCCTGGCCGTGGTAAAAAGGCAAAGACTTTGCGCGGGGACCTGGTTGACAAGATATGATCGACTACGATCAGAGACTGAAATGCTAGAGGGAATTACCCTCCTTGTTCCACCTCTGGCAGGACCTGAACGAAAGCATGATCAATTAAAGCAAGACGAAATATCTGCGTAAGATATGACAATGATGCTGTAGGGCGAACCGGACCAGTTTGCGGTCAAAACATAAAGTGAGCGATCAACATGGATTATTAGGAAATTAGGGAAGCAGGTATGTATGTGATACATACGGGCCAAATCAGCCCAGATGCACAGATGGACAACCAACCAGGTAATCAGCCCAGCAGGACTGAAAACAGTCATCGGGCCCCCGAAGCCATGGGGCTGAGTTTTTTTTTAAGTTTTTTTTTAAATCAAGAATTTATAACTATAATAAGTGACCTGAATAAGGTGCAGGTGAAATTAAACCATGAGCCTGACCGATGTGGCAGGCGATACCCAAGATAAACTACGTGGCCTGAATAACATGAAAGGCGAAATATTGTTATGAACGAAACCTGACCGAAGTGGAAGGTGACCCCAACATGAATTCAACTGCATGACCTGAAAAGACGAAGGGAAACGTGACCGAAATGGAGATAATAACGGACATTAACTAAAATGAAACCTAAATAACATAAGCTGGCAAGCAGGTAAAGATGTGAGTCATTCAAAACCAAAAGGATAGCTGCACAGGTGGACAGACAACCATTGGTCGGACCCTTGAAGCCATGGGGCCAAAGCAACCACCAGGGGCCCATGGGGCCAGGCAGCCGCCGGGATGCGAACCTTAGAATTAAGGATGGCTGGGGAAAAGATTGGGGCTTAACCCGACAGGTTTAGTAATCAACCGGGACTCAATAACCTAGAAAGACAAAGACATGGGGTAAAGCTTCTTAATGAAATGAGGCTGAAATGAACCGCAAGTACTAATCTGTAAAATATAAATGAACAAAAGAAAACTTCTGAAAGGTGTGCCATGGAAAATAGTATCAGATGGCCGTATGACCTACCAATGTCGATGACAATTGTGAAATCCTCTAAGCCAAGAGCCACTCCAGCGAGCCTCCTATGGTGGGAGCCATGCGTGCGAGTCCCTTATGGTGGGAACCATGCGTGCGAGTCCCTTATGGCGGGAGCCATGCGTGCGAGTCCCTTATGGTGGGAGCCATGCGTGCGAGTCCCTTATGGCGGGAGCCATGCGTGCGAGTCCCTTATGGCGGGAGCCATGCGTGCGAGTCCCTTATGGCGGGAGCCATGCGTGCGAGTCCCTTATGGCGGAAAAAAGTATCAGATGGCCATGCGAACTACAAGTGTCGGTGCCAATCGTGAGGTCCTATAAGCGAAGAGCCACTCGGGCGAGCTTCCTATGTTTTTTGTTTTTTTTAAATCACTTATGCAGCACCAGAATGCCTTGGGGACTTGCATAACTATGACCCCCTCCAACAGCATTCCTGAGACACTAACCAGCCTACAACCAAATCGTACCCCTAACAAACAAAACAAAACATGAAAAACGGTAATGGGCCCCCCGAGCCATGAGGCCCGATCAGTCATAGGGCCCCCGAGCCAGAGGGATGACATTGCGGTGACGATAAGTAATTAAAACGCAAGCTGGACCTGATGGGATATGCAGAGACTTGAATGATTGGATTGGCTAGAAGGTGGCCTAAAGAACATAACTGCCAACAGGCGTTGAAAATATAGACATTAGTAATCCGAAGCACGTGCATACATAAAACACTAACCACCGCGAACCATAAAACGTAAACATGAAATTGAAACAGAGATGGGAGAAAAACAAGAGCCTGAGGCATTGCAAGTTCGCTAAGAGAAGTCTCTTATCGTGACAAACAAATTAACAGCTTGTGAAAACATAGCAGGAAACTTACTCCTATTGGCCCACTGATCTCCGCTGAGGAGCTGTTTGGTGAACTGGGGCAGGAGACCAATCTGAGTGAATACGAACCAGAAGTAAAAAGAGACCAGTCTGAGTGAATATGAACCAGGATTAAAGAAGACAAAAAAAAATAAAAAAAATTCTCCCTGAGGTGAACAGAAAAGTAGGCCTATGGAATGTAACAGACCACCGAGGAAAGGAACGTAAGCCTGAAAAGAATGCAGTTATGTTTGTCGGGAGAGAGGTACCAGAGCGGTGGGTGCAGACTGCCCCGGTGAGATTATTGAGTAAAACCATGACGTAGCAATGAACAGGAGAATGCAGCTTTGAGTGGAAGCAGAGTACAACACATGATGTAACAAATGGGTGAATGGAGCTTTGTATGTGAGTGGTACCTAAAAAACATGGTATGGGTAAAGCATAAACGTGGAGGTGCTTTAGTTACAGGTGTGCGATCCGGTTCATACGCGTTTCGGGAACTCTCCTTCCCTTCATCAGTGAAGGGAAGGAGAGTTCCCGAAACGCGTATGGGCCGGATCGCACACCTGTAACTAAAGCACCTCCACGTCTACAAGCATGGCCATGCTGTAAAAGGATTGAAGGACTTTTTCAATAACTAGAAACATACCGGAGATTCACTGTGCCCTCTCTGTTGTATCAGACGAAATCCCGTTTGGAAATCTCGTGAGATCTTGGGTAAGTCAGCTGCAGCTGAACAAAGTCAGACGCCGGCAGTGTCCCGTGCCGCCCGACTCACATTGGAAACAGACCGTCCACAACGAGGGAGGTAAGAAGCCTTTATACACAAGCTCCAATATTCACAGTGATCACGAGACTTTGAAATACTATCCAGCATAGCCGGTGCAGAAAACCGGCACCCAAGGTTTGGGGAATACACAGGAATCGAATGTATGCAGTCGACCAGAGACTGAAATAGGATATCTACGCAATCCATTTATATTGAAATTTTAATACCAGTATATACTGTGTGTGCAATATCTGTGAAACTTAACTGTGAGTAGAGGTCGCCTGATAGGAGAACCTAAGCAACCTCATCAAATAAGCAGACTTTCAATATATGATATCAATTGGTATATAGTACTCTGGTCCAAATACTACTAACTGCCTAACTGGACTTCAATACACTGGAAAATCATCCCAATTATTATTAATCTGTGGTATCAACTGAAGTGTATTACATTAAGCACATTCAGGTTTTATGGTATTTTATTTTATTTTATTGAATGACTTGATTTTATGTATATACACGTGTTTACTTATATTGGATTTAATTACATTTTATATATTCTATGATACAAATGAAGTGTGCTCGCCCATCATTTTAGCTTTACCCATTTATTTCTCTGAGGGTGGGTGTCCCTCTAATTTGGGCTAGCAGCACCTGTTCCACAGTTCCGTCCAGAGTGAGCCACCGCTCCACTGTTTGTATAAGAGTAGGAAAGTGCTGGACAGTAAAGACGTGCGGATACAGCATAAGACATGAAATAAAAGCTGAAAGTGTAAATGCCGCTCAGGATAACAGCAGAGCATAAAAGTGCAGCAGGGTTTTTAAGTACATGGAGCAGTGATATACGTGAAGTCTAAAGATGGTGGTAGCGGGGGGAGGGGGAGACACGTGGCAAGGAACAGCTACATCAAGAGGCCTAAACAATAACAGCTGCGTCCGATCTCCTAACATGACGTCACGTGCAGCCCGAGTAACTCTTCCTTTTCAGCAAACCGGCTGAAGTAACTTTTCATACGAGACGAACAAAGCAAAGTAAAACTTGCAAGATTTATAGAAACTAATTCCTATTACCAACAAACAAAGTTGAAAAGAAATAGAAGTATTTAGCCCCAACGAGCAAACCTGAGGTAGCAGAATCTGAGGCGAAGCCTCCCGTTTGCTCCGACCGGCCAGGAGAGACGGCCCCGACCCAACCTACTTACGTAGTATGGCGCGTGCATGCTACGGTAGCAGAGAGCAAAATAACAAGCTCTATTCTGGCTCCATGCTGCAAAGAAAGACCCCTACCACCAGAGAAGCTAGTTTGCTAATGACACCCAGCGGCAGCTGTGCACCTGATAACACACGGCTGTGGCTCGTATATGAATAGCCTCAGCCCCTCCCACAAATGCAGGCTGACTAATCAGCCTTACCAACTTGTGCATTAGCCCTGTGAATGCTAGAAAGCAGAGTGGATTTAAGTGGGTAAGGGTCCATTCACACGTCCGCAAAATGGGTCCGCATCCGTTCCGCAATTTTGCGGAATGGGTGCGGACCCATTCATTCTCTATGGGGACAGAATGGATGCGGACAGCACACAGTGTGCTGTCCGCATCCACATTTGCGGTGCGCAGCCCCGATCTTTGGGTCCGCAGCTCCGCAAAAAGATAGAGCATGTCCTATTCTTGTCCGCAGCTTGCGGACAAGAATAGGCATTTCTATGGGGGTGCCGGGCTGGTGTGTTGCGGACCCGCAATTTGCAGGTCCGCAACACACCACGGACGTGTGAATGCAGCCTAATTGTGAGTTACCTAGTTCAAGGTGTCTTGTCTGCCTAATATGACAGTGGTGGAAGCTAAGATCCCATAGATGTGGATGCCAGATAGCTAAAGGTGGAAGAGTTAGCGTAACCCTGTTGCTTAAAGTAGTAGAGTGTGAGGGTGATGTTAAAATCTGGGTGACCCTTTAAGCTCCCATCCTGAGTCTAAGTTGTGATCCTGACTAGAGATGAGGAAATCAAAGTTGACAAAGTGGAATTTGATCCGATTTTCAGGAAAAATTTGATTGCCACCGAATCCGAATTTCCTCACTAAAATGGCTGCACGTGTGAAGACATGGATCAAGGAACTCTGGGAACGCGGGAACACCCATAATGTCATGCATGCAGCCAATCAGCGGCCAGCCAGCCCTGTGATGTCACATCCCTATAAATAGCCTCAGCCATCTTAAATTCTGCCATTTTGCAATGTACTTAGTGCAGGGAGAGACGTCAGCAGGCGCTAGGGACAGTGCTAGGAAAGACTTCATTGTGCTAAAAAAAATTACTTACAAGTTCAGGAAAAGATTATTCAAGGTGTAGGGAAAGGAAAGGGAGTAGTGTTGACCGAGCACCGAAGTGCTTGGGTGTTTGGGTTCTCGGGTTGAACACTTCGGGATGCTCGGGTGCTCTACCGAGCAACCGAGCACAATGAAAATCAATGGGAGAACCCGAGCATTAAACCAGGCTTCCCCTGCTCTGAAGAGGGGAGGGTGCCTGGTTCATAGGAAAAGGTCAGAAATTGATGGAAACACCACCGAAATGGTTCGGGAACAGCATGGGGAGGATGTCTGGATGCATCTTGGACTCCCAGGTCGCTGCTGGGAACGATGTTGTCCGAGTAGTACGGCACTTTTACAGACTGACAATAATATGCACAAAACCGAACATAAAATCGATTTTAGAGGAAAAATTGTTAGGAAACATTCTTTCCTGTATATTTACTTGTATATAAAGTGCAAGTGCTGCCAAAAATTACAAGAAAGAGGCACTCCAATACAATCTGTATATCACATAAAGGAGGGCCTCATTCACATTGTGGTATAATTGTTAAGGCAGTGGGACTCCTACACTCAAAAAGCCTATGCACTAAGTGAAAGGGTTTCCAAAAATTACAAGGAACCGGCACTCAAATACACCTTTTATTACACATAAAGGAGGGCATCATACACCCTTGAAAAATTATGATTGATGGCCTGCTGGTGACCCTCAAAAACATTAAGATCAAGGGCCTGCTGGTGACCCTCTAAAACATTACGGGCGAGGGCCTGATGCTGAGCTGACCATCTAAAACATTAGGGGTGAGGGTCTGCTGCTGATCTGAGCATCAAAAAAAATATGGGCGGGTGCCTGCTGCTGAGCAGACCATTGAAAAAATTATGGGCGAGGGCCTGCTGGTGAGCTGACCCTCAAAAACATTATATGAGAGGGCCTGCTGGTGAGCTGACCCTCTAAAAGATTGTAGATGAGTGCCTGCTGGTGAGCTGATCCTGTAAAACATTATATGTGAGGGCTTGCAGCTGAGCTATCCCTCTAAAAGATCTATCCCTCTAAAAGATTGTAGGTGAAAGCCTGCTAGTGACCTGACCCTCTAAAACATTACATGCAAGGGCCTGCAGGTGAGCTGACCCTCTAAAAGATTGTAGGTGAGGGCCTGCTGGTGAGCTGACCCTCTAAAACATTATATGCGAGGGCTTGCAGGTGAGCTGACCCTCTACAACATTAGGAGCGAGGGCAGACTAATAAGCATGTTGATATGATGGAAGAGGAGGAGGAGGACGAGAAAAGGAAGATTGAACCCTATACCCTTTTTTGTGTTGGAAGGGGTACATGGTAATACAGTGTATTCAGTACATTATAAAAAACACATTTAAAGTGCCTTTATATTCAGCCGCTTTCTTCTGGTGGCGTAGAGAAGTCAGGGGCAAATTCAGGCCTTGTTCATTTTTATAAGAGTCAACCTGTCAGCATTTTCAGTTGACAGGCGGATGTGCTTATCAGTTATTATGCCCCAGCAGCACTAAATACCTGCTCTGAGAAAACGCCGGCGGCAGGGCAGGCCAGCACCTCCAAGGCATAGAGCACCAGTTCGTGCCACGTGTCCAGCTTGGACATGCAGTAGTTGTAAGGCACAGAGGGATCATTGAGGACGCTGACACGGTCTGCTACGTACTCCTTCACCATCTTCCAAAATGTTTCCCTTCTTGTGACACTAGGCAATGCATCAGCGTGAGGGTGCTGGCGGGGTGTCATGAAACTGTCCCAGGCTTTGGAGAGTTTTGCCCTGCCTCTGTTGTAACTGCTGTGTGTTCCCCTCGTCTCCTCTCCTCGGTTGCCGAAGGAACTACGTAGGAAATTTTTGGAGCAATTTTTCCACGTGGACCTTCTGGTATTGCACCATTTTGCTCGTCCTCTCCACCACAGGAATGAGAGAAGTTCTCTTTGTAGCTGGGATCGAGATGGGTAAACAACCAGTAATCTGTGTTGTCCAAAATGCGTAAAACGCGTGGGTCACGGGAAAGGCAGCCTAACATAAAGTCAGCTATGTATGCCAGAGTCCCAACATGAAAGACTTCGCTGTCGTCATCAGGATGACTCCCTATGCATGTTACTGCAAGGCACAGTGTTCTACACCACTATAAAGGCTCTCTGCAGCCAGGAAATAAAAGTTTTTTAACGCATTCCGCCACAAATAAATTCAGATCGAACAGAATTTTTTTATTTTATTCAGGGAAATAGCTGAATCGAGTTTTTTAGAAATTTGCTTATCTCTAATCCTGACATTGACCTATCCTCAAGATAAGTCATCAGAGTGAGAGTGCTGCAGCCTCTTTACTGTTTAACTGCATGCTGTCTAACTTGTAGCAGCCTTGCAGTGTAACTATAATTGCTCGTCCCATTCAAGCAAATGGCAGTTGTAGTTTCATTGCAACGGCGCTGGAAGTTAGACAGAATGCAGTTAAACAGTGAAGAGGCTATAGCAATCACATGAGTACCACAGCCTATTCAAACAGCTGATTGGTGGGTGTCCCAGGAGTCGGACACCAGCCAATCTCATATTGATGTCCTATCTTGATTATGAGATTAGTGGTGCTCTTCGCCCCATATGAATGGAGTGGTGACTGAGCATATGCAATGCCAGTCCATTTAAAGATTACAGTACTGATGAAGATAGCTGAGTACTCAGCTCCGCTCCAGTATCTCTGGCATTTCTTTAGAGTATGAGTGGAGCCGCAGTGCTAGCATTCAGCTACCGTATCTCCAGCAGTCCTTTAGAATATGAATGCAGAAGCAGTGGGGATGCTCAACCATGCTCCATTCAAATGCGAAAAAGGGGAGTCGTGTTTTTGTGATCTGAGAGGGTCCCAGTGATCATACACTTATGGCACATCTTGTGTCATTCTGGGGCATCCCTTTTAAGTGAAAGCAAGGAATAATCAGAGAGAAAGGTATGGTAGGATGTGCCAAGATCACTTTAGAAGATGCAGTTGTTGTAAATAGAATAGTGGACATGTAAGGGTATGGAAAGGAAGAGATAAGCCATTAAGTGCTCTAGAGTCAAGGGGATTGCAAGGGGCAGTTGTATCCATAAGAATCCTTTGTTTAGTGGCCATTATTAGACTAAAGGACTTATACATGTCAGTCAGGACTTAATGTGGGGGAAGTCATGGTGAGCAAACAAGGTGAGGTCCAAAAAACCTGTATGTAAAACAAGGTTATCTCAAAGCTGGTGGGAATCTGACAGAGTAGAATTCAATTCCGAAGTATGTCTGTAAACCCCCAGCATATTACTTGTCGGTATTGGACAAGCATCAATTCAGCTTCGAAGGTCTTAGACATATCTAAGAGCAAAGACTATAATTCCCTGAGCAACTACCTGGCAAAATCATTTGCAGGAGAGACAGAAGAAAATTAAGTATGTGCCATTAATATGATGTTGTGGAAGAAAGTGGTACAGTAAGTGGTAAAAAGGCTTTGCCAAGGTAAAGGAGTGTTCTGGATGAAGGGATCTTGGGAACTTTGGGATGTTCCCTTAACAACCTTTACAGGAATATTTGTGTCATTTTCATGACTTTTGCAAATGTAGCAGCTTTTGTATGTCAATAAGGGCTCGTTCACACTACCGTGTGAAGCCCGTGCCCGTATTGCGGACCGCATATTTGCGGATCCGCAATACACGGGTCCCGTTCCGTGGCCATTCCGCATCACGGATGCGGACCCATTTATTTCAAAGGGTCCGGAGATGCGGAACGGTGCGGAACCAAACCGCGGAACGGAACACTACGGAAGCACTACAGAGTGCTTTCTGATGTTCCGTTCCGTGCTTCCGCACCGCAAAAAGATAGAGCTTGCTCTATCTTTTTGTGGAACGGAGGGATCGTGGACCCAATCAAGTGAATGGGGCCGCAATCCCTATGCGGCTGCCACACAGCAGGTGCCCGTGCTTAGTGGACCGCAATTTGCGGTCCACAGCATGGGCACGGGCTTCACACAGTCATGTGAACGAGCCCTAACATGGTTGTGTTTTTTAGGCTATTTCAGTGAAGGCAGAATCATTTTGTAATTTTGTTTTTATTGGTAAGATATTTACTGCGCTTAAATATAATCAGATACCTCAGCATGGTGTGGATAAAGTAAACACTAGCCTTGATAAACCTTCGTCATGGTTTTCTACTAAATAATTTTGTAATTTGCATTCTCAGTTATTAGTAATCACTTGTTCCTGTGATTTATGCTCTGAAACCTGCTTCTTATGAATGTAAAGTAGCTTTAACATTGAACTGCCTTATTTGACAGGACCAATATGCCTAGAAGGTGTACATATTTGCTCTCAGACACAGCTCCAGCCATTTATGTAGTACATAATTAAATGTTTCCTATATGATGCTGCTATTTTATCAACCCTGTTTTTATTATGTCCAAACGGTATGTTGTAAAAGTCCATGTAAGTTCTAGTGTAATGTGTTTCCTTTACAGATCCATGTGCACTGATATACCTTTACTGTAGTGCATGGATGCTAAATGTAAATACAAAAATAAACCCTAAGTAGTCTGTTCACACTGGAGTGTTGCAGTTTCAGAAAATAGATGTCAAATCCTTTCACAGTCATATAAAATGTCTAGGATCCAAGTTTCTCCAGCTACATGGAATGAAAAGGAAGCAAGGAAGGAAGCACCACACTCAAAGATGACTAGACTTCATGTATATTGATCCACAAGAATATCACTTGTGGTTGCTTTGGTTAAGTCATCCAAAATCCTGAAGCAGATAAAAAATGGAATAGCTCACAATAGTGAAATACTACAGCAAATATAGGAAAAGGCAAACAATTTATTATACTCACAAAAGTACATAAAACACAGTCATATCAATAAGACAAATGTGAAGCCAATAGCACGACTCAAGTTTCGCTCATGCTTTTTCAGGGACATGAGTAAAACTCGAGTAGTCAGGAAATAATCAGTGCTATTGACTTTACCAGGTTTTAATATTATGGATGATGACCCTGTCCACCGAACAACTTTTGCTAGGTCCTTTACTATTTACAGGTTCTTTAGAGGTGAGAAAGAGAAAACTATTATTCAAATCTTTATTGCAAAGACGTGGTAATCAAGTGAAAGATTCTATGGTCTTTTTTTATACAGATCAGAGCAGCAATCTGTACAAAAAAAGGAAAAACACTCCTCACTTTTTAATTGTTTTCCTCTGATCCTGCACTGATCACAAGACCTTCATTGGTCACAACCTCTGCAACCTGTTTCTGGCCTCAGTATGAATGTCATGTGATTGGTTGGAGCAGTCAGAGAGATAAATATAACACAGGGATCTCAAGTCTCCCGGAGGTTCAGGGAGTCTCCCGCTATTAGATAGCGGCTCCCTGACACCCCATGTGAGACAATATAGAAAGGTTTACTGATAGCAGAGCAGAGAGATAAGAGAAGTGACAGGACAGAGTTTAGATTACAGGTTGAATTAACCCTTTAGTGTCAAATTGGCTTCTCAAGGAGATATATATGTTAAAGGCATCCCTTCTTCTGTCTCATTCAGTAGCTATAGAACTATTGAGAGAGATAAAAAATTTTTTTAAATACATTTACACATTTAACCCTCCATTTTAATTATATTATTTACCCCAGTGTTAAATTCACACCCCCTGGATGCTTTAATCATATATATAAATATGATAATTTGGGGCAGGGTAATGAGCCCAGTCCTCCACACCATAGAGCAAAGTGTGCAGATACTGCATATGTTTGGAAAATGTAATAAAAAGTTTGTGAAAAAAATAAAATAATGAAAACCTCCCTGAAATGAGAAGTACACCTCCCTGAAATGAGTTTTTGCAGGTTGGGATGTCTGATAACATCACCACTGCAGGACACGCAGAGCATCAATGACCAGTGTGCTGGATAGATAAAGGGTGAAAAAGGCGAGTCATGTTTTTTCTATGTATTTTATGCAGGAATTCCTGCATTGGGTTTGTGTCTGGTATTGCAGTTCAGCTACATTTAAAGGGAACCTGTCACCATGAACATGCAGTACAATCTGCAGGCGGCATGTTATAGAGCAGAAGTTGCTGAACAGGTTGATTTATTCACTGAAATCACTTCTCTTTCGATAATTTGGAGTCATGTGGGTGGCCTTATCAGTGATTGACAGCTATATCTGTATGCACACTCATAAGGGAAAGCTGTCGTTCACTCAGTGAGACCACTCACATGGCTCCAAAGCACAGAACAAACTGGATTTCAATTAGTAAAGGCAAGCTATACTGAATATTTTCATACCAAAATATACATCCATCTGCTTAGTTCCTCAGCTCTATAATATGCTGTCTGCAGCTGAAACATCTCAGTTTATGGGGATAAATTTCCATTAAGTGAAAGGAGCTTAGCTGTAATACTAAAAACCTAAAATATGCTGCTCGCAGACTGCATTTCTCAGTTTATGGTGATAGGTTTCCATTAGGTGAATGGGGCTTAGCTGCAATACTAAAAACCTAAAATATGCTGCTTGCAGACTGCATTGCATTTCTTGATGAGGGGTTCTCTTTAACAGAGAAAGTACTTCTGGTTGCAGCATAAAGGACAACTTATGCTATCTGCTTTCTGTGGTTTGGAACTCATTTTCCTGACCATTGTATTCTGTTCATGTGCTGGATAATTTTACATAATATATAAACCCTTATCTCAGATATTGCTTGCATTTGAGAATGCTGAGTGCTCTTCACTCATAGAATTATTTTCTGTATGATAGCACACTTTCAACTGTAGCAGGCTAGCCATGCCTAAATGAGTAATTAGAATGACATGTTCATCATGGGTTTGTAATGATGGAAACAAGATCTACACAAAATATAGATATCAGGGCTGTATGTACAGTCAGGTCCATAAATATTGGGACATCGACACAATTCAATTTTTTTGGGATCTATACACCACCACAATGGATTTCAAATGAAACGAACAAGATGTGCTTTAACTGCAGACTGTCAGCTTTAATTTGAGGGTATTTACATCCAAATCAGGTGAACGGTGTAGGAATTACAACAGTTTGCATATGTGCCTCCCACTTGTTAAGGGACCAAAAGTAATGGGGCAGGAACAGCATGGGGAGGATGTCTGCATGCATCTTGGACTCCCAGGTAGCTGCTGGGAACGATAACGAGACTTATAAGTATGTTGATATGATGGAGGAGGAGGAGGAGGACGAGAAAAGGGAGGTTGAACTATATACCCTTTTTAGTGGTGGAAGGGGTTGTGAGATAGTGACAGATCTCACAGTGGTGACTGGCAAGGAAGGGGTGGATATTGCGGTTCACACCCCTATTCCACCAGGTGTACAATCAGTCTGGGGATAACAACACAGCCCAGACTGTCAGTCAAAAAAGAGTGAGATCATGGAAAGGTGTTGTTGCACAGCCTGGGGGCTGGAGGACTTGGGGAGCACAGAGTGACACCTGGGAATGGGTTGAAGGGTCCTAGTCGGGCGGACTAGAGAGCCCAGCTTCCCCAAGGGACTTTTTATTTGCACAGCCTAAGGACTGGAGGACTACAAGGTGGGAAAAGCCGCATGTACTTCACCTGTGTGAACGGGGCTTAGAGGTGAGTCAGGGAATACCTCTGTTTAGTCAGGGCCCAGCCGGGCAGGTATTTATTTTGTTTTAGTGTATGTGGGAACCTCACCCTACCCAGTGGTGTGTAACTGTGCTGTCCTGTATGCGAAGAATTTCAAAATAAATGCAATGTTTGGCCCTTAATCCTGCGGTGGATGAAGATCATTGTGTGAATGACACCCGGATAAGAGCTAATCCCTACAGGGTGCATGGGAATACAGTGTATTCAATACACCATAAAAGCCACATTATGAGTGCCTTTATGTTCAGCCGCTTTCCTCTGGTGGAATAGAGAAGTCAGGGGCAATCCAGGCCCTGTTAATTTTTATAAGAGACAACCGGTCAGCATTTTCAGTTGACAGGCAGATGCGCTTATCATTTATTATGCCCCAAGCAGCAATAAATACACGCTCTGAAAAAAAAATGCTTGCAGCGGGGCAGGCAAGAACCTCCAAGGCGCAGAGCACCAGCTTGGACACCCAATAGTTGTAAGGCATAGAGGGATCACTGAGGATGCTGACACGGTCTGCTACGTACTCCTTTACCATCTTCCAAAATGTTTTCTTCCTTGTCACACTAGGACACACATCAGGTTGAGTATGCTGGCGGGGTGTCATAAAACTGTCCCAGGTCTTGGAGAGTGTTGCCCTGCCTATGTTGGAACTACTGTGTGTTCCCCTCCCCTCCCCTCCTCGGTTGCCCAAGGAACTACGTACTCTGCAGCCAGCGTTGTCAGCTGGAAATTTTTGGAGCAATTTTCCCACAAGGACCTTCTGGTACTGCACCATTTTGCTCGTCCTCTCCACCACAGGAATGAGAGATGAGGAGTTCTCTTTGTAGTTGGGGTCGAGAAGGTGAACAACCAGTAATTGGTGTTGGCCAAAATGCGTACAAGGCAAGGGTCACGGGAAAGGCAGCCTAACATAAAGTCATCCATGTGTGCCAGAGTCCCAACAGACAAGACCTTGCTGTCCTCATCAGGAGGATTACTCTCAATCTCCTTATCCTCATCCTCCTCTTCTAGCCACACTGAACAGATGGAATAAAACTTCCATGGGTACTACCGTCTGTAGTGGAGGCAACCGTCTCCTGCTCCTCCTCATCATCATCCAATTTGCGTTGAGAAGACGAAGTGAGGGTGGTCTGGCTATCACCCTGTGTACTGTCTTCCCCCATTTCCACTTCTTCCACATGCAAAGCATCTGCCTTAATTGTGAGAACCGAGTGTTTGAGTAGACACAGAAGTGGGATGGTTACACTGATAATAGCGTTATTGCCGCTCAACATCTGTGTTGATTCCTCAAAGTTGCATAAAACCTGACAGAAGTCAGACATCAATGACCACTCATCGCTTGTGAAGAGCTGAAGCTGACTGGAAAGGCGACGACCATGTTGTGGCTGGTATTCTACTTCTCACAAATCCTGGCCAAAATGTGGAACGTAGAATTCCAACGCGTGCTCACGTCACACAACAGTCGGTGAGCTGCAATTGCACGCGCTGCTGCAGCGTTGCCAGACCGACGAAAGCTGTCGATGACTTGCGGAAATGAACACACACATGGCACACCTTCACCAGTAGCTCAGCCAAATTGGGGTAGGTTTTAAGAAACCACTGAACCACTAGGTTGAATATGTGAGCTAGGCATGGTATGTGTGTGAGCTTGCTGAGCTCCAGAGCCGCCACCAAGTTACGGCCATTATCAGACACAACCATGCCTGGTTTTGGGTTGACTGGTGAGAGCCACAGCTCAGTCAGGTCCCTTATCCCCTGCCATAGCTCTGCAGCGGTGTGCTGTTTGTCACCTAAGCAAATCAGTTAAAGCGGGCCTGTTGCCGCTTTCCCACTGCAGTGCTACACTGCTTACAGATACTGACTGATGTCTGACTGATGCTGCAAGATGATAATTCAGAGGTGGAAGTGGAGGCAGAGGAGGAGAAGGGGGGTTGCAGCCACTAATGTAGGTGGTGGTGGAAACCCTGATGGAATTAGGGCCCGCGATCCTTGGCGTCGGTAGCACCTGTACCATCCCAGGGTATGACTCGCTCCCGGCCTCCACAACGTTCACCCAGTGTGCCATCAGGTAAATGTAGCATCCCTGGCCAAAAGCACTTGACCATGTGTCAGTGGTTAAGTGGACCTTCCTAGTCACTGTGTTGGTCAGGGCACAGGTGATGTTATGGGACACATGCTGGTGTAAGGCTGGGACTGCACACCGTGAAAAATATTGGCAGCTGGGGACATAGTAACGTGGAATGGCCACCGCCATGAGGCTGCGGAAAGCCTCAGTGTCCACAAACCTAAATGGCATTTCCAGGGAAAAGTGCACATTTAGTGCTATGGCCAGTGGGTGGGTGGCTGGGTATTTGCGCTTTGGTTCAAAGGCCTAGACATCTGTACGCTGCGCTGGGACACAGAAGTGGATGTGGTTGCTGATGGTGCTTGCGAAGGTCTAGGTGCATGGCAGGAGGCATCCGGGCCTGCGTCTTCGACATGGGATTGGCCAGAACATAACACAGGGGAAGAGGAGGTAGTGGTGTGACCTGCAGACACTGATTGTGGACCCAGGCGTTCGGCCCACCTATTAGGGTGCTTTGATGCCATGTGGCGGATCATGCTGGTGGTGGTGAGGTTGCTAGTGTTCACGGCCCTGCTCATTTTGGTACGGCACAGGTTGCAAATGACAATTCTTTTATCGTACGCACTTTCCTCAAAAAAGCGCCAGGCTGTGGAACACCTACCCCTTGGCTAGGAATATTACCACAAGGGGGTGCTCCGGGGAATAGCTGAGGGCCTGTTTGGTGTGGCTCACCTTCTCATTTCTGCAACCCCACTGCCTCTTCCAGCCATTTGCAGTGCTGCGGATCCCTCCCCCTCTGTACTGCTGTCCTCGCTCGGCTTGCCACTTTCCCAGGTTGGGTCAGTAACTTCATCGTCCACCACATCCTCTTCCACTTCCTCACTCTGGTTATCCTCCTGACTTGTTAACCTAACAACAACCTCAGTTATTGACAACTGTGTTTCATCCTCATCATGAACCTCTTGAGACACCTTGCCGTTGACTTATTGGCAACTGTGTCTCATTATCATCATCCACCTTGTGAAACACTAATTGCCGTTCCCCACATCATCTTCTTCTGACTGTGGATTCTCAAGAGTTTGGGAATCAGGGCACAATATCTCCTCATGTCCCTCTTCAAGCAGGCTTATCGAGAGACTCAAATCAAGGAATGGCGATGAAAAGAGCTCCTCAGAATATCTGAGTGTGGGATCACTTGTTTGCCAAGACTCTCCATGGTGGGAGGAAGGAGTATCAGGGTGAGGATTCTGTTGACCAGACTCTTGGCTACTGACACTGGACTTTGTGGAAGACAGGGTGGTGCTTAACCGACTGCAAGCATTATCTGCTGCAATCCAACCGACTACCTGGTCGCACTAATCTGACTTCAAGAGTGGTGTCCTGCGCCGCCCTGTAAACTGGGACATGAAGCTAGGTATCATGGATGAGTGTGTTTCTTGTGCCATGGCAGCAGGCACAGTTTCACCGTGCCCAGGGCCACGGCCTCTGCATGCACCATCAACAGTGCGGCCACTTCCCCGTCCCTTACTGCTCGCTTTGTGCATATTAAATGGTATATATGCTTGCAAGTATGTCACACGTACAGTAGTGCAGGTTTTGTAAGTGTATGCGCAAATAAAGTACACAGAATGTCACATATTTTTAGGATGCGCACATGTTAAACAGGAGATGTAGCACAGATAATGTCGCTGTCTGCAGCGTCTATGAAAAAAGTACACTAAATGTCATATAATTTTAGGATGCGCAAACGTTATACAGGAGGCATAGCAAAAGTAATGTCGCTGTCACCAGTGGCTAATAAAAAATTACACTGAATTAATGTCACTGATACTTAGGATGCGCAAACGTTATACAGGAGGTATAGCGCAAGTAATGTCGCTGTCACCAGCGGCTAATAAAAAATTACACTGAATGAATGTAACTGATATTTAGGATGCGCAAATGTTATAAAGGAGATGTAGCACTGGTAATGTCGCTGTCACCAGCAGCCAAACAATTGCGCTGAATGTCACAGATATTTTAGCTGCGCAAATGTCAAATAAAAGATGTAGCAGAGGTTATGTCACTATCATAAGCGTCACTAAAAATTGCATGCAATTTAGTGCAGGTTGCGCTAATAATTATATTGCTGCCAGATACAACAATAGTTCTTAAAAGGACTTTTGGGTCTCTAACAAGTTTTTTCACTAAAATATTACTATTTCACTCCCTACACTATCTATCCCTTCTTTAGCACAGCTCTCCCTTACTAAAACAGAGCCGAACACGTGTCATCGGGGGTTGACTCGTTCTGGCTAGCCAATCACTGTAATGCCAGTAGCCAACATGGCTATGGCCGTACAGTGAGTGCCAGTACCTCCGCACACGTTTATTGGCTGCATAGCCAGGAGACTCGAGCATCGCGCTCGAGCACAGCCCGTTGTTCGGCCGAACACAGCGATGTGCCGAGCATCGCGATGCTCGAGTAAAATTTGTGTTCGGCAGAGCATGCTCGCCCAACACTAAATATTACTTAAAGTATTAAGGGCTTAATTACTAAGGCAAAAGGCCTAATGCACGTACGGTATGTGCATGTTGATCATAGTTATAGGTCCTCCTGAGTAGAGATGAGCAAACGTTTGAAAAATTTGATTCAGCTGCTTCGCAGAATTTAACAAAAAAATTCCCTTTGTGACAAATTACTTCATCACAAAGCACATTTGTTTGTAAGTAGCAGGTGCAATGACATCATTTTACCCCTCAGATACCAGGTTCATACATGACGCAGCATCTGAGAGTAACAAAACAGTTTAAAATTAACAGGAAAAAAAATTTAATCATACTTACCGCCTACATTTGCTTGCGACATGCCGGCTGCCGCCATCTTGCTTGAAGATCTTGGCCAAAATCTCATGCAGCCCAGGATGACGTTGTGACGTCATATGTCAGCACATATGGGATTTTGGCCAAGATCTTCAACAAAGATGGTGGTTCCCGGCCCGTCGCGAGCAAATGGAGGAGGTAAGCATGATTTTGTTTGTTTTTTTTATACTATTTTAGGTTAAATCGATTCACTACCACAAATTCGGATCGAATTCCACTTTGTTGGATTTGATTCGATCATCTCTAGTCCTGAGTATGGAGCCTCTAGTCCTGAATATAAAGCCTTGGTTATTCTATTGAGCTATTCACTCTATTTCCACACGCATTTGGCATTCTATGCTGACTGACAGTATTATGCTCCCAACAGTAGTCAGCGTAAGCTGAAAACGTGCTCTAAAATATAGCAATCCTCATGCACAAGACTGGGCAGAATAATAGTTTGGTATTGTGCACTGTATAATTGGCCAGTATGCATTTGTGTACATGCACCTGTCCCAAAAATTTCTGAGGGACTTGCAGACTATGTAATGTATATACAGTACAGACCTCTAGATTCTCCCCTGACAGTAGATGCTGTGGGTGTGAAGGATCAGACTGTTCAATTTCAGCATGCCTGATCCTTCTGCTCTCAGGGAGATGAGCCACCACCAGAGCTGTCTGCTAGTGGCACCTACTTTGTGTAAAATGATCAAAGTCTCAGATGCACATCCCCGTGGGGCCTAGTCCAACGGCTCCTTCACAATGTCAAGCAAAAGGAAAAATGGAGGCAGCACCCAATAGATGAGATTCTTTAATCCATGCCAATAGTGGTACATACCAAAGCACATGCAATGTTTTGGTTGAACACCATATGATCAGTTATGCAAATTCTTGTCATCTAACTGCATTGTTACTGGTGGTGGAATAATGCTTTTCTTTTTGTATACTAAAAATTACAACCTGTTCTCTCATTATCTAATAGCTCAGTGTGCTATTAGGTTGATTCCCAAGTGAAAGGTCACTGGTTTGAATCTAGGAGCAGCCATGAAGATTTCCATAGAAAAAAGAAACAGCATCATCCAGCTTATTGATAAGTGGTATCCCTGCCAAGAAAATTGCCGAACTGCATCATGTGAGTGCCATGACAGTTGGAAGAATACAAAATGAAGTCCATCTATCCATTCCAAAGCCAAGAAGTGGACGTCCAGGCAAATTATCGGAGTCGACAAGTTGGCTTATCAGAAGGTCTATCAGTTCTGGCGCAACAAAAACGGCAGTGGAGGTGGCTCTTATGCTTCGTAATAGTGATATCACAGACGTCAATGCAAATGGTGCAAATGGGTTTGGAAAACAAAAGGGAAAAGGGGGGCTCACGGATCGAGAAATTGAAGGAACTGTCAAGTTTGGTGGAGAAAACCTGATGATATGGGGTTGTTTCACAGCCAAAGGCATTGGATACTTGACCAGGATCGATGGTGGTCTCAATGCTGAGCTATATGTGAGAATCCTACAAGACCAGACTGAAATATAGGCATTTGTGTCAATGGGAAAACATTGCAAGAAAATAGCAAAAGAAATATAGGGAGAAATTCATCAAACTGGTGTAAAGTAGAACTGGCTTAGTGGCCCATAGCAACCAATCAGATTTCACCTTTCATTTTTCACTAACCCCTTTCTCCAGCACCATTCCCTGATGGTCCAGGCCTACTGCCACTGCATGTTCACAAACTATATCGTCATGTGCCGTTATACGGACAACTGAAGCCAATCACTGTCTTCAGTAGTATGCATGCTCCTGTACCCCTCATAGCATCAATGACATGCAGAGTGATGTGGTATGTGACTGCTGCAACCGATCACTGTCTTTACCATTAAACCGCTGAGAACAGTTATTTGCTGCAGCAGTCATATGCCATATACCAACAAGCAGCGGCAGAAAGATCAAACCACAGCTGCAGAGAATGGTGCTGGAGAAAGGGATGAGTATAATATACAGTAATTTGTTTTATTAAGGTAACTGGAGGGCTTGTTTAAAATGTTTAATTATCTTGAACCCCATTAATAAAAACAATGAACTACAATGTAATAGCTAGCCTCTGAGGAAAAAAAAGCAACAATAAAAAATGTCTAAAACCTAAATCAAACTTACCCCTTATAATCTAGAACTGTTCTGAAAGACACATGCCTTTTATCCACCATCGTGCTGTGATTGTATGTCTGGCAGCATTAATGTAAAACTTGTATATTTTATTATGGTAGTATGCGTAAGAGTGTTAATATTAGGAGAGGGAATAACTAGAGAATTCCTTTAAAGAGAAGCCAGCAGAGTAAAAAGAAAAGTATTACTTGGCATTGACTAGTCTTCATGTATGTGAGAACTCAAATGTTTTTTCATAGTGATAAAAGTTCTTTAAGTACCTTTTGTTTAAAAAGAATTGAAAGAACAAAGTCAATTCATACTGTACATTCAAGAAAACATTACTTCTTATTAGGTGTCAGATACACTTACAGGGATGTATGAGAACTAACCTATAAAACAGATTAAGGGCGGGTTCACATCAATAATATGAATTCCATCCTTGCTTTCCGTTATAACATCTTATAACGTAAAATAACTTAATTCGTAAGACGGAATTCAAACCGAAAACTGTTCACAACTGTATCAGCATCCTTAGGCTAGAGATACAGTTGAAAGCTTTGGCCTGGGCCACTTCTACCTCTTCTACTGCCTGAGTTGAAAACAAAAATGCTGCCACCCTCCCATGTCAAATTCTCTATCTAACCCCTCACCACCCCAGCTCTACTGCTAAAGGCATGTTTGCATTAGACATTAGATAAAACATTACATACCTCTACATCCAGGGATGTCTTCTCTGATGTAGATGTTCTCTTTCTTCATCTCCATTCGGACAAGACCATCATAATGAAGTATTCCAAACACAACTCGTCTCTGCAGAGTTTGGCATGCAGACATGTTAAATTCCACACTTTTCATCATCCTCCCCCACCTGGTGTACCAACAGTACTACATATTGCTGCTAACCCTCAACACTGTGCCTGTTGTGTCCCCGCTGTACTATTTATTTATAATGCCCCTCAATAGTGCCCTTAAATTTTTATAATGCCCCCCAGTAGTGGCCTTTGATAAAAAGACCAATGTTCTTATATCATGGATCATGCTGTTATATAGTACCCTAGACATCTTCTGAAACGAAAGATGCCTATGTTAGAACAACACGATCCACGTCACTATTACAGGTGAGCGAATTATTTCCAAAAATCGATTTGGCCGAAATTTTTGAAAAAATTTGCTTTGATCAGAATTTCTTCGCTGTGAATTGCATTAAAAAATGGCTATTTCCTGGTGTAGAACACTGTGCCTTGCAGTAACACGCATAGGGAGTCTGCTGTGGTAGTGAAATTATACTGCGAGTCAGTATGACATACAGATGACAGGCATGACAGGCATCAAAACTGACCAAATAACTCAAGTATGAACTCAGCCTTACAGGTCGATGTTAGCGTTAAGAAGAAGCGCACTCCTTTTACACCCTCGTAAGCTGATTCCACATAGATGCCTACAGAACATGTTCTATTAGATGCTTATACAAGAGCCCCCTGACAGAATGTAGAGGGTGTCAGCAGTAAGTTTGTGTTGATGTCACAGATTATTTCGCCCTTCCTCTGATCCGTCAGAACAATAACCCCCAAAAAACGGATCCTGTCTGTGGAGCATCCGCCTTTACTCAGTCAGCATTTGGTCAGTAATCCATCAGTATTCAATTGTCCCTGCAGTGGAGGCTGAGAACACAGTGGAGGATGAGGAGGTAGAGGCGGACATTTTCGCAGGACCAATGGCGTGAGAACATGCAGGCGTAAGCGGCGCCACCTGGCCAAGTTGCTGGTGAGGCTGGGCTGGAACCACATTTACCCAGTGGGCCGTAAAAGACATATTGTCCTTGACCATAGTTACAGCTTCCGACCAATTTTCCCAAAAAAGGCTGTATTACAAACAAATTTCACCACTGAATAGCTAATTGACAGAATGCGGTTCATAAAGAAGAAAGTCCACAGTCACCCATCAATTTTCCCCAAAAAGTCTGTCTCACAAACAAATTTCACCACTGAATGGATAATCGACGAATTCGGTTCATGCAGAAAGTCCTCAATCACCAATAATTTTTCCCCAAAAAGGCAGTTTCACAAACAAATTTCACCACTGAATGGATAATCGATAAATTCTGTTCATACGAAAGAAAGTCTACAATCGCCCATCAATTTTCCCCAAAAAGGCTGTTTCACAAACAAAATTCACCACTGAATGGATAATCGACGAATTCGGTTCATACAGAAAGTCCACAATCACCCATCATTTTTCCCAAAAAAGGCAGTTTCACAAACAAAATTCACCACTGAATTATAATCGACGAATTTGGTTCATACAGAAAAAAAAGTCTATAGTCACCCATCAATTTTTCCAAAAAAGGCAGTTTCACAAACAAATTTCACCACTGAATGGATAATTGATGAATTTGCTTCATACAGAAAAAAGTCTACAATCACCCATCAATTTTCCCCAAAAAAGGCTGTATCGCAAACAAATTTCACCACTGTATGACAATGTAAATTCTTCGCAGAACGGCTAATAAGTTAACTAGTGATGAGCGGCAGGTCTCATTCGAATTCAGAATATTTTGCGAATATTCGCTAGAATATTCATTTCATATTCGCGAATATTCGGATTCAAGATTATTTTCGCGATTGCAATTAATCTAAATTGTAAAAATCGCGTAATGCAAAGTTGATCAAAAAAGAATACATAGCAGTAAATATAGTTCTATATATTCGTTTTAAGAATATTCGTCATATTCTAAAACAAGAATATATAACAATATAGCGAATATTCGAGAAAATACAAACAGAGCAATTTAGCTAAGCTAATATAGTGCTATAATATTTTTTTTTAATACTGTCAATTTTTTCTAAATCTGAAACTCAGAAGAGAAAAAAAAAATAAGACTATGAAAAAAAATTTAGAGCACTATATTAGCTAAATTGCTCTATATTTGTATTTAGCGAATATTCGCTATATTGCTAAATATTCTTGTTTTAGAATATGACGAATATTCTAAAAAACAAATATATAGCAATATAGCGAATATTCGTAAAATACACATATAGACTGCAATTTAGCTAATATAATGCTATAACCTTTTTTTTCAAAGCTGTAATTTTTCTTCAAATCTGAAGTTCATAAGAGAAAAAAAATTACGACTATGAAAAAAAGTTTATAGCACTATATTACCTTAATTGCAGTCTATATGTGTATTTTACAAATATTCGCTATATTGCTATATATTCTTGTTTTAGAATATGATGAGTATTCTAAAAAACGAAGTTATAGAATATGTTCCATATTTAGAATATTCGTCTTTATTTTTTCAATCTGTACTGTTATTCCACTTTGGCATACTCCTTCCCGATAAGCGTCCCCGTCACCATGGGAACGCCTGTGGGTTAGAATATACCATCGGATCTGAGTTTTCACCATCTCAAGGAAAACTCAGATCCAATGGTATTTTCATAACTCACAGGCGTTCCCATGGTGATGGGGACGCTTGTAGGGAAGGAGAATGCCGAAGTGGAATAACAGTACACATTGAAAAAAAAAAAATATTATATATATATATATATATATATATATATATATATATATTATTCAAAATAACGAATATATTCGCTATATTGCTATATATTTGTTTTTTAGAATATTCGTCATTTTCTTTCCATATGAAAACATGATTCCTTCCTGCTTAAGTTGCTTGTGGGCCAATAACTTATTGACCCACAAGAAAGAAGCAGGGAGGAATCATGTTTTCAGATGTAAAAAAATTATGAATATTCGATATACTGAATATATAGCACTATATTCTAAATATTCGTAAATTAGCGAAGTTGCAATATTCGCTATTCGAATATTCGCGCTTAACACTACTAATAACAAGTACTTATTTTTCTCATTAATACACCCCAACAATGGCTGTATAACAATGCCAGGCAAATATGTTTTTCTTTTGCCACTAATAAACGACAAAAAGGGCTTTAGAACATAACTGCACCGCTGAATGGAAAATATATTTTTCTTTTTCCACTTATACACACCACAAAAGGCTTTAGAACTTATAACTGCACAGCTGAACGGCAAATATATTTTTCTTTTGCCACTAATACACGGCAAAATAGCTTTAAAACATATAACTGCACCGCTGAACGGAAAAAATGGTATTACTTACTGGTAATTTGATTTTACAGAGCCCATGACAGCACGACCGGAGAGAGGAGGATCCGCCCCACAAATACAGGAAACCTGCAGAATAAAAATGGGCGGACATTCTCCTCCCCTTCAGTGAGTAACGGAGGAAGGCGCCAACATATGTTAGACATGTAATTTTTTTTTTTTATATATATATATATATACAGTACAGACCAAAATTTTGGACACACCTTCTCATTCAAAGAGTTTTCTTTATTTTCATGACTATGAAAATTGTAGATTCACACTGAAGGCATCAAAACTATGAATTAACACATGTGGAATTATATACATAACAAACAAGTGTGAAACAACTGAAAATATGTCATATTCTAGGTTCTTCAAAGTAGCCACCTTTTGCTTTGATTACTGCTTTGCACACTCTTGGCATTCTCTTGATGAGCTTCAAGAGGTAGTCCCCTGAAATGGTTTTCACTTCACAGGTGTGCCCTGTCAGGTTTAATAAGTGGGATTTCTTGCCTTATAAATGGGGTTGGGACCATCAGTTGCGTTGAGGAGAAGTCAGGTGGATACACAGCTGATAGTCCTACTGAATAGACTGTTAGAATTTGTATTATGGCAAGAAAAAAGCAGCTAAGTAAAGAAAAACGAGTGGTCATCATTACTTTAAGAAATAAAGGTCAGTCCGTCAAACGAAAAATTCGGAAAACTTTGAAAGTAAGGGCTATTTGACCATGAAGGAGAGTGATGGGGTGCTGCGCCAGATGACCTGGCCTCCACAGTCACCGGACCTGAACCCAATCGAGATGGTTTGGGGTGAGCTGGATCGCAGAGTGAAGGCAAAAGGGCCAACAAGTGCTAAGCATCTCTGGGAACTCCTTCAAGACGGTTGGAAGACCATTTCAGGGGACTACCTCTTGAAGCTCATCAAGAGAATGCCAAGAGTGTGCAAAGCAGTAATCAAAGCAAAGGGTGGCTACTTTGAAGAAACTAGAATATGACATATTTTCAGTTGTTTCACACTTGTTTGTTATGTATATAATTCAACATGTGTTAATTCATAGTTTTGATGCCTTCATAGTCATGAAAATAAAGAAAACTCTTTGAATGAGAAGGTGTGTCCAAACTTTTGGTCTGTACTGTATATATATATATATATTTAATTTTTATTTAATTTTTTGCAACACCCGTGCAGTATAGAAGGACCACCAGGGAGGGAAAACCAGGGTGCTGTCATGGGCTCTGTAAAATCAAATTACCGGTAAGTAATACAATTTTTTCCTATCCCCCATGACAGCACCACCGGAGACTTACTAGAGTAATCCCTAAGGGTGGGAAGTAGAGAGAAGAACCCCTTTACTAAAGGAAGAATCACCAGAAAAGTTCAAGTCCAGCCTGTAGTGCTTAAAAAAGGTGGAAGGAGAAGACCAGGTGGCTGCCCTATAAATTTTCTCGATTGGAACCGAGGACCTCTCAGCCCAGGAAGCAGCTACCGCCCTGGTCGAGTGGGCCCTCAGAACAACAGGAGGAGACAACCCCGAGGAAAGGTAGGATAAGGAAATGGCCGAAACGACCCACCGTGATATAGAACTTTTTGAGGCAGCAGAACCCTTGTTCCTCCCCTGGAACTGCAGGAAGAGTGAAGAAGATTTCCGCCAAGAAGAAGTAGAGGACAAATAGGCCAAAAGGGCTCTCTTGACATCTAGACAATGGAGAGATTCTTCTTCCTCCGTGGAAGGATTTTGGAAAAGGGTAGGAAGAATAATCTCCTGAGAGCGGTGAAATTTGGTGGCGACTTTTGGAAGAAAAGCCGGGTCAGGACGGATAATGACTTTGTCCTCTAAAATTAAAGTGTACGGAGGGTTGATGGAAATGTCTTGGATCGCACCACCACTTCTCAATTCCTATGCTTCCTGGATGATGTTTTGGTCACTTTTGAATGCTGGCGGTGCTTTCACTCTACAGGGAGTGCAGAATTATTAGGCAAATGAGTATTTTGACCACATCATCCTCTTTATGCATGTTGTCTTACTCCAAGCTGTATAGGCTGGAAAGCCTACTACCAATTAAGCATATTAGGTGATGTGCATCTCTGTAATGAGAAGGGGTGTGGTCTAATGACATCAACACCCTATATTAGGTGTGCATAATTATTAGGCAACTTCCTTTCCTTTGGCAAAATGGGTCAAAAGAAGGACTTGACAGGCTCAGAAAAGTCAAAAATAGTGAGATATCTTGCAGAGGGATGCAGCACTCTTAAAATTGCAAAGCTTCTGAAGCGTGATCATCGAACAATCAAGCGTTTCATTCAAAATAGTCAACAGGGTCGCAAGAAGCGTGTGGAAAAACCATGGTGCAAAATAACTGCCCATGAACTGAGAAAAGTCAAGCGTGCAGCTGCCAAGATGCCACTTGCCACCAGTTTGGCCATATTTCAGAGCTGCAACATCACTGGAGTGCCCAAAAGCACAAGGTGTGCAATACTCAGAGACATGGCCAAGGTAAGAAAGGCTGAAAGACGACCACCACTGAACAAGACACACAAGCTGAAACGTCAAGACTGGGCCAAAAAATATCTCAAGACTGATTTTTCTAAGGTTTTATGGACTGATGAAATGAGAGTGAGTCTTGATGGGCCAGATGGATAGGCCCGTGGCTGGATTGGTAAAGGGCAGAGAGCTCCAGTCCGACTCAGACGCCAGCAAGGTGGAGGTGGAGTACTGGTTTGGGCTGGTATCATCAAAGATGAGCTTGTGGGGCCTTTTCGGGTTGAGGATGGAGTCAAGCTCAACTCCCAGTCCTACTGCCAGTTTCTGGAAGCCACCTTCTTCAAGCAGTGGTACAGTAAGAAGTCTGCATTCTTCAAGAAAAACATGATTTTCATGCAGGACAATGCTCCATCACACGCGTCCAAGTACTCCACAGCGTGGCTGGCAAGAAAGGGTATAAAAGAAAAAAATCTAATGACATGGCCTCCTTGTTCACCTGATCTGAACCCCATTGAGAACCTGTGGTCCATCATCAAATGTGAGATTTACAAGGAGGGAAAACAGTACAGCTCTCTGAACAGTGTCTGGGAGGCTGTGGTTGCTGGTTGATGGTGAACAGATCAAAACACTGACAGAATCCATGGATGGCAGGCTTTTGAGTGTCCTTGCAAAGAAAGGTGGCTATATTGGTCACTGATTTGTTTTTGTTTTGTTTTTGAATGTCAGAAATGTATATTTGTGAAAGTTGAGATGTTATATTGGTTTCACTGGTAAAAATAAATAATTGAAATGGGTATATATTTGTTTTTTGTTAAGTTGCCTAATAATTATGCACAGTAATAGTCACCTGCACACACAGATATCCCCCTAAAATAGCTAAAACTAAAAACAAACTAAAAACTACTTCCAAAAATATTCAGCTTTGATATTAATGAGTTTTTTGGGTTCATTGAGAACATGGTTGTTGTTCAATAATAAAATTAATCCTCAAAAATACAACTTGCCTAATAATTCTGCACTCCCTGTAGTGGTAGCATGATACGGAGTCTACAACCCACACAAGTGGCTCAGGTAGTGCAGCTTATCCAGGATGGCGCATCAATGCGAGCTGTGGCAAGAAGGTTTGCTGTGTCTGTCAGCGTAGTGTCCAGAGCATGGAGGCGCTACCAGGAGACAGGCCAGTACATCAGGAGACGTGGAGGAGGCCGTAAGAGGGCAACAACCCAGCAGCAGGATCGCTACTTCCACCTTTGTGCAAGGAGGAACAGGAGGAGCACTGCCAGAGCCCTGCAAAATGACCTCCAGCAGGCCACAAATGTGCATGTGTCTGCTCAAACGGTCGGAAACAGACTTCATGAGGGTGATATGAGGGCCCTACATCCACAGGTGGGGGTTGTGCTTACAGCCCAACACCGTGCAGGACGTTTGGCATTTGCCAGAGAACACCAAGATTGGTAAATTCGCTACTGGCGCCCTGTGCTCTTCACAGATGAAAGCAGGTTCACACTGAGCACATGTGACAGACGTGACAGAGTCTGGAGACGCCGTGGAGAACATTCTGCTGCCTGCAACATCCTCCAGCATGACCGGTTTGGCATTGGGTCAGTAATGGTGTGAGGTGACATTTCTTTGGAGGGCCGCACAGCCCTCCATGTGCTCGCCAGAGGTAGCCTGACTGCCATTAGGTACCGAGATGAGATCCTCAGACCCCTTGTGAGACCATATCCTGGTGCGGTTGGCCCTGGGTTCCTCCTAATGCAAGACAATGCTAGACCTCATGTGGCTGGAGTGTGTCAGCAGTTCCTGCAAGACGAAGGCATTGATGCTTTGGACTGGCCCGCCCGTTCCCCAGACCTGAATCCAATTGAGCACATCTGGGACATCATGTCTCACTCTATCCACCGGAGTTGGCAGATGCTTTAGTATAGGTCTGGGAGGAGATCCCTCAGGAGACCATCCGCCACCTCATCAGGAGTATGCACAGGCATTGTAGGGAGGTCATACAGTCACGTGGAGGCCACACACACTACTGAGCCTCATTTTGACTTGTTTTAAGGACATTACATCAAAGTTGGATCAGCCTGTAGTGTGTTTTTCCACTTTAATTTTGAGTGTGACTCCAAATCCAGACCTCCATGGGTTAAAAAATTTGATTTCCATTTTTGAATTTTTGTGTGATTTTGTTGTCAGCACATTCAACTATGTAAAGAACAAAGTATTTCAGAAGAATATTTAATTAATTCAGATATAGGATGTGTTATTTTTGTGTTCCCTTTATTTTTTTGAGCAGTGTATTTTTCATTCTCCACTTATACACGCCACAAAAAGCTTTAGGACATATAACTGCACCGATGAACAGCAAATATATCTTTTGGCGCCACTAATACATGGCAAAAAGGGCTTTACAACATATAACTGCACTGCTGAACGGAAAATATATATATTTTTGTGCAACTAATACACGGCAAAAAGGGCTTTACAACATATAACTGCACCACTGAACGGCAAATATATATTTTTTTGCCACTAATACACGACAAAAAGGGCTTAACAACATATAACTACACTGCTAAATGGCAAATATATTTTTCTTTTTCCACTTATAAATGCCACAAAAGCTTTAGGACATATAACTGCAACAATGAACGGCAAATATATTTTTCTTTTGCCACTATTACACGGCAAAAAGGGCTTTACAACATATAACTGCACTGCTGAACCGCAAATATATATTTTTTTATGCCTCTTATACAATGCAAAAAGTGCTTTACAACATATAACTGCACCGCTGAACTGCAAATCTATATTTTTTGTTGCCACTAATACACTGCAAAAACGACTTTACAACATATAATTGAACTGCTGAACCGCAAATATATTTTACTTTTGCCACTAATACACACCACAAAAAGCTTTAGAACATATAACTGCACCGATGAATGAGAAATATTTTTTCTTTTGCCACTAATACATGGAAAAAAGGGCTTTACAACATGACTGCAATGCTGAATGGCAAATATATATTTTTTGTGGCACTAATACACGACAAAAAGCTCTTTACAAGATATAACTGCACCGCTGAACAGCAAATATATTTTTATTTTTCCACTTATACACACCACAAAAGGCTTTAGAACATTTAACTGCACCGCTGAACGGCAAATATATATTTCTTTTTCCACTTATACACGCCACAAACGGCTTTAGGACATGTAACTGCACCGCTGAACAGCAAATATATTTTTCTTTTGCCACTAATACATGGAAAAAAGGGCTTTACAACATATAACTGCACTACTGAATGTCAAATATATATTTTTTTTCCACTTATACACACCACAAAAGGCTTTAGAACATATAACTGCACCTCTGAACGGCAAATATATATTTTTTGTGCCACTAATACACAGCAAAAAGGGCTTAAGAGCATATAACTGCATCACTGAGGGGCAAATATATTTTTTGTGACACTAATACATGGCAAAAAGGGCTTTAAAACATATAACTGCACTGCTGAACGGCAAATATATTTTTCTTTTGCCACTAATACATGGAAAAAAAGGGCTTTACAACATGACTGCAATGCTGAATGGCAAATATATATTTTTTGTGCCACTAATACACGACAAAAAGCTCTTTACAACATATAACTGCACCGCTGAACGGCAAATATATATATTTTTTGACACTAATACACGGCAAAAAGGGCTTTACAATAAATAACTGCACTGCAAAATAGCAAATATATTTTTCTTTTTCTACTTATACATGCCACAAAATGCTTTTGGACATACAACTACACCACTAAGTGGCAAATATAATTTTATTTTGCCACTAATTCACAGCAAAAAGAGCTTTAAAACATATAACTGCACCGCTGAACGGCAAATATAGTTTTCTTTTTCCAGTTATACATGCGACAAAAGGCTTTTGGACATATAACTGCACCACTGAACGGCAAATATATTTTTCTTTTGCCACTATCACTCGGCAAAAAGGGCTTTAAAACATATAACTGCACCGCTGAACGTCAAATATATTTTTCTTTTGCCACTAATAAACGGCAAAAAGGGCTTTACTGTCATGGTCTTACCTTCTTGCTGTTCTCCTTCGTTTGACATGTGCTGGCGGCCATCTTGGTTTCTGGGTTTCTTGTAGCCTCCCACCCTGCGGCTCCTCCTTCCCACTGGGAGGAGCTGGATGCCTAGCTCATATATATAGGAGGTCTGTGGCTTCAGTTCCTTGCTTGGTCCTCCTGTGTTCACATGCTTCTAGACTGCTGCTGCTTCTGGCTCCTGATCCTGGTTTCGTCCGACTACCCTGCTGGTTCCTGATCCTGGTTTCGTCCGACTACCCTGCTGGTTCCTGATCCTGGCTTCGTCTGACTACCCTGCTGGTTCCTGATCCTGGCTTCGTCTGACTACCCTTCTGGTTCCTGACCTCTGGCTTCGCAAAGACTCTGCTTCGGTTTCGCCATCCGTTTGGACTTTTGCTTTACAGCTTTATTTTCAATAAAGCCTTCTTATTTTCACTTATCCCTTGTTGTACGTCTGGTTCATGGTTCCGTGACATTAGGACCAAGCCATGAATTCTGACGGTACAGGGCCATCCTCGCTACCCACGCTGGTTGCCAGACTTGATCAGCAGGATCACCTGTTGGGTCGGTTCGCTGTGGCGTTGCAAACCCTGCTTGAACGCACGGCTCATTTCGCTCCCGTTGCCGATGGGTCGGTTGTCGCTCCTGGGCCCGCTCCTACTGCCGCTCCGGTTGTTGCGCCAGAGTCTACCCCGACACCTGTTGTTGCACCTGCAGTGTTTCGGGGTATGACCGGTTCTGCCCCTCTTCCACAGCGCTTTGGGGGAGAGCCAACTCAGTGCCGAGGTTTCCTTAACCAGGTGGGCATTTATTTCGAGTTGCTGCCACATGCCTTTCCCACTGAGAGATCAAAGGTGGGCTTCTTGATCTCGCTGCTCTCGGACAAGGCCTTGGCCTGGGCCAGCCCTTTATGGGAGAACAACAATCCGGTGGTTGCCGAGTTTTCCGGTTTTGTTGCTTCTCTTCGGAAGGTATTCGATGTGCCGGCTCGTGCTGCCTCTGCTGCGAAGCTCCTTATTTCCATCAGACAGGGTTCACGATCCGTAGCTGAATACGCCATTGAGTTTCGTACCCTGGCAGCAGAGGTGGGCTGGAATAATGAGGCTCTGGTCGCTGCTTTCTCTCATGGTCTCTCGGATGCCTTGAAGGATGAGGTTGCAGCTAAGGACCTACCAGTGGAGCTCGAGTCTCTTATTTCTTTCCTGATTTTGATTGACACCAGACTCAGGGAGAGACCTTCCTTTAAGGAGAGCCTGCGGAGGTTTTCTAACAGATTGGCGCCTACGTTTGTTGTCCCACCCGTGCCTCCCTCTCCTCCCACGCCTCCTGGGGATGACTTGTCTGGGGGTGAACCCATGCAGCTGGGGTTTGCTCGCCTGTCCGAGGGGGAGAGGGTACTCCGGAGACGCGAGGGCCGATGCATGTACTGTGGTCTCGGTGGGCATTTTCGGTTGGCATGTCCGAACCGTCCGGGAAACGCTCGCACCTGAGATCCTGTCGGGGGCAGATCTTGGGTGGAGTCTCCTCGTCCCCGGTTTCCCGTGTTGACAAACCACTGATCACTGTTGTCCTCTCCTGGGTCGGGGGCTCGGTGACGACCCAGGCGTTGGTGGACTCTGGTGCCGGTGGTTTGTTCATTGATAATGTGTTCGCTGCCGCCAATTCCATTCCTCTGCAGGCTCGAGGTTCCCCACTGGCTCTTGAGGCGATAGACGGCAGACCCCTTCTGCCGCCACACGTGACTCATGAGACCCTTCCAGTGGGGATAGCCATTGGTGCCGTTCACAGAGAGTCGGTCTGCCTCCAGGTTATTTCGTCTCCACACTACTCGGTGGTCTTGGGGTACCCCTGGCTCCGGAAGCATAATCCGACTTTCGATTGGAGATCGGCCGAGATCCTCTCGTGGTCACCGCAGTGTGGGGCTAGTTGCATCCATGGGTCTGTCAAGTTGCTGTGTACTTCCTCGGACTCTCTGTTGCCTCCTGAATACGAGGAGTACCGGGATGAATTCGATAAGGTGCGCGCGGTTGCCCTACCTCCGCACCGCCCATACGATTGTGCCATAGAGTTACAATCTGGTGCCGTTCCTCCTCGTGGCAAAGTCTATCCACTGTCGGTAGCGGAGAATGAGGCCATGGAGGAGTACGTGAGGGAGGCGCTTTCACGCGGACACATTCGCAAATCCTCGTCCCCGGCAGGGGCTGGATTTTTCTTTGTGAAAAAGAAGGGCGGTGAGTTGAGGCCTTGCATCGATTACAGGGGTCTCAATCGCATCACGATCAAGAACGCTTACCCGATACCCTTGATTTCCGAGCTGTTCGATCGCCTTAAAGGGGCCACGGTCTTTACCAAACTCGACCTGAGGGCGGCATATAACCTGGTAAGGATCAAGGCGGGCGATGAGTGGAAGACCGCGTTTAACACCAGGACCGGTCATTATGAATCCTTGGTTATGCCCTTTGGGTTGTGCAATGCGCCCGCAGTCTTTCAGGAATTCATCAACGATGTTTTCCGTGACCTGTTGCAGCAGTGTGTGGTGGTCTATTTGGATGACATCTTGGTATATTCTGAATCCATGGAGGCCCACATTCTGGATGTCAGACGAGTGTTGCAACGATTACGAGAGAACAAGCTGTTCGGTAAGCTTGAGAAATGCGAATTTCACCGATCCCAGGTAACCTTCTTAGGTTACATCATTTCCGCTGAGGGGTTCTCCATGGATCCTGAGAAGGTTTCGGCTGTCTTACAGTGGCCCCAGCCCAGTGGTCTTCGTTCCCTGCAGCGCTTTTTGGGCTTCGCCAATTATTATCGGAAGTTCATCAGGGACTTTTCCATGCTAGCCAAGCCCCTCACAGATCTGACCAGGAAGGGCAGTAATTCCCAGGTCTGGCCGCTCGAGGCCATCCGAGCTTTTGAGGCTCTAAAGTCCGCCTTTGTGTCGGCTCCGATTCTGTCGCATCCCAACCCTGGGTTGCCCTTTGTCCTCGAGGTGGACGCGTCTGAGACGGGACTAGGCGCCCTTCTGTCTCAGCGTAGAACACCAGAGGGTCCTCTGCTTCCTTGTGGGTTTTACTCCCGGAAACTGTCTTCCGCGGAGTGCAACTATCAGATTGGTGACAGGGAGTTATTGGCCATCGCGCAGGCCCTTAAAGAATGGAGGCACTTGCTCGAGGGTTCGGTGGTCCTCATCCTGACGGACCACAAGAATCTGACCTACCTTTCTGAGGCCAAGAGATTGACACCACGTCAGGCCAGATGGGCTCTGTTCTTGTCACGTTTTAATTACGTGGTCTCCTACCTACCCGGTTCCAAGAACATCAGGGCGGATGCCTTATCACGGCAGTACTCCGAGCTGTCCAGGGAGGAGTCGATTCCGACTTCGGTCATACCTCCGAATCAGATCTTGGCCGCCATTCGCACCAGCCTGACCTCTCCCCTGGGTGAGCAGATTTTGGCGGCTCAATCTGGTGCTCCCTCTGGGAGACCCAACGGCAGATGTTTTGTGCCTGAGGAGTTGCGCACTCGGTTGTTGCGAACCTACCATAACTCCAAGACCGCGGGGCATCCTGGAAAGAATCAGCTGTCCTGGGCTGTTTCACGTCTGTTCTGGTGGCCTTCCCTACGTTCCGACATCGCCGCATATGTAGCGGCATGCTCCGTTTGTGCCCAGAGTAAGTCCCCTCGGCACCTTCCGTTGGGCCTTCTGCAACCCATAGCCACCGGGGAGCGCCCATGGTCACACCTGGGGATGGATTTCATTGTGGACCTCCCTGCATCCCGAGGCCATACGGTCATTCTCATGATTGTGGATCGGTTTTCCAAAATGTGCCACTGTGTTCCTCTCAAGAAGTTACCCTCTGCACAAGAGTTGGCCACGATTTTTGCCAGGGAGGTCTTCCGGTTGCACGGTTTGCCCAAGGAGATTGTGTCGGATCGGGGGAGTCAGTTTGTGTCCAGGTTCTGGCGCGCCTTTTGCTCCCAGTTGGGGATTCATCTCTCTTTCTCCTCGGCCTACCACCCTCAGTCCAATGGGGCCGCAGAACGATCCAATCAGGCCTTGGAGCAATTCCTTCGTTGCTATGTCTCCGATCACCAAGACAATTGGGTTGACCTCCTGCCTTGGGCTGAGTTTGCCAGGAACACGGCGGTGAACTCTTCCTCTGGGACGTCTCCCTTCATGGCCAATTATGGGTTCCAACCTGCCGTGTTACCGGAGGTATTCTCTCCCCAGGATATTCCGGCTGTGAAGGATCACCTTTCCGTCCTACGTGCTTCTTGGGTACTGATCCAGAAGTCCCTTGAGGTCTCTGCGCAGCGCCAGAGACTCCAGGCTGATCGCAGACGAGCGCCTGCTCCTTCCTACCAGGTCGGAGACCGTGTATGGTTGTCCACCCGCAACCTCAACCTTCGAGTGCCCACTCCCAAGCTGGCGCCTCGCTTTGTTGGTCCCTTCCGAGTGCTTCGCAGGGTAAACCCGGTAGCCTATGCCCTTGCGCTTCCTCCTGGCATGCGGATCTCCAACGTGTTTCATGTCTCCCTGTTGAAGCCACTGGTGTGTAATCGTTTCACTTCCTCGGTTCCTCGGCCTCGTCCGGTCCAAGTGGGTAATCGTGAGGAGTATGAGGTGAGAAATATCCTGGACTCACGCCTGGTCCGCGGTCGGGTGCAGTTTTTGGTCCATTGGCGTGGTTATGGTCCAGAGGAGCGTTCCTGGGTTCCCTCCGCAGATGTCCATGCTCCTGCCTTGCTCCGAGCCTTCCACGCACGCTTCCCTCAGAAACCGTTCTTTACTCCGCGGAGGAGGGGCCCTTGAGGGGGAGGTACTGTCATGGTCTTACCTTCTTGCTGTTCTCCTTCGTTTGACATGTGCTGGCGGCCATCTTGGTTTCTGGGTTTCTTGTAGCCTCCCACCCTGCGGCTCCTCCTTCCCACTGGGAGGAGCTGGATGCCTAGCTCATATATATAGGAGGTCTGTGGCTTCAGTTCCTTGCTTGGTCCTCCTGTGTTCACATGCTTCTAGACTGCTGCTGCTTCTGGTTCCTGATCCTGGTTTCGTCCGACTACCCTGCTGGTTCCTGATCCTGGTTTCGTCCGACTACCCTGCTGGTTCCTGATCCTGGCTTCGTCTGACTACCCTGCTGGTTCCTGATCCTGGCTTCGTCTGACTACCCTTCTGGTTCCTGACCTCTGGCTTCGCAAAGACTCTGCTTCGGTTTCGCCATCCGTTTGGACTTTTGCTTTACAGCTTTATTTTCAATAAAGCCTTCTTATTTTCACTTATCCCTTGTTGTACGTCTGGTTCATGGTTCCGTGACATTCACAACAAATAACTGCACTGCTAAACGGCAAAAATATTTTTTGGTGCCACTATTACATGGCAAAAAGGGCTTTACAACCTATAACTGCACTGCTGAATGGCAAATATATATATATATATATATATATATATATATATATATAAAAAATTAGGTTTAAAAAGGCTTTATTGATAATAAAGGTAAAGAGATTTATAAGGATAAGTACATCAAGCAAAGTACAGAGAACGGTACGTAAAGTGGGTACATACAATGAAGTGGGTGTATATTAGCGCATCAAGATGGGTATGTTAAGTGAGCAATTATTTATGTCAAAGTTAGGCATAAAATGCCTTGTGGTCAACCCTTGGTAACCTGGTTTATATAGTATAATACATCGGCTATCCAAGTGGGAGTAAATTGCATAGGTTGACATTTCTATGGTTTACCCAATTCCTCCATCTGGCCCTGAAAGGAATGGTTTTAATTTGTGTGTTATGTCTTGATGAAGGGTTGGATTCTGTAGCCCGAAACATGTTACTGTACACCTTTTTCCTGTGATTTTGGTGGATTTTATACGATGAGCCAATAAAGAACAATTTTTTACTCCACAAGAAGCTGGATTCTCTCTTTCTATTGGCCCTGAAATTGGGTATCGTGTGAGCTTCAGTTGCAGCAATTTCCTCAAATCTATATATGGCATCTACTTTTTCCGTCCAGAGTTCCTGTGTAGGAAGTTCTGCTTTCAGCCATAAACGTGGAACGGGAAGGTGGGCAGCCATAAGAAGGATGTGGAATAGGGGAGGGACATTAGGAGGTGTATCTGAGGGTGGTAAGCTTAATAGGGCTAGAAGTGGAGAAGGAGGGATAGAGGTTTTACATATTTTGTTGCACTGTTTAAATAAATCCACCCACCAATGTAAGATTGGAGGGCATGACCACCAAATGTGGAAAAAAAGTGCCCTTATCCACCCCACACCTCCAACACCCATCTAAATTTGAGTTGTCATATCTGGAAGTAACGTCTGGTGTTTTGTACCACCATGTGAGTATTTTATAGCCGTTTTCCTGTATGAGTACACACCGTGATGATGTATGTGGGGGAAAAAAAAAAACTTAGTTAAGTCTTGTGTCGAGAAAGAGGTTTTCAAATCCCTCTCCCAAAGACCTATAAAAGCAGGTTTCGGCATCAGGACCGGGTTATTGAGTTTTTTGTATATTAGTGAGATTAGGTTTTTTTTGCAGAAATTGGCAGCAAATCCATCCCTCAAACCACGTAATGGGTCTAGTTAGGGCCTGAAGAGGAATATGTTTAGTTATATAGTAATGAAGGAAGGAAGTCAGGGAGGGAAAAGCGTCGGAAGGAAAAAGCAATGTGGCCATATCCTTTCTATTTATCAGTCTTCCTTTATCAAAGAATGTCAAGATGGGGACTTGGGATATTTTAAGCGTTAGTGGGAGGCTTTGTTTAAACTCTGTTGGGGCTAAGTCTATTAAGTCTCTCACCTTAATCAAAGGGGATGGGAGTGGAAAGCCCCAATTAGAGTTTTGGAACCAGTTCCATACTTGAAGCGTAGATTTTATTATAGGATTGGTTTTTGAGGGGTGGGTAGTGTGACTTGTGTCTCCAATCAGAAGTGTTCTGAAGGAGGATTGGAAGATCGAAGATTCCATTTCGACCGAAGATTTATGTGACGGTCTACGAAACCAGTCCAACGCTCTTGTTAAGTGTATGGACCTTTTATAGAGCAAGGGATTGGGTAGACCCATCCCATCCTTGTCTCTCAGTCTCTGAAGAGTTGTTATAGCTAGTCTTGGGCTTTTCTGCTTCCATATGAATCTGCAAACCTGTTTTGTTAGAGTAGTAAAGAAGTCTTTTGGTATTGGAATAGGAACTACTTGTTGTAAATAAATGAGTCTGGGGATGAATAGGGAAGAGACTAAGTTTTTGCGACCAAACCAAAACAAAGTCTGAAGGTCAATTTGGGTCAGTTGGTCAGTTATTGTCACGGCTGAGGATGGGGGAAATCCTCAGCCGTGCGTTGCCATGTGCTGTAGGCCTACTCGGCCAGGAGAACAGGATAGGGAGCAGGTCACCTCCTACAGCGTCCCTACCCTGACCCTAACTCCTAACTGCATGGGCCGACCTTAAAGGTAGGAGGACCCATGCGCAGGAACCTCGGATCCCTAACTCACCCTCCGTCCGGTCCCTGCGCTAGGAGTCAGGGTAAGACGACCTACTCCTCCTAGGCACGGAGGAGCAGGAGTCTCAATGGCCAAGCTGTTGGGAAAAGGGGAACTCATACAGCCTTACGGGAATGACAGGCGAACAATTAGTTCCACCAACCTGTCACAGCCTTGCTGAATGGATCCCTGCGCAAACAGGAATCCAGAACCGTAAGCTGCACCAAACACATAGAAAGGTCCCAACAGAACATAACATACAACATCAACACATAGCAGACATAAACATAAGCACAATATCTTTATGACCACAGGGGTGGCTCTCACTGGCAGATAGTAACACAGGAGGCTGCTCCAGCAAGCATGGCTCAAACAACCCACAGAGCCATGCTAACAGTGAGCCTATATAGGCCAGGAAGCCACACCCCACAGTCGGACACACCCAGTGACACACACACACACTGGGAAGGAAGTTAACCCTTCCAACACCCGGGAAGGGAAAACACAACATTAAAGGGAAAGTGTCCAACAGCAGCAACCCACTGTGGTTGCTGCCGCTGGCCACGACATGGGTGGCAACCGTGTCCTGGGGAATAGCCCAGAGGCCGGGACACTGCCACCACATGTACAGACAGCCAAACGTTGCCACAGGCAACGACAGTGCAGGAAAAGTGTCAGTGCACACAACACACTACACAGAGTGCACACAGACAAACAACACAGTGAACACGATACACACACACCTAACATAGAGGTTGCTAGGTGCAACCGCATGCACAGCAGGAAAGCTGCCACAAGCAAGCGTTGTCAGCGGCAACCACAGGTGAGGCAAATACCACTGCCCTCACCTGTGATTGACAACAAAACCAAACCGCTGACAATCGCATGCGGTTGAAGAGTCACGGTCATAGCCATGGCCGTGACACTCCCACCCCTCAAAGCCCCCCCACCGAAAAAAAACGAAACTGGTGAGGAACTTACACAAGGGGATGGGAGAAGGAGACGTCCACTCTCAGGACATGGTTCCCAGGAAGTCGCTGGCAGCTGCATCCTCTCCCAGCACTCACTCAGCCAGTCCAGCGAGGCCTGCAGCCCGACACAGCGACAGGGAATGGAACAACTGAGAGTGGACGAGGGGACTCTCCACTCACGTCCCCACTCCAGTCGCTGCCAGCAGACACTCCTAACCAGCACGCAGCCGGACCACTTACGGAGTGCTGCCAGCAAACGACCAGAGATGGGAACATGGAGAGGGACGAGGGATCACCAACACGGACACGGAAGGTAAGGTGGCGGGGAATAAGCCACCAACCGTGCCGTTAACGGTGATCCCCCCGGGACGCTCTCCCTCCAGAGAACGCGCATGCAGGCCACAAGGGGATGGCACTGCATGCTGCACCCTCTTCCGAAGGTGTGACACTCGCACACCAAACAAACACCACGGTGAGGGGATAAAAATATCAGGGGACACCAGACGAACACGGTGAGGAAGTGGCGGGGAAAAAGCCACTCACCGCGCCGTCAGCGGCGAAACCCCCATAACTCTCTCCCTCCGAAGAGCGCGCATGTACCCCTTCCGCAGACGGCGGTACATGCTTCACCCTCTTTCGAGGGAAGGGTACTCCCACCCCTCAAAGCCCTTCCCAACAACAAAAGGGGAAGGTTGGTGAGGCACAAAAAACAATGGGAGGGGGGGAGGGGAAAGACAAACAAAAGGGGACACCAACACGGACAACGGTGAGCAAGGAATGGCGGGGAATGCCACTCACCGCGTCGTAAACGGTGAAACCCCCATAACGCTCTCCCTCCGGAGAATGCGCATGCACCCCATCCGCAGATAGCGGTGCATGCTTTACCCTCTTTCGAGGGAGCGCCACGCGAGAAGCCTTTGTGGTCATACTGTCACGGCTGAGGATGGGGGAAATCCTCAGCCGTGCGTTGCCATCTGCTGTAGGCCTACTCGGCCAGGAGAACAGTATAGGGAGCAGGTCACATCCTACAGCGTCCCTACCCTGACCCTAACTGCATGGGCCGACCTTAAAGGTAGGAGGACCCATGCGCAGGAACCTCGGATCCCTAACTCACCCTCCGTCCGGTCCCTGCGCTAGGAGTCAGGGTAAGACGACCTACTCCTCCTAGGCACGGAGGAGCAGGAGTCTCAATGGCCAAGCTGTTGGGAAAAGGGGAACTCATACAGCCTTACGAGAATGACAGGCGAACAATTAGTTCCACCAACCTGTCACAGCCTTGCTGACTGGATCCCTGCGCAAACAGGAATCCAGAACCGTAAGCTGCACCAAACACATAGAAAGGTCCCAACAGAACATAACATACAACATCAACACACAGCAGACATAAACATAAGCACAATATCTTTATGACCACAGGGGTGGCTCTCACTGGCAGATAGTAACCCAGGAGGCTGCTCCAGCAAGCATGGCTCAAACAACCCACAGAGCCATGCTAACAGTGAGGCTATATAGGCCAGGAAGCCACACCCCACAGTCGGACACACCCAGTGACACACACACACACTGGGAAGGAAGTTAACCCTTCCAACACCCGGGAAGGGAAAACACAACATTAAAGGGAAAGTGTCCAACAGCAGCAACCCACTGTGGTTGCTGCCGCTGGCCACGACATGGGTGGCAACCGTGTCCTGGGGAATAGCCCAGAGGCCGGGACACTGCCACCACATGTACAGACAGCCAAACGTTGCCACGGGCAACCACAGTGCAGGAAAAGTGTCAGTGCACACAACACACTACACAGAGTGCACACAGACAAACAACACAGTGAACACGATACACACACACCTAACATAGAGGTTGCTAGGTGCAACCGCATGCACAGCAGGAAAGCTGCCACAAGCAAGCGTTGTCAGCGGCAACCACAGGTGAGGCAAATACCACTGCCCTCACCTGTGATTGACAACAAAACCAAACCGCTGACAATCGCATGCGGTTGAAGAGTCACGGTCATAGCCATGGCCGTGACAGTTATAGCTTGAAGTAGTGGGATAAAGTTAAGTTTGAAGAGCTTATTTGGATCTGGACCTATTTTAATCCCCAAGTATGTAATATATGGGGCATCCCAGTTAAAGGGTGAATTGGTTTTTAGGGATTTTATCGTGGAGGGGCGTAGGCCAATATTCATAACTTGGGATTTATTCATGTTTATTTTAAAGTTGGATAATGGACTAAACCTTTCTAATAGGTTATATATGTGGGGCATTATGGACTGAGGGTTTGATGTTAATATCAATAAGTCATCGGCAAAGGCGTCAGCCTTGTGTTCTTATTTGCCCATTTTGATCCCCTCTATATTAGGCTCTTGCCTGATGGCCTGGAGAAGTGGTTCCATTGTCATTACAAACAGGAGGGGGGATAAAGGGCACCCTTGCCTCGTACCATTACGGATCCTGAATGTGGGGGATATAATGTCGTTTACTAGCACTGCTGCAGAGGAATTTGAGTACATGGCAAATGTAGCATTTATGAAGGGTGTAGGGATATCAAATTTGGTCAAGATATGACACATAAATTCCCAGTTAACTCTATCGAATGCCTTTTCTGCATCAGTACTTAACAGAGCAAGAGGGATGGAGTTTTTTTTGCGTGATAGAGGGCATTTAGGATTCTAGCAGAATTATCCTTTCCCTCCCGTCCCTTAACAAAGCCCATCTGATCTCTATGAATCAGAGCGGGAAGGTAGGGTGAGAGGCGGTTGGCAAGCATTTTTGCTAGTAGTTTTAAGTCCAGATTCAACAGGGAGATGGGACGATGGTTCGAATAGTGGGCAGGGCCCTTGCCATCTTTGGGAAGGATGGTGATATGGGCCCTGGTCATGTCTGATGTTAAGGGGGAACCTTGAAGGGATTGATTACAAATTTGCAGCAAATGAGGGAATAGGGATTTACTGAATGTGCGGAAATATAGCGCTAGGAGGCCATCAGAACCTGGGGCTTTACCGTTTGGTAGATTTTTTATAGTTTTTCTAGCTCATCAAAACTGAAGGGGGAACTTAGGGCTAATTTTTGAGCGTCATCTAACTTAGGGAGAGATATAGAGCTGAGGAAAGAATCAATAGATTCGGAGAGGGTTAGGTTAGTATACCGGGGAATATGTTGTGGGATATTGTAAAGTGTTTGGTAGTAAGTTTGGAATTGGAGAGCAATTTCCTTAGCTGTTATGGCTATAACTCCGTTCTGTTTATTAATTTTGTTTATGAAGTTTTGTGTTTTCCTCTTTTTAATAAAGCTCATCATCAAATTGGAGGCTTTATTCCCATGTGCAAAATACTTAAATTGGGAGTGTAAATAGTATTTAGCTGATTTGCTGTTGAGAAGATTTTTAGTTCTGATCTAAGATCATTAAGCTGGGAAAGATGTGCTTCCAGCAGGATTTTTTTTTTATGAAGGCCTTCAATTCTTTGGATTTCTAAAAGGAGCATATCCATCCATGCTGTTCTTTTCTTTTTTAGATAAGTTCCCAATTTAATAAATTGGCCTCTTATAAATGCTTTATGAGCATCCCACACTATATGTGGGGAAGATTCAGGGATGGGGTTCAGATGGAAGTACTCGTCCAGAAGATTTTGTACCTGAGTTTTAAGTTCTGGTATTGTGATTAATTGTTCATTTAGCCTCGATTTGAATGCCTTGGGGACTTGTTGGGGGGTAGTAAGAGATAGGTAAATTGGGGAATGGTCTGAAAGGTGTAGGGAGCCTATTTTAGTTTTAGTGCAGTATTGGAGGTGCTCTTTAGATATAAAATCTATTTAAGTTGGAGTAGAAGGTATAATCCTTACTCTGTGGGTTTAGGAGTCTCCATGCATCCACCAATTGGGAGTTGTGGAGTTGTTTGCGTATGGCCCTAAGTTTTTTTAGGGAAAAAGTAGATTTTTGGGAAGAGGAGTCTAACATTGGCTCCAATGAAATATTGAGATCACCACCCATAATGACCACGCCCTCTTTAAACCTCTCCATAATTGGAGAAAAGTTTTTAAACCATTGATATTGGAGTTTATTTGGGGCGTATATGTTAATGAACGTATATGTCTGATTCGCAATGGTTCCTTTCAGCATTTTGTAGCGCCCCTCAGGATCTTGGACATGGGAGCAGTATTGAAATGGACATCCCTTTCTGAAACCGATACTAATGCCCCTGGACGCTGAGGAGTCTGTACCATATTGGGAAACTCAAATATGATAGATTGGGGTATTGGTCAAATTTAAAGTGTGTTTCTTAGAGGAAAATGACCAGACTACCTTTTATTTAGTTGGGAGAGAATTTGAGATCTTTTGGAGGGTGACCTAAAGCCTTTAACATTATATGAGGAAATGTGAAGGTCGGTCATATTTTTTATAAATGTGGGCGCCATAGACACAATAGAAAATTAGGTGGGGTGAGGTCTCCTAGTACCCAGCCCCAGGAGCGTATCAAACCTTCTCACAGAAAGAGACCATCCTATGTGTTCAAAAACCTGTTGTTCACAACAGTACCCTTTTGAACAAAAGTTAACAAAAACAGGAAATTAGCAATTAGCATAGATTGGTAATCCTGCAATTGCTAACCAAAAGAACAGTAATAACATTATGCATGTAGAGAAATATAGAAAATCTCAGATTCCGGAAGTACCGGGTAAAATATGTAGGAGGGAAGGAAAGAACTGAGTTCTTGGTTAGGACACCCTTTGTAGTATTTTTTAACCATTTGGAATAGTGAGGTTAGTGATCAAAGGTCGGTATCATGAAGAATAAGATATTAGTGGATTTGAGTGAAAAAAGGAGATATGGAAATAGAAATGTATAAAATGATGGAATACGTTAGTACTCTTTTCATATATAGATCAGGAAATGTCCTTCAGGGTCGTCACTTCTCCACTGAAAGACATCTTGGTGTCGGACCGGGGTTATTTCTCCTGAACCCCTGAAGCTTTGGTGTGCGTTGTCTTTCCCACGGCTCCACATGAGGTAAGTCCGGCAGAGAGGACAGTTCTTGGACCAAGTCCCAGTTTTGAATGTCTAAAGGGCCACATCCTAGGAGATCGTATGCAGGTTCCAAGTCCTGGAATGAGGTTATGGAGAGTCTACGTCCCTCAAACATGAATGAGATGCCAAATGGGAATGACTATCTATAAATTATTTTGTTGGCTCTGAGCCAGTCAGTCAGCGGCTTGATAGCTCTAATTTTCCTCAGGGTACACTGGGCCAGATCTTGGAAAATTAGAATGTTGTTGCCATCTCACTGAATTGGACCAGAGGTACGCGCTTTAGCTATGATCGCCTCTTTAACTGGGAATGCCAGGAATTTACAGGCTTCCGAAGAAGCTGGTTTGGGCTTTAAGGCTCTATGAGCCCTCTCTAGGGTAACCTCATGGGCTGTATCAGGACCCAGGAGAGACAGGCAAATTTGCACCACTGTGTTGGAAAGGTTGCATGCTGCTACTGTCTCAGGTAAGCCGCGAAAGTGAAGATTATTGCGCCTACCTCTATTCTCCTGATCTTCAATAGCGCTGAAAATAGTGTTAAAATTTTTTTGTATAGAAGAGATGCTTTGTGTCGTCGCATGTTGATGTTGAATAATGCTGGCCTGGGAGTCTTCCAGGGTCTCGACTCTTCTCCCTATCTGCCTCACATCTTGCTTGATCGCCGATAAGTCTGTGCTGATTGGTTCTAGTGCTGAGGCTAGTGAGAAAGCTAAGGCTTCTTTCAGGTAGAAGCGGGATATAGGCATGTTGTCTGAGTGATCTCCACTTTCCCAGTCCTGTGTTGGTTGTTCCACTTGCCTGCGGCTTGAAGCGCCCGGAGTGGCTGGCGCCATCTTAAATTCTCGGGCATCGGCAGCAGCGGCTGTTTTTTTAATGAATTTGTCCATGTTGCCACCATTGCAGCTGATCTATCTTCCCCAGTCTTTGAGCCACCGATCTTGACCATTTTGATTTTTCCACGCTGTAGTAACACGCTTGCAGGGTGATGTGTAGTACGGAGCAGCGAGATTAAGCAGCCATCTCACACAGGAGCAAGCTCCGCTCCCCCGCAAATATATATTTTTTGGTGCCATTAACTTCCTCAGGGGTTTGGGCAGAATTGAAGAGACATGATGGTGGTATATATGCTGCAATTCTGTGATTGATTTGTGTGGTAGCCACCTGCTGTTAAGCAAGATACACTAAATGACAAATGAGAACGCAAGAGATTTGGAATAGCTGCCCTCCCTGTCTCCCTTACGGAAAATGAGAACATCAGATCAGGGGCAAACACTGACTCCCCAACGGAGGAATGTACTGGACTAAACTCCAAACTAACCTTAGAAGATAGAGTAGCATCCACTGATCTATCTGATATATCAACATATTCAACATCTCCCTCCAGCTCCGAGAATTTTTTTTTAGCTTTGGCCAAAAATCTCTCAGTGAATTCTTTTTTAGATCAGGTTTCCCCTACTCCTCACAAGGGTCCTCAAGCCCCTCCAGCCAGACAAATTTTAACAAGCATTTTAGCTCTCAGTCCTATGCTCCATCCGATAGAGCCTCCACAACTGAGCACTCCAGTTTCATCCCATACCCTAAAAATAACCCACTTATACACTCCATTATCGACTCTAAAAAAGAAAAAAAGATCTGATTTAGAGGATGTCGGAGAGGTAGAAGAAAGTGCACCCTTAAACAAAAAACTCAAACTGAAACAATAAACAAGGATTCAAAAGTAAAAGAGAAGGAAGTCGGCATATTTAACTTATCCGACTATATTCTCAAACAAAATGAGATCGAACTTCTCTCAAAAGGTCTTTCATTCTGCACAAGTAACCAACCTGATTTATTTAATTTATTTGTGGATCTCAATCAATTTATCCGTAGATTAAGCCTACATCGCCACTTCACCATAAAAGAGATCAAACCCACAAAGACTCAACTCTGTACACCCACTCCTGTGGACCTTATGGAGAATCCAGAAACAATGGTCCCAATAAAATCCACTATGAAAACCAAATCAAATTTCTATCCTTTGGAGAGCAGGGGTTCCCATATCGAGACCTTTTACAACATGGTCATGTCCGACTTTAGAGAAACATTTTCTGCGCCAACACCCCTAGGAGACACTAATAATCTGAATCAAACCACAATACAAGCTCTCAATTCCTTAACCCAAAATAGAAATATCGTTATCAAGAACGTTGATAAGGGAGGTGGCATTGTTATTATGAAAACCAGCTACTATGAAACCGAGGCCCTCCGTATTCTCGCAGATAAGGAATATTATTAAATTCTAGCCCATGATCCCACCATTGATTATAAAAAGAAATTAATTTGTCTAATAGAAGAGGGTTTTCAATTAGGCATTATTAATAAGAAAGAGAAAAATATTTTAAAAACCATCCACCCGGGCATGGCTAGGCTGCTGAACGAGATGGCCGCTTGAGTACAGAGCTCCTGCACCTCAGCGACTATAATCTTGCCTGCCTGGCTTTGATCATACTGCAGAGCCACCTAACTGCTCCCTCAGATGCACAACACCCCCGGCGACATCATGGGGAAAACAAGAAAGCATCTACAGAAGCTGCAGGACGGCAATCTGGAGAACTACTTCGATTGGGGAAAGTTTAAAGATGGCGCCGATGATACAGACAGAGCGGCACTAAGATCGCCTATAAGTGCAATGTCTCCAGCACATACAGCACGGTCGCCCTCCCCACCGGACATCTCCGACAGCACTGTCCTTTTGCATCATTCACCTCCGTCTCTTCCACCGACACCGGAGGAGGCCAGGGCTGCAGGACAAGCTCACCACAGGATTCAAGATGGCGCCCGTCCTCCTGCTCAGTGAGACCAGCTGCCTAGATCTCCTCACCCCCAACTGATTGCGGGACACACCGGGTGCAGAACCCAACTGAGTGAGTACACCTCATGTGCTAGTGCCACCCCAGATCCCTTCCAACTGCTCCCCACCTCTGACAAGCCGGTCACTGAGGATTCCCTAAAGAATATGCTGCTAGCTTTGAAATCCTCTTTGCAGACGGTCATTGCAGGGTTGATTAACCCTCTCTCTGCTAGACTGCAGACAGCAGAAGAGAAAATCCAACATGTGGAAACAAAGATGGGCGATTTTGCCTTCTCCCAAAATACTATTATCGATGCCCACAACACTTTGGCTGATGAGCTAGAAGCTGTTAAATTAAAAATGGCAGACCTAGAAGACCGCTCTAGGCGCAATAATGTAAAGTTCAGGGGTATCCCTGAAGAAGTTGCCCCTCAAGAGCTGCAAACTTATTTAAAGGGATTAATAAAAGCGCTCCTACCACAGATCCCGACACCGGACATGATTATTGACAGGGCCCACAGGCTTCCTAAACCTCCACACCTGGGTCCGAATGTCCCGCGTGACACTTTGGCGCGCATTCATTTCTTCCACACTAAAGAGGCACTTATGGCTGCGGCGCGCAACAAGAACTCACTACCTGCTCCGTATCAGAAAATTAAACTTTTCACAGACCTTTCTATGGTCACCCTTTGTCGGCGCAGAACACTGTTGCCCATTACGACTGCCCTCCGGGACAATGATTTCCCCTACAAATGGGGGTTACCCCCTGAAGATTCTTGTCCGGAAAAATGGACAGACCCATGCCATCAAGACCCTGGAAGAAGGGAAACATCTGCTTCAGCTGTGGCAAATTCCGCTGCCTTCAAGTAAAGTGGATACTGACCCTGCCTCCATGACCTCCAGTGTCGCCCTTGCAGCGGAGGGTTGATGCCCTGGACACCCCCGCAACAGATGACATCCTCTATATCAGGACTGCCACAGGGGTGAAGCTCTGATTACTCTCCCCCCCTTAGTTTCTTTGGGACATCCTACCTGGGCATCTTAAAAGCATCCTGTTGTTATGGTGCAGGTCCTCTGATACCTCCTTTTTGCTTAGTTTATTTTGATTCTAGCACCGAACTCTCGCCTTACCTATACTTAGACGGTTACCACCGTCTCGTTTATTGCCTACTGAGATCTGGACGGCGATCTCCGTCTTATCTGTCTTGTTTGTTATTTCTCCCACCCTCCCTCTTTCCTCTCTCTCTTACCCTCAATAGTGCCTTAGTAATTGTAATCTTACGTATTGATACTGCGTACTTTTACTGTGTTTTCTTTATTTTTGCAGGAGCTAGGATAACTCTACTCTTTTAACATCATGGGTCTCAAGATTATGTCCCTTAATGTTAAAGGCCTTAATTGTCCTCAGAAAAGATCTTACATGTGGAAAGAAGCCTTGACAGCTAATGTTGATGTTTTATGTATTCAGGAGACTCATCTACTACAAGCAGATGCCGATAGAGTACGCCACCGCCTGTTTCCTATTGTTCTGCATTCCCACTGTGACAGGAAGAAGAGAGGTACCCTGATCGCTGTCAAAAACACTGTTGCCTATACTCCCATCAAAACCAAACTTGACCCAAACGGTTGCTATATTATTCTAGTTTAGTCCATCAATAACATTACATATACACTAGTTAATTTGTACGCCCCCAACTCCCGACAATTGACCTTCCTACACAAACTGATGCGCAATGTGAATAAGCTCAAACAGGGGAAAGTAATCCTCTGTGGGGATTTTAATACTGCTCTACAACCTGACATTGACTCCACATCCCCTGCAGGGAGAGTAGATAGAGGGGTTGCTTCCTTCCTGTGTTCTGAAGGCCTAACTGACGTATGGAGGGCCCAACATAGCCTGGAGAAGGACTATACCTTCTTCTCTCCGGTACATATGACATACTCAAGGATAGATATATTTATGGTGGACCATCCCTCCCTACTCCACACACTATCTACTGAGATTGGTCTTATCAAATGGTCGGACCATGCCCCGATCTCTATCACCCTTGAGGAACGGTTTCAATCTTCAAGAGCCCCTATTTGGCGGAATAATGCATTTCTCTATAATAACCCGAAGCATGTTTTGGAACTTTCCGCACACTTGAATGAATACTTTCATTTTAACAGTGGATTAGTTTCAAACCAGTTTGTCTTGTGGCAAGCCCACAAAGCGTTTATACGGGGATCTTTGATTAAGCTGAACTCCACAGTAAAGAAACTCAGAGAGCGAGATATTACACAAACCTTAGAACAAATTGCCGACCTAGAAGCCACAAATAAACCCTCCCCCACCCCCCAGACTTCTAATGAACTTAGACTTGCACAGAATAAACTTAGCAGCCTACTACTCCAAAACTACCACAAATCCCTTCTAAGGCTCCAATCCAAATTTTATTCCCAAGGAAACAAAGCAGGCAGACTTTTAGCACAACAGCTAAAAGCTCAACAGTCAAAGTCAAAAATCTCCCATCTGGTACATCCTACCACTAAGATGAAATTAATTGATCCCAGAGACATTGCCAACCAATTTAAAGCATAATATCAAGCACTATACAACCTAAGAGATGACACTCCACTACCTGAGAACTACTCTACCTTAGTAGAGGAATTCCTCTCGCAAGCGTCCCTTCCTACCCTTTCCCAGTTACAATTACAGTCACTTAACGCTCCATTTTCAATCACAGAAATCAAGAAAGTGATCACATCACTCCCAATAGGCAAATCCCCTGGCCCCGACGGGCTTTCTAATGAATACTTTCGCCACTTCCAGAATATCCTGGCTCCTTACATGTTGGAATTGTTTAATGAAATACAGGTGGGACACTCTTTCCCCCCAGACATGCTAGAGGCATTAATTGTCACCATCCCAAAACCTGGCAAAACACCTGATGTACCCCAGAATTTCCGACCTATCTCACTGCTTAACTCTGACGTTAAAATTTTTGCCAAAGTCATTGCCAACAGATTAGCTCCACTCCTCCCATTACTGATCCACCCAGACCAAACCGGGTTTGTGCCAGGCCAACAAGCTTCTGACAATACCAGGCGAATCGTGGACTTATTCAATTATGCTGAGGAGCGTGGCCTCCCAATGCTCGCGATCACATTAGATGCAGAAAAGGCGTTTGATCGCCTGCATTGGGACTACGCATTCTCGACACTCCGTCACATGGGTTTCTCAGGACAAATACTACAAGCCATCCACTGCCTATACTCCTCTCCCTCCGCAAAAGTATGGGTCAACGGAGTACTGTCAGATTCGTTTGGAATTACCAATGGATCTAGACAGGGGTGCCCCCTATCACCCCTATTATTTATCTTAGCATTAGAACCCTTAGCACAGACTATAAGAAACTCATCTTCATTAGCGGGGATGGAGATAGGGGGAAGATCCCATAAAATTACACTTTATGCGGATGACATCATTCTCACTCTAACTGACCCCATCAACTCATTAGACACTGCCCTTAGAATGATCTCACACTATGGTTCCCTCTCCTACTATAAGATTAACAACACTAAATCCCAAGCATTACCCATTAACATACCCCAGAAGGAAAAGGCCACTCTACAATCTTTTCATGAACTAGACTGGCAAACGTCAGAAATCCCATATCTAGGAGTGAAGATTACTTCACCTTGCTCCCTTCTTTATGATAGGAACTATCACCCCCTTCTAGCCACTCTGTCGCGTGACTTGACTAGCTTCGCCATGAAGGCACTGTCCTGGGTGGGTAGAGTGGCTTCTTTCCAGATGATGACCCTCCCCAAGCTCATATATATATTCCGTGCCCTACCGATCCCGGTCCCTGCAACATTCTTCAAAAAGGCACAGTCGAAGTATGTCTGGGGTCCGACTAAACCCAGAGTAGCTCGAGCATTATTGACTAAGAAAAAAGACGCTGGAGGATTGAGCCTCCCTGACATTAAAGACTACTTCCGAGCCATAACACTCTCATTTGCTCGGGAATGGTGGATCCCTGACAATACAAAAGCCTGGATTCAGATTGAGTTCCATACAATCAAACATGCTACCTTGAAAGACTACCTGATCCATTCGTTATGGAACCCTTCCCAATCGCACAATGAATTACTGACAGTGCGACATGCTAGCAGCCTATGGTCCACAATTCACAGAGCGCAGGCGAACTCCAAATCCACCCTATTACCTCAAGCAGACATAAGAGCACTGGAACTCAGCATCACTGACATTAATCTGACAAATTGGGGTGGAGAGGGGATCGTCTCCATATCCCAAATAATGCCAGATGGCCGCCTCCTCCCCTTTGACTCACTTCACAGCTTATTCGCATTGCCGCACACAGAATTCTATAACTACTTGCGAATACGACATTTCATTGCAAATATTAAACAATCTCCACCTTCAATAAACTCTTGCATACTAAGACTGTTTCAATTCCCTTCTCTCTTCAGAAGACACACCACACGATACATATATGACATATTAGGAGACAAAGCCACATTCACCAAGACCTTACCCATAAAAAATTGGGAACGAGAGCTGGGGAAGACTTTCTTAGATGAAGATTGGATTCTAGCTATTGGGTTTCTGGCTTCTAATTTTAAGTGTGTCACCCATTACGAGGCAGGGCTTAAGACCCTATTACAATGGTACCTTACTCCACAGAGGCTAAACATAATCTACCCCTCATCCTCCCCACATTGTTGGCGAGGATGCGGCGCTAAAGGCTCCTTACTTCATGTTCTGTGGGACTGCATAATACTTACCCCTTATTGGCACAGTGTTTTCGACTTGATATCAGGGTTGGCGATCCAAAATATTAAACCTATCCCGGAGCTGGCTCTCTTGTTCCTGGGTATACACACTATCCCCCCAGTATATAGGAATATCACAGGACACGTTTTACTTAGTGCTAAGCTAATTATTACCTGTCACTGGAAGCAACCAACCTCACCGACCTTGGCTGAGGTCATACAAGAGGTTAACACGTCGTGTAGGTATGAACATTCAATACCTTGCACGACTATCTCTCCTAAATCCAAGCAACTTACCTGGGGTCCTTGGCTCCATAATTCTAATTACTCACCCTAAATTTTGGATAACTATGTACTATTCAATGCTGTTAGACAACACCAAATATTACTTAAAGGCCCTTCCTTCCCTTCCCCCCTTTTTCCCTTCCCCCCGTTCCCCTTGATTGTTATGGTCTTTTTGTTGTAGACCCTAATGTACTCTGATCTTACTACGCAAACCATCTACGTATTACGCTCTAGGAGCAAGCCTATTGTATAAGCGTTTACAAATGCTATCTTGATCAAGAATTTTCAGATGTATGGCTTAATCTTTATGCTTTACTGAAATGCCAATAAAAATGATTTACTCTAAAAACCATCCACCCTTCCATAGCAAAATTTAATTTCTTACCAAAGATACATAAATCATTAACACAGCCTCCAGGGAGACCTATAATTTTGGGTATCGATTCCCTGACAGCTAATCTCTCTGAATATGTATGTAGACAGTATTCTAGAGATATGTTATAGAATTACCATCATACCTGAGAGACACGTCCCATCTTATTACCATCCTGGACACATTTAATTTGAAAAAGAACTATTATTGGGCTACCTTAGATGTATGCTCATTATACAGCAATATTGTCCACACCTTGGGTTTGAGAGAAGTGGAAAAAACTATCCGACCCATTAATGTCAGGTACTCAAAGAACCTTTATTTTGAACTCCATAGACTTCATTCTGAATCATAATTATTTTTCTTTCCAAGATTCCATGTACAGTCGTGACCAAAAGTTTTGAGAATTACATAAATATAGGAAATTGGAAAAGTTGCTGCTTAAGTTTTTATAATAGCAATTTGCATATACTCCAGAATGTTATGAAGTGTGATCAGATGAATTGCATAGTCCTTCTTTGCCATGAAAATTAACTTAATCCCAAAAAACCTTTCCACTGCATTTCATTGCTGTCATTAAGGGACCTGCTGAGATCATTTCAGTAATCGTCTTATTAACTCAGGTGAGAATGTTGACGAGCACAAGGCTGGAGATCATTATGTCAGGCTGATTGGGTTAAAATGGCATACTTCACATGTTAAAAGGAGGGTGATGCTTGAAATCATTGTTCTTCCATTGTTAACCATGGTGACCTGCAAAGAAACGCGTGCAGCCATCATTGCGTTGCATAAAAATGGCTTCACAGGCAAGGATATTGTGGCTACTAAGATTTCACCTCAATCAACAATTTATAGGATCATCAAGAACTTCAAGGAAAGAGGTTCAATTCTTGTTAAGAAGGCTTCAGGGCGTCCAAGAAAGTCCAGCAAGCGCCAGGATCGTCTCCTAAAGAGGATTCAGCTGCGGGATCGGAGTGCCACCAATGCAGTAGGCAGATGTGAGCGCATCTGCACGCACAGTGAGGCGAAGACTTTTGGAAGATGGCCTGGTGTCAAGAAGGGCAGCAAAGAAGCCACTTCTCTCCAAAAAAAACATCAGGGACAGATTGATCTTCTGCATAAAGTTTGGTAAATGGACTGCTGAGGACTGGGGCAAAGTCATATTCTCCGATGAAGCCTCTTTCCGATTGTTTGGGGCATCTGGAAAAAGGCTTGTCCGGAGAAGAAAAGGTGAGCGCTACCATCAGTCCTGTGTCATGCCAACAGTAAAGCATCCTGAGATCATTCATGTGTGGGGTTGCTTCTCATCCAAGGGAGTGGGCTCACTCACAATTTTGCCCAAAAACACAACCATCAATAAAGAATGGTACCAAAACACCCTCCAACAGCAACTTCTTCCAACAATCCAACAACAGTTTGGTGAAGAACAATGCATTTTCCAGCACGATGGAGCACCATGCCATAAGGCAAAAGTGATAATTAAGTGGCTTGGGGACCAAAACTTGACATTTTGGGTCCATGGCCTGGAAACTCCCCAGATCTTAATCCCATTGAGAACTTGTGGTCAATACTCAAGAGGCGGGTGAACAAACAAAAACCCACTAATTTTGATAAACTGCTAGAAGTGATTATGAAAGAATGGGTTGCTATCAGTCAGGAATTGGCCCAGAAGTTGATTGAGACCATGCCCAGTCGAATTGCAGAGGTCCTGAAAAAGAAGAGGCAACACTACAAATACTGACTCTTTGCATAAATGTCATGTAATTGTCAATAAAAGCCTTTGAAACGTATAAAGTGCGTGTAATTATATTTCACTACATCACAGAAACAACTGAAACAAAGATCTAAAAGCAGTTTAGCAGCAAACTTTGTGAAAACTAATATTTGTGTCATTCTCAAAACTTTTGGCCACGACTGTACCAACAGAAAAAAAGAACAGCTATGGGGACCAAATTAGCTCCAGCATATGCTAATCTATTTATGGGAGGCTTTGAGAGAGAAATAGGTCTCCAGGAACACCCCAACGTCGGTTTCTATAAACGTTTTATAGATGACATTATTTAAGTATGGGAAGGGGAACAAAATGATCTAATAACATACATTGAGCAAATAAATAAAAACGACTGGAATCAAAATTTTACTTTGGAACACCACCCAACTGAGGCGATATTTCTAGATTTGCACATTGAAATTGTAAATAATAAAATTACCACTAAAACAAAATTTAAAAAAGTAGATACGAATAGCTATCTTGATTATACAAGTTGTCATCATCACAGATGGAAAAACAACATCCCCTTTGGACAAGTGAAAAGAATTAGTAGAAATTGTACATATGATAACATCATGAGAAAACAACTAAACGTTTTAAAACAAAGATTCAGAGAGAATCCGAAAAACGAATTCTGAGGGAAAGCCAGAAAGATAGTTTAATAAGTCATAAGCAGAAAGAGTCTAAAAACGATTATGCGAAGTTGTGTCAAATTTACGGGATATAATGTAAAACACACTAAGATAAGGAGAATACTTAATAAACATTGGAAAGTTTTACTAAAGGACCCAGTCCTAGAGAAAAATATTCCAAAAATGCCGGGGTTAATTTTCCGTAGAGCTAAGACCCTTAAAAACATACTAGCACCATCTTGTCCAAAATCTACAAAACATCAATTTCCCAAAAAGATGAATAAGAACACAATTGGCTCTTTCAAATGTGGATCTAAATAATGCAAATGCTGCAAAATGTTACAATGTGGTGAGACAATAACCATGCCACCGCCCCAAGAACCCATTAATTTGAAACACACGATGAGCTGCAGTACCTCCTATGTAGTGTACTTGCTACAGTGTCTGTGTAACACTCTCTAGGTGGGTCGAACAACCCAAGAGCTTAGAGAGTGCATGAACGAACACCGTTCAAACATCAAACGTAAAATCACCACTCACAGTGTATCAAGGCATTTTGCACTACATCATGAGGGTGGGTCTAAAGGTCTAAAAGTCACTTCTCTTGATTGGGTCTCAAACTCCTATCAAACCCTATCAAGGAAAGAGATGTTTTGGATTTTTAGACTAAACACTCTAGTACCATTTGGTTTGAACGAATCCTTAGTGTATATAAACTACTGAGAGCTAAAAAGAAATAGATGAACCCATCCCATATATACATAAAAGAAATACATTTCTTAATTTGGACCTTTTTACTGACATTGCCAACCCTTTTTTTTTAATACTATTTATTATGATAATTATGATAATTCTTTAGAATTTTAATAATGTAATCAGATCAATGATATAACGTTCATTAATATTTATTAATATTTATTTTAGAATTTTAATAATGTAATCAGATCAATGATATAACATCTATTAATATTTATTATTTATTTGAACATAGATTTTTGGAAATTTCTATAATTATTGTATTATGTCAGGTTTTGCGGATGCACATTATGCATATGAAGTTTTGACATGCATTGTCTATCCTACGCATTTTTTGGGATTCACCATCTTTTGGGGTTCACCTTTTAACTATATCTATATTCATTATTTTTTTTATACAATTTATTATGATAATCCTTTTAGAATTTTTAGATTGCATATAAGAATTTCCTCTATCACATAATACAGAAGAAACCCTGGTAAATCATTATATTAAGATTCACAATGCTAATATGGATTTTTTCCCATTCCCCTTTCTTTTTCCTAGTCCACCAATCAGATTGAGGAACGAAAATGGAATGGGATATAATACATGTATTTATATTATAATATATATGTCTTTTAACTTGACCCTTTTAAACAGATTGTTGATGCTTGTCTTTATATTTTGTGTATTTGATAATATGGGGGGGGGATGTAGCTACGGGTTCCTTTGACACAGGCGCTGCCAGCTCGGATGTGCGCTCCATCTTAGAATGCATATATCTCTTCTCCCGGCATTAGTGATGGGGGCGGTCCTATGCGCTCCATGCTGCAGCACAGAAGGCCGGGCCCCATGTGTTCCACAGGATCCAGAAGTTGTTACCAGCTTACTTCCGGCTCCGATGCTGTGCGTTCCATAGGCGGAACCTCATGCAGTTCGCAGAAACCGGAATTCGCCACAAGTGGACGTTACTTCCAGCAACTAGAAGTTATGCGCGCGAAAATCATCACATGAACCACTATAAATATGTGAGTGTAAATATGTGAGTGTATTGTTGTCTGCTCCTGAGGAAGGGGTCACCTATATTTGAACCCCGAAACGCATTGAGCCTGTATCACCATTAAAGAGATTGAACTGAAGCCTTGGTTTACCTGCTGACTGCAAACTCTTAGACCTATTAAGCGATCCTGGCCGGGGGGTGGGGGTATTGTCACGGGCGTCTTGAGTTTAACCTGTGGACAACCCCCCAGTGAAGTGAGTGGAATATTTAATTTGTTGTTACGGACCGTAATACCATATGATTATTTCTATTTGCTCCTCACAGCTATATTCTATCACAACAGAATGCTGTTTCTATTTAAAGGGTTTCTACCACCAGAAATACTGTTATGTAGCTGACTGACATTAGCGATGCGCTAATGTCAGCACTACATAACAGTATGTTTATAACATTAGTCCCTGCAGCCGTTTTTGTTAATAAAGCACTTTTATTATATGCTAATGAGCCTCTAGGTGCTATGTGGGCGTAAAATCAGCACCTAGAGGCTCCGTCCACTCACGCTTTATCCCGCCCAGGTCCAGTGTTCTGCCCGCCCAGCTCCTCTTGATTGATGCCACTGTTCCCTGCATCGTTGGCGAAATCCCACGCCTGTGCTGTTCACTTCTGTCTTTGGCGCAGGCGCAGTGAGTGAATGATGCGATCCTGGTGCCGGATTCTTGGCGCCGACTACGTCACAGTGAGGAAGCCGGCATCAGGAGAGCGGCCTTCACTCACTGCGCCTGCGCCGAAAACAGAAGTGAACGGCGCAGGCGCGGGATTTCGCCAACGATGCAGGGAACAGTGGCATAAATCAAGAGGAGCTGGGCGGGCAGAACACTGGACCTGGGCGGGATAAAGCGTGAGTGGACGGATCCTCTAGGTGCTGATTTTACGCCCACATAGCACCTAGAGGCTCATTAGCATGTAATAAAAGTGCTTTATTAACAAAAACGGCTGCAGGGACTAATGTTAGAAACATACTGTTATGTAGTGCTGACATTAGCACATCGCTAATGTCAGTCAGCTACATAACAGTATTTCTGGTGGTAGAAGCCCTTTAACCAATATGATGAACTTTTATTCTCTGTCTTAATAGCCATTTCACTGGAATTATATATATATATATATATATATATATATATATATATGCAAAGGAAAAACCACCAGCAGCACCATCCAAGGAAAAAAAGGGAGGGAAAGGGCGCAGAGTCCAAGTATAGCAGTAGGAGCTTACCCGCTGTTATAAGAAGAAAAATTGGACTGCACTCCGGTAGACTTTCAAAATAGTAGATGATAAAGCTTTATTCAGCCATAAAGTGCCACAGAGCGACGTTTCGGCTTATACATGAGCCTTTCTCAAGCATTGGTACAAAAGCAAACCTATAAAGGTGTATCAATCACAGTGATCAGTGACATTACATAATTGATGATTAAAAAGAAACGTATAAATAAAAAACACATCAATTCATCTGTACTCTCCTCCCACTTACTCTGTCCTCTCCTCCCACTTACTCGTGCACTGATGACGTAGATGCACTGATTACACATGTATGAATTTATAATAAGAAAAAAATATTTTCCATTACACCTCAGGCCAGACCAGCAATCAGACCCCCAATGTTATCAGACCTCAGCTCAGCCTCCCCAATGCCTCAGATCAGCCCCCCATGTCAGCCATCAGCCCCCCATTGTCAGCCATCATGCCCCCATGTCAGCCATCATGCCCCCATGTCAGCCATCATGCCCCCATGTCAGCCATCAGCCCCCCATGTCAGCTATAAGCCCCCATCCATCATCCCCCATTGTCAGCCATCATGCCCCCATGTCAGCCATCATGCCTTCATGTCATCCATCATGCCCCCATGTCAGCCATCAAGCCCCCATGTCAGCCATCAAGCCCTTATGTCAGCCATCAGCGCAAATAAAATAAAAATAAATAGCTTACCTCTCCTGCTCCTGGACGCCGCCACTCCTCACCACCAGCGCACTCTCTCTTCTTCCTGGTTCTCGGCTGTCAGCTGTGAAGGCTGCGCACAGCGTGAGGTCACATGGTGTGCAGCCCTGCACATCAGACAGCCGAGCGGGGGACCAGGAAGCGGTGAGTACAGATCCTTCACCACTTCCCAATCCTCCGGTACTAATGAAGCGCTTCCAAAATGGAAGCGCTTCATTAGTATTTGCCCCATAAAACGCAGGGGGGGAAAAACGGCGTCTTATGGGGCGAAAAATACGGGGAATTTAAAAAAAGTTAAATTTTTCCGCCCCCCCCGCCCCCCCCCCCGTCTCTCCCCCCTAAGGCAGCTGCTTGGTTTGCCTTATTATAGGGCCGGGCCTGGGTATAGCCACAGTTATGCAGTTTGTGCTGGCAGCACATTTTGCCTGAGTCATACTGTGGCAGTCAATACTAGAATGCATTTATATATATTTGGCACCAGTGGATGACGGATATCAAAATTCCCTCTTTTTTTGTGCCACTAATAATATATATATTTTGGTGACACTAATACACCGCAGAAAGAGCTTTACAACTTAGAACTGCACCACTGAACTGCAAATATATATTTTTTTGTGCCACTAATACATGGCAAAAAGGGCTTTACAACATATAACTGCACTGCTGAACAGCAAATATATTTTACTTTTGGCACTAATACACGTCACAGAAGGCTTTAGAACATATAACTGCACCGATGAATGGCAAATATAAATATTTTTTTGCCACTAATAAATGGCAAAAAGGGCTTTACAACATATAACTGCAGTGCTGAATAGCAAATATATATATTTTTTGTGCCACTAATACATGGCAAAAAGGGCTTTAAGACATATAACTGCACCGCTGAACGGCAAATATATTTTTCTTTTTCCACTTTTCCACACAACAAGAGGGCATTACAACAAATAACTGCACCGCTGAACGAGAAATATATTTTTCTTTTGCCACTAATACACGGCAAAAAGGGCTTTAAAACATATAACTGCACCGCTGAACGGCAAATATATTTTTCTTTTTCCACTTATACACTGTAATGGTGCAGAACCCCAAGCAACCAGACACAGGTTAAACAATAGTGGATTTATTAAATAAACGGCATTACAGTCCAAACCAGTAAGCATATACAGGTATCCAACTCGAATAATAACCTGTGCAGGGAATCACCAAGGGGACAGCCAGTCACCAGGCCAAAGTTCATATGCGCAATATTAGTCTGTGTAACGTGGTACTTAGGGATGAGACATCAGGATTTACCGGGTCCGATCCAAGGTCATACACGAGACAAACTGTTCAGCAAAGATGAGGTATCCAGAGGCAGTCTCTAGAGATAAATCGAGGAAGGCAGAGGTCATGCACAGGTAAGTCTGGGAGAATATGAACAGCAACATACACCTAGGTTGTCAAAACAACAGTGGGCACTGACCAGCCAGGAAGATCACCTTTTAAGTACCTACTAGCCAATCACAAAGTGCTGTGTGTTTATTCCTCATAGGTCATATAATGATCCTAATCCCTGACACTTGTGCAGCCTAGACTGGTCCTTAGTCACTTAACCCATGCCTGCCCTCTAATCTACTAGAATTTACGTACAGGTATTTTCCCTGTCAGCGGCCAGTGTAGTGAATAAGATGCGTGTACGTTCGACCGCGTATCCTTTTGTGAACCTCCTCTCGAGCGTGCACGTGGATGCTCGAGCAGCCCAGCATGAATACACGATCGCGTCGGCACAGAAGTCGGAACGGAACCCGCAGGTGATACAGGCCGCTGCATGCCACCACCAGTCCGGTCAATCTGCCTCCGAGACCCCGGCGGTCTTCCCCTCCGGCGACCATGCGGACGCACTACCGCGTCTGCCCGAAAAAGAGTCAAAACCAAAGATTCCCCAGGCTAATGCGTGACCTGTCCCGTTATTCCAACGGGGTTCCCTGCAGGCCGAGCCCCACGAGGAACCCTGCGGGCCCCAGTGGATCACAGAACAGGAGAGTGTCTTACATTACCCCCCCTAGAGGAGGCTGCTCAGAAGACTCCAAATGGGCTTTCCCTGGATTCTCACTAATTCATCCGCATGAACCTGGCAGGCAGGTACCCAACATCTCTCCTCTGGACCATAACTCTTCCAGTCCACTAAATACTGGAGGGACCTCTGGACAAAATGGGAGTCCAAAATCTTATTGACCTCGAATTCAGGCTACCCTTGAACCTCCACCGGAGATGGAGTTAGGATAAGGGAGCTGACTCGGCTGCCGATTTGAGCAGTCAAACATGGAAGGTGTTCACTCCTTGAATCGACGGAGGAAGAGCAACCTTGTAAGTAACCCGGTTGATCTTCTGTGTCACCGGGTATGGACCAATTAATCCAGGCCCCAACTTGGCAGACGGTTGGCCCAAGGGAATGTTCCAGTTGGAGACCCACACTGGATCTCCTACCTTAAACTCTTGCTCCGCAGTGCGATGAAGATCAGCAAATCTTTTCTGTTGTGCCACCACACTACGAAGATTCCGCCGCTCCAAAAACAAAATGGGTTGTCGATCCTGTAACCATTGGTCCACCACCAGTGAGTCAGTGGAGGCCCCTGCCAGAGAGGAGAGTCTTGGGTCCATGCCCCCCATGCACCTGAACGGAGACATCTTGGTAGAGGCATGTTCGGAGTTATTATAAGCCACCTCCGCAAAGGGGAGAGGAGCTGCCCATTCCTCCTGGCAGTCTGACACGAAACACTGGAGATATTGTTCCAGAGTCTCGTTCGTTCGCTCCGTCTTCCCGTTGGTCTCTGGGTGAGAGCCAGATGAAAATGACAGTCCAATCTCCAACCGGGAGCAGAAAGAACGCCAGAACAGCGAGATAAACTGGACTCCTCTATCTGAAACAATATCCTCCAGCGCCCCGTGTAATCAGAAGACATGCTTCACAAACAGATCTGCCAGTTCTCCAGCCGATGGCAATCCGGGTAGAGGTAAAAAATCTTACTAAACGGTCCACCACTACTCAAATTACCATACAACCGGAAGACCTAGGCAGATCTGTTATGAAGTCCATAGACACGTGGGTCCATTAGGCCGAAGGAATAGGCAGCAGAAGCAAAGTACCAGAGGGGGCGGACCGAGCCGGTTTACACCGAGCACAAATACTACATGCCTGAATGTAGGCTTTGATATAAAAAAAGATCTTAGGCCGCCAGACATGGCGTATACAAAGAGACATTGTCTTTTTTATCCCCAGATGCCCGGCCGACTTAGAATCATGTAACTGTTGTATGACTCTGAGCCTGAAATTTAAAGGCACAAACAGCCGACCTTCAGGTTTGTTAGGAGGGCTCTCTGCATGTAAAGGCAGAAGAAGAGAAGACAAGTCCTCCATTATATCTGGGGTGTTCAAAGCGGCTACGAAGCACCTCGCAGGAATAATGGGCTCAGATTCACGTACCGAGATGGTTTCTGGGAAACAACGAGAGAGAGCCTCTGCTTTGACATTTCTGGGTCCGGTTTGTAAGTTAACCGGAAATTAAAGCGAGTGAAAAATAATGCCCCACGAGCTTGACGAGAATTTAACCTCTTGGCACCTTCTATTCAAGTTTTTTGTGGTCGGTGTAAACCGTAATGGGATGTTCCATACCCTCTATCCAATGTCTCCACTCTTGAAAGGCCAACTTAACTTCCAGAAGCTCTCGAATTGCATTCGGCTGGTGAGAGCTTTCGGGAGAAAAAGGCACAAGGATGAAGCCTCTCAAGATTTACAGAATACTGAGAGAGAACCGCCCCCACACCAACCTCAGAGGTGTCAACCTCGAGGACAAAAGGTTGAGAAGTGTCTGTCACAGCCAGACAGCTGAGAAGCTCTGACAGGAGCCTTTCAGATCCTCCTCCTTGAATTTCTTTGTTTTGGTTGAGTTCCTCATCTCGTTAGTCTATCTCAGCTGTCATGCAGTTGGACTGATTGCTGCCCTTTAAGTTCCTCCCCAGAATGCAGTAGTGTGCGGCTTATACAACTTCCTGGAGTGTGTGTGCATGCTGTTCCTAGTTCTCAGTCCACAGTCCCCAGTCGTCTGCAAGATAAGTGCTGTTTATGTATTTATGATTTTCTGTTTTCTGGATCCAGGTGACCCTGACTCCCTCCGTGTCTGTGTAGGGAGCCGGTGGTCGTATCCCCTCACTATTGTAGGGTCTTCAGGTGTAAGATAGTCGAGGTACGTGGATATGCGCCCATCCACCTTTGGGGTGGTCGCATAGGCTGAGCAATAAGGGAGAGCGGCAGGATTCATGCAGGGGTCTCCCTTTTGTTCCTTAGTTGTGCATCCAGTGAGTCATTGTTTATATTGTATTGTCTTGTTTCCTGTACACCATCCGTGACAGTGTCTGGATGAGTGAGGATTGGTGCGGAGCAGAAAGCCTGCTTCAGCATCTCAAAGGCTTCACCAGCCTCTATCATCCACTTAGAAGGGTTCACCCCCTTCTTAGTGAGGTTCGTGAGAGGCACTATTACCGCCGAAAAGTTCTTAATAAATTTGCGGTAGAAGTTGGCGAAACCTAAGAAACACTCAGAATTGAGAAAGCTCGTTGGAAGAACGAGTGAAACGTTTTCAAGAAATCTACAGTAAGTCCAGTTGCCTTGATTTATTCTTTACAGATAAGAAACACTGTAATCCCTTCAGGTCCTTAGGCGGAGGCCAATCCAGAACATCTGAGAGCTTGGATGGATCCATCGCCAATCCGCGTTCAGAGACAATATACCCTAGGAAGGGCAATTCTCTCACCTCAAACAGGCACTTCTCGAGTTTGGCGTATAGGCGATTCTCCCTCAGCTTCTGGAAAACCTGACACACATGATCCCGGTGAGTCTGCGGGTCCGATGAGTAGATTAGTATATTGTCTAAATAGACGACCACGAATCTACCCAAGAAATCCTGGAGGACATCATTGATGAATTCCTGGAAGACTGCGGGGGCATTACACAGACCGAAAGGCATTATGAGATACTCATAATGCCCGTCCCTGGTGTTAAATGCAGTCTTCCATTCGTCGACCTTTCGAATTGCGTACCAAATCGAGTTTGATGAAGAGTCGAGCCCACGCCAACTGAGAGAACAAGTCCTCAACAAGTGGAAGAGGGTATCAATTCTTCAACGTAATTCGATTGAGGGTGCGAAAATCGATACAGGGTCTCAAACCGTCGTCTTTCTTCCCAATGAAGAAGAATCCCGCTCCTGCAGGAGAAGTGGACAGTCTAATGAAACCCTTATCGTGGTTATCTTTTAAATAATCCCGCTGGGCCTGAATCTCAGGCCCAGTGAGATTATAAAGATGTCCTCTGGGTGGCATGGTACCTGGCAACAAATCAATAGGACAATCATATGGCCTATGAGCAGGTAACACAACAGCACCCTGGAAGTGGTGATAATGTTTAGGTAAAGCAAGTGGCAACACTGGAAAAAAGCACCTAGTGAAGCAATCAGAACTCCACTTGCAAATTCTTCCGGAGCGCCAGTCCACTACTGGATTATGAAGTCTCAGCCAGGGGAGACCCAAAATCACAGGAGTGGATGGCATGTCCAGGGTTAAAAGGTTTAAGACCTCCCGATGACCAACCCCCACCGTTACCTGCAACCCGGGTGTCATCCACAATGACCAGCCTTCTTGAAGAGGAGACCCATCAACAGCGGTGACGGAAATGGCTACTTCCGGCTTGAAGACCAGAATCTGTAGCTGTCGAACAAAGGAAGAGTCAATAAAATTTCCGGCTGCTCCCGATTCAAGTAGGGCAGTAATAGGATGGTCCCTCCCTTACCACTTAATAAAAACTTATTTTAAGAGGAGGCAGCAGAGTACCTAGTGGATTCTCCTCGATTCCCACTAGGCTTTGTCGTTTCCCGGAAGGAGTAATGGGCATTTCTTTAGCTGGTGACCAACTCCTCCACAATATAGACAAAACTCCACATTTTGATGATGAGCCCTCTCAGTAGGGGTAAGATGAGAGGACCCCAGTTCCAAGGGTTCCTCAGACGGTTTACTGGGTCTTGGAGATGGGCTGGATGATACGGGGCGAGAAGCCCGCTCCAGACGACGATCCTGAATTTGACGATAAGCATCAATTGCTTGCTGGATTGCCACATCCAGTGATGGTTGGGATGGTAGAGCTAATAGCAAGTCTCTGAGAGCGGCATCCCCCAGTTGGTAAAAGTGGTACAGCGACGGAATTCTGCTACAAATTCTTCAGCTGGGCATCGTCCTTGTTGGAGGTGTTCTAGCTGGGTCTCAGCAGTACGAGTGCGGTCCAGGTCATCATAAATACACTCATAATACACTCAAGGCATGAAAGAAGGCCTCTACAGAGCCAAATGCGGGATCTCCCGCCGGGAGATTTAAGACCCAGCATTGAGGGTCCTCTCAAAAGAGACATAACTATGCCAATTTTCTGCTTGGTATTACCTGAAGATGTAGGGCACAGTTCAAAATATAAGCGGCAGGAATCACGGAAGTTGAGAAACTCCTGCCTATTTCCTGAAAAAAACTCAAGTAGAGGTATCTTGGGTTCCACTGGGCGTTCTGCTGGAGTCGGGTTGGGCAACCCCTGAACTCCCTGAAGGAGGAGTTTAAGCTAGTCCCCAACTGTTGCCAGTTGTGCATGGATCTTATTGAGATTCACAGCAAGGATGTTCATCCTCTGTTGGACCAAGAGATTGGCTGCTCCGATTAATTCCACTAGTTGCTGCTGGATACAATCCATGGTAACTGGAGGTTGGAGACCAATGTTTTGTAATGATGCAGAACCCCAAGCAACCAGACAGAGGTTAAACAATAGTGGATTTATTAAATAAACGGCAGTACAGTCCAAACCTGTAAGCATGAAGAAAAAGAGGTTTTGTCCAGCTTATGGTTGTGGTAATCCAAAAGGCTTCTTTATTGAATATTCAGTATAAAATCCAGGTACAGAAAGCAGAGTCTACATGTTTCGGGCACAATGCAATCTTAGCCCTTACTCATGACTGTTTCAAATACACTGTGAGTTACTTTTGTAGAGAGGAGGGGGAGGCTCCCTCACCTGAGATAATCAGGCTGAAATTCAACCCCTCCCTTCCACAAATGTGTACATAGGTAAAAACATGCCAAAAGACAATTCATATAGTCCGCAAAACAATAGATTAAAGAGAATGGTAAATAAAGGAAGAGAAGAAGAGAAATAAACTATTGATTAATACTGCAAAATTAGATCCAGTTTCTTATTTAAACCTTGAGGCTGGCGACTTTCAAGTCGGAAAATCCAATATGATTCTCTGTTTAAGAGTTTCCTTTTTCTGTCGCCACCTCTTATTGGTTTTTTAACCTTTTCAATGCCTTGTACTGACATATAGAAGACGTCACCACCATGTACCATGGCAAAATGGAGACTTGCCGCAGATATATTGCGGTTCTCATGGTGCGGTATGTCTGATATATGATTTCTAATGCGGGTTTTTTTTTGCATTTGTTGTGCATTCCACATATTGTAGCTTGGAACTTGTGCATGTTATGCAATAAATCGCATAGGTAGTGTTGCAATTTAAAAAGGATTTTATTTTGAAAACCTGGGCGTTAATACTGGATTCAAAGTTTTGACAGATCTTCATATATCTACAGCAAATGCAAATGGAGTGACCGCATTTATAATTTCCTGTTGTTGACAACCATGTGTTTTGTGTTGTTCGGGACTTGTCATTTTAAGCATATACAGTTATCCAACCCGAATAATAACCTGTGCAGAGAAACACCAAGGGGACAGCCAGCGACCAGGCCAAAGTTCATATGCACAGTATTAGTCCGTGTAACATGGTACCTAGAGATGAGACATCAGGATTTCTTATCCCCTGAAGATGCTGGTTACACAGCGAAACATGTCGGGAAGCAGAGTGTAGGAGTGTTTAGGTTTTAGGCAGTGAAATAGCGGCAGTATGCTCAAATATATGGGCACATCTACAGAGTCATATAGCAGGCGGCAGCAATTGAATCAACATAGGACAAGTTATATAACAGTTAGAGAGGGAAGAGGAGAAATATGAGTAGCAGCTGAGCAGGAGGAGGAAAAATAAGAGCAGCAGAGGCTGCAACAATTACAAACAAAAGTGAAGTAAATCTATCACACAGTAGATTAACGCTCCAGAGTATATAGGAGCGTATAATAAAGCTACTACACAGCAATACCACCTCTAACCTATTCATAAAGTACCTCACTTATCTTCACTATCCGTCACATGTCCCTACCCTCACCCTCTCCCTCCCCTCCCCCCCTGTTTCAACTTACCTTCCCCTCTGCTGTTTAGTCCATTGATCCAAGCCAGCTACAACAGCGAATCATTGAGCATATAGGTAGGAATAAATTGAGTAAGACCGCATCACTGAGAGTTTTAACGTCTATAGTTTAGTAGTTATGTTTTAAGTGTAAAAATACTACATATATATTAAAAATATGAAATAAAAGTCAAGTTTTAATTTAATAAACAGTACATGATCCAAAAACGTAAATAGGTCCTGAGTGACCACCAGTTAGTAAATTTAAATACTAAAACGTTAACTTGTACTGTGAGGTCAAAAGGTAAAAATAATTTAAAATTAGAACATATAACTGCACTGCTGAACGGCAAATAGGCCCTTAATTTTTTTCACTTATACAGAACACAAAAGGCTTTAGAACATATAACTGCACCGCTGAACGGCAAATATATTTTTCTTTTTCCACTTATACACTCCACAAAAGGGGCTTTAGAACATATAACTGCACTGCTGAACGGCAAATAGGCCATTAATTTTTTTCACTTATACACAGCACAAAAGGCTTTAGAACATATAACTGCACCGCTGAACGGCAAATATATTTTTCTTTTTCCACTTATACACTCCTCAAAAGGGGCTTTAGAACATATAACTGCACTGCTGAATGGCAAATAGGCCCTTCATTTTTTTTATTTATACACGACACAAAAGTCTTTAGAACATATAACTGCACCGCTGAACGGCAAATATATATTTATTTTTTCCACTTACGTATTGACTCCACAAAAGGGCTTTAGAACATATAACTGCACCGCTAAATAACAAATAGTCCCTTATTTTTTTCCACTTATACACAAAACAAAGGCTTTAGAACATATAACTGCACTGCTGAACGGCAAATAGGCTTTTATTTTTTTTTCACTTGTACACAACACAAAAGGCTTTAGAATATATAACTGCACCACTGAACAGCTAATATATTTTTCTTTTTTTAACTTATACACTCCACAAAAGGCTTTAGAACATATAACTGCACCGCTGAACGCAAATATGTTTTTCTTTTGCCACTAATGCACAACAAAAAGGGCTGTAATTTTCGCACTTCAACATACAACAGCTAATAAGCCCTTTTTTTCCCACTATTACAAGCCAAAAAATGCTTTACAAAATATAACTGCACTGCACAAGGGCAAATAAGAGGTAGAAATATTTCCTTGTAATAAGCCCTGTTAATGGCTGTATCAAACAGCACTTGAACCCCAATAACAAGAACGGTTTGCTGAAATGACAGAGCTGTATATCGCAATTTGGATCCGCAGTCAGTGTAGCAAGGTGTAATACTATTGTTCCTATTACCCACGCTGTAACCTCCCCTACTGAACCCTGTTCTACATAAATGCTGTGGAATCATTCCTCCCTATCCTTTCCCTACACCTTGAATAATCTTTACATGACCTTATAAATCGTTTTTTTAGCACAATGAAGTCTTTCCTAGCACTGTCCCTAGCGTCTGCTGACGTCTCTACCTGCACTAAGTACACTGGAAAATGGCAGAATCCAAGATGGTTGAGGCTATTTATAGGGCTGGCTGGCTGGATGCTGATTGGCTGCATGCATGGAATTATGGTTGATCCCACGTTCCCAGAGTTCCTTGCTCCTTGTCCTCACACGTGCAGCAGTCATTTTAGGAATAATGCGTAGGAAAAAAGCGTGAGAAAATTCGGATTCAGTGCAAATTCAATTTTTCCTGAAATTATGATTGAATTCCACTTCGTCATCTTCGATTCGCTCATCTCTACACATAATCATTGTCAGAGTCCTCACCCTCTCCACCACTTTTATTAGAGTTTGTCTATGTCATCATAAACTCCGGCACACCTCTTGATTTCCTGCTCTGTACTTGTCCAAATGCCACTGTCGTTACCCCTGCCCCTACCGAAAACCTCCAAGGCTACCAACACAGCGATGCATGGGATCCCCAACTTTCCGCTTTCCAAAGGAACTGAAATGCTTTTTTGAGGTTGCAAAGAGGAGAAGGAGCAGGAGGAATGCTGTTACCCCTGGCTCCAAAGAATATTGTCAGACTCAGAGGTCGCATCCACATCATCCTGCTATGAATGAGAGGAATGAGCTATCCAGTCGACAATATCATCATCTTGTTTTCAATAATAATATAGCTTCAATTGGAAGCCAGGGAGAACCGTTGCCTACTGGTTGGTGCTGATACTGCAGTTTGCATTACTACCCACATTCTGACTCTCGGATGATGAGGCATGGGTCTTTTATTTTCCACTCTTCCGTTTAAATCCAATTTATTATGACGCAAATAAACTAGCAAAATTGTGAGTATGTTTTTCTATAATGTAAAGACATATGCATAGTTAAATGTCCCTCTCCTTCTACAAAAACACTGCACACTTGTACAGACAATTTACAATGGTAATGCGGTTTTTGAAGTAACATGTGTTTGCTATAACTCTGAATGGCATCTTGTAGTAAGTTACAATGCATTTGATGACACAGTATAAAATTTGAGTTTCTTTTAAGATCTTGTAATGCAGAATTTTCTAGCAAGCTATATGAAACAACTGAGATAGTGACCAATCTCTTATTCACTCTCTATGCTAAGCTTTCCCTGATAATACTCTGAAATCTACCCAATTACTGTATATGTCTCTCCCTATAGTGCCCCTACAGTGTCACTATTGTATACCTGGTGTGTGTCTGTAATTGATTTTGGCAGACATATACATAACACATCATAATATATCCAATTATGAGAATAGAATTGTACCTGGCTTGTCCGCAGAAGTCTGAATACTGCTCTCTTGATTGGCTGACCATGCTGTCTATCAGTCTTTACTCAATGAGAGCAAGCTTCACCATATCCTCCCAGTGACATGTGATATCTTCTTCAGCTCTCCTGTTGTTTCAAATTTCCACAGTAAAATGGCGCTGAACGCCATTCTTGCGTGTTGTGTCTGAAATTAAACACCAAAACATTAGATTAATTTGGCAGATTAATTTTTGTGAAATCCATATAAATTCTCATTCCCTTAGAATCAATTTGCTCATTTAAATGCAGACTCATAAAGTACTAACGTAAATGCGCTTTATTGTTAAACAGCTGGGAGATGAGGCTTGTGTTTGTGCAGCACAATGATTCAGCACTTAGAACTGTTGCCCACATTTGCATGAAGTTTGTATCTTCTATAAAAAGTTAATTTAGAACTGGAATTTAGATTCTAAGCCCTAATGTTGACTAGGCTGCAGAATATGTTGCTACTATATAAATAAAATAATATTATGTTGCATATGTTTTAGACTCCCATTAAAAAAAGCTATTTTTGCATACCGTTGTGCAAGAGAGTACTATTTTGCCCAGCATTTCAATAATGTAAGCCTGTGTGAATATTAGAGATACTCAATCAAGATGTTTTTGTTGTATACATCAAATATTCACCCTAACATGCTGTGAACTTAGCTAAGGGTGGGTTCACATCTGCATTCTGGATTCTGTTATGGCTTTCCATTATAACATGGTTATAACGGAAAATAACGGAATCCATAAGACGGAAGTCAAAACGGAAGCTTTTAAGAGGCATTCCGTTTTGATCCTCCATAATACAAGTCTATGGGCAGCACAACAGATCCGTCCTGCTTTCCATTATGCAGGAGTCCAGTCCTGCATAACAGAAACGGGACGGGTCCGTTTTGCTTCCCATAGACTTGTATTATGATGGAATGCAAAACAGAAGCCTTTAAAAGGCATTCCGTTGTGCTTTCCGTCATAATAGAAGTCTATGGGAATCATAACGGTTCTGTCCCGTTTACGTTATGCAGAACAGAGAAAAAAGTCCTGTCGACAGGACTTTGTTTTCCGTCTTACATAACGGGAACCAGACGGATCCGTTATGATTCCCATAGACTTCTATTAAGTTGGATTAAAACGGAATGCCTCTTAAAGGCTTCCGTTTTGACTTCCGTCTTATGGATTCAGTTATTTTCCATTAAAACCATGTTATAAAGGAAAGCCATAACGGAATCCAGAACGCAGATGTGAACTCACCCTAAGGCCTCATGCACACGACCGTATTTTTTTGCGGTCCGCAAAACGGGGTTCCGTTTTCCCGTGATCCGTGACCGTTTTTTCGTCCGTGGGTCTTCCTTGATTTTTGGAGGATCCACGGACATGAAAAAAAAGTCGTTTTGGTGTCCGCCTGGCCATGCGGAGCCAAACGGATCCGTCCTGAATTACAATGCAAGTCAATGGTGACGGATCCGTTTGACATTGACACAATATGGTGCAATTTCAAACGGATCCGTCCCCCATTGACTTTCAATGTAAAGTCAGGAGTTAATATACCATCGGATCGGAGTTTTCTCCAATCCGATGGTATATTTTAACTTGAAGCGTCCCCATCACCATGGGAACGCCTCTATGTTAGAATATACTGTCGGATTTGAGTTACATCGTGAAGCTCAAATCCGACAGTATATTCTAACACAGAGGCGTTCCCATGGTGATGGGGACGCTTCAGGTTAGAATATACTAAAAGAACTGTGTACATGACTGCCCCCTGCTGCCTGGCAGGTGCTACCAGGCAGCAGGGGGCAGCCCCCCCCCTGTAGTTAACACATTGGTGGCCAGTGTGGCCGCCCCCCCCTCCCTCCCCTGTAGTTAACTCATTGGTGGCCAGTGCGGCCGCCCCCCCCCTCCCCTGTAGTTAACTCATTGGTGGCCAGTGGGCCCCCCATCCCCTGTAGTTAACTCATTGGTGGCCAGTGCGGCCGGCCCCCCTCCCTCCCCTGTAGTTAACTCGATGGTGGCCAGTGGGCCCCCCCCTCCCTCCCCTGTAGTTAACTCGTTGGTGGCCAGTGGGCCCACCCCTCCCCTGTAGTTAACTCATTGGTGGCCAGTGCGGCCGGCCCCCCTCCCTCCCCTGTAGTTAACTCGTTGGTGGCCAGTGGGCCCCCCTCTCCCTCCCCTGTAGTTAACTCGTTGGTGGCCAGTTGCCCCCCCCTCCCCTGTAGTTAACTCATTGGTGGCCAGTGCGGCCGGCCCCCCTCCCTCCCCTGTAGTTAACTCGTTGGTGGCCAGTGGGCCCCCCCTCCCTCCCCTGTAGTTAACTCGTTGGTGGCCAGTGGGCCCCCCCCTCCCTCCCTTGTAGTTAACTCGTTGGTGGCCAGTGGGCCTTCTCCCCTCCCTCCCCCTCCTAATTAAAATCTCCCCCCTATCATTGGTGGCAGCGGAGTGTACCGATCGGAGTCCCAGTTTAATCGCTGGGGCTCCGATCGGTAACCATGGCAACCAGGACGCTACTGCAGTCCCGGTTGCCATGGTTACTTAGCAATTTGTAGAACCATTATACTTACCTGCGAGCTGCGATCTCTGCGTCTGGCCGGGAGCTCCTCCTACTGGTAAGTGACAGGTCCGGCCAGGAGCTCCTCCTACTGGTAAGTGACATGACCTGTCACTTACCAGTAGGAGGAGCTCCCGGCCGGTGCATTTTCCGATTGAAAGTCAATGGGTCCACGAAAAAAAATGGAAAACGGCACAACGGCCACGGGTGCACACAACGGTGGTGTGCATGAGGCCTAAGCAGCACAATGGGTGATAAGGAAGAGCTTAGTGACTTTCCTGGTGGCCAGTATATTTATTCTACATTTACATATAAGCATTATTAATATTCACACCAAAACACTACTCTTATGCAAATCAAAGAACAAAATTAAGGCTTTATTAACACTGTTGCATATGTGTCTGAGAAATGTGTTCGGTTAAGAGAAAAAAAAGGTATCCAAACCTACTCTGTGACAAACTCAAGGGTTTTAGTGTGCTAAAAATGTCCTTTTGGCATACATTTGAGCGTTTTCTCCTTACGATAGTATTGAAAAGCATATTCTAATATGCTATTCAATACTGCAAAAAAATATATGTGTTAAAAGACAATTCTATTTGCTAGAAAAATTGCTGCTGGGACTGTCTGCGATCAGCTGTAATCTATGAGGAAGCTTTGCAGTGTTTTTTTTAACTACTTTCTTGAGTTTTTAAAGAAAACAACAAACCAGTACAAAGGGACATAATATATCTGAGTTAGCACATCACAGATAATGATCGGGCAGAAACTGCGCAGTATAATGAGATGTGCACATGGCGTACAAATAAATAATGCAACGAGGGATAACGGTTCCACTCAGCAAAACATAAAAACATGAAGAGAAAATAAATCCAGAGTTTGGGAAATTGGAAACATTCCTGCTTGCAATTAAATCAAAAAAGGAAGAGACAGAAAAAAGGCAAACACAAGGACAAGAAATTAGGGGGCGAAGAGGAGACTAATGGAACAAAAACGATAAAGTAATAATAAACCTAGAAAAAGTATAGAAGGAATAGCTCACTCTTGTGCGAATAAGGACCAGGTGCTCTAGGCCAGAAAAACTGTATCACCCATACAGGCAAGTATAGAAAATAGATAAATAAATAGGACTGGCACTCTGTATGTGTGGCAATATGGAATGAATGCAATACGTAATATAATAAAAGTGATCACAATTTAATCAAAATAAAATACAATAAGTATTGTATTTTATTTTGATTAAATTGTGATCACTTTTATTATATTACGTATTGCATTCATTCCATATTGCCACACATACAGAGTGCCAGTCCTATTTATTTATCTATTTTCTAATAATAAACCTAGTGTGTAATCTAAAAAGGGCCCCATGGAGCAATTGAGTCAAAGATGTTTACACCAAAGAGCAGTATAATATACAAGACTTTTCAAGTCTCTAACATTCATCAAAATCAAGCAAAGAGGGAGAAGATGCCTATTTCTAGTAGTGCCGCATAATCAGCCACCTTGCCACTGTTAGGACATGCATGAACAGCTTAGTAGACTACTTCCTGGGGGGACGAAGGTACATTTAAAACATATGGCCTCATACACACGGCTGTTGTTTGAGTCCACATCCGAGCCGCCGTTTTGGCGGCTCTGATGCGGACCCATTCACTTCAATGGGGCCGCAAAAGATGCTGACAGCTCTCTGTGTGCTGTCCGCATCTGTTGCTCCGTTCAGTGGCCCCGCAAAAAAAAAAATTTGCGGACAAGAATAAGCATGTTTACAATGGGCCGCCCGTTCCGTTCCGCAAATTGTGGAAGGCACACGGGCGGCTTCCGTTTTTTTGCGGATCCGCGGTTTGCAGACCGCAAAAAACGGCACGGCCGTGTGCATGAGGCCTATATCTGTGGATCCAATGGGATATCTCGATCCAGCACCTGAAAAATTACTGGGTTTAAAAGCTGGAGCAGTTCAAGGTTGTGACACCAATGCATAAACAATTTGGGATTTGGGGGAGATTTATCAAAACTGCTGTAAAGGAAAACAGCAAACATTTAGATTTCATATTTCATTTTTCAGAGCTCCTTTGCAAAAGAAGAGGTGAAATCTGATTGGTTTCCATGGGCAACTAAGCCAGTTTTCCTTTACACCACTTATGATAAATTTCGCCCTTTGTATTTATTTTTTTCTTTAAAAACTGTGTATGTGGATGTTTTAGATATTTTCTGCCAAATACTGTAAGTTCCCAAGTAGAATCAGGTAAAGTGTGACCTAGGCATCCCTGCTACTTGGACATATATGTTTGTCTTGGGATGCACTCTAAAGTTGGGTTATTTAGAATGTTACAAATAGCAGTAATGACCCCTTTCATTGAGGCACCAAATCTACATAAATGTTGAAAGCCTGTGATACCTTTGGAAAAGTTAATAGTGTTAAGGGTCCATTCACACGTCCGTAATTTGGGTCCGCATTCGTTCCGCAATTTGCGGACCCACTCACTTTCAATGGGGCTGGAACAGATGCGAATCCGCATTTCCGGGATCCGCATCCGCATTTTAGGTATCCGCATCAATTTTTTCGGGATCCGCAATTTGGTTCCTGAAAAAAATAGAACATGTCCTATTCTTGTCCAGAAAAGGCATTTTCTATTATATTGTCTGTGATGTGCGGTCAGCAAATTGCGGATCGCACATTGTAGGTGTCCGTGTTTTGCGGATACGCAATATGCGGATCCGAAAAATACTTACGGATGTGTGAATAGACCCTAACTTTGGTGTGGACCCTCACTGATGTGATAATGGCGAGCTATTCTGAGGATAAGTCATCATTATCAATTCTTGGATAACCCCTTTAACCCCTTAGACCAGAGGCTTAAGAAAGACCGTTTGTTATGCTATAAGCATCTTTCTACTAGAATATGCTATCCAATTTATCCCGAGGCTAGGAGATAACCTGATATAACCAAAATACATTTTTAAGCATATTTTTTAGAAAGAAAATAATGTGTTTCATCTGTAATTCTGCATGCCCCAAAAGGTGAGGTGAATACAGCCTAAACTGAAATAAACTTAGTGGCCTTAGGATTAATACAATGCAAAAATATCATATATAGTACAAGATGCTATCATCACATAACCTTGAATGTGCTGTGCTCTGTAAAATTATATCTATTTTCATATAGTGCAATACTACTGGTTGCCTTCTCTTGACATGTGTATATTGAGCATTAACATTAAAATATAGCTTTTATTACTAACTTGTTAAAATTTATGTGTGCTACCTAACCTGCTATTAAAACTATCTAATAGACCTCTGATGTGCTGTATTATTACTAGCTGTGCTATGATAATAGTGGCCTGGTAGCGGCGCGCTTGCTGCAGTCACCACTCAGTTGTTCTGAGCGGAGTCTATATTAATGACAGACAGAGGTCTATATAGCCTAAAACCTTATACACTGCCCCCCGACATGTTTCGCCATGTATATGGCGTCTTCAGGGGCACGGGCAGTCTACAATGAGCAACGAGTGACGCGACCTATTTATAACCTCCTCTTTTGTGACGTCATCCGTCACTGACTTGTTACTTTGTACCTTATTATGTTGTTGTTAATAAGGTACAAAGTAACAAGTCATATCTTATCAAAGATATTGCAGTCTTCTCATTGGCCCACAAGCAAAAAGCAGTGAGGGATCATGGGTACTGATGAAAAAAATCTTGAATATTCGCGATTACGAAGATATAGCATTATATTTGCGAATTCTCGAAGTGCCAATATTTGCGATAAAAATTTGCGATTAGAATATTCACAATCAACACTAATCTTGGTCTGTTCAGATCTCTATACTGCAGTTATATATTATTCTAAACCTGCCTGTAATGATATGGAGATACCACCTCTGTGTACAGATAAGGGTACTTTAACACTAGCATTTTTCTTTTCCGGCACTGAGTTCCGTCATAGGGGCTCAATACCGGAAAAAAAACTGATCAGTTTTATCCCAATGCATTCTGAATGGAGAGAAATCCGTTCAGGATGCATCAGGGTGTCCTCAGTTCAGTCACTGAACAGCGTTTTGGTCGGAGGAAATAACGCAGCATGCTGCGGTATTATCTCCGTCCAAAATTCCGGATCAGTTGCCAGAATGCCGGATCTGGCATTAATTTACATTGAAATGTATTAGTGCCGGGTCCGGCATTAAAAACACTGCATGCGCAGACCAGTAAAAATGTGAAAAAAATATATAACGGATCCATTTCTCCGGATGACATCCGGAGAAACGGATCCGTTCTTGCAATGCATTTGTAAGACGGATCCGCATCCGGAACCGTCTACCAATGCTGTCCGTTTGCATGCATCCGGCTGCTTTCCGGATCGCTCTGCCGCAAGTGTGAAAGTAGCCTAACACAGTATCCACCAGTCACAATAGGTGATTCTCAAAGCTTATCTATTATTTCCTTGTACAATGACGTCTGCACAGGGCACAGAGCATGCCTAGAAAATGAGGTCCCCTCCTGACCATTGTGTCTATAAACCATGGGGCTGCAGTAAAAATAAAAAATAAACTGTGCCCCCCAAAATAGAACCAATCTAACCGTCATCTCATCTCGCAAAAAATGAGACCATACCTAAGACAATCGCCCAAAAATTTAAAAAACTATGGCTCTCAGACTATGAAGACACTAAAACATGAAATAAAGAAAAGTAGACATATTAGGTATAGCCGTGTCCGTAACAACCTTCTCTATGAAAATACCACATGACCTAACCCCTCAGGTAAACACCGTAAAAAATAAAAAAATAAAAACGGTGTCAAGAAAGCCATTTTTTGTCATCTTACATCACAAAAAGTGTAATAGCAAGCGATCAAAAAGTCATATGCACCCCAAAATAGTGCCAATCAAACTGTCATCTCATCCCGCAAAAATCATACCCTACCTAAGACAATCGCCCAAAAAATAAAAATAAATATGGTTTTCAGACTATGGAGACACTAAAACAGGATTTTTTTTTTGTTTCAAAAATTATATTATTGTGTAAAACTTAAATAAATAAAAAAAACTATACATATTAGGTATTGCCGCGTCCTTAACTCCTTAAGGACACAGCCTTATTTCACCTTAAGGACCAGGCCATTTTTTTCAAATCTGACCAGTGTCACTTTAAGTGGTGATAACTTTAAAACGCTTTGACTTATCCAGGCCATTCTGACACTGTTTTTTTGTCACATATTGTACTTCATGACACTGGTAAAATGAAGTCAAAAAATAAATTTTTATTTATAAAAAACATCAGAATTTAGATTTTTTTGGCAAATTTTCCATTTTAATTTATTTTTTCCAGTAACAAAGCAAGGGTTAACAGCCAAACAAAACTGAATATTTATTGCCCCAATTCTGTAGTTTTCAGAAACACCCCATATGTGGCCGTAAACTACTGTATGGGCACACAGAAGGGTGTGGAGGGAAAGGTGTGCCATATGGTTTTTAGAAGGCAGATTTTGCTGGACTGGTTTATTTACACCTTGTCCCATTTGAAGCCCCCCTAATGCACCCCTAGAGTAGAAACTCCTTAAAAGTGACCCCATCTAAGAAACTACACCCCTAAAGGTATTCAAAACTGATTTTACGAACTTTGTTAACCCTTCCAGAAAACATGTCGGTCCTTTCCTTTTGCGCCCTGCTTTTTAGTGATAAAGCAGTTTACGACCACAAATGTGGCGTTTCTGTAAACTGCAGTATCAGGGTAATAAATATTAAGTTTTGTTTGGTTGTTAACCCTTGCTTTGTTACCGGAAAAATGGATTGAAATGGAAAAGTGCCAAAAATAGCTGTTTTGGCACTGTTTTTTTTTTTTTGGACTGTGTTAATCTGGGGGGTTAGGTCATGGGGTATTTTTATAGAGGAGATTCTTATGGACGCGGCGATACCTAATAAGTCAACTTTTTTACAATTATTTAGGTTTTAGACTATATTATCCTTTTTGATACCCCAAAAATTTTTGGATCTCTAAAGTCTGAGTCATTTATTTTTTTAGTTTTTTAGCCGATTATCTTATGTAGGGGCTCATTTTTTGCGGGAAGAGAAGACGGTTTAATTGGCACTATTTTGGGGCCTATATGACTTTTTGATCGCTTGCTATTAAACTTTTTGTTATGTAAGGTGACAAAAAAAGTTATTTTTTTGCACTTTTTTTTTTTTTTTGGACTGTGTTAATCTGGGGGGTTAGGTCATGGGGTATTTTTCTAGAGGAGATGCTTACGGACGTGGCGATACCTAATAAGTCTACTTTTTTACAATTATTTAGGTTTTAGACTATATTATCCTTTTTGATCCCCAAAAAATTTTTTGTCTCTCTAAAGCAGGGGTCTCAAACTCGCTGCCCGCGGGCCATTTGCGACCCTCAGTACAATATTTTGTGGCCGGCACCAACGGCCGGCCTGCGCAAAAATGAATGAATGAAAAAAAAAATCATCTGACCTACTGTAGTACTGCTGCAGCGCCGCGCCGCCCGCCCAGCCTGCGAGTGCCGCCATGGCAACACAGGGTCAGATGGGCTCAGGGCAGGCCACGGGGGTGTGACAGGGTGAGTGAGCAGCGCCGCGGCGGCGGGAAGCAGCCAGAGCAGAGGGACTGTCAGAGGCGAGCAGTCTGACACAGCCACAGCGGTCAGAAAAAGATTAAATTGAAGAGTCGCAGGCAGCCGGCAGGAGAGTCAGGACAGGTCAGGTTGTGTTATGTTAGGGTAGCAAGTGTGATGTGAGTGACAAAACAACATGGATGGCATGGAGGGGGAGAAATATGATAACATGGATGGGGGGGAGAAATGTGACAAGATGGAGGATGGAGGGAGCCAGAGGGGGAGAAATATGACAACATGGAGGGAGCCAGAGGGGGAGAAATGTGTCAACATGGAGGGAGCCGGGGGGGGGGGGGGGAGAAATGTGACAACATGGAGGGAGCCAGGGGGGGAGAAATGTGACAACATGGAGGGAGCCAGGGGGGGAGAAATGTGACAATATGGAGGGAGCCAGGGGGGGAGAAATGTGACAACATGGAGGGAGCCAGGGGGGGAGAAATGTGACAACATGGAGGGAGCCGGGGGGAGAGAAATGTGACAACATGGAGGGAGCCGGGGGGGAGAAATTTGACATTTAGGGGGTGAAATCTGACATGGTGGCATGATTGCTGACATGGGGGGCTGATGGCTGACATGGGGGGCTGATGGCTGACATGGGGGGCTGATGGCTGACATGGGGGCATGATGGCTGACATGGGGGGCTGATGGCTGACATGGGGGGCTGATGGCTGACATGGGGGGTTGATGGCTGACATGGGGGGCTGATGGCTGACATGGGGGGCTGATGGCTGACATGGGGGGGGGCTGATGGCTGACATGGGGGCTGATCTGAGGCATTGGGGGTCTGATCTGAGGTCTGATTAACATTGGGGGTCTGATTGCTGGTCTGACCTGAGGTGTAATGGAAAATATTTTTTTCTTATTGTTCTCCTCTAAAACCTGCATCTTATAGGGCGAAAAATACGGTTCTCAAGCCAGCGATTGTCTGAGGCAGAGCGAAGATACCACATAGGAGAAGCCAGCTGCTGCAGACGGGACCAGGGCCAGGTGAGCTGCGGGGCAGAAGGGGGGGGGACATGTGTCGTGACGCTGTGTGTCCGCCGCTGAGTAGGGAACCTGTTGTTAAAAATTTGAATCCCACCCTTGGCTACAGGTGCTCCGTCTGACGGTCACTTCTATCTGTACAGTAGCGCAGACGATAATGCAAGGGACGGCGGGCGGGAGCTGCTGATTGGCGGAAATGACGTTATGCCATCATAACAGTTATTATGCGAAGACGTTCTGTGTGCACAATTAGCTGCTAAGCGGAATCAATTAGAATTAGAACAGACACAAGGGAGAGAAGTTTATTACAGAATTAGATTTTGTCATACCCCCATCATGACTTCATCAAAGCCTGCAGTGAAGAGAAAGATTGATGACGAGCACAGACAATTTCAGGAAAAGTGGGAGACGCAGTATTTCTTTGTTGAGCACAGGGGCATCCCCACATGTCTTATTTGCACAGAGAAAGTTGCAGTGCACAAGGAATACAACTTGAAACGCCATTATTCAACTAAACATGCTGAGGAATGTGCAAAATATTAGGGGGATGAGAGAGCCAAGCGGGTTGCCAGTCTTTAAGCATGTCTACTGAGGCAACAAGATTTCTTCAAGAAAGCAACCAAAGAGAATGTTGCATCAGTCGAAGCTAGTTACATGGTTAGTGAGATGATTGCTAAGGCAGGGAAACCATTCACAGAAGGAGAGTTTGTTAAAAAAAAATGCATGTTACAGGCTGCAAGTATTGTCTGTCCGGAAAAGAAAGGTCAGTTTAGCAACATCAGTCTTTCTGCCAACATTGTGGCAGAGCGCATTTCTGACATGTCAAGTGACATTTATCATCAACTGTGTGAGAAAGCCAAATGTTTTGATGCATACTCAGTCGCTCTTGACGAGAGCACAGACATAACAGACACTGCTCAGCTCACAATTTATGTCCGTGGTGTTGATTGCAATTTTGAAGTGACGGAGGAGCTGCTCACAATAATTCCAATGCATGGCCAGACCACCGCTAATGAGATATTTCGTCATCTGTGTGATGCCATTGAGAATGCAGGTTTGCCATGGAAGAGGTTTATTGGAATAACAACCGACGGAGCGCCATCGATGACAGGGAGGAAAAATGGACTGGTGGCACTTGTTCAAAAAAAACTTGAAGAGGAGGGTGTAGAGGAGGCCATTGCTCTTCACTGCATTATCCATCAGCAGGCCCTTTGCAGCAAATGCCTGCCGTGTGACAATGTGATGTCTGTTGTGAAATGCGTCAACCAAATCAGATCCAGGGGCTTAAAGCACAGGAGGTTCCGTGCTTTTTTAGAGGAAAGAGAGGAAATGGAGTCAGAATATGGAGATGTGCTCTATTTCACCGAGGTACGTTGGCTCAGCAGGGGAAATGTCCTGAAAAGATTTTTTGAGTTGAGAGAAGAAGTGAAAGCCTTCATGGAGAAGGATGGGAAGGCTGTTTCTGAGTTGAGTGATCACAAATGGCTCATGGCTCACAACGTGAGAGCATTCTCCACAAAACTTGTGTTATGGAAATCCCAGCTCTCTCAGACAAACCTTTGCCATTTCCCAGCATGCAAGGCACTTGTGGATGCAGGCATACCATTCAGTGGTGAGAAATATGTTGATGCTATTTTTAAGCTAGAGAAGGAATTTGATCACAGATTTGCAGACTTCAAAACGCACAGAGCCACTTTCCAAATTTTTGTGGACCCCTTTTCCTTTGATGTGCAAGAGGCCCCTCCTGTGCTTCAAATGGAGCTCATTGACCTGCAATGCAACTCTGATCTCAAAGCCAAGTTCAGGGAGATGAGTGGAAAAGCAGGCATGCATGGGCAATTTTTGAGAGAATTGCCCCCCAGCTTCCCTGAGCTTTCCCGAATGTTCAAGCGGACCATGTGCCTTTTTGGGAGCACATATTTGTGTGAAAAGTTATTCTCCACCTTGAACTTCAATAAGTCAAAGTACAGGTCTAGACTTAATGATGATCATCTTCAAGCCATACTGAGGGTCTCAACTGCTTCCTCTCTAAAGCCAAATGTGGTTCAGATTTGTGAGAAGAAGCGCTGTCAAGTCTCTGGCAGCAAGGAGTAGGCAAAAGATGCCATGTTCAGAAGAACTGTTCATGATCTTCACTCAATGTTCTATTCATGTTCAGGACACTTCATGTTCAGAAGAAATAATTAAAACTGTTAATAATGGCATTTGAGGACTTTTTTTTTGTGAAATCCATTATGCGGCCACTGTTAGCGCATCGCACACCCCACTGCTGATCAACTTCGGACGGTTGATCAGCGGTTTTTAATTTAATTACATTTTTTTTCACATTTTTCCCCTTTTTTTAGTTAGTCTTTTTTTTTTCTGTTAGTTTTAGAGATAAGTTCGCGAACACCCGTGCCCCCACACATACGCACACAAAAAATAAATAAATAAATGCCTGCGCCCCAAAAAAGTTGTGGGAGGGGAGCGGGGGCAGGGGGGCAAGCGGCAGCACCCCTGGGGGGTCTAGGGTCACACAGCTGTGCTGTGGACCCCAGACACCCTACTTAGGGTGATGCAATAAAACTTTTTTTCCCACTAACTTTCCCTTTATTTTCCCTGCCTAGCCCAACCTTTCTCTAGTCTTTCCCTAATTACCTGGCTGATCAGATGGGGGGTGCTGGGGCACAGATCGGGTCCTGGGGGCAAGGATAGGTGCTGGGGCACAGATGAGGTGATGCTGGCTCAGATCCGACACGTGCACTGCAGCGCTCCTCTCTCCTCCTCTCCGGGACACAAAAGGAGGAGGAGAGGAGCGCTGCCAAGGTTTGAATCTCCCGCCCACCTACCAATCAGAGGCGATCCTGAAAGGTGATGTCACATCACCTCTCAGGATCGCAGGATGGTGATTGGTGGGGTAAAATCACACCACCGATCACCATCCTGTTCCGGGTTATCGGGTCCTCAGAGACCCGAATAACCCGGAAACGCAGCAAACCGCAGGTCTGAATTGACCTGCAGTTTGCTGTGAACGCCTACACGGGGGGTCACAGGACCCCCGGCGCATTGGCCCCAGGTCCCTGCTCAATGATTTGAGCCCCCGTGTATGCGATTACCGCTCGGCGATGATTGGAAATACACACCAGGACATCAGGGCGTAGCCTGTACGCCCTGTGTCCTAAAGAGGTTAAGAACCTGATGTATAAAAATATCACATGACCTAACCCCTCAAGTGAACAACGTAAAAAATTAAAAATAAAACGTGTGTCCAAAAGGCCATTTTTTGTCGCCTTACATCACAAAAAGTGTAATATCATGCAATCAAAAAGTCATACACTGCGTGCAGAATTATTAGGCAAATGAGTATTTTGACCACATCATCCTCTTTATGCATGTTGTCTTACTCCAAGCTGTATAGGCTCGAAAGCCTACTACCAATTAAGCATATTAGGTGATGTGCATCTCTGTAATGAGAAGGGGTGTGGTCTAATGACATCAACACCCTATATTAGGTGTGCATAATTATTAGGCAACTTCCTTTCCTTTGGCAAAATGGGTCAAAAGAAGGACTTGACAGGCCCAGAAAAGTCAAAAATAGTGAGATATCTTGCAGAGGGATGCAGCACTCTTAAAATTGCAAAGCTTCTGAAGCGTGATCATCGAACAATCAAGCGTTTCATTCAAAATAATCAACAGGGTCGCAAGAAGCGTGTGGAAAAACCAAGGCGCAAAATAACTGCCCATGAACTGAGAAAAGTCAAGCGTGCACCTGCCAAGATGCCACTTGCCACCAGTTTGGCCATATTTCAGAGCTGCAACATCACTGGAGTGCCCAAAAGCACAAGGTGTGCAATACTCAGAGACATGGCCAAGGTAAGAAAGGCAGAAAGACGACCACCACTGAACAAGACACACAAGCTGAAACGTCAAGTCTGGGCCAAGAAATATCTCAAGACTGATTTTTCTAAGGTTTTATGGACTGATGAAATGAGAGTGAGTCTTGATGGGCCAGATGGATGGGCCCGTGGCTGGATTGGTAAAGGGCAGAGAGCTCCAGTCCGACTCAGACGCCAGCAAGGTGGAGGTGGAGTACTGGTTTGGGCTGGTATCATCAAAGATGAGCTTGTGGGGCCTTTTCGGGTTGAGGATGGAGTCAAGCTCAACTCCCAGTCCTACTGCCAGTTTCTGGAAGACACCTTCTTCAAGCAGTGGTACAGGAAGAAGTCTGCATCCTTCAAGAAAAACATGATTTTCATGCAGGACAATGCTCCATCACACGCATCCAAGTACTCCACAGCGTGGCTGGCAAGAAAGGGTATAAAAGAAGAAAATCTAATGACATGGCCTCCTTGTTCACCTGATCTGAACCCCATTGAGAACCTGTGGTCCATCATCAAATGTGAGATTTACAAGGAGGGAAAACAGTACACCTCTCTGAACAGTGTCTGGGAGGCTGTGGTTGCTGCTGCATGCAATGTTGATAGTGAACAGATCAAAACACTGACAGAATCCATGGATGGCAGGCTTTTGAGTGTCCTTGCAAAGAAAGGTGGCTATATTGGTCACTGATTTGTTTTTGTTTTGTTTTTGAATGTCAGAAATGTATATTTGTGAATGTTGAGATGTTATATTGGTTTCACTGGTAAAAAGAAATAATTGAAATGGGTAGATATTTGTTTTTTGTTAAGTTGCCTAATAATTATGCACAGTAATAGTTACCTGCACACACAGATATCCCCCTAAAATAGCTAAAACTAAAAACTACTTCCAAAAATATTCAGCTTTGATATTAATGATTTTTTTGGGTTCATTGAGAACATGGTTGTTGTTCAATAATAAAATTAATCCTCAAAAATACAACTTGCCTAATAATTCTGCACTCCCTGTATGCACCCTAAAATAGTACCCATCAAGCCGTCATCTCATACCAAAAGTAAGTGAGCCCCTACAAAAGACAGTCGCCCCAAAAAAATAAAATAAACTATGGCTTTCAGAATATAAATGTTTTAAATGCTTAAAATACTTTATTATGTAAATCTGAAACAAACAACCAAAACAAGTAGTCATATTTGGTATTGTCACATCCGTAACAACCTGCTCTATAAAAATACCACAGGATCTAACCTGTCAAATGAACATTGTAAATAACAAAAAATAAAAACTGTGCCAAAACAGCTATTATTTGTTACCTTGCCTCACAAAAAGTGTAATATAGAGCAACCAAAAATCATTTGTACCCTAAAATAGTACCAACAAAACTGCCACCTTATCCCATAGTTTTCAAAATGGGGTAATTTTTGGGGATTTTCTACTCTAGGGGTGTATCAGGGGGTCTTCAAATGTGACATGGCAACTTAAAATTATCCTAGTGAAATCTTCTTTCCAATAACCATATGGCATTCCTTTCCTTCTGCTCTCTGCTTTTTTCTTTGACAGGTCCTGAAGAAAGAACAGGAGAACGGCAGCTACACGATCAATTGGAAGGTCAATTGACCTTCTACTAAGCATTCTGTATTAAAGAATGCTATTATTTTCCCTTATAACCATATTATAAGGGAAAATAATACAGTGAATAGACTTCCATCCTAGCAATGCGTGAAAGTCGCACCACATCCACACTTGCTTGCGGATGCTTGCAATTTTCACGCAGCCCCATTCACCTCTATGGGGCCTGCGTTGCATGAAAAATGCACAAAATAGAGCATGTTGCGATTTTCACGCAACATACAAGTGATGCGTGAAAATCACCGCTCATGTGCACAGCCCTATAGAAATGAATGGGTCCCGATTCAGTGCGGGTGCAATGCGTTAACCTCACACATTTCACCCGCGTGTAAATCTCGCCCAGTGAGGTTTCCTGTCCCTGACCTTTATCGGGGACAGAAAGGACTTTGCTGATGTGATTGAACATCTCCACATTTCTCTCTATGATCAGAGAGTTGTGTCAGCATTCTGCTCAACCATAAAGAAAACGTTCTTTGGGATCTGACACCCCTGAGTACAGAATTTTAAGACTTGATTGTCTCTGGTGTCTTTCAAGTAATAATTTTTTCACACTTTCCCCCTAAAAAACAATGTGGCCTTACAGTATATTAGTTTAAAGCTAATAATGAAATATAATATAATAGCAATGTCTTTAGGGGGGAGATAGGTTTTCGTTGTAATGTTTTTCAGGAAATATTGCATAACCCTTTGCATATCTTATCAATATCAGATCTGTGGAAATCTAACACACAGCACCCCCATGATCCGCTGTTTTGAGCAGCCGCTGGCTCTGAAAACAACACAGTGGAAGGAGCCAGCAGCAGAAAGCTTCAGCCATAGTTTAGTGTCTGTGCCAGCATAATGCAGATCATCTGACAATCATTTGACTGGGAGGTGAGCTGCAGTATAAAGTGGATGAGGATGAAGCTTTTTGCTTCCAGCTTCATCAATTGTGTTAGTTTCTGGTGCCTGTGGATGGCGAAAACGGCTGTTTAGTAGGGGTGCCATCTATTGTACCCCCTACCATTCTGATAGTGATAAGGTATCCTGAGAATCAGGGGCATTGCTGGGCTAAAACATTGTCCTAGGCCCCGAATATACTGCCTGCCAGCCAGGTAGATCCTCAGGACAGCAATACAATTGAATCTAATGCACTGCAAGATCTGAAGGACCTGTGATGACATCACAGGTCATGTGATCAGTGCAGAAGGCAGGGGTTGAGAAGGACCTGCGATGATGTCACCATCATGTGACCAGTGCAGGAGAGGACGGCAGTGAAGAGGATAAGAAGCTGTGGTGATGTCTGTATATGAGGAGAGGTAAGTGAAGGGAGAGGCAGAGCAATGCTGGGAGTTGTGGTTAATTAACTGGGACTGTATGTTAGGGCTGAAGGCAGGGATGTTATCATGGGACTAAATGTTCAGTAGTGATGTTATTTACATGGGACTGCATATTGGAGGTGGCTGGGAAGGGAGTGATGTCATTTACATGGGACTGTATATTGATGGTGGCTGGGGGAGGGAGTGATGTTATTTACATGGGACTGTATGTTGATGGCGGCCATGGGAGGGAGAGATGTCATTTACATGGGACTGTATATTGGTGGCTGTGGAGGGAGTGATGTTATGTACATGGGACTGTATATTGGAGGTGGCTGGGGAGGGAGTGATGTTATTTATATGGGACAGTATATTGGAGGTGGCTGGGAAGTGAGTGATGTTATTTACATGGGACTGTATGTTGGAGGAGGCTGAGGAGAGAGCAATGTTATTTACATGGGACTGTATGTTGATGCCAACTGTGGGAGGGAGTGATGTTTACATTGGACTGTATGTTGATGGTGGTTGTGGGAGGGAGTGATGTTATTTACATGGGACTGTATATTGATGGTGGCTGTGGGAGGTAGTGATGCTATTTACAAGAGACTGTATGTTGGAGGAGGCTTGGGAAGGGGGCGATGTTATTGACATGAGGCTGTATGTTGACGGCGGCTGTGGGAGGGAGTGATGTTGTTTACAAGGGACTGTATATGGTGACTGGGGGAGGAAGTGGTGTTATTTACATGGGACTGTATGTTGAATGCAGCTGTGGGAGGGTGTGATGTTATTTACATGGGACTGTTTATTGGAGGTGGCTGTGAGAGGGAGTGATGTTATTTACATGGGATGTATTTTGGAGGGGGCTGTAGACAGAGAGGGATGGTATTTACATGGGACTGTATATTGGAGTGGCCTGTAGACAAAGAGGGATGCTATTTACATGGGACTGTATATTGTAGGTGGCTGGAGAGATGGTGTGATGTTATTTACATGAGACTCTATGGCGGAGGGATGGAAATAGTGTTATTTACATGGGATTGTATGGTGGACGGGCTGAGGAATTATAATTTGTGAGGACACTAAGAGGAGAAATATAACTACAGGGGGCACTTCAGGGGAGAGCATTATAACAGGAGGGGGCAGTATAAATACTGAGTGCACTGTAGAGGCATTTTAAATCCAGGGGACATTAGGTGTACTTATTACTACTAGGGGCCCTAAAGGAGGGTCTTATAGATCCGCCTTATTTCTACAAAGAGCATTATAGGGGGCCTTATTAGTACTGAGGGGTCTGTGAGGGCATTATTAAAACTGGAGGGCTCTTCTACTCTTCTACTAATGGAGGCACTCTTGGGGAGCATTATCACTGTTGGGGGCACTGTAGGGGGCAGTATTACTAAGGACGGCATTCTAGAAGGGAATTACTATTGGTGGGACTACGAGGAGCAGTTTTACTATGGGGGGGCTATCTGTACAGCACTCATTTTTCTTCAGGATAGTATTTGGGGGTATTGGGAAGCACGGCGAGCAGCAGGAGAAGACTGTGGGGACTCCAGGTTGGGGGATGATGATAGAAAAGCGAGGAAGCTAAGATGTCTGTGTGTCACACTCTGCAGAGACGAGACGGCTGAGAGAAGTTGTCTGGACCAAGTGGAGAAGATGATGACAGAGAAGATCTACATCAGAGGAGACGTCACCTGGGAGGCCCTGGATGTGAGAGGTACTGTATGTGCTGCAAAATGCGGTGTGCGCGGGAAGGGTCGACTTTCCGGGGAGTCTGGCAAACATGTTGAGAGGTGGGCTGAAAAAAACAACAGCATGCTGCAGTTTTATTCCAGCTGCCTCTTGGCATGTTTGCCATGCTGCGACCGGACCTCCGGTGGCACGGTGCACTAGCGGTAGCACGCATCCAGCAGGCTGTTACCCCGCCGGAACAGCCTGCAGGAGAAAGCTACCAATAGTGTGAAGGTAGCCTTAGCGAATTGGGCCATATTTATTAAGGCTAGTGCCCCGGGTCCTTTGAGACTCTAGCAACGCCCCTGCAGAGAATAGATCTGCAATATAAAAAAATAAAAATAAACCCCTTTAAGTGTAACAAAACAAAGTTTTTGTATCCAGATGTTTACTGTTTGAATTACAGCTTTACTGATTCAAACTCAAAATGTTTAATGTAAACATTAACTGTGTGCATCCAGAACAGAAACAGAAGAATATAGCAGGCTCATACAGTACAATCACATCACATTAAATATCATAATTGCATGAATATATCATTGTCTGCAGCATAGATATACTTTTTATTACATTTGGAATTCAGAGTACTAACAGCCATATGAACTAATGCCTGAAGCCTGGAAACACTGGAGTATTTTATTGACATACAAGAAAATTACATATTTTGGAGCCTTGGGGTCTGAACTACTGAATATGTTTAATGAAGCTAGAAAGGCAGGGATAAACTTTTTTTTTTTTTTTCTTCCAAAACTGAATGTTTCATTTGATTGATTCATATGGTTTTTATAAAAGTGTTTATTTAAATCTCTTTGGAGACAGTAGGAATAGATACATTTAAAATGTGACATCAAATTCAGAAATTCTGTTCTATGATATACAGTAGTTATGCCATAAAGATGCTGAATTATACTGAATAGTGACACTATTAAAGGGGTTGTTCAGTGGTTAAATATTCTTAGAAAATGGCAAAAAGAGTTAAAAACAAAAACAAGCCATTCCGATGCTGGTCTGTGTTTCCGGTTCACCATGACGTGGTTTGCCGTGTAGGCTGGCTGCATGTCCCTTGGTGTACTGGCTGCGGGTGTCTCTGTGCAGGCTGGTTGCTAGGGGCTGCATGCTGGCTGCGGTATCATTGGTGTTCATGCCTATGGTTGCATGGTCAGTCTTCCTTGGTTTGTTTGCTATGTCATGTCTTGCCCTCCTTTGCCTTGTTTCGCCATGCCTGTTTCTGTTCTTTGTCCTTTGCTAATGACCCTCGGGGTCCTTTATGCTTGTTCATGTCTATACCTGTATCTGTCCTGCGCCTAGCAGAGCGTATCTGTGTCCGAGTGCCTAGCAGAGCATATGTGTGTCTGATCCATGTTCCTGTCTGTCCATAGGTCTGTGTGGTATTTCCTTGTTCTGCATTAATGTTTCTGTATTTTACCTTGTTATGTCCTATACCCGTTCATGTCTGTACCTGTATCTGTCCCGCGCCTAGCAGAGCGTGTCTGTGTCTGATCCTGTTCCTGTCTGCCCATTCCTGTTATGCTTTTGTTTGCGACAGTCTTTACTGCTCCTTGTATTCCGTTCATGTCTGTTCTGTTATGTCCATTCTACCTCCGGATGGGGGTACCTGCGTTCCCCGGAGGGGGAATTGCCTCCTGTCTTGCCATGCCTTGTTATGCCATGCCTGGTTGCTCAATGTACTGCTGGTACCATTGTTTGTACCTTCTGGTTCCCGGTTCCTGCTGCCACTGGCTGTTTTATGCTCTGGAGTCGCCCCTGGCAACTACCGATGGTCAAGCCTATCCTCAGCATCTGAGGCTCTAGTGAAATCTGTGTAGTTGCCTAGTTGCGCCCCTCCAGAGTATTGCTAGTCAGTGGCGCAGTGGGCTTGCACCCGCTGCATGGTGCAGTACATTGGGCTCTCCTGTTCTTGTCTTTGTTTTTTGTATTTCGGCTTGCCCTGGTCTCCGGCACGTGACGCTCAGCATACACAAAATGTCCACTCAATCAATCGCTGGCTAGGATAGGTCTCTATTGCAGCCAGTGGTTGTCTGAGAATTTATCTCCTGCATGTAATGAGGCACCAGGATGAATAGCCAGCGGGAACCTGGTCAGAACACAAACAGCAAAGGATTGGTGAGATGACAATTTATTTAACCCATTCTGCCCTTTTTATAATAAATGTTTATTAAAGGAAATACTATGGTCAAGGTCTGGAACCATATCCAGCAATGTCAGAAACTGCCACTAGTCTTCTTTAACCACCACAATTTGTAGGAAGCTAAGGCTACCTCTAGCTTCTTCACCAGAGCCTGTCACAAGGCTGGATGGTTTTGGCTACTAGGGATCCAGGTTAGGCCTGCAGAGTACGGTAGCTGTTTACTGTACACGTTGTCTAAAAGCAGACCAACTAGAATGACCAGGTGCAAAGAACAGTAGACAAGCCTGTTTAGAACCAGGAGAGACAGGATAGCCACACTCAAAATACCAGGAGAATCAGTAGGAGCCAATTACGCAGACGAGTGGTTAATCCATAAAACAAGCCACGGTTGATAAGCAGAGGTCTAACAAGCAGATATTAAGTTCAAGTACAAAACACAAAGGTACGAACAGAAACTGGGAAACCTTACGCAATCACAGGTGATCGCAATCATTGAGTAGCAGTCTTACATCCTTTGCCTAGCTTTTGGTATGGACATTGAGCCAGGAACCTGAATGTTTCAGCTTTCAGTCACACTGGCATGTCAACTAGCTAGGGCTTTACTGTTCAGCATGGCAACACTCCCAGCACAGTCACAAACAGTAACACAAACTCCTGACAATGCATCCACCAGACAACCCCTTTTAACTGGTCATAACAAGTGAGAAAATCAGTCATGCCTGCTGATACAGACAGGATCAGATGACAATCTCATATGTATAGGAGTCTCCTGTTAATGTTCCCCAGCATATGCAAAGGGCATTTCTATATGCATGATCCTTTGTTGCTATGGGGAAAAAAAAAACACTTACCGGAGTTCCCAGATAGCAGTCTATTCCACTCGTTCCATTGAAATAAATATTAATATGCAGCAGAGCCAACAGTTTAGGTTTATGGTGGATTTAGCGTTACTGGCGCCATGTGTGTGTCATAACAAAAAAAAAACTCACCACTAAAATAGACAGTAATTACAGTTTTTGTTTGTGTTACGGATCAGTGGGTGTTAATTCACTGTGCCAACTAACTTTGACTTTGAGTTACACCCTAAGGGCGTCATTCTGGAACACCCCTGGTATTTACCCTTTAGCCACTATACAGGGATCTGGACTTTGCTGCAGGGATACACCAGGACCACTGCTTCCTGGGATAGTCCTGGTGTAGTTGACAGCTGGCCCACTGGGGTCAGGGACTGTGGTGCAAGGTATAGTCTGAACAGTCACTAAGAGTTGAGTGGTGTTTTTTTGTGATCCATTTAGCGCACAATAAATGCAGATACAGGGCGGAATAATGATCAGGCAGACAGGCTGGGGACTGAACTGGAGCACAGACAGACTGTGTTAAACACAAACTAAACAGAATTTAGACTTGAAAGTGCAGTGGCACAAAGGCAAAATGGCACACACTTGAAACACAGCAGGAATACAGGCAGAAGATAACACAGGATAAACACAGGTAAATCACAATAGTACTAGGCTATCAGAACTGGTCACCAGAAAACTGCATATACAGTATAGTATATATTCACGATTGTCCTGGTATTATTCCTGGTATTATTTTTATGGATGGGAGGGACATTTATGAAATCAGATATGTCAGTTTTGTGGCTTAAAAAAAGTTGTAAGTCATGGTGTGTAATGCAAGGCACCAACGAAACAGACCAGTGAGGATGAAGTCAAAGGGGTTTATTAACAAAATAAACAAAGTCCAGGTAAGGCTACTTTCATACCTGCGTTCCGGTGTCCGCTCGTGAGCTCCGTTTGAAGGGGCTCACAAGCGGCCCCGAATGCAGCCGTCCAGCCCTAATGCATTCTGAGTGGAGGCGGATCCGCTCAGAATGCATCAGTCTGGCGGCGTTCAGCCTCCGCTCCGCTCAGCAGGCGGACACTTGAACGCTGCTTGCAGCGTTCGGGTGTCCGCCTGGCCGTGCGGAGGCAAGCGGATCCATCCAGACTTACAATGTAAGTCAATGGGGACGGATCCGTTTGAAGATGACACTATATGGCTCAATCTTCAAACGGATCCGCCCCCATTGACTTTTAATGTAAAGTCTGGACGGATCCGCTCAGGCTACTTTCACACTTAGAAATTATTTTAAGTTATAATGCAGACGGATCCGTTCTGAACGGATGCAAACGTCTGCATTATAGGAGCGGATCCGTTTGATGAAACATCAGACAGACCCGCTCCGAACGCTAGTGTGAAAGTAGCCTAAACTTCACTGGGCAAATATCAGGCAAACAAAAAACTAAGGAAAGCCAGGAGTAGTCCCGATCCGTGCATAAGTTTCTATGCAACTTGTCAGGTAAACAAATGCATCACGGAAAGTCCTGGGACCTGGGTTCCACTGGAACGGATGGAGTCCCAGCAATCTTCAGTCAGTAGCTAGCAGTACTGACCTGCACATGGATAAGGAAGGATAACAGTGGGTACTGACCGACCTGGGAGGCCGCCTTTTATGTGCCTGCTAACAAATTCCAGGGTGCCGAGTGTCCACTCCCCATAGGTCATGATCCTGCCTTACACCTGTGTACAAGACTTTGGTCAGTCATTAGTCAATTAGACCAATGCCGGCCCCTAATCTACTTTGAACTTGCAACCAGGTGCTATTCCCTTCGCTGGTTGGCGAAGCGCATAAGAAGCGCGTCCGCACGACTGTGTATCCCCTTGTGAACCTGTTTTTGAACGTACACGCAGATGCACGACAGGCTCGTCGACAAGGACACCGGAATGGAATCCACAATAGGCACCGGAGACAAGCTCGGCCACAGCGCACTGCCACTAGCCAAGCTGTCCCCGAAAGCCATGCGGTCTTCCCCTCTGGCGCACATGCGAACGCATCCCCGCATCGGTTCACAAAGGGGTCGGAGCTGGTGTATCAGTGAAGACATGCATAACCTGCATCGCAGCTCCACGAGGACCCTTTTTGGTCACACCGGGGTGCGAGACAGGTAAGGATCTTACATGGTGATTGCACAATTTTCTGAGCTATTGAGTTAGTTTTTGCAATCGTTGGTGTTCCTCGCCACTTTTCAAAGTGTTCTATGTTTTATAAAATCTAAAAGTGAGATTAGACCTGGATTATGGCACATTTACTATGCCAGGAAAAGCTAAGTAAGAATCCAAGTGACAAATTATCCGTACTGCAGTATAGCTACACAGATCTGTCATTCAGGGTTCTGGGAAAGCTGGGTAACAAATTAATGTTGAGCTTGAGCAAATCGAGCTTCGGATCATAAATTCAAAGCCAAATGGTTAAAAAACTTCATTTGTAGTGCTGTTTGCATCAAAATGTATGGGCTCCCTGTAGCAAAACTTATCTCGACCAAAGGTGTGCAACACTTCGGTGAATGACTGTGGTATTCCTATCTGCGTCTTTAAAAACTTTTTAAAATAGAAATCCGAAGTCTGATTTGGTACCGAGGTACCATCCAGTACCAAAACTGACTTCAGATTTCTATTTTAAAATGTTTTTAAATACGTAGATAGGAATACCGAAGTCATTCACAACTTTGGCAGAGATGACGTTTTGCTACACAAAGCCCATACACTTTAAAGTTGTACAGAAACAGCATTACAAACTAAGTTTTTTTAACAAATCAACTTCAGAACTATGATCCTGGGAAAGCTTGGTTACAGACATGTGGAGCTGTAATAGAGAATTCAGAATATAAAATCTGAGATAAATCACCCTTCTCACTCCTAAATAGTGTAAACAACAATGCTGTCAAGAGAGCTCACCGGTATACAGCTCAGCCTGCTATACCACCTAGCTGTTATATTGAGAAAATGTAATTAATGGCTGGCTAATTATAAGAAAAAATGAAAGAGAAGCAATATAAAAAAAATACATATACATGTTTGATCCTATTTTATAATCCACATCTATCTCTATAAGTTACCAATATTTTACATACAAGACCTTAAATAAACCTTTTAACATAAATTAAAAATGGCTAATTTAACGAATCATTCATATAATGCTTGTGTTGAGATAATATACAGTCACAGTCCCTCTCTTAGTTCCGTGTGCGGAGCTCACACAATTTTTGCGATATTATAAATGGTTGCACAATGTCTCGTGTTATTTTCTTGTGATATATTGTTATCAAATAGTAGTCTCGTTGTTGCCACTTATTGTGTTGTATTCACTTCTCAAAGAGTAGATTGATACATAGTGTGTTCATTGACTGTTTCAATCAGCACTGAAATTGGATAACAGACAGTGCTTCTCCGCTTACCAGACTCCCGGCATGTGATGTAATATCGCTGGTATCAGGGTACATACGTGTTTGTATCTCCCGTTCAAAAGCGGGTGTCTTGCGCTGCTGATTCCCGGGCCTGAACATTGGTGCTGGCACTGAATTCGCCGCGCATGTGGGTTAAGAATTCCGGGGTGCTGATTGCAATAAGGGCTTTTCCAGCACGGTTTGTGTTCAGTGGCAATGCGACTTTTTCTTGCTGCTGCAAGTTCTTTGTATCGCTGTGTTCAGATGTCTTCCAGACACGTTTCGAAACCTTACTGGTTTGTTCCTTAGTGGTCAGAAAATGTTACTATTTATATATACTGTCTTTTTACAGTTTTTTTTCTAACGTGTGTGTGATCACTGGTATAATACACTGCAATAAGTATCTATTGTAGTGCATTGAACCTGTCATTTTGACACTTAGCCTAGCAAACCCTGCCTCTGACAGTGCTCAACTCGCTTCTGTACATGACAGACCCAGAGGTCTTTGTAAGGCCTGTGGCTGCCACAGGAACAAGCAGGACCCTGCAATGACAGGTCCTAAGGCCTCATGCACACGACAGTATTTTTTTGCGGTCCGCAAAACAGGCTTCCGTTGTTCCGTGATCCGTGTCCGTTTTTGCTTCCGTTGTGTTTCCGTGTGTCCGTGTTTCCGTTTTTTTTTGCGGACCGTCATAAAAGAAGGAATGGTGTTAAAAATAAAATTTTAATAGCTCCACCCAGGATACTGGTATAAATGAAGTTCACCTGAGTTTGGTTTTGTGGCCATTTTCTGGAGTCTTCACAGAGTACAGAGGTTATTTTGGCTGCTTGTCTTTGCTGTTTCACCATGGATGATGCATGTGAGGACGAGGTCTTAATGCATTGGCTTGTTTCTCGGCGATGGGGACCGCGCACTCCTTTGTTGCCTGAGGAACCTACTAGAAGGCGTAGATTTTGGGTCCATCCGATTGTTTCGCAACGTTACCGGAAAGGACACTTTCATACCCTCTACAAAGATCTGCGGCTGCATCCAGAGAAGTTTTTCTCCTTCTGCAGGATGTCAGTCAATACATTTGATCGCTTGCTGTCGTCTCTACGTACTGTCCTTTCTTTTATGGACACCAATATGAGGCGCAGCATTTCTCCTGTGGAAAGGCTCATCGTCACGTTGAGGTAAGCAATATTTAATTTGTCAAGCTTCAGCAGTAATGTGCAGTGCTTCTGTCTGGAGGAACATGTCTTTGAAAATGGCTGCTGTTCGACATGTGCTTCTGTTTGCTGAAGTAACCTTTCTTTGGCCCTAATGTTTTGTGCAAATTATTTGTTTGTTTTTGGATTGAATAACCGTTAGTCCCTGGCACATATTCAAATATTGAAGGTTGTCTATTCTTTGGTGCAAGTTTTCAAAATGGGTTAAGCTAACGTCCTCCAGACACTCCACTAATCCTCAGCACATTCCAGTATTTTGAGCCAAAATGGAGTTTGAGGTCAGTCAGGCAGCCAGGTTACAGCAGCCTGTATCCTGGCTGTGTGAGTGACGAAATATAAATTTTTAAACAAACTATTGTTGACTGCATCGGATTATTGGAGTGTGTTGAAGCTTTGGTACCCTCACTCAGGATCACTATCTGCGTGCAACACCCTGCTTGAAGCCTGTAGACTGGTCTGTACCCTATTTTGTGGGATTGTGGTGTTGGAAAAACCCTGTGTTTTACAAATATCGTCCTCATCATGCATAATGTTTCCCTATTTTTTAAGTCACCAATACCTTACAGCATTTCCAAGGTGCAAAAGACAGTAGTTGTAACTTTAAGATGTGGTCGTAATGCCCACACCCCATTAGCTAGTAGTGTTTTGCTCCTAGACCCCATTTTTTTTTTTTACATTTCGGATAAGTCCACAATGGACATAGGGTGTTTGCAATCATATCTTGTGTACAACATTATACGTCATACATGTATCTGATGTTCCCTTTGATTTGCTGTTGTCTGATTTTCGTTGTTTCCATTTTTCAACAGATTCCTTGCAACGGGGAACTCATTTGCATCCCTGCATTTTGAGTTCCTTTTGGGAACCTCGACGATCTCGCGAATTGTACAACACACTTGCCAGCTCATCTGGCAGCAACTCCGAGAGACGGTGATGCCGCAGCCCAAGGTGGACGATTGGCTTCGGATTGCTGAGGGCTTCCAAATTTCGGCGCAGTTTCCAAACTGCCTCGGGGCAATGGATGGCAAGCACATCCGTGTGAAGAAGCCTCCTCACTCAGGGTCCCGATTCTTCAATTATAAACAGTATTTTTCGGTAGTGCTGATGGCTGTTGCTGACAGTAACTACCGGTTTATAATGGTTGATATCGGGGCCTATGGAAGTACTGCTGATGCTCGCATCTTTAGTTCTTCTAGAATGGGTGAGCGGCTTCGTGCCAACCAGCTTGCCCTGCCCGAGTCCAGAAGACTGCCCGGATCTGCTGGTCCACCGGCTCCATTTGTTATCGTGGCGGATGAAGGGTTTGCATTGACTCACCATGTTATGCGGCCCTTTCCAAAGCGTGGTTTGGATGTCAGGAGGCGTATTTACAACTACCGGTTGACTCGTGCCCGTCGGTATGTTGAGTGCGCTTTCGGGATACTCTCTAGCAAATGGAGGGTGTTTTTGTCATCCATACAGATGGATCCGGAGAATGCTACCCTGGTGATTCAAGCTTGTGTTGTTCTACACAACTTCACCAGGATTCACGAGGCTTCCTCTTCTGTTGACATGGAAGATCTTCCAACGTCATCAGATTTGGGTTTGGAAAGGACCCTGCATAGACGACCTGGGACTGCAGGCATTGCAGTTCGAGAACTCTATGCAGACTACTTTTTAAGCCCAGAGGGGTCCTTGCCATGGCAGAGGGACGCGATTCGTGGCAGTGTTTGATTTCTTCTGTGCTCGGTAGTTTTTTATTTGTTTTCTAGATAGCTTCTGTAATTTCAGACATAGTTGAGTGTAGGGACTCGCAAGACAATGAGGACCCTTGACGTGGGCTTGCGGGCTGAGGTTTTTACAAACTAAAAGTTATTAAATCAATTTTATCCAAATAAAGATGTTTTTTATTTTAAATATTAAAACATCATTAAAGGATTTGCTCTATGTTTCTAAAAACCTTCTAATACCTCTATAATTTGCTTTTTGACAGTGGGCCACACCATGTAAAATAAACTTTGTTTACTAATACAAGTATTGTTGGTGTCTTTTGGAAGTGTCTGATTAGATTTGAATGTTATAGTTTTCATATCAAGCTGTAATTTATCAATTCAATCACTCTCATATTCTACATGTATTCCATGTATATAATCATGATGTGTTTTTGGGGCACACAAACACTCAATAGTAAGTGTTGTTTGATTGCAAAATCACATATACAATAGGATTTCAGTACAACCATTAGAATAAGATTATATTTCTCAAACAACCAAATTGAAATCAAAGGGAGGTTTGTGCATTTGTGCCTTCTACTCTCATCTATTCTTAGTTTCCATTGCTTCCCATACAAACTGATGTTGGGACGAACACCAATTCAAATGGTCTATCACAGTGATGGCTAACCTTGGCACTCCAGCTGTGTTAAAACTACAACTCCCAAGAGGCCCCCCTTGCTTCGCTGCTTTACAACCCCGCTACTACAAAATGGATCATGCTGGGTGTTGTAATTTTACCACAGCTGGAGTGCCATGGTTTGCCATCGCTGCCCTATATAATTTGTTTGGCTACTACACCATCCCAAGGTTAAGTTGTTTGTAAAGCCACATCACATATTTTTTTGGAGTTTAGTTTTCCGTCCCAATTGTTTATGTTTGATAATAAAAAACAAGACACATTGGGTTGGAGGTAATTTTTTAACTTCGGAAACACAAGGTCTCCAGAGAGATTAGACCAAATGTAGTATGGTCCTAAAAAGGCAAAAAAACATTATTAAACACAATATAAACTTAAACATAAATCGAACTCTAAAGTTCAAATAAATCCCTGGTAAAGGGACCAGGCTGGAACGAACTACCTGGCCTAGCCTGAGGCTGTTGCTGTGGGGCAGTGGCATAGGTGGCAGCCTGGGGATAAAAATGGGATGTCTGTTGGCTAGGTTCCTGTGCCACCTGGTAAGATGGGCCAGGTACAGGTGGGCCATGGTGTGGGGGTTGTGGATGTCTTGGCATCAAAGCCTGGTGTGAGCGCGCTGCCAGAATGTTGCGCCTCACATTATATATTTCAGCCACAATGTCTTCCTCGTAGGGGGAGGAAAACAATTCTATCACCATCGCAAGCCCTGCGACACAAGGGCTCAATCTGTGGGCAGGGACGCCCCTTAGTAAAGGACCCAGGCCCCTCACCACTGCTTCTTCCGGTCCCTCACTCCTCCTCTTGGCCAGAAATTCAATGACTCTAGCGTCAATTTGCTCCCGAGTTTCTGGGACCGCGGAAGCCTGGGGGACACTACGACGCCGCCTTGGGTGAGGCTGCTGTGTCGTGTCCATTGTCCCCTGGGAAAGGGTTGGCGGCGCAACTGTTGGCGTCTCTGTCTCCTCCGCCTGTGTATGGGTGGGGCTACTTTCTGGCGAGAAAATAGCTGGTGTGTCGCTGCCACCCACATCCGATTCCTCAGGATCATCATCCAAGCTTTCTACTGTACTGTATGGAAACATTCAAAAGAAACATATATTAAATCTATGTATTCCCAAAATTGGGCTTTGACATTAGGTTAAAAACTTATTTAAATTAAAAAATTGGGCTCTAGTCGTAGTGTCTCCCAGTCCAAATTGGAAAAATGTGCAAAATCAGCGTGAGATGATAATTTAACACATCCATCTAAACACAAATTCTCTGAGGATTCCTATTTGGAGCAGCAACACAAACAAACTCGAAGCTCAATGATAGTAGTTTGGGTATGTCCTGGCCGAAAACTGGTGGACACATTCGAGGAGCTAACCAAGTGCTGAAATTCAGTACATCTGCATTGGACGTGTTTGAACACAGTCACACTCGTTTATGTATATTAAAGTGGAAAAAATACAACTTCCTGAACATTTGTAATGCTTCATAAGACCATGGTTGAAGTTTATAATCAAATTGTGCAGCAGGAACGCAGTTGGTGCATCATTAATCTATGTATAATAGTACAAAGTATTGTGCCTTTTTATTATAATCTGTTTCCAAATAGATTTTACCAAAGAAATAAAACTTGCAAATACTGTAAAATGAAATATACATTGCAACGAGGTCGTTTTTTCATTTGGATTTGAACAGAAACAAATTCATTTAGGTCCAAAAACAAAGGAATACAGAGACCAATTCCAAAATGGGAACACTATGCAGGCACCTAGTTTTGCTAAGGCCTTGGACAATCGTTATCATATTTGGAAGATATCCAATGTCAAGGTACACATTATCATATTGACGAAGTACAAACTCCGGTAAAAATATATGCCAATCAGCCATATGAATAGAAAATACGTGCAGTGCACAAGTGGCATCTCCCTTCTCATTTCCAGCACTGATAGTACTCTATCCCATCAAATATCTGTGACTACATTTAACATAAAGTGCCACACAGGAGGAAGAGAGACGGCAGAGGGCAGGGCATTTGTGATGTGGTTGTGTTGACTCGTCAGACTGCTGAAGAGCGTGGGTGTTCGTTGGTGTGTTTATTTGGGTTTGCAAAAATTGGACCGACCCAGAGGTGAGAGATGATCAATAGTCAAACACCATAATAACCATACTTACGTCCTCAAATCCATCACTGGTTTCAGGAATTCCAACTGGGCCGTGTAAATATAGGGCCTTTTCCTGGCTCCACCCTCACCACTGCGTCCCCGATCATTTAGCTCCCGCCTAAACTGATCCCGACAGCTGTTCCAACGGGTCTTGGTCTGCTTTACTATTGGGATAATTTCAAAATTCCAGTTTAGAATTATAAAGGGTCCCAAAAACATTTAGAAAATTGATTAAAAGTATAAATAGGAAGAAAATACACCACATGCTACAGTAGTGCCAGTGTAGCTATACTAATGAAATACATTCATGAAAGCATCGAAAATTTGTGCGAGCCATTGGTATGTAAATTTAGGCACAATATGCGTAAAGTACAAACAATTGTATGCTCAATTAAAACTCAAACAAGTGCCACCCACTAGCAGGTGCACATGCATAGTATCCATTACTACAGTTTACAGTATCCTAGCTAGGGCCAGGCATTTAAAATACACCCAATGGTAGTAGTATATGGTATTTAGTTTCCATTTTTTTGCAAAATTCCAAATATAGACGTTTCTAAAGTAAAGAAGACAATTTAAATATACAGTTTAGGATCAAGGAGCTAAGCGTTCCGCCGTAACACGGCCTAGCATCGTGTTGAGAACAGGAGTTCACACCATCATTGGTTGCTATGACGCCGTGCGCTTAGTCCCGCCACTGCAGTACCATTATACACTCGTATGATCTATACCAGTGTCTGACTGTACTTCATTGTCGACCCAAAGCACACCGCATCATAGCAATAAAAGAGGATGCCAGGCTGAGATACGGCAGAGCGCTCACCTCCGTGTTCCACGCTCGTAAGCAGTTGTTAAGACATCATGGAATTAATAGCAAGTTCAAAAGTGACAAGACTGGGGCCAGGACAGTGCAATAACATTGCTGGCACTTACCTAAATCTGCCCGGACTCTGGCATCGGCTTTTTGCCATTCCACCCGCCTCATGGAACGGGCCACCTTCTCCCACGAGACCTCCTTGCGGACCTTGTCATGGTACACATTCAGCCTGCTGTCCCAAAGCTCTGGCCTCTCCTGGACCAGAGTTATTAATTTTTCCACATTCCATTTTGGCATGATGAAAACAGTTTGCAAAATGATCCACCAAACACCACACAAGCAGTATCACCACAGGTCACCAGCAAACTGCTATGAGGTAACCTATGACCTGCAGCTTCCTTCCTGTATTGAAATTATTATTTTTTTGTTTTATTTGGCACAAATCTGGCAGACAGTTTTGCCATGTTAAAGATTAATAAAACGGACGCGGACGAGGATGACAAACGGTTGTGCATCCGTGATTTTCGCGGACCCATTGATTTGAATGGGTCCGCGAACCGTTGTCCGTGAAAAAAATAGGACAGGTCATATTTTTTTGACGGACTGCAAACACGGATCACGGACGCGGATGACAAACGGTGCAATATCCGAGTTTTCAACGGACCCATTGAAAGTCAATGGGTCCGCAGAAAAACACGGAAAACGGAACAACGGACACGGAGCCAAACAACGGTCGTGTGCATGAGGCCTTAGTGGGATTAAAGGACAGGGGGATTAAAGGGATTAAAAAGACAGGATTAGCACTATCACTTATCAGAGTGTCAGCTGTATGTTACACCATGGTGTCAGCTGTATGTTACAGCAGACACCCACTGCTGAGTTCATGCCATAACTATACTGTAACTGTATAGCATGGTGCTGGAACAAATCTCTTGCCATGTCATACATGTACAGCATGGTACAGGAAGGGGTTAATCAAGGTGTTTTTTATTAAGTAGGGGTGAATATATATATATATATATATATATATATATATATATATATTGTGGGGATTCGCTCTGGTAGACAGGATAAGCGGACGCAGTATAGAGGCACCAACCAGTTCTTTAATCAAACAGTTCAGTGTTTATTCACACTCTTGGCAGGTTCATAAACAAAAAGTCACCTTGTGGTTTTGGTGTTAGTTTACACCCAGCTGGCAGTTCTGCCTTAAAGAGTCCATTAACAGGCTTTAGGCGGCCTGTTTCCCCTCACAGGGGTCTCAGCCCTCCAAGCCCGGCACAAGCCTAAGATCCCAATATAGAGATATTCTCTGCTAAACCCAGCTGTCTTTTAAAAGCAGCTAGGTGTTGCCAAAACCTGGACAGGCTCATAAGATCCAGTCCGGTGTTTGACCCCACCTGGCCGCTAATCAGTACAGCAGCACACACTGGGGGAAAAATACCTGCCTCCCCATACAACTCCCTTTACTGTGTTACTATATAGTGACACAGTGAGAGGTTTGGTCTGGGAAAATAGGTATTTTCCTCCCACCATGCGCTGCTGGGCTGATTTACAGCCAGGTGAGGTCAAATACCGGACCGGATTTTAAATGCCGGGTCCGGGATTTGGCAGCACCTGGCTGTCCTTAAATAGGCAACTGGGCTCAGAAGCCATGTCTCTGTGTTGGGATCTGGGAGCCTTGTGTCTGGATGAAGGCTTGCTACCTGTTTGGCGTGAAAACAGGTTGGCGCTACTATCAGCAAGGACTCTTTGAGGCAGAATTGCCACATGGTGTGAATTACCACCAACACTGCAAGGTGACTTTTTGTTTGAATATGACTGCTTGTTTTGTCACTTGCCTAAAGTGTGAATAAAACACTGAACTGTTTGATCCAAAGAACTTGTTGTTGCCTCTATACTACGTCCGCTAATCCTGTCTACCAGAGCGAGTTACCACAATATATATCTATATAAAATTTAAAGAAATAGCAGCAGACTTTAAATTCCAGGTCCTCATTCCTTGTATAGATGCTGGATGAAGAATCCACAAACGATAGCACATTTAAGTGACAAGGCAGCACTCCGGACTTTAAAGAAAACAGTGGATCCTTTTATTACACCAAATGCAACGTTTCAGCTCATCTCAATGGAGCCTTTGTCAAGCCAGCAAGGCTTGACAAAGACTCCATTGAGATAAGCTGAAACGTTGCATTTGATGTTATAAAAGGATCCACTGTTTTCTTTACTTGATAAATAGCTGATGTCAGTACCACTTACAAGAACACAATTCAAGCAGTATTTGCCATCAGAACTTTAACAATGCTTATGGTGAATTTCTTCCTGCTTCCACATGTACAGTACAGACCAAAAGTTTGGACACACCTTCTCATTCAAAGAGTTTTCTTTATTTTTAGGACTATGAAAATTGTAGATTCACACTGAAGGCATCAAATCTATGAATTAACACATGTGGAATTATATACATAACAAACAAGTGTGAAACAACTGAAAATATGTCATATTCTAGGTTCTTCAAAATATGATTAATCTTAACTAAAAATAGGGACAGTTACAGCAGGGGTATAGCTAGTGGTGGATTGTGAGCTCTTAGGGGACTTTATAACATCTCCTGAAATGTCAGTTTTAGTAACTACTTACCTGTACATCCCCCTTGTTATAACAATTCTGAAGTATCTATTTTTATGACTGATATACTATTATCATTCCTTCTAGAAGTTAGGAATGAATTGCTGGCAGTTTGAGATGAAGGTCCAGCTGGTTGTTGGCAGTTGGTGGTGTGCCCTGCACAGTGTAACATTATTCAGTCCGTGCTTCCAGTTTTAGGCCCCTTTCACATGTCTTTGTATTAATATTTGTAATAAGATGGTCGGTGTTTCATCTGCGAAGAGGTCCATGAAGAATGCATGTTTGTCAGGTGTGACCGTTTTTTGCTTTCCTTATGTCAACTGTATTCCACGGACACTGCTAGGCTGAAAAAGGATAGCTAAAGCACCTTCTACCAATGGTCCATAAAAGCCACTAACAGAACACCGTGCTGTGTCAGTTGTTGCTATCCGTGCTGTGCCAGTTGTTTTCATGGACCCACAAACTTCAATGAGCATGTTTGCTCCCCATCAGAGATCAAAACATTGTATGTCTCATTGACGTGTAAACAAATACATTAAAATCAATGTGTATGTATGCTGTCTGTGTAGAACATGGACAGTACATGTCTATGATTCATTGACGTGTGAAAGAGGCCTTAGGCCACTTTCACACAGTTAGTGTTTGCTCAGTGTTTGATTAGCGATTTCCATCAGTAATTGTGCATTAACCCAGAGCAGGGGTATCTTAACCCCTTAAGGATTTGCGCTGCACGGCGCTGGTGACCGTGACTTAAGGACCAGCACCGTACATGTACGGTGGGCTGATAGGGCAGGTGCAGGAGCTGCGCCCGCACGATCAGCGGCAGGGGTCCGGCTGTCACTGATAGCTGGACCCCTGCTGTATGTGTCGGCATCGGTGAAAACACCAATGCCGGCGCATTAACCCTCGCACTGACGGGTGCGGGGTGGCCATCGGGTCCCCGCGCTGCTGTGACGGGAACCCAATAGCTGGGAGGGCAGCCCGATACCTTCCTTAGGCATCGTGACTGCCTTCCGTGACAGCCTGTGAGATCCAGCCCCCTGGATTACAGGGTGAAATACACTTACAGCCAATGCATCACTATACAGAAGTATTGTGATGCATTGAAAAGGGGATCAGACCCCCAAAAGTTGAAGTCCAAGAGTGGGACAAAAAATAAAGTGGGAAAAAAAGTTTAAAAGAAATAACGTTTTACAAAAAAAAATTACGTTTCAAGTTAAAAAAAAAAGCTTCAATTTCCCAAAATAAAGTAAAAAAATTGTAAAAAAGAATATGGAAAAACTAAAAGTAGAGATAATAGGTATTGCAGCGTCAAAAACAAATCTTTTTGCTCCCCTTACATCACTAAAAGTGCTACATCAAGCGATCAAAAATGCATATGCCCTCCAAAATAAAATCAATCTAACCGTCACCTCGTCCCACAAAAAATTAGCCTCTACCTAAGACAATTGCCCAAAAAATAAAAAAACTATGGCTCTCAGATTATGAAGACTCTACATGATTTTTTTTGTTTCAAAAATACTTTTATTATGTGAAATGTAAAAAAATAAAAATAATAATTATACATATTAGGTATTGCCACGTTTATAACAACCCGCTCTATAAAAATATCACATTACCTAACCCCTCAGGTGAACACCGTAAAAAAGATAAAATAAAAAGTGTATCAAAAAAGCTATTTTTTTTGTCACCTTATATCACAAAAAGTGTAATACCAAGCGATCAAAAAGTCATATGCACCCTAAAATAGTACCAATCAAACCATCATCTCATACCGAAAAAAAATAAGCCCCTACATAAGACAGTCGCCCAAAAAATAAAATAAACTTTGGCTTTTAGAATATGGAGACACTAATAAATCATTTTTTTCAAAAATGCTTTATTGTGTAAAATGAAACAAACAACAAAAAAGTTGTCATATTTGGTATTGTCGTATCCATAACAACCTGCACTGTAAAAATACCACATGATCTTATCTGTCAGATGAACATTGTAAATAGCAAAAAATATAAACGGTGCCAAAACAGCTATTTTTTGTTACCTTGCCTCACAAAAAGTGTAATATAGAGCAACCAAAAATCATATGTGCCCTAAAATAGTACAAACAAAACTGCCACCTTATCCTGTAGTTTCCAAAATGGGGTCTTTTTTTGGAGTTTCTACTCTAGGGGTGCATCAGGGGGTCTTCAAATGTGACATGGCAACTTAAAATTATCCGAGTGAAATCTGCTTTCCAATAACCATATGGCATTCCTTTCCTTCTGCGCTCTGCAGTATGCCCGTACAGCAGTTTATAACCAAATATGGGGTGTTTCTGTAAACTACAGAATCAGGGCAATAAATATTGAGTTTTGTTTGGCTATTAACCCTTGCTTGGTTACTGGAAAAAATTGATTAAAATGGAAAATCTGCCAAAAAGTGAAATTATGAAATTTCACCTACATTTTCCTTTAATTCTTATGGAACACCTAAAGTGTTTTGTAAAATCAGTGTTGAATACTTGGAGGGGTGTAGTTTCCAAAATGTGATCACTTCTGCGCTTTGCCGTGTGCCCGTACAGCAGATTACAACCACATATGGGGTTTATTTAAACTACAGAATCAGGATAATAAATATTGAGTTTGTTTTGCTGTTAACCCTCTATGTGTTAAAGAAAAAAATAGATTAAAATGGAAAATCTGCCAAAAAAGTGAAGTTGTAAAATTGAATCTACATTTTCCTTTAATTCTTGTAAAGAAAGGGTTAAGAAAGATTGTAAAATCAGTTTTGAATATCTTGAGGGGTTTAGTTTCTAAAATGGAGCCATTTATGGGTGGTTTCTATTATGTAAGCTTTACAAAGTGACTTCAGACCTGAACTGGTCCTTAAAAAGTGGGTTTTGGAAATTTTCTGAAAAATTTCAAGATTTGCTTCTAAATTTCTAAGCCTTCTAACGTCCCAAAAAAAGAAAATGTAATTTACAAAATGATCTAAACATGGAGTAAACATATGGAAATATAAAGTAATAACTATTTTAGGAGGTATCCCTATCTCTTTTAAAAGCAGAGAAATTTAAATTTTGAAAATTGCAAGTTTTGGGTAAATTTGGTATTTTTTATAAATAAAAATTAAATATTTTGACTCAAATTTACCACTGTCATGAAGTACAATGTGTGACAAGAAAACAATCCCAGAATGGCTTGGATAAGCGTTTTAAAGTTATCCGCACATAAATTGACACATGTCAGATTTGCAAAAAATGGCCCGGTCCTTAAGGTAAAAAATGGCAGTGTCCTGAAGGGGTTAAATTGTTTATTTTTTATGTTACATGTTATGTAATGCACCCAGCATGATTATGCATGTAGGGCACTGCTGGGATTATCAATCCTGTCTCAAACTTTGTAGAAGATTAGATATGGGCTGGCTGCGACTCTTAACCTTTGGTCAATCAAGACTGATGTTCAGAGAGAGAGAGAGAGAGAGAGGAAGCTATGACTTTTGCTCTCTCCTCTAACGCCCAAAAATCTACAGAGACTCACTGATCTCTGCGTGATATACATAAGGAGAGAAAGAGAAAGATAAGGGAGCGTATTAGAACAATAGCATCTGCATAGCCATATACCTTGACGGTGGTGCAAAAGGGCTCCGATGTGTTCATGACAGGAATACATTGGCTAAAGTCTCAGTTCTTAACATCAGCTTGAAGGATTAGCCAGTGTTGTCAGTTGCATATCATTGTGGTGCACCTTTCGCAGTGATTTACTCCAGTCTCCAGTAGCCGATTGTTAATTATGCAACCTTTATGAGCTGGCCGAATTGTCGTCCATGAAGATGAAATTAGGCCTGTGTTGTTCATGGAGAGGCACAATGACTGGATTAGTGATCTAATTCAAGTAGTATGGGTTTGTCACTATAGCATTTGCAAAGTGTAGGGCAGTTCTGTATTGACTAGACACACCTGCCCACACTGTAACACCACCACCCCCACCACCAAAGGCTTGTCTGGTGACAACAGTGGCAGATGCATATCGCTCTCCTTGATGTCTCCAACATCGTTGGTGGCCATCATTTCTACTCAGCGTGAATCGTCTTTCATCAGTGAACAGCACTGAGGCCCACTGGTCCCTCGTACAGAGTAGATGCTCCCTGGCCCATGCAAGACGATGAATCCTGTGGTCAGGTACCCTTGCAGGCGGTCTAGCATGCATACCACGCTGATGTAAATGGTTTTGAATTGTCTGATGTGACAAGTGGGTGCCTCTCACCACCCTTAAATGTGCCTGAAGTTGTTTGGCATTCATTATCCGGTTCCGCAGGACATTGTTTACAATGAAGCGATCTTCATTGTGGGATGCTGCCAAAGGATGTCTACTTCTATGCCTTTCTTTGACTCTTCCAGTCTCTCTGTATCTCTGTTGCAAACTGCTGATGACACTCTGCTCTGAGAACATCTTGCTTGAACCCTTGCAATGGCGAGGTACTGTTGATCAATTTTTAGGTGTCATCTTGGTCTCATGATGTCAAAATGTGAACAGTGTGATGAGGAGGACTGTTTAAATACCAATTCTAATTGAACCAGGAAATTTATTGGGCAATTTATGGATCAAATACCTGTTGTGAATTTTGCCATTAAGCTCCTTGCTAGAGAACAACAAGTTGTGCAAAAAGTAAACAAGCATTGAACAGTTAGACATTTGCATTCAAAAGTTTATAGAATGTCACATTAAATTCACCTGTAAAGGTTAGAGGGCATTTTAGGTTCATCCTGAAATTTCCCCCATAAGCCAAATAAATCAGTGTACTGATATGTGAGGTACGAGCTGTAATTTATACCTAATACCTTACATATCAGTACACTGCTGTATATACAGTGACCAGGCCACAGGGGCATGTGAGTTAATGTTGTGGATGTGGACCGAGGGATAGTCTCAACTCACGTTTAGCAGCTCCCTGGGTCTCTTAACAAATTCCCAGCACTTTACTGAAGCTGGTCCAAAGGTCATCAATGCGCACTAAAGTAATTTACAGAAAGGCAGCTTCTACAATGTATCATGTTAGTTCCCAAAAGTTTCATAAGGGGTTGTTTTCCTCTCTAACAATCGATCTTCCTCTCTTGATTCTCCAGGTTGGAGAGATATACTATCTCTGCTGTACTGAATAGTCATATACTTCGTTTTACAATAGATTCAGTATCCTTTCTAGGAATACTATGTCCTGACAGGTGGCCTTTCTTTGGTTATAGTGGGCAGCTGGTAGCTTGGAATATCTCCACTAAATGCAGAGGAGGCTAAAGCCTGATAAACGACAATTACCTTACTTTGCCAATATTCTCACTCCTTCTCTGGGTTGCTTGGATCTTCTGTGATCTAGCTTCTACCTCTGACAAGTCACTACACTGTACTACTGAGTTCATTATTGGAAGGGGGGGAAGGGTGGAGTCAACCCTGGAAGGTTTGTTAGAACCTTCCACTCACTATGCAACTTTGTGGGATCTCAGGCGCAAGCACATTTTCATAAAAAAAAACAATCACAATACGAATACTAAGCAGTGTGTTTCAGGACACTGCATCTATACTGCCCAGGAATGGGTAGTGGGAGGGGCTATGAATGGGTCTTGGGGGCCCAATTTAGATTCTTGCTATAGGGTGATTTCTATGTACGCCCTTGGCTCCTATTTTTCCACTTCAGTAAAGAAAGATGTTTATTCTGCCACATCTGACCTGGTTCCTGACTCTTGTACCATACATTGGCCATTGTACTCTACACGCCCTGCTTTTAACCAATATAAGCACTGAATGACACTGGCATCCCGACTACTTTGAGTTAGTCCTAACATCAGGGTATGCCTCGGGGTAGAAAGGGTGTGCCCTCCTTTCAATGCATGACCCTAGGGAGCAACAATGTACAATGCTACATCCAGAGACACTACCACTCCCATCTTCTCCTCTGGCTCCTCCTGGGTTCACTGTAATTGTGATACAAAACCAAGAGCCCATCAAAACACAGAACAGGTGCATATATTTCCATTTTACCTTATGTCTGTGTAACTTCCACTCCTGATTTTGGCTAACAGTCGCTGATGAAAATTGACATGCCTCCAGCAGCAGCTATCTGTTAAGGATACACTTACTGTGTTATTGTTTGTGCTACTTTAGCGGTATCTAATGACCATTTGTGCAAACAGCTCTAGCTAACTAGTATTTATCCCCTTGTGTGTACTGTGCGGACAATTGCATTTTTTTACCTTTCACCCTGGTGATATCATTGATTCAGCTCATAGTAGCCATCTTTTCCAAGATCAGCTGAAAGATAAAGCAACTTCTCTAATCAACCTCTGCATCTAGACTAATTTGTCATTGCTAGTACGTTTAGACTATTATGGGGTCATTTATCAAACGGGACACACCCGAAAATGGAAACACCCAGCTGGACCTTTATTGCAAACTGCTGGCAATACATAACTTTTTGGAGGAATAATAAAGGAATGACACAACATTGAGTCATACAAATACACCAAAACCACACACTTGGAGCAGCATCGTAAGCAAAAGAAAAAACAAAAAACAAAAAAAAAACAAAGGGTGCACTCCTACAAGGAGGCAAAATTCAAGTCCTCACCAATATCCAAACAAACGCAGGGAAGGCAGGACTCCAAAGAAGGTTAAAGGGTTTCTGTCATAAGAAATAATGTTATGTAGCTGAATCCAGTTGATTGACTTTCGAGTTCTCCTCAGTGTCCCGTAAATCTTGCGCCGTCCAGTTTAGTATTTGGCGCAGGCGCAGTGAGTGAAGGACGCACTCCTGCAGCCGCTTCCTTCCTTTGGCACAGGCGCAGTGAGGAAGTCGGCAGCAGGAGCGCGTCCTTCACTCACTGCGCCTGCACCAAATACTTAACTGGACGGCACAGGTGCAGGATTTACAGGACACTGAGGAGAACTCTAAAGTCAATGAACTGGACCTGGGCATGATTGATATAAAGTGCTTAAGTGCATATAAAAACATTAATTATCCCAATCACTAATAGTTAAAAACATCTGAAAAGACGCTGAACCCCCATTATTATTCAGGATCAAACAATGTGTACCGGCCCCTACCATATATCTGACCACATGGAGCAACAGAGTATAGGAGGAATCTATGACAGCGTCCCCACAGCCTGGGAACCAAAGCAGCACACGCCCATGTAAAACTCACATGGGACGAGCGAGACACATCACAAGGTCCCTCAGCTGTGAGAAACGTCACAGTGAGCGCTCCACACGACCCACAGTGTCTATCTCCGCCGGTCCCTGCACTGTGCATTTGTACACCATCATCAAATGGGTGCAGCCATTTTGGAAAATGGCAAGAAAAAGGGCAATTCTAATATACAAAAAACAAGATATATTATATGATAAAGGTGCAATTCTGGCATTAAGTATACACTCCAAGAGAGCAGGACCCCCCACCAGTGTTAATACGGGTTCGGCTCCCATTCCTGATCGCGGTCGAGAATGTTGCATGACAAATGCATTAGTCTAGCAACAGCCATTTCATAGACCCTACGTCCTACTTCTTTAGAGTGTGCAGCTACTGGAAGCTCAATCCTTCCTTTACGAATAGTAGATTTATGGTTATTTTGTCGCAATCTCAATTAAGTCGTCGTCTCCCCAACATACATTAAGTTACAAGGACAAACCAAAACATAAATTACATATTCTGATCTACAGGTCAAAAATGCCTAATAGAGTATTTATTTTGGTAACCTGGGTAAAGAAAAATTTCACACTTTAACATTTGTGTACAATTTTCCCAGCTCAAACAGGGGTAGCAATTAGTGTTGGTCGAGCACCAAAGTGCTCGTGTAGAATACTTCCCGATGCTCGGCTGCTCTACAGAGCACCGGGAGCACAATGGGAGTCAATGGGAGTCCCCGAGCATTTAACCAGGCAACCCCTGCTCTGAAGAGGGGAGGGTATGGGGACTCTAAAATGGCTTAGGAGTCCCTGCTCTAAATCCATATATAGCGTCAGTGCTTGAGGACACCCAGTGTATTTAAATCTAATTTAGCCTCTATTTCAGAAAAGTTTCTGTCAGGATTCAAACTCACAACCTTCTACATTACAGCCAAGAATCTTAACCACTACACTATAGAGCTACAAAGCCAGTTACCTTAAAAAAAAAAATAATAATACGTCCTTCAGGTGTTTCTTAATGCCGGATCCGGCACTAATACATGTCAATGTAAATTAATGCCAGATCTGGCATTCCGGCAACTGATCAGGCATTTTGGATGGAAATAATACAGCAGCATGCTGTGGTTTTATCTTTTGCCTGATAAGTCAAAAAGACTGAACTGAAGACATCCTGATGCATCCTGAACGGAATGCTCTCCATTCAGAATTAATGGGGATAAAACTGATCAGTTCTTTTCCAGTATACAGTCGTGGCCAAAAGTTTTGAGAATGACAAAAATATTAGTTTTCACAAAGTTTGCTGCTAAACTGCTTTTAGATCTTTGTTTCAATTGTTTCTGTGATGTAGTGAAATATAATTACACGCACTTCATACGTTTCAAAGGCTTTTATCGACAATTACATGACATTTATGCAAAGAGTCAGTATTTGCAGTGTTGGCCCTTCTTTTTCAGCACATCTGCAATTCGACTGGGCATGCTCTCAATCAACTTCTGGGCCAATTCCTGACTGAGGATTGACCACAAGTTCTCAATGGGATTAAGATATGGGGAGTTTCCAGGCCATGGACCCAAAATGTCAATGTTTTGGTCCCCGAGCCACTTAGTTATCACTTTTGCCTTATAACACGGTGCTCCATCGTGCTGGAAAATGCATTGTTCTTCACCAAACTGTTTTTGGATTGTTGGAATAAGTTGCTGTTGGAGGGTGTTTTGGTACCATTCTTTATTCATGGCTGTGTTTTTGGGCAAAATTGTGAGTGAGCCCACTCCCTTGGATGAGAAGCAACCCCACACATGAATGGTCTCAGGATGCTTTACTGTTAGTTGACTGATGGTAGCGCTCACCTTTTCTTCTCCAGACAAGCCTTTTTCAAGATCCCCCAAACAGCAGTCCATTCACCATACTTTCTGCAGAAGATCAATCTGTGCCTGATGTTTTTTTTGGAGAGAAGTGGCTTCTTTGCTGCCCTTCTTGACACCAGGCCATCTTCCAAAAGTCTTCGCCTCACTGTGTGTACAGATGCGCTCACACCTGCCTGCTGCCATTCCTGAACAAGCTCTGCACTGGTGGCACTCCGATCCCGCAGCTGAATCCTCTTTAGGAGATGATCCTGGCGCTTGCTGGACTTTCTTGGACGCCCTGAAGCCTTCTTAACAAGAATTGAACCTCTTTCCTTGAAGTTCTTGATAAGAACTTCATAACATTCTGGAGTATATGCAAATTGCTATTATAAAAACTTAAACAGCAACTTTTCCAAAATCCAATATTTATGTAATTCTCAAAACTTTTGGCCACGACTGTACTTTTTCAATAGTCGGTGTCCACTGCTGACAGTGACATTAGCTGCGCCACATCTCCAGTGTAATGTGTGCGTATCCAAAAAATATCAGTGACATCCAGTGTACTTTTTCAATAGACGTGTCCGCTTCTGACAGTGACATTACCAGTGCCACATCTCCAGTGTAATGTGCGCGCTAAATTTTGTATCTGTGACGTAGACGCTTTGGACAGTGACATTACCGGTGGTATCTCGCCTGTATAACGTTTCCTCATCCCAAATTCCTGTGACATTCCCTGTAATTTTTTATTAGCCGGTGGTGACAGCATTGACCTTATCTGTCGGTATCTCCTGTGTGACGTTTCCACATCCCAAATAACTTTAAAAAAAAATAATTGAGCATACACTTCCAAATCCTAAGCTACTGTACATATGACATACTTTCAAGCATATATCACATTCAAAATGAAGAAGGCAAGCAGTAAGGGACGGGGAAGTGGACGTGATGCTGATGGTGCCTGCAGAGGCCGTGGCCTTGGGCGCGTTGAAACTGTGCTTGCTGCTAGAGCACAAGAAAAACTGTCATCCACGATACCTAGCTTCATGTCCCAGTTTTCAGACCAGTGCGACCAGGTGGTCGGTTGGATTGCCGCAGATAATCCTTCCAGTTGCTTAAGCACGACCCTGTCTTCCACCAAGTCCAGTCTTGATACTCCTTCCTCCCAGCATGGAGAGTCTGACTAAGCAAGTGATCCCACACTCTGATATTCTGAGGACCTCTTTTCCTCTCCATTCCTTGATTTGGCCCTCTCGCCAAGCACGCTTAAAGAGGGACAGATCTTATGCCCTGTTTCCCAAACTCTTGAGCATCCACAGTCACAAGAAGATGACGGTAGGGAACGGCAATTACTGTTTAATAAGGTGGATGATGCTGAGACACAGTTGCCAATAACTCAACAGCAATTACTGTCTCAAGAGGTTGAGGAAGAGGATGAGACACAGTTGTCAAACACTGAGGTTGTGGTTAGGTCAACAAGTCAGGAGGATAAGCAGAATAAGGAAGTGGAAGAGGAGATGGTGGATGATGAAGTCACTGACCCAACCTGGGAAGGTGGAAAGCCGAGCGAAGACAGAGGGGGAGGCATCTGCAGCACCGCAACAGGCTGGAAGAGGCAGTGGGATGGCAAAAGGGAGAAGGCGGGCCACACCGAACAGGCCCGCAACTGTTCCATGGAGCACCCCCTTGAGGAAATCTCTCTTGCCAAGGGGTAGGTGTTCCGCAGTCTGGTACTTTTTTGAGGAAAGTGCAGACGACAAAAGAATTGTAATTTGCAACCTGTGCCATACAAAAATGAGCAGGGGCGTGAACACTAGCAACCTCAACACCACCAGCATGATCCGCCACATGGCATCAAACCACCGTAATAGGTGGGCCGAACACCTGGGTCCACAACCTGTGTCTGCGGATCACACCACTGCCTCCTCTTCCCCTGTGTTACGTGCTGGCCAATCCCATGTCCAAGACGCAGGCCCGGTTGCCTCCCGCCCTGCAATTGGACCTTTACAAGCACCATCAGTGACCACATCCACTTCCGTGTCCCAGTGCAGCGTACAAATGTCCTAACTTTTTGGCACTAAAAAGGCTGTAAAACAGCCCAGGAAAGGGCTAGAGGGCTGCAAAAGGCAGCAAAATGTAGGTAAATCCCCTGCAAACAAATGTGGATAGGGAAATGAATAAAAATAAAAATAAAATAAATAAAAATTAACCAATATCAATTGGAGAGAGGTCCCATAGCAGAGAATCAGGCTTCATGTCATAGCAGATAATCATGCTTCATGTCACCCACCACTGGAACAGGCCATTGTCAGATATTTTTTGGCCCCGGCACCCAGACAGAGGAGAGAGGTCACATAGCAGAGAATCAGGCTTCATGTCATAGCAGAGAATCATGCTTCATGTCACCCATCACTGGAACAGGCCATTGTCAGATATTTTTGGGCCCCGGCACCCAGACAGAGGAGAGAGGTCCCATAGCAGAGAATCAGGCTTCATGTCATAGCAGAGAATCATGCTTCATGTCACCCACCACTGGAACAGGCCATTGTCAGATATTTTTAGGCCTCGGCACCCAGACACAGGAGAGAGGTCCAATATCAGAGAATCAGGCTTCATGTCATAGCAGAGAATCAGGCTTCATGTCACCCACCACTGGAACAGGCCATTGTCAAATATTTTTAGGCCCCCGGCACCCAGACAGAGGAGAGAGGTCCCATAGCAGAGAATCAGGCTTCATGTCATAGCAGAGAATCATGCTTCATGTCACCCGCCACTGGAACAGGCCATTGTCAGATATTTTTCGGCCCCGACACCCAGACAGAGGAGAGAGGTCCCATAGCAGAGATTCAAGCTTCATGTCATAGAAGAGAATCAGGTTTCATGTCACCCTACACTGGAACAGGCCACTGTCAGATATTTTTAGGCCCCGGCACCCAGACAGAGGAGAGGTTCATTCAACTTTGGGTTGCCCCGCAATATAATGGTAAAATGAAAATAAAAAGAGGATTGAATGAGGAAGTGCCCTGGAGTACAATAATATATGGTTAAGGGGAGGTAATTATAAATGTCTAATCTGCACAAGGGATGGACAGGTCCTGTGGAATCCATGCCTGGTTCATTTTTATGATTGTCAGCTTGTCCACATTGGCTGTAGACAGGCGGCTGCGTTTGTCTGTAATGACGCCCCCTGCCATGCTGAATACACGTTCAGACAAAACGCTGGCCGCCGGGCAGGCCAGCACCTCCAAGGCATAAAAGGCTAGCTCTGGCCACGTGGACAATTTGGAGACCCAGAAGTTGAATGGGGCCGAACCATCAGTCAGTACGTGGAGGGGTGTGCACACGTACTGTTCCACCATGTTAGTGAAATGTTGCCTCCTGCTAACACGTTCCGTATCAGGTGGTGGTGACATTTGGGAATGCTCTCAGTAGCGCTTCTACCAACGTGCGCTTGTACTCGCGCATCTTCCTATCACGCTCCAGTGCAGGAAGTAAAGTGGGCACATTGTCTTTGTACCGGGGATCCAGCAGGGTGGCAACCCAGTAGTCCACACACGTTAAAATGTGGGCAACTCTGCTGTCGTTGCGCAGGCACTGCAGCATGTAGTCGCTCATGTGTGCCTGGCTGCCCAGAGGTAATGACAAGCTGTCCTCTGTGGGAGGCGTATCGTCATCGTCCTGCGTTTCCCCCCAGCCACGCACCAGTGTGGGCCCGAGCTGCGTTGGATGCCACCCCGCTGTGAACATTCTTCATCCTCATCCTCCTCCACCTCCTCCTCATCCTCGTCCTCCTCGTCCTCCAGTAGTGGGCCCTGTCTGGCCACATTTGTACCTGGCCTCTGCTGTTGCAAAAAACCTCCCTCTGAGTCACTTCTAAGAGACTGGCCTGAAAGTGCTAAAAATGACCCCTCTTCCTCCTCCTCCTCCTGGGCCACCTCCTCTTCCATCATCGCCCTAAGTGTTTTCTCAAGGACACATAGAAGTGGTATTGTAACGCTGATAACGGCGTCATCGCCACTGGCCATGTTGGTGGAGTACTCGAAACAGCGCAACAGGGCACACAGGTCTCGCATGAAGGCCCAGTCATTGGTGGTGAAGTGGTGCTGTTCCGCAGTGCGACTGACCGGTGCGTGGTGCAGCTGAAACTCCACTATGGCCTGCTGCTGCTCGCACAGTCTGTCCAGCATGTGCAAGGTGGAGTTCCCCCTGGTGGGCACGTCGCATATGAGGCGGTGAGCGGGAAGGCCGAAGTTACGCTGTAGCGCAGACAGGCGAGCAGCGGCAGGATGTGAACACACCGGAAGCGCGCACAGACGGACCGCACTTTATGCAGCAGCTCTGACATGTCGGGGTAGTTGTGAATGAACTTCTGCACCACCAAATTCAGCACATGCGCCAGGCAAGGGATGTGCGTCAAACCGGCTAGTCCCAGAGCTGCGACGAGATTTCTCCCATTATCGGACACCACCAGGCCGGGCATGAGGCTCACTGGCATCAACCACTCGTCGGTCTGTTGTTCAATACCCCGCCACAACTCCTGCCCGGTGTGGGGCCTGTCCCCCAAACATATGAGTTTCAGAATGGCCTGCTGACGTTTACCCCGGGCTGTGCTGAAGTTGGTGGTGAAGGTGTGTGGCTGACTGGATGAGCAGGTGGAAGAAGAGGAGGAGGAAGCCGAATAAGAGGAGGAGGCTACAGGAGGCAAAGAATGTTTCCCTGCGATCCTTGGCGGCGGAAGGACGTGCGCCAAAGAGCTCTCCGCCTGGGCCCCAGCCGCCACTACATTTACCCAGTGTGCAGTTAGGGAGATATAGCGTCCCTGGCCGTGCTTACTGGTCCACGTATCTGTGGTTAGGTGGACTTTGCCACAGATGGCGTTGCGCAGTGCACACTTGATTTTATCGGATACTTGGTTGTGCAGGGAAGGCACGGCTCTCTTGGAGAAGTAGTGGCGGCTGGGAACAACATACTGTGGGACAGCAAGCGACATGAGCTGTTTGAAGCTGTCTGTGTCCACCAGCCTGAATGACAGCATTTCATAGGCCAGTAGTTTAGAAATGCTGGCATTCAGGGCCAGGGATCGAGGGTGGCTAGGTGGGAATTTACGCTTTCTCTCAATGTTTGTGAGATGGAGAGCTGAACCCTGCCGTGTGACATGGTTGAGATGCTTGGTGACAGAGGTGGTGGTGTTGGTGCTACATACTCTGTTTGCTGGGCGGCAGGTGCCAACGTTCCTCCAGAGGCGGAGGCAGCAGCAGAAGAGGTAGAAGGGGAGCCTGAGTGAGTTCCTTGATTTTAAGGTGTTTACTCCACTGCAGTTCATGCTTTGCATGCAGGTGCCTGGTCATGCAGGTTGTGCTAAGGTTCAGAACGTTAATGCCTCGCTTTAGGCTCTGATGGCACAGCGTGCAAACCACTCGGGTCTTTACGTCAGCACATTGTTTGAAGAACTGCCACGCCAGGGAACTCCTTGAAGCTGCCTTTGGGGTGCTCGGTCCCAGATGGCGTTGGCTAGTAGCAGGCGGAGTCTCTTGGCGGCGGGTGTTCTGCTTTTGCCCACTGCTCCCTCTTTTGCTACGCTGTTGCCTCGGTCTCACTTCCTCCGAACTCTGAAAGTCAGTGGCACGACCTTTATTCTATGTGGGGTCTAGGACCTCATCGTCCCCTGCATCGTCTTCCACCCAGTCTTCCTCCCTGACCTCCTGTTCAGTCTGCACACTGCAGAAAGACGCAGCAGTTGGCACCTGTGTTTCATCATCAGAGACGTGCTGAGGTGGTATTCCCATGTCCTCATCATCAGGAAACATAAGTGGTTGTGCGTCAGTGCATTCTATGTCTTCCACCGCTGGGGAAGGGCTAGGTGGATGCCCTTGGGAAACCCTGGCAGCAGAGTCTTCAAACAGCATAAGAGACTGCTGCATAACTTGAGGCTCAGACAGTTTCCCTGATATGCATGGGGGTGATGTGACAGACTGATGGGCTTGGTTTTCAGGTGCCATCTGTGCGCTTTCTGCAGAAGACTGGGTGGGAGATAATGTGAACATGCTGGATCCACTGTCGGCCACCCAATTGACTAATGCCTGTACCTCCTCAGGCATTACCATCCTTAGAACGGCATTGGGCCCCACCAAATATCGCTGTAAATTCTGGCTGCTACTGGGACCTGAGGTAGTTGGTACACTAGGACGTGTGGCTGTGGCAGAACGGCCACGTCCTCTCCCAGCACCAGAGGGTCCAATAACACCACCACGACCATGTCCGCGTCCCTTACTATATGTTTTCCTCATTATTACCATTCACCACAATAAGAAAAAAATTATTTGGCCCAATGTATTGAATTCAAATTCAGGCCTTTTTTTACAGGCACCTAACACTATCTGGCTATTTACTTAGGTACTGTATTACACTAATACAGGCACAGCAGTAACCACAGATTTAGATGAAGATAAATTGTAGGCCTAATATTTAGGCAGTGGATGACAGGTATACGTTTACGGACAGAATTAGACTTGGTGATGCACGGTAGCGTTTGAAGTTATTGAGAATGACCCTATCCGCACCTTCAATCTAATATACCCTTTTATGGATAGATTTAAATTTGGCCTGATACAGCAGAAACCACTGATTTAGGGAATTGCTAATTTGGGAATTGTATTTCAACCCAGAACAAAAACTGTGCTTTGGCGGACACTAAATAACTTTGCCAGGCACAGCAGTAACCACAGATTTAGCTGAATATAAATTGTAGGCCTAGTATTTAGACGGTGGATGACAGGTATACATTTACGGACAGAATTAGAATTGGAGATGCACGGTAGCATTTGAAGTTATTGAAAATGACCCTATCCGCACCTTCAATCTAATATACCCTTTTATGGATAGATTTAAACTTGGCCTGCTACAGCAGAAACCACTGATATAGGGAATTGCTAAGTTGGGAATTGTATTTCAACCCAGAATAAAATATATTCTTTGCCAGACAGCAGACAGTATTGCAATTGACTAGCCACAGCTGAAACACCAGATTTAGGGTACTGCTATTTTGGCAATTGTATTTCACCCCTCAATAAAATAGCAAGCACAGCCAAGCCCCTGATGTAGGATATAGCAAAAAAAAACAACACACTATTGATGGTTAAATGGACTTGGTGGCAGCTTGTGCTGGCGCACCACAAGACACACCCCAGAAAAAGGTGACTGAAAATCGCTCTGGGCATCCTTAAAACAGTGAGCAATTGAATAGCAGAGGTTGAATGATACACAGCTGTACATCGATCACTTCAGTAAGTAAATCCCTGCCCTAACAGCAGCAGCTGCATCCTATCCCTACACTGATCAGAGCAGAGTGACGTGCGGCGCTACGTGACGCCAGCTTAAATAGAGTCTGGGTCACATGCTGCACTGGCCAATCACAGCCATGCCAATAGTAGGCATGGCTATGATGGCCTCTTGGGGCAAGTAGTATGACGCTTGTTGATTGGCTGCTTTGCAGCCTTTCAAAAAGCGCCAAGAAAGCGCCGAACACCGAACCCGAACCCAGACTTTTACGAAAATGTTCGGGTTCGGGTCCGTGTCATGAAAACACCCCAAAATTCAGTATGAACCCGAACTATACAGTTCGGGTTCGCTCATCCCAACTTGTGAACACTGAGGCCCGTAGTCACCATGGTTTGCGCTGACAATAACATCGAAAGTTGATACGGCAGACATCCGAATAGAACGTCGCAGTCACTGGGACGTGCGATCGACCCCAGGTTATCTAGAGTCACCAAAGCAGCAGCAGGCCCTCACCCATAATGTTTTAGGCTACTTTACATTCCCGTTTTGGGGGGATCCGTCATGGATCTACAAAAATGGATCCATTACAATAATACAACCGCATGAATCCATCGTGAACAGATCTGTTTGTATTATCTGCAACATAGCAAAGACGGATCCGTCATGAACCCTATTGAAAGTCAATGGGAGACGGATCCGTTTTCTATTGTGCCAGATTATGTAAGAGGAAACGGATCCATCCCCATTGACTTACATTGTGTGCCAGGACAGCTCCAGAGCTGAATGGTGACTGAACGGAGGCAAACTTTTCCATTCAGAATGCATTAGGGCAAAACTGATCCGTTTTGGACCGCTTGTGAGTACCCATGACGGATCTCAAAAACGGAAAGCCAAAATGCGAGTGTGAAAGTAGCCTTAGATGGTCAGTTCAGCAGGCCCTTGCTCCAAATGTTTTTGAGGGTCACCAGCAGGCCATCAATCATAATTTTTCAAGGGTGTGTATGATGCCCTCCTTTATTTGTAACAAAGGGTGCATTATAGTGCCGGTTCCTTGAAATTTTTGGCAGCCCTTTCACTTAGTGCATAGGGTTTATGAGTGTAGGAGTCCCACTACCTGAACAATTGTACCACAATGTGAATGAGGCCCACCTTTATGTGATATACAGGTTGTATCATGGTGCCTCTTCCTTGTAATTTTTGGCAGCACTTGCACTTTATATACAAGTAAATAAACAGGAAAGAATGTTTCCTAACAATTTTTCCTCTAAAATCGATTTTATCTTCGGTTTTGTGTGTATTATTGTCAGTCTGTAAAAGTGGCGTACTACTCAAACAACATCATTCCCAGCAGCGACCTGGGAGTCCAAGATGCATCCAGACATCCTCCCCATGCTGTTCTCGAACCATTTTGGTGGTGTTTCCATCAATTTCTGACCTTTTCCTATGAACCAGGCACCCTCCACTCTTCAGATCAGGGGGTGCCTGGTTTAATGCTCGGGTTCTCCCATTGATTTACATTGTGCTCGGGTGCTCGTTAGAGCACCCGAGCATCCCGATGTGTTCGGCCCAAGCCCCCGAGCATCCGATCTTTATGGTGCTCGATCAACACAACTCAATACTAATCAATTGATTTCAAGGTTTGTCAAATGTATTTCATAATTATGTTTTTACGTGATTCCATTCATCCCCCACAAGTTAAACTTATCCAAATACGCATAGTTTACTCTTATACAGACTACACTATCTGCTTCATTCAGTTAACAATATGTGCCCCCCACAGCGCTCTCCTTTCCCTTAGTCCCCTTACAGCTTCACAACACTCTATGCGCAGGCGAGTGCCTCCCAGCGCAATGACGTCGGCACCTCCGTGCATCATCTCCCGGGAGACACTACACTCTATTTCCCTACAAATAGGCAACACGTCCAATACGGTGGCCGCATCCAGAGCAAATCTTCTTCCTTGAGGCCACAGGTAACAGACTCCTTTTGCCATATACCTCTTGTTTATACCTCTACTGGACATCCATGCCTTATGTGGTGACCCCTCTTTCTTATATGTGTCTACCATTATATTCGTTATGACAAATCCTTTACTCCTGTGACATATGCTCTTACCTATATATTTACAAGAACTACTCAAGATATCCTTGCCTATTTCCACAACAAACATACCTTGTTCTTGGACTTACAGCAATATGTACACATACAGTGGGATGCAAAAGTTTGGTCAACTTTGTTAATCGTCATGATTTTCCTGTATAAATCGTTGGTTGTTACGATAAAAAATGTCAGTTAAATATATCATATAGGAGACACACACAGTGATATTTGAGAAGTGAAATGAAGTTTATTGGATTTACAGAAAGTGTGCTATAATTGTTTAAACAAAATTAGGCAGGTGCATAAATTTTCATTTTATTGATTCCAAAACCTTTAGAACTAATTATTGGAGCTCAAATTGTTTTGGTAAGCTCAGTGACCCCTGACCTACATACACAGGTGAATCCAATTATGAGAAAGAGTATTTAAGGGGGTCAATTGTAAGTTTCCCTCCTCTTAATTTTCTCTGAAGAGTAGCAACATGGGGGTCTCAAAACAACTCTCAAATGACCTGAAGACAAAGATTGTTCACCATCATGGTTTAGGGGAAGGATACAGAAAGCTGTCTCAGAGATTTCAGCTGTCTGTTTCCACAGTTAGGAACATATTGAGGAAATGGAAGACCACAGGCTCAGTTCAAGTTAAGGCTTGAAGTGGCAGACCAAGAAAAATCTCGGATAGACAGAAGCGACGAATCGTGAGAACAGTCAGAGTCAACCCACAGACCAGCACCAAAGACCTACAACATCATCTTGCTGCAGATGGAGTCACTGTGCATCGTTCAACCATTCGGCGCACTTTACACAAGGAGATGCTGTATTGCGAGAGTGATGCAGAGGAAGCCTTTTCTCCGCCCACAGCACAAAAGTGCCGCTTGAGGTGGGCTAAAGCACATTTGGACAAGCCAGCTTCATTTAGGAATAAGGTGATGTGGACTGATGAAACTAAAATTGAGTTATTTGGCCATAACAAGGGGCATTATGCATGGAGGGAAAAGAACACAGCATTCCAAGAAAAACACCTGCTACCTACAGTAAAATATGGTGGTGGTTCCATCATGCTGTGGGGCTGTGTGGCCAGTGCAGGGACTGGGAATCTTGTCAAAGTTGAGGGACGCATGGATTCCACTCAGTATCAGCAGATTCTGGAGACCAATGTCCAGGAATCAGTGACAAAGCTGAAGCTGCGCCGGGGCTGGATCTTTCAACAAGACAACGACCCTAAACACTGCTCAAAATCCACTAAGGCATTTATGCAGAGGAACAAGTACAACGTTCTGGAATGGCCATCTCAGTCCCCAGACCTGAATATATTTGAAAATCTGTGGTGTGACTTAAAGAGAGCTGTCCATGCTCGGAAGCCATCAAACCTGAATGAACTAAAGATGTTTTGTAAAGAGGAGTGGTCCAAAATACCTTCAACCAGAATCCAGACTCTCATTGGAACCTACAGGAAGCGTTTAGAGGCTGTAATTTCTGCAAAAGGAGGATCTACTAAATATTGATTTCTTTTTTGGGGTGCCCAAATTTATGCACCTGCCTAATTTTGTTTAAACAATTATAGCACACTTTCTGTAAATCCAATAAACTTCATTTCACTTCTCAAATATCACTGTGTGTGTCTCCTATATGATATATTTAACTGACATTTTTTATCGTAACAACCAACGATTTATACAGGAAAATCATGACCATTAACAAGGTTGCCCAAACTTTTGCATCCCACTGTATATACACTTATACCTCCTTTCTTTATCTACCAATTGGTGTATATATATCTCACTAACGTTTTCACTTTCTCTATATACAGATAGCAAAGATCATTTTGTAGATCCAAATATTCCATATATGTTGTTTTATATTCTTTACAGAGCCCTTGAAAAAGGTTGTTATCCGACCGAAATGTTGGGACTTTTTCATGCCCTTTTAAGTCAATTGTTAACTCTGGATGAAAAACTTGTTTTTAAAATATGCACAGTATGAATTCAAAAGCATCACTTAAAAATAATTTCTGGTTTGCCATAGATCTTTTTACAAATCATAGGAGTCAGAGACACCACTGAGAAAGATCATGTGATCTGGCAATACTTTTAGTCAAGAAACAAGCAGATTTCAGGGCAGGCAGACTACTTGCAAATCCATGAAACAGACCAAAGGTCAGGGCAGGCAGAACATTGTCAATACAGTGAACAGGCAAAGGTTAAGTCAGGTGGCAGAGAATCAAAATCCAGGAATTAGGCAGAAGTCAGTACATAGGCAGACAAATGGATCATAGCACCTTTGCAGGATCCAACAAACTAGTGAAAGCTGTTGCTCAGGCAAAAGTTGAAACAAGCAGCACGGTATATATAGCAGAGTTGATTTATGTATTAGTCAAGCACACAGAGCAGAAGGGAATTTAACATTGCAGTACTGCAGGGTAATGTGAAGTTTGATGAATAATATCCCTAATACACACACGGAAAACTGGCACCTGGGACCACTGACGGAGGGCTGGAACTGTGACAGGCACAGAGTGAATGGAGCTGCGCCCCTGCCCACATTAATAAAGAAGCTAAGCAAAGTTATCTATGAATGGAGCATGAGCTCCTTAGTATTCTCCACTGTTTTGTTTTAGACTATTAAACCCCTGTTACTGATTACATATTGCTAGTTCTAGTCTAATGTAAAATAATTTATATACTTTAAACCCTTGGAATTGTAGATAAATTGTAATCTAGTACTGTATGGCGCCATTAAACTCATATTCTGTAAACAAAAGGAGAGTTTGTATAGTGTCATTTGTCAACCTAAAGTCAGAAGAAGTTGAATACTTTCAGCTAATGAAGTAGCAATTAACACATACTATGTAACAAAGACAGCCGTTAGTATATATAAGCTATTTTGAAGGTCATGTGCCTCCCACAAACATGTTGCACAGTAGCAAAATGGAGATAGACAACATGAACATAGTTTGAACGTAAGGCCAAAGATCAGAAACAAATCACACAGCTCATACCCTGAAGCATGTTTAAATGAGGTACATTGTTTTCAAATCAGGCTTGTTTATCAGCAAGTGTTATTTGAATTAAATAATCTTGTAATGCCACATAGTAATCCTTTAAGAGATGAAATATGAACAGGACCCCAAGGAAATGTGTATGGATTGTTTTCCTTGTTTCACCTCTCAAAAGGTGCCCTTAGCCTTCTACATCATTTTAGCTTCTCAGTTGTTGACAGTGTAGTTTATTTACCAGCTGTAGACCTCACACTTGATTTTTTAATTAAAGCATTTGAATGCTTTGTGGAATTATATTCGAAAATGGCTCCATGCCAGCTCCAACCTAGTATTTAATGTTTCTACCAAATCATTTCCCCTCAATTTCTAGTGGCAACACTCCAATACTCTGTCTAATACTTACAGCAATTAACGTCACTTTTTCAAGAGATCTGTAATGATAATATGAAGAAATATTACTCCACTCCATAAAATAAATGAAACAAACTACTATTCAAAATTAGCTAAAAATACATTGAGCTGAAACCATGGAAAACTTGTAGCTACTCCCCTGTTTTCCTCCATGTCAGAAGGGAGAAGACTAGCTATTGCAATGTGTGGTTGGTACTGTATACCCTGTGACCACTGTGTTGTTTTCACTACTATGAGAGTGCTCTGGTATGGGGGCCATTGAGTGACTGGTTCTGTTATAGGAGATGCCGTGGGTTGCTACTGGTCTGTAACAAGCTACTGCTTGTGAACATACACTCACTGTAGTTTAGTAGATGTCCTGTTTCATTTTCAACTTATTTCAAAATCCATGTTTACTCAAATTACAGTGTATGTGCATTCTTCTCCTGTTAGCTCGGCTTGCCTTTTTCTTGGTTCTGTAAGGAAGTGATAGAAATTAGTGGATTTCTAAAAATTTTATTTGGGTCAGATTTGGCCTCATTCGGCCGTCAGATTCAATTCACCGAAATAAATTCAGTCCAAAAAGAATGTACTACAATTGCTCTGAAAAGTCATGTATGACACTTTAAGGTCTACTAACACTGTATCCAATCCCTATAGCTCTTTAAAGGGGTTGTCTCTCTGCCTCCAATGTAAATTTGTGACATCACCAGACAGGGAGTATTAGGTCCTGCTACACCTGCTTCACTCATGCACCTTCTCAAAGGTACTCACAAATTTGACTCCACTCCTAAGTCAGTGATGTGGTCGCTGCGCTTCTCACTGTTGCCAATGCGGTTGTGTACTTTTGGACATTCACAGAGTTGTCCCTAACCCATTCCTGTGTTGTCTTGGCTGTTTGCTTATGGTCACTGTCTTATTGGAAGGTGAATCTTCAAACCAGTCTGAGGTCCAGAGCACTCTGGATCAGGTTGTTATTAAAAACATCTCTTTACTTTGTGCCATACAGCTTCCCTTCAACCCTGACCAGCCTCCCTTTCCCAGTTGCTGAAAAACACCCCTACAGCATAATGCTTCACTGTAGTGATTGTATTGGACAGGTGATGAGTAGCACCTGGTTTCCTCCAGAAATTATGCTTAGAATTGAGGCAGAAAAGTTCAATCTTGGTTTGATCAGACAAGAGAATCTTGTTTCTGACAGCTTTAGAGTTCCTTGGTGTTTGTTTTTCAAACTTCAGGTGGGATTTCATGTCTCTATTTTCTGGCCACTCTGCCATAAAGCTCAGATTGGTGGAGTTCTGCAGTGATGGTTGACCTTCTGTAAGTTTCTCTTTCATCTGCACATAGTATCTTTGGATCTCAGCCAGAGTGACCACTACGATCTTTGTCACCTATCTTAACAAGGCCCTTCTCCCTGATTATTTACTGTAGTTTGGTGGAGCAGTCAGCTCTAAATAAAAAAGCTATATTTTCTAAATCGGTTGTCACTGTGTGGAGCAGGTGCTCGGTCAGAGGGTTGGTTACCCTAATATCAAATAGAAGCAAAAGTACGGCACTCCAAAGTTGCTGATGAGGTGATTTATTGGTCACATATTACATTTGTGACGCGCGTTTCGGCACACGTAGTGCCTTTCTCAAACTGTGTTACTTTGGCTATAACAAGCAAAGTAACAAATCAATTTAAATAGACCGCGGTTGTTCCAAACTTCCTCCATTTAAGAATTATGAAGACATCTGTGCTCTTGGGAACTTTCACTGCAGCAGAAATGTTGTTTTGTTCCTTTCTCCAGATCTGTGCCTCCACACAATCCTTTCTCTGAGCTTTACAGGCAGTTCATTACCATTCATGACTTGGTTTTTGCTCTGATATGCATTTTAAGCTGTGGGAGCCTATATACACAGGGGTGTGTCTAACCAAATTATGTCCAATCAACTGAATTTAGCACAGGTGGACTTCAATCAAGGTGTATAAACATTTTAAAAGATGATCAAGAGAAATGGCAGCCCCCAGGCTAAATTTCAAGTGTCATAGCAAAGGGTTTTGATACTTATGTCCATGTGAATTTTTATTTTTTCCTTTTTAATAATTTAGCAAAAATTAGTAAAATTCTGTTTTCACTTTCTCATTATGGAATATCACATGCAGATTAATGGGGCAAACTTTTTTGTTTTGTTTTTTAAAGCACATGGCCATAACTAGAGATGAGCGAATTTTTCAAAAATTTGATTCGTCGGTTGGCAAATTACATAAAAAAACTGCTATTTCCTGGCTGCAGAGAGCCTTTATAGTGGTGTAGAACACGGTATCTTGCAGTAACACACATAGGGAGTCTGCTTTGGTAGTGAAATAATACTGTCAGTCTGTATGACATGCAGATGATAGTGTTGAGCGCGAATATTCAAATAGCAAATTTTAATCTCTAATATCGGCACTTTGAGAATTCGCGAATATTTAGAATATAGTGCTATATATTCGTAATGACGAATATTCGTCATTTTTTTCCATCTGAAAACATGATTCCTCTCTGATTCTTGCTTGTGGGCCAATGAGTCATTGGCCCACAAGCAACTTAAGCAGGAAGGATTATTGACTTAAGATGGAAAAAAATGAAGAATATTTTAAAAAACAAATATATAGCACTATATTCAATATAGTGCTTTATATTTGTTTTTTAGAATATTCGTCATTTTTTTCCATCTGAAGTCATGATTCCTCACTGCTTAAGTTGCTTGTGGGCCAATGACTCATTGGCCCACAAGCAAGAAGCAGGGAGGAATCATGTGTTCAGATGGAAAAAATTACGAATATTAAAAAAACAAATATATAGCACTATATTCTATAGTGCTATATATTCGTTTTTGACCCACACTTGTATTGAGCATGCAATATTCGCATATTACGCGATTATTACCTTGCCAATTTTCACTTGAAAAAAAAAAAAGTCGAATATAACGAATATACAAATTTGCGAATATATGACTAATATTCTACGAAATATTCGCACACTTCACTTATTTAGGGGAGTCACAGGGCTAAAACTGACCACATAACTCAAGTATGAACTCAGCCTTACAGGTTGATGTTAGCGCCAAGAAGAAGCACACTCCTTTTACACCGTTGTCAGCTGATTCCACAAAGATGTCTACAGAACCTGTTCTATTAAATGCTTATACAAGTAGAGCCCCCCTGACAGAGTGGAGAGGGTGTCAACAGTAAGTTTTTGTTGAAGTCACTGATTAATTTGTCCTTCCTCTTAACAATAACCCACAAAAAACGGACCCTGTCTGTGGAGCATACGCTTTCACTTGGTCAGCATTTACTCAATAATCCATCAATATTGCTAATGCCAAAAAAATAGGAGTGGATCTAAGACAGGGATGGAACGTGAATGGAATATTTGCCTTCTGTATTTTGTACCCACTCCTGTTTTTTATCAAATCATAAGCCAATTCTGATGAGACCATACAGGCCTTACAGCTGCTACACAGACAGGATCCATTGTGCGTCTCATTTTTTCTTCCTTCTGACAGATCAGAAGAAAGGTCAAATAAATGATGATATCAGCCAGTCTGAAAGCCAAAATAGTGGACCAGTCATGAAGTGGGGAGGGTGGGAACAGCATGAGAAGTTCACAGAGTAGACCTATGACATAGTGTTGAGGTGGAAGCAGCATGAGGAGACCACTGAGTGGCACAATGACAGAATCTTGAGGTGGCAGCAGTATGAGGAGGCTACCGAGTGGCACAATGACAGAATCTTGAGGTGGCAGCAGTATGAGGAGGCCACCGAGTGGCACAATAACAGAGTCTGGCATTGGCAGCATCAGGAGAAGCCCACCGAGTGGCACAATAACAGAGTCTGGAGTTGGCAGCAGTATGAGGAGGCCACCATGTGGCACAATGACCGAGTCTGGAGGTGGTGGCAGCATGAAGAGACCACAGAGTAACCCAATGATAGAGTCTGGAGTTGGCAGCATCAGGACAAGGCCACTGAGTGGCACAATGACAAAGTCTGGAGATGGCAGCAGCAGCATCAGGAGAAGGCCACCGAGTGGCACAATGACAGAGTCTGGAGTTGGCAGCATCAGGAGAAGGCCACCGATTGGCACAATGACAGAGTTTGGAGTTGGCATCAGTATGAGGAGGCCACCGAGTGGCACAATGACATATTCTGGAGTTGGCAGCAGCAGCATCAGGAGAAGGCTACCGAGTGGAACAGTGACAGAGTCTGGAGGTGGCAGCAGTATGAGGAGGCCACCGAGTGGCACAATGACACAGTCTGGAGTTGGCAGCATCAGGAGAAAGCCACCGAGTGGCACAATGACAGAGTATGGAGTTGGCAGCATCAGGAGAAGGTCACCGAGTGGCACAATGACTGGGTCTGGAGGTGGTGGCAGCATGAGGATACAAATTTTCTTTCTGTACTGAAGAAGGCCCGTAAATGCTTTCAACACATATAACTGCAGAAGTGAACTGATAATACATTTTTGTACTGAAATAGGCCACTAAATGCTTTCACCACAAATAACTGCAACAGTGAAATTTGTATATATTTTTCTTTTTGTACTGAAATAGGCCACTAAATGCTTTCAACACATATAACTGCAGAAGTGAACTGAGAATATATTTTTATTTCTGTACTGAAATAGGTCACTGAACGCTTTCGCCACAAATAACTACAACAGTGAAGTGCGTATATATTTTTCTTTCTGTACTGAAATAGGCCACTAAATGCTTTCAACACAAATAACTGCAGAAGTGAACTGAGAATATTTTTTTCTTTTTTTACTGAAATAGGCCACTAAAAGCTTTTACCACAAAAAAACTGCAACAGTGAACTGCGTATATATTTTTATTTTTGTGCTGAAAACTAAACGCTTTCACTAAACGCTTTCACCGCGTAAAACTGCAGCAGTGAACTGCATATATATTTTTATTTTTGTACTGAAATAGGCCACTAACCACTTTCACCACAAATAACTGCAACAGTGAAGTGCATATATATTTTTATTTTTGTACTGAAATAGGCCACTAAATGCTTTCAACACATATAACTGCAGAAGTGAGCTGACAATATATTTTAATTTTTTTACTGAAATAGGCCACTAAATGCTTTTACCACAAATAACTGCAACAGTGAATTGCATATATATTTTTCTTTTTGTGCTGAAATACATCACTAAACGCCTTCACCATGTATAACTGCAGAAGTGAACTGCGTATATATTTTTATTTTTGAACTGAAATAGGCCACTAAATGCTTTCATCACATATAGCTGCAGAAGTGAACTGCGTATATATTTTTCTTTTTGCAATGAAATACGGCACTAAACTCTTTCACCACATATAACTGCAGCAGTGAACTGAGAATATATTTTTATTTTTGTAATGAAATAGCCCACTAAACGCTTTCATCACATATAGCTGCAAAAGTGAACTGCATATATATTTTTCTTTGTGTACTGAAATATGATGCTAAACACTTTCACTACATATAACTGCAGAAGTGAATCGCGTATATATTTTTCTTTTTCCACAGATGTAAGCCACTAAAGGCTTTTCAACATAGCACTTGCACCCCAAGAACAAATTGCTTGAATGACAGAGCTGTATAATGGCTATTTGGATCCCCAAATAATCTTTCCCTGCACTTGTAAATCACTTTTATAGCACTGTCCCTAGCGCCTTCTGACGTCTCTCCCTGCACTAAGATGCTGTGTAGTGATTTTTTTTTTGTCACAATGAGGTTTTTCCTATTGCTGTCCCTAGCACCTTCTCACGTCCCTGCACTCTGAACGCTGGAAAATTTCTGAATCCAAGATGGCCACCGTATTTATAGGGCTGTAACATCACAGGGCTGGCTGCTAATTGGCTGCATGCATGGCATTATGGGTCATCCCACCTTCTCACAGTTCCTTGCCTCATGTCCTCACACTTTTAGGAAAAATTGCGATTCGTTAAGCGCGAGGAAAATCTCATTAATTGTGAATCGAATTCTTCCTGAAATTCGGATAGAATTCCACTTTATCAGCTTCGATTCGCTCATCTCTAACCATAACATAGCAAAATGCCCAAAAAAAGTGAAAAGGTCTAAAGACTTTCTGAGTTCATTGTATATGGCTATTGATAAATGGATGGTAGACAGTGGGAACAAACAGTGGATGCCATTTTGTGCAATTTAGGGCTCATTCCCACGACCGTTGTTTGTGTCACCATCCAAGCCGCACTTCAATGGGGCCACAAAAGATGTGGACAGCAATACGCATCTGTTCCATGGCCCCGCATTGAGGATAGGTCATCATTATCATTTCCTGGATAACCCCTTCAAATTATTTATAATGTATCATATATATATATATATATATATATCCATAGAAAAGGTCAGGCAGCACTCCTTCGCAAATGGTTGTAACTGTAAGGTGCCCGCGGTGGTACCCCGATACAGGACGGATAAACAACAAAGAAAATCCGCAGCACTCCTTGAAGTAAAAAATGTGCAGTTTATTCACACATGTCGAAAATTGACGTTTCGGTTCTCTCACAGACCCTTTCTCAAGTCAGGTGAACATAAAGTGCATACGTGCATGTATAAATACATCTTCACATTGTGACAAATTGATTCGTCAACCAATACAACAGCAGTGCACTCCCCTTCTAGGATAAGCTACAATTTATATAATTAACTCCACATGTTAACATACGTACCAATAGATCTCAGTGCGTATTACTGGTACTTTCAATGGTGATTATTCAAAATCATGACAAGTGTATAAAGGTGCATGTAATAAAGTGAAAAGTGCGGTTAAAAACGTAACTACTATAATACCCTGCTGGGGATTTATGTATAGAGATACAAGGAGAAGGCGTCTTTACTTCTATGGAGGCACGCCACTCTTCCGCGTCTATTCCTCCTCAATGCACATGTGTCGGTCCTTCCCCCCTTGTGACGCAGTACATAACCACCATGCGTCACCCATGGGCGGAGACCCAACGTAATGACGCCCGATCAACCGTGTCAACGCCCACAACGCACGTCATGCATGCGCCAGTGCGCTGCACCAGTCGTCCGCGCCACATCACAGGTCTAATCCGCCATTTTAAATTAGGGCACTCATTAGGGCAATGCCTTGCGCCTCTATTTCTCCTTATAATTCCTATTACAAAACCTATCACCCAGCACAGGTAAATGTCTGAATTACAATTCAAACGGTACACACATACAGACATGTCACATATTTAACGTGGACACATCCCTGTAGCTTCCATTGGATCCACCCCATACAGTATGCGAAATACGTCAGAACAAAGACACTACGGACGGATATTAGCTGACCATTCCTCCTGTCACCCTGAATTCGACATTTAACCCTTTGGGTTTCAAAGTGTCCAGCCGGAAGATCCACCTAAGCTCAATTTTCTTTAAAATATTTAATCGATCCCCTCCTCTATCTAATGGTTTAACATGATCTAAGATCATAAATCTCAGGTCATTTTCCTTGTGATTTTTTTCCACAAAGTGTTTCGACACGGGCAAATCCCTTCTTTTATTCCTAATGGATTGTCTGTGGTTGTTTAACCTAGTTTTCATATCGCATGTGGTTTCACCAACATAGAGCCTTTTGCAAGGGCACCACAACACATATATCACCCATGATGAATCACAAGTGAGATAATGTTTTATGTTAAAGATCTCTCCCGTGTCTGGATGTGCGAACACTGATCCTTTATCCATCAGTTTACAGTTCACACATCCCAGACACGGGAAAGAGCCTGTACGCCTTGTCTTAAGAAACGTCTGTCTTAGTTGACCCTTTTCAGGCAATCTGGAATGAACAACCTTATCCCTGATGTTCCCTGCTCTTTTATATGCCATCATGGGCGGACTTTTAAAAGCAGCTATAATGGGGTGACCACTACTAAGTAGCCCCCAATGCCGCCTCACTATCCTTTCGATATTTGGGCTCAACTCATTATATGATGACACAAAAGGTAATCTATCACTAGCCTGTCTATGTTTAGTGATATATGTGTTGTGGTGTGATAGCCTGTCTATGGGTGATATATGTGTTGTGGTGCCCTTGCAAAAGGCTCTATGTTGGTATATCTGGTGCTGATTCTGTCACACGCCATGTTCTAAAAAATTCACGCCAGGTCTAAAAAAGTGGGCGTGGAATGAGTGGGGAAGGAGACGGGGCAGTAGACCTGTCTCATTTACCATTTTCTATGCCTGTTGTAGGTGTAGAAAATGCTCTAAATGGTCTCAATGTAAGACAGTTAGGAAGCTGTCTTACATTTAGAATCGGCGCTGGATGTGCCAAAGTTATGTAGAGGTACAAACTTTGGCGATCCACTGCCAGCTATAGGGCTTATAAAGGCCGGCATCTAAAATGCTGGTCCTAATAAATGTGCCCCATAGTTTGCAAGGCTAAAAAAAGAAATCTGTCCATTTAGTTTAGCCTGTTATCTTGCAAGTTGATCCCGGGGATGGCTGGAATTCTAAGAGAGGGGATCCTTGGAGGCCTGGTCATGATGTCAGGGGAAATACAGTCTCCACAGAGGGTGCAATGACAACTCTCCTGATCTTTGGAGTGAGACAAAAAAAGTAGCACAAGTACATTATTAACTTGCAGGTCCTGGCAGGGAAAGCACAGTGAAAGGGAAAAATGTATACTTAGATAACCCCTTTAATGGGAACCTGTCAGTGGGAAAAGCCACCCCAAACTGCAAGCAGTGCCTTCAAGTAGCCAGCAGTGTCACAGCGGAATGACGTGATGACGTCGCGCTCGCCTCCCCGCTGCTCTGCTGCCTCGCTGACCGCTGATTGTGGCGTCTCTGTCTCCTCCTTCCTCGCCTGGATAGGAGACCGTGGACCCGAACAAACGGTGTCTCCTGAGCCAGTCCCTGTGTGGAATACCGGTGGTTGCCGGTGCTCTGGGGGGATATCCCGGCGCCTCTGGACGGTTCCTGTTGCTGGATGTGGAATATCCATGGTAGCATCGGCGCCTGGGTGGCTGTTCCTCTGGCTGTTCCTCTCTGGTCTTCCGGATCCTTCGTCTCTCCTGCAGCTTGTGGTCTTCCTGAGTGTGCCCCCCTCGTTTTCTCCAGCCGGGCTTCTTTACAGTGAAGTGAAGACTGGTGAGATTGTTCCTTTATTTCTCCTCCCATTAACATTAACTAACTGAGCAACCAACTAATCCTTTAACCAGCTAACCTTTTAACCTAAAGGACATTAATGCAGTCTCAACTTATACCTATACTTTATATGGGATACTGTACCCATAGGAATTGAGGTAACTTGCCAAAAAAAATAAAAAATGCTCGTGGGGAGAGAGAGAGAGAGAGAGAGAGAGAGAGGGGGAGGCGGTTGGTGAGGAAAATATTTTAGAGGAGAGAGAGAGAAGGGGGAAAAAAAAAAGAAAAAAAAAGTGAAGGGGGAAGGAGAGAAAAAAAAGAAAAAAATGAAAAGGAGATAGAAAGGGGAAAGATACCAGAAAAAAAAAAAGGGGGGGGGGGGGGGAAATATCACCGAAGGCCAGTAGGCATTCTGTGGACCTTTCTGGTCAGATACCGGCTACTAAATCCTCTGAAGGAGGGAAAATAGACCGATTTTTGAGGTCCGCAAGGGTTAATACCAGAGGTGGGCAAAAGGATATTAGCTCTAAAAAGAATGATAACTCCGAAGTGATGGATCTTGAATTACAAAACGATCCTGGGTATCCCCAAGGGGAGGAGGGAATAGATGGAGAAGATCCGACCAACCCCAACCCCTCGCCGTTAAAATAAATTCTGCTGGCAGTAAAACAGAACGGGGACCTAATACAGGCTATTACAACTCACCTCGGAGCAATTCAAGTCGATGTGGGATTGATTAGGGATGATCTGTCTAAAATCCGAGACAGAGTTAATAAGGTGGAGAGCTCTATAGCTACTATACAGAATGAATACAAAGAAATAAACACTGAGATGTCCACGTTAAAGACAGATTTTAATCTCCTTAAAAAAAGGTGGTGGATTCGGAAGACAGATCACGAAGGTACAATGTAATAATCCTGGGGATCCCAGAGGGCGCGGAAGATAAGAACCCTACTCAATTCATACAGACGATTCTTGAAAACTTTGGGAGGGAACACTTCTCGCCCTTGTTTCTAGTAGAAAGAGCCCTTTGGGTCCCAGGTGGTAAATTAATTCCTGGAAGACGACCACGGACACTCCTCGCTAAAATGTTGGTTTCAAGAGACAGAGATATAGTACTAAGACGGGCGAGGGAATGTCCCCCTGTTTTATACGATGGAAATAGACTGGCCTTTTTCCTTGATTTTTCAAAAGATGTCCAAGAAAAGAGACACTTGTTTATCACTGTTAAAAAGAGACTAAGAGAAAGGGATATCAAATATTCACTTGTCTTCCCAGCCAAACTCCGGATTATTTTCAACGATACAACTTTATTTTTTGATACGCCGGATAAAGCTGCTGAGTGGCTTGAATGAAACGATATGTGATCTAACTGCTCAAGGCTTTGTTGAGATCAATAGTTGGCAGATGATGTTTTATATCTTTCCCTTCCTCCGTTTAATTAGCGGAGAAGTGTCGAGCGGAAGGGTGGGGGGGATGGTCATAGGCGAGATATCTGCTGCTTTATGCGGTGGATTAATTGGATTGGGGGGTTGGATGGGGGCTGTGATGTGTCTAGTGTGGGGAAGAGTTGTTTGTTTTTTTGTCTTTGTTTGTTTTAGGTTTTTTTTACTATTTTTTATAATGTCAATCAGAATTCTTACCTGGAATGTTAGGGGCCTGGGGGATAGAAGAAAGAGACAAGTGGTTTTTGACTTGATGCGTTTACATCTCCCAGCTATTATATGTTTGATAGAAAAACATCTTACTGGGGAGACCTCCAGGGTTGTCACCAGGGGTTGGGCTGCGCACACGTACCACTCTACCTTCTCTAGTCACTCTAGGGGAGTGACTGTCTTTATTCACAGAACGATTGATTTTATGTGCGAGGCAGCCTCTGTTGACCACCAGGGGAGATTTGTCTTCCTATATTGTAAGCTGGCGGGGAAGATGTGTATTCTGGCTTTGTCTATATTCCACCTCCATTTTCTTTTTCAGTACTTAATTCTCTGCTAAAATTTATGGATAAATGGTCAGAATGTCCTACATTGATTATGGGAGACTTCAACTGCGTTATCAATCCCGCGGAAGACAGGGTCTCTATGGGTGTCAAGGGAGACGCCTCTGTTCAGGTGTCCCCCTTGGCACGTTTCTGTTTGGAGGCCGGGTTCGAGGATGTTTGGGGAAGTCTGGGACAGGGGAGAAGGGTTTTTTCATGCATTAGTAAATTAGGTAGATCTATGTCCAGAATAGACCATGCTCTGATTAATAAAAAATATGTGCGATATGTAAAACGAATGAAGTACGAGACTAGATCACTCTCGGACCACCTACCCCTACTCCTCAAACTCTGCCTGACCCAGGATAAACAAATAGGGAGGTCTCCATTTAGACTCAACCCCTATTGGTTATCAGTAATAAAGAATCATGAAATAATACAAAAGGAAATTAACCAATTTTGGGAGGATAATTATACTTCAGCAAAACCCAAGTAGTATGGGACACTTTTAAGGCCTACATGAGGGGAATAATGGTGAGTAATGTTGCCAACCTGATAAAGGAGTACGGGGAAAAGGAGGAAAACTTAAAAGAACAAGCTTCCTTAGCTACACAATCCTTCTATGTAAATAGGACAGAGAAAAACAGGGAAACTATGCAGAAAACCACATAAGCATACTCCAACTTTTTGCTGGAGAAGGCCCAACAGAGCTTATTTTTCAAGGGTCAAAAATACTTTACTGAATCAGGGCGATCGGGGAAACTTTTATCTAGAGTGATCTCGAGTCAGGAACCCAAGAAAAATATAGACAATATCCGATTGGCTAATTGGAGGATAGTTGTTGGACAAAACTCTATAGAGAAAGTTTTCTTGGACTACTTCTCAGAACTTTATAGAGCTGATTGTAGGATTACGGATGAAATGATGGATGTCTATCTTGATGGTATTACCTCGGCTCAAAGGAGGGTACTTGAGGCTGACTTCTCAATGCAGGAGCTTGAAGGGGCAATCAAACTATGCTCGGGTAACTCCACCCCCGGTTCAGATGGACTCCCATATGAATTTTATAGTAAATATAAGGAGGTTATTTTCCCTAAATTGTTGGGGGTCTTTGCTGAATTGGTGGAGGAGGGGACCCTACCGGGTTCAATGTAAGAAGCTGTAATAATATTAATTCCAAAAAAAAGTAAGGACCCCATAGAACTCGGATCCTACAGACCGATTTCATTGTTGAACGCGGACGTAAAGCTCCTCGCAAGGATTTTGGCCACAAGACTCTCTGGGGTCATCTCCTCCATTGTCCACCCGGACCAGAGCGGTTTTATCCCAAATAAGGGTACTCATCATAATCTTCATCGGCTTTTCGCTAATATACAGGCCCCTGGGGGGTCTGCTTGCTCCATCCTGTCATTGGATGCCTCTAAAGCCTTTGACAGGGTGGAGTGGCGATTCCTGTGGAGGGTTCTGGCCAGGATGGGCTTTGTGGAGAGATTCATAAATATGATTAAACTATTGTATAGATCCCCCACGGCTAAGTTGAGTCTCAATGGGAGCCTTACTGCCAGTTTTGATTTATTGAATATTGAATAAAGCCTTTGGATTACCACGAATACAAGCTGGATCAACCAATCCCTTTTTTTCTTGATTTAAATAGAGGTACTCGCCAGGGCTGCCCACTGTCACCACTCCTATTTGATATTTATATTGAGCCTCTGGCTCTGGCTATTAGGCAGGATACTCAAATTAAAGGATTTGGAATACTAGGCGTGGAGGATCGGATTTCCCTATATGTGTACGATGTCCTCTTCTTTATAGATAATACAGAAATAACCATCCCAAGAATTATCCGGATGGTTAAACTATTTGGTGAGGTATCAGGCCTAGATATAAACTGGACGAAGACAATTCTGATGCCAATAGATCCGGTGCCCCAAAAGAAGTCCTTGATAGCCCAGCTAGATGTCGTTGACACTTTTCAATACTTGGGTATGATGATATCTCCCAAGGTTGAAAATTGCGTACAACTCAATCTGATCCCATTGATAACGAAAATTAGGGGAAAAATAGGGACTTGGTTGAGACTTCCTCTATCTAGGGCTGATCGAGTTTCACTGGTCAGGATGGTGATTCTACCATAACGGACGCATCACAGGGGGGTGGGGAAGGGGGTTAGGGGTAAAATGGTATTAATTACACTAAGCCAGGCTATGAGCTGAGCGCTGCGATTGGCCAGCGCTACAGCATAGGAGAAGAAGACCGTGGCAGGATCAAGTGGGTGGAGCCTAACTACAAACATACCAGAGGCTATAACCGGAGAACGGAGTGGCGCCCAGGGATAACAGTAAGTGCAGCAGGATCCCTGGGTGCCGCTCTACACTTCTGTATAGTCAGTTTAGAGGCTTTCTTCTGGTGAAAGGTCCTCTTTAAACTACGTTCTGCAAATCATTTATGCCAATGCTTTGAATTTGAGAAGATTATCTATATTATCTATATGTCATGGATAGAAACTTAAAAATCACAATTTCTATCATAACAAAGCATGACAATTTCTGCAGGTTCCTCTCTCTGAATCGCTAACAAGAAAATGTTCTTGGACAAAACAAGTTTTTAAATGAAAAAGTTGATAAAAAAATGTATTTACTAAATGGAGGAAAAATCTGGAAGAATCATGCCTGCTTGAAAGGTTTTCTTCTGCATAACAGATCTTTGATCCATTCTCAATACTTGTGGATTCAGTACACGTTGTGCAAACATTATTACCAATTATCTCTGTTATCATATGCACCCAGAAATCCCAAATGCATAGCGTTTATGGGGTGGTAAACAGCCTTGAATTACTGAAATGCACTTTTAGCTCTGTACTTGCTGATTTATGTATCTACCTTGTTTATAGCTAGAAATACTTTTCCACAATCTGTAGCCACTTTTGGGAAGTCATATATTATGGCAAAATGTTGAGAACTATAACTCTTTTGCTTTTCCATGGTGCATGCACAGAATATACAGTTTGTTACAGAGAAATTGCTAGAGATATACAAGGTGAGATGCAAGCTCAATATGTTATTCTAGCAAAAAATTATATTTCACATAGGTGAGATATCTCCCACTGGTAGTTAAGGAGTATAGGAACAGTAAGTTTAAATAAGGGAAAGCTGATAAAGTAATGTTCATCTTTGCACATAATTAAGGGTAAACTCATTCAGTAGACTGCTATAATGTAATTAAGCCATGACAAACCACATGTTAAAGAGGACATCCCACAAATTTAAAATAGTTGTTTGCTCATTTATCTGAAGGATTTGCTTGCTTTTCTGTGTGTGGGCAACAGCTCATTAAACACCTGCATCTGCCAGGTTACATTGCAATAATCTCTTGTTAACTCCTTCCTTCCCTGCATAGAAAATTGTCTCTCAGAGATTGCCTCTGAGATACATTCCCAATCTCAGAGCTTGGTAGGCATTTAAAACTACTCAGTAATTGCCATTGCCTGCAATTGCGTAAAGTATCCTGACTCCATTTGTGCCCCTTTGCTTTGTACCTGAACTTAAGACATGCTTGTTAAACCTCTGTGTATCAGCTTGGCTTATTTTCTATATTAACACATTATCTGCTGAAGTGACTTCTTCTGACCTTTCTTGTCTACTACAATTTGCATGACAGCCACTCTGGTAGGTCTGCCTCGAGCGAGCTTGCACTAGTTTTTTGCTGCCTTACTCTACAGATGTAAACTGGGTGTCCTTGTAGCCAAATCCATCCAGCCTTTCAACATATGGGTATTCTTAGCTTCCTACCAACCAGAGTGGTTACGGAAGACTGGTCATGGTTTTTGAGTTTTCTGTCCGTGGTTCTGGATGGTGACCATAGTAATTCCTTACATCCACCACTGATTGTTAGAGAAGATGGATCAGAAGGATTAACAGCAGTGGTGGGGGGAAGGGGGTGCGGATGGCAATGGTACCAGATAGGAAAATATAATGTACTTTAAAAAAAAAACTTACAATAGTTTTACTGCATGTATATCACAATAATAGTTCATTTAAAATGCTCTGTTCATTGTATAGCAATACTTTTTTGTGAGATAACCCATTTAAATACATGCTTTCAAGTTGTATGAAGATTTCTTCCAAGAAAAAAATGTACATATGTCAACTTTATTATGTATTGAATATGCATTAAAGCAAAACATAAGTAGCAAAAAGGAGCATGGTATCTTGAAAAATCTGAATATTATATTAGGTGCCCATCCCATTTGCATGTATGAGGCAAGCTTCTCTTGAGATGCTGGAAAATATGTTCTTTTGATTCTCCCAAAGTACTTAGAAATAGACATTGTCCACTTAGTTGTTTTTTTTTTCAATTATGAAATCAAAAGTACATTTCTGTATTTACCATTACTATGCATTTCACTTCTTGAAATGCTTCGCTTGTCATCATAGCAGTGTCTTTCATCATGCTTTCTTGCCTATGGTATCACAGAGAAACCTCAAATAATTACACGGACACTGCACATAACAGCAGCCCATACTAGCAAAACATGACTAATGAAGCAAAGGCATTCAATTGTTGGTGTCAAGAGAATAATAGAAATAAGTTAAAGCTATAGCAGACGGTGAGATAGTATTGTAAAACAAGTGTACCATGTCTCAGTATATAATTAAAAAGGTCTTTGCAAGTCTGGAAACTGCTATTTCTCAGATGACAGTGGTTAAGTTACTGTACATATTGATTAAGTTTTAGACTTCAAAAATTATTTCTGGACATTTGTTCAAAATCGGATCAGTCAGTTAAGTGCCCATTGATTTAGAATTAAATGGCAACATTTGTTTGTAGAAAATACCATCTATAATATGTGCCAGTATGCCACCATTGATTTCTACTGGCAGGAGAAGAATTGAGTTAGTACTAGCTTCTATAATTTAATCTTTAATGAGTAACCACATGTTGCATAAACTTTTGATAAGTCAGAGTGATATATCAAAGATTTTGATCGGTGGGGGTCCGACTGCCACCACTAGTTGAAATAAGGTGTTACAAATGCTCATTGAGTACCGTCTCTCCTTGCTGCTGAAGACTTTTTGGACTTGAGATCATCTTCACATCCATCTTCAACTGCAAACAGAGGCAATATTTTTAAACTTTTTATTTTAGTGTTCATTGGGGATCTCAGCGCTTGGATCCCCACCAATCATAACTTTTGATATTCTACTCAAAAATTTATATAAAGTCTAGTTTCTCTTTAAATTACACCTCCCATCATCCCTTGTTTTTCAATGTAAAAAAAACCCCAAAGAATACATTAAATTATTGAGGTATTCCCATCATGCACATTTACAGATTGATATATCCACAGGATATGTCTTAAAGACTATGAACAAATTATTGCAAATTGAAAATAATAGAAATATAGTTTTTATACTATTTTTACATAAAAAGACTATGAATCCAAAAGATGGCGCTGTTCATGAGTAGTATAGATCGCAAATTTTCCATGCAAATGGTTTTTCAGCTGAAATACAAGGCAGATTCTGCTCATTTGCATGTCTTTCCCATATGCCCATGTATATGCAAATTAGTTTTTACATGACAAAACTGTATAGAAAAGTTATTGAATATTATGTTAGGACAATCAGAAAACTTTTTGTCACCCTAATGATATTGATCTAGATGCACAGGTCCACCCAAGCCATCCAACAGATGTGAAGCAACTTTGAGGCTTACTGGCTCTCAGTCAGATGAGAGCTGGTTTGGAATGTCTCATAGTGCACAAGGCTGCCATTGTAAGGTATGCTGACTGTTTTCTGTCTCATGGATAGATTGTTGGCTTCCACATACCTGGCTTTTGGCATATAGCCTTTGTATGGTTGTCTATTGTACAGATGCAGCAGAGTTAACACACAAACTCTTAACTAAAATTTCTTAACTTATCATGCTATCTTGGAACAAAAGTAATTGAAAAGCAATTGAAGGTGTTTGCTTAACGCATTTAGTTTAGATAATGCATCTCAGAAAGCATGTGTGTTAACTCTACTACATCTGTATGTCATAGATAATAGGAATCCAAGATGCATCCAGACATCCTCTTAATGCTGTTTTCAAACTATTTTGATGGGGTTTCCATCAATTTCTAACCTTTTTTTGTGAACCAGACAACCTCTTCTCTTCCGAGCCTGGGGTTCTCCCATTGACTTCCATTATGCTCGGGTGCTCAGTAGAGCACTAGAGCATACCGATGTGTTCGGCCAGAGCACACGAGCACTTTGGTGCTCAATCAACACTAGTTTCCATACCTACAGGTAAAAACACACAAAAAAAATGTTATATTGTAAAGGGGCATGTACAGAAAAAGAACACTTTCCATGTAGTCTTGCCTCATTCTGGCTTCTGTAGCCCTATTCTACCAGTCCATAAGTCCTGGTTTCCTTGGCTAGGGGCTTTACACAAACAAAATTTTCATATCTTTTATATCTGAATACACCACAGTTTTTAAAGGGCATCTGTCAGCAGATTTGTACTTATGAAACAGGCTGTTACTCCTAGAGGCTCAGTTCTCTCTGCAACTGCATTGCCTTCTGCACTTGATTGACAGGGCCAGGCAGTGAAAACATCATAACACCTGGTCCTGTCAATCAAAGTTCAGAGGACGCAGCATTTGCAGAGAGAGCAGAGCCTCTAGGTATAAGCTCATTTGCATATATTAAAATATAATTTTTCCCAGCAATGTGGGCACATGTGAGCATGGGACCAAAACAGGTGCCTTCAGCTCAGGGGCAGACATATAGCCTGTGCAGCTGGTATAGCTGCACAGGGGCCTGGCGTGGGAGAGGGCCCAAACAGCAGTATCGTAGCTCTGATAGAGGTCAACACCGCAGCTGCTATAGGGCCTATGGTGGAAGGGGACCCAGCCATGGATGAATAGCCCTTTCCCCTTCCCCTCTTTAACCAGCCAGTCAGTGACAATGGCTACCGACAAGCGCTCTGTCTCTCTGCTCAGCAGAGATACTTTAGCTGCAGGAATATCTACAGATAGTGTCACTTGTCTGCCTGCATGCACAACCTGTGACCTGCCCTGACCTAGCATGACTTTCAGCTCCGCAATCTGCATTGTGTCAGGGCCCTGACTACTGCACACTGCATGCTGAAGGCAAAGCACAGGAGAGCTCTGCTATAAGTCAAGACTGATCACAAAGATCCTGGGGGGTGGTGCTTGCCAGGGAGGTTGTGGTGCTTAGAAAATTCAGCATGAAAACTTTTTTGAAAAGGGGTTGGGGGCCATAGATACACAATATAAAAAGCAACAACAACAGAAGGAACAGTTCATGGAACAGAGAATTTTATGGCACAGTCTCTGGGCAGGTATGGCACACTACAGTTGTGGCCAAAAGTTTTGAGAATGACACAAATATTAGTTTTCACAAAGTTTGCTGCTAAACTGCTTTTAGATCTTTGTTTCTGTTGTTTCTGTGATGTAGTGAAATATAATTACACGCACTTCATACGTTTCAAAGGCTTTTATCGAAAATTACATGACATTTATGCAAAGAGTCAGTATTTGCAGTGTTGGCCCTTCTTTTTCAGGACCTCTGCAATTCGACTGGGCATGCTCTCAATCAACTTCTGGGCCAATTCCTGACTGATAGCAACCCATTCTTTCATAATCACTTCTTGCAGTTTGTCAGAATTAGTGGGTTTTTGTTTGTCCACCCGCCTATTGAGGATTGACCACAAGTTCTCAATGGGATTAAGATCTGGGGAGTTTCCAGGCCATGGACCCAAAATGTCAACGTTTTGGTCCCCAAGCCACTTAGTTATCACTTTTGCCTTATGGCACGATGCTCCATCGTGCTGGAAAATGCATTGTTCTTCACCAAACTGTTGTTGGATTGTTGGAAGAAGTTGCTGTTGGAGGGTGTTTTGGTACCATTCTTTATTCATGGCTGTGTTTTTGGGCAAAATTGTGAGCCCACTCCCTTGGATGAGAAGCAACCCCACACATGAATGGTCTCAGGATGCTTTACTGTTGGCATGACACAGGACTGATGGTAGCGCTCACCTTTTCTTCTCCGGACAAGCCTTTTTCCAGATGCCCCAAACAATCAGAAAGAGGCTTCATCGGAGAATATGACTTTGCCCCAGTCCTCAGCAGTCCATTCACCATTCTTTCTGCAGAAGATCAATCTGTCCCTAATGTTTTTTTTTGGAGAGAAGTGGCTTCTTTGCTGCCCTTCTTGACACCAGGCTATCTTCCAAGGCTGGAGATCATTATGTCAGGCTCTTCATAACATTCTGGAGTATATGCAAATTGCTATTATAAAAACTTAAGCAGCAACTTTTCCAATTTCCAATATTTATGTAATTCTCAAAACTTTTGTCCACGACTGTATATAATATCATAAAACAAACAGTGCAACAGCACTCTGCAAACACAAATAATAAAGTAAATACAGTGCCCTACTCACTGTAGGAAATATAAAATGCTAATGCTACGTTATAAATGTGAGATTCTTGGCAAATACATTTTGTACAAAATTATTTGTGCCTGTCTGCATGTGTCAAGGCAGTCTCTTAAAATACTACATTTACTAGTTGCCATACCAGACTCCATTATATTTAGGTAATGCAGGTTCCACATGCATGCTGATCCCACAGTACAGTATATTGTACCTCTTTGGTGCCACACTGGCCTCCATTAAATTCAAGGATTCCAAAGGTATGCTGATCCTACTCTGTATTCCACCTCTCCTGGTACCGAATGGCCTCCATTAAATTCAGGGAGATCAGGTTACGGCTTTATATTTGCACTAATTAAAATCAGTCTATGGGATGGACAGGTTAATCAGGGTTGCATGACCAATGGGGGTTAGTCAGCACATCCCAGTACTCAGGTGCATATCACCATGGCTGGTGGTGGCAGTCTTATGGTCTTGGAAATGTTTTTGTGGTATTCTCTGAGTATACTCATCCATGTGGAAGGCATTCTCAAATGATTTTGGTATGAATCCATCTTTGCAGATCACGTACACCCATACATCCTGATTGTTTTTCCTGGAGCACATGAAATCTTCCAGCTGGACATTGTGATACGTTACATGGCTAGAAATGTCAAAAATTTGTTGGAGGAGAATGACCTAAACTTCCACGTACTACCTTGGCCCTCTAATTCTCCAGACTTGAACCCAATTGAGCATTTGTGGGACCACCTTGATCATTGTGTTCAGTTTATGAATCCTCCCCCACAGACTCTCCAGAAGCAGTGGGATGCACTGAATGGCCCTAGATACCTGTGACAACCTACCAGGTCTGGGCTGCACACGGCGGTTACTCTGGATATTATCTGGTGGTCATAATAATGTGACTCGACTGTGTATATTGCCATAGGTAAAATGATGGTAGAGAGTGATAAAGAGTTTGGAGGGGGAAAAAGTTTACCTCCAAAACCAGACAGACTGACCTTTTGTATGCTTTAGCTATATTATTATGTCTGAAAACTTTTTGTCTAGAAAAACTGCTTCATTATTCCAATTGACTATGATTGAAGTTCTAATGCAAATCTATGACATATGAAAATTGTAATATTGTATCTGTTTGGGCTGTGTTTTTCCATTCCACCCCTCTCATTAGAAGGTTTTAGTTCAGCTAGAAAGTGTATATAAGGAGAGAAGTCAGAACCCCTAGATGTTTGCAGTTAGGAACCAGTGCTTAGAAGAAGAGACTCTGCCAGACTAATTGAGTGACTAAAAGAAGACACTGAGAAGGGGATACTGTTCTGCAAACCCTGAAACACCAGCCTTTAACCAGGGTACAAGCCTCCTGAGAGCAAGAGGGACAGCTAGCTCAGGCCTTTCCTCAACACTAAACCTTCTTCTGCCAGGGATGAGACTGGAGAAGCCAGCTCTGTGCCTTGTCTGTATTGTTTTGCACTTGAGTTCCTCCAGTAAAGAAGTACACTGCTTTACTGCAAACCATGACTCTTTGGACGTATTTTCCATTGTGGTGCACTATGTCTTCCCATCCCCCAGAGCTGGCACCTCGACGGTGTCTGGTGGACCCAGTGAAGCCACCCCAAACCCAGCCACTGTAAATGATGCCCCTCTGTGCAGGCCACAGCCTGCATAGCCTTTGCAGGCCTGTTGTCTTAGGGTGTGCATACTAGCTCTTAAAGGCCCACTTAAGCACTTATTTTGTCTTCCCCATCCAATCACAGTTCACTCTTGTGTATTTAAGGGCCCATTCCATTCCTGAGCTTAAGATTCTAGTTAACCAATGAAGGTGACTTATTCTATCTGATTGCAAGTGTACTAAAGTGTCTGACAACTGACTGCTGCTGCCTGCCCTGACCTTAGCCTGTTTCCGTATTTCTCTATCTCTGTCTAACCTGACCTTGGACTTGTTTCCTGGATATGTTTAAACTCTGCCTACCCTGACCTTGGCCCTTCTCCTGACTTTGTATTTTGCCTGACCCCTGGTGCGTCACACCGGAGACTACACCATGACTTTCTCAAGAGGTGGAAGCCTGGTGGCTCCCCTGCAGTGAAGACCAGATCCCTGTAAGGGGGTTAAAGGGTGAAAACCAGGGGACTGCCAGGATATTGTCCTTAGAGTTAGACTAAAGCCAAAACGTAGTAGTTGAAAAATTCATAACAAATTAGATTCATGTAGAATCGCTTTGATCATCTCTAAATATCTAAATACAACCTATGTGTAATTATAAAGTATACAACTTTATGGGAAATATTGATTACAACAATTTTTTTAGAAGTAGTAGACTTATTAACAGAAGGTTATTGTAATTACTTTCACTTTGCCATTATTTACTTGCAAAACCATGATTGTTAATGTGTACATAGTTTTGGTAGTGAAACTGTGGTATTACAGGCAAAATCATGCATTTGATAAATACACTGTGGCCATGGTTCTATTTGCATATGGTTAGAACTAGTTTGGAAACCTGGTCTTAGGCTACTCATCTGTGATCACATCTGTGACAATCTGGCCAATCATTCATCTGTGAAGAGCTCCATAAAGGATACATGTTTGGTTCGTGTGTTTGATTTTTGCTGTGTGTCATCCATATTCCTCATACACTACTAGGCCATAAATGAATTTCCAGAGCATCTCTGCAGGATGCCACTTGTGTTGAGTCCGTAGTTTCACTGATCCATAGACTTCAATGTGAGTGTCAGAATGCTTCAAGGACCAAAGAACTGCATGTCTGTGATTTTTCCACTAACTTATGTAAACAAACACATTTAAATCAATGGGTATGTATGCTGTTTGTGGAGAACACAAACAGCACACATGTGTGAAAGAGCCCTCACTGGGTATGCAACTACAAAATTAATCAGCTGAGCGCACGATCAATTAGTTTATTTATCATGGGTAAAGGAAACAGTCAAAGGGAATATACAATGAAGAAGTTGGACAGACAAATAATTACAACATCAATTTGTTCTGAAAATTAATTTGATGACATTGGTGATACAAATAGTTAAAACACATGGAAAATATTTAGTTCTATTATATGTGATATTAAGGGGATAGATTTACACAATGCTGTAAATTAATAATTCATCAGTTCTCTGAAGACATAGCCAATTAGCTGCAGTAATTTGCATTTTTATGTTTCTCGGGTAGTACTGCAAGATCTGCTTTAGTATTTTAGAAAAGCAAATGCTATCTTTAATAAATGACCAACCAATCGATAATTTGTTTCTTCTAAAATATACAATAGGCACTTCAAAGTGTGCCTTCTTCATATGTGAGTCTCTTTCCAAGTTTCCAGGATGCATTTAATAGGATTGGACGTTTCAAAGATGTATATGAAGCATCCGAGAATGTGTGCTGAAGTCCCTTTGAAGAATAGGAGATCTTTTCTTTTCTTATGTCATCCATCTTAAAAGGTTGATGACAAGAGATCTTTTCTTGTCACATGTCAGCCATCTTGAAAGGTTAAAGTGCTTGTGATTATTTTAAAATAATGGTTACATATTTCACATACTTCCTCTTCTGACTTTTCCATTTTTAAATGTCATGGCAGTTTTAGCTGTTTGCACCTTCTTTCGTTTCCTCTTATAATTTTCCGAGAAACTAAGTTTCTAATTTGTGGTTAAGCTGATCTCTGCAATTGTGGTTGTGTGATATTTCCCCCAAAAAAAACTGTATAAGTGTAACGGTCACGTCCACACACACACAGGGGGAGGGATAGTGACCACTGCGCTCCACCCTCACCCCTGGCCCTGCCTACTTGCCTCACGAGTCCTGATGACAGGGGACAACTGGACGACAGTCCCAAACTTAGGATACGTGCAGGGAAGACAGACAAGACAAAATACGGAACATGAACGGACCGGGTCAGAACCAAGAGAGCTACGCAGTACAAAGGGTTAAGCAAAGATTGGTCAGGAGAAGCCGGGGTCAAATACCAGGAGAGCAGAGAAGTACAACAGGAATCCTAAGAGAGTAGTTAGGTGGGAGCTGAGGTAACAATACCAGGACGCAGTACAGGAGGAGCAGGCAAAGGATCGTCAGGGAACGGAATCAGGTGAGTATTCAGTAGTCCAACCAATAGCCAGGAACCTAGAAATTAACAGGCAACCTGTGACTAGCAGGCTGCCTGTATTTATAGTGGGGAGTGAGGGTCATGTGACGTGGCCAGCGTCACATGACCGACAGACCAACCAGTTGAGCACCGAGTGATCAGCTCGGCGCTCAAGGCAGACTTAGGAGCAGGGAGCCTCCCAGCAGTAAAGCCGCCCTGGGAATGAGGTCAAACACAGATCCTCATTCCCAAAGCTAAGCAACAGGTCTGCGGGTAATGGGGGACCGAGTGCACCTTCGGAACCCCGTTACAGTACCCCCCCTTTTACGAGGGGCCACCGGACCCAAGACTTCAGGCGATGGCTTTTCAGGGTGTTCTAAATGAAATTTACGAACCAGTCTAGGAGCATGAACCTCCCTGGCAGGTACCCAAGATCTCTCTTCAAGTCCATACCCTTTCCAGTGAATCAGGTACTGCAAGGAATTACGCACCTTCCTGACATCCACTATTTTAGACACGACATACTCGACAGCATCATTAACAAGAACCGGCAGAGGCGAGGCTTTCAATGGTACTACCGGTTCAAAATATTTTTTAAGTAGAGATTTATGGAACACATTATGAATGTGGAATGACTCGGGCAGCTCCAACCTAAATGATACCGGGTTAATCACCTCCGTGATCTTATATGGTCCAATAAAACGAGGAGCAAATTTTCTAGAAGCTACCTTGAGAGATAGATTCTTTGAGGACAACCATACTTTATCCCCAACCTGAAAGTTCACCCCCCTTGAACGTCTCCTATCGGCCTTGAGTTTTTGAGAACTTTGAGCCTTTTCTAGGTTCGATTGAACCCAGGCCCAAACTGTGCACAGTTCGGAGGAGAGTTTATCAGCTTCAGGGTTAGAGGAGGAGACGGACGACCCAGAATGAAAACGGGGATGAAAACCATGGTTACAAAAGACAGGGGAGACCCCAGCAGAAGAATTGACAAGGTTATTCAAAGCAAATTCAGCCAACGGAAGGAATTTGACCCATAATTGCTGGTCATCAGCAACATACAACCTCAGGAATTGTTCCACAGACTGATAAAGGCGTTCAGTCTGCCCATTACTCTCAGGATGGTAGGCAGAAGAAAAAGACAATGAAATTTTAAATCTTTGACAGAAGGCCCTCCAGAATTTGGACACAAACTGCACACCCCTGTCAGAAACAATATTTTCCGGGATGCCATGTAAACGAACAATCTCTCTCACAAAAATAGACGCCAGGGTTTTAGCATTCGGAAGTTTAGACAGGGGAATGAAATGAACCATCTTGCTAAACCTATCGACCACTACCCAAACCACAGTCTTACCCTCCGCCAGCGGTAGGTCAGTTATAAAGTCCATCGAGATATGGGACCAGGGTCTACAGGGAATGGGTAGGGGTCGTAGGTTACCAGCAGGGCGAGTCCTAGGTGTCTTAGACCTGGCACAAACCTCACAGGCTGACACTTAGGACTTGACATACCTGGTCAGAGTGGGCCACCAATAAGATCTAGAAACCAGATCCTTAGTGCCCTCAACACCTGGATGTCCACAAAAGGCAGAATCGTGACACTCACCCAGCAGCTGGAGACGAAATTGTACGGGGACAAACAACTTATCTGTTGGGGTGGATGCCGGTGCCAGATGTTGTTCAGCCTTAATGCGAGCCGAGAAATCCTGGGTTAGAGCCGCTAAGAAGATGTTTGCTGGTAGGATGGATTCAGGCGGCGTCTCAGTGGGTTGAAAAGCATGGAAGCTCCGAGATAATGCGTCTGCCTTCACATTTTTACTTCCCGGCCTGAACGTAATGGAGAAATCAAAACGGGTAAAAAACAGAGCCCATCGGACTTGTCGGGGATTCAACCTCTTAGCAGACTCGAGAAACATTAGGTTTTTATGATCAGTTACAACTGTTTTTATGATCAGTGACAGAGGGTCATGTGTTGTGGCCAGCGTCACATGACCGACTGACCAACCAGTTGAGCACCGAGTGATCAGCTCGGCGCTCAAGGCAGACTTAGGAGCAGGGAGCCACCTAGCAGTAAAGCCGCCCCTGGGAATGAGGTCAAACACAGATCCTCATTCCCAAAGCTAAGCAACAGGTCTGCGGGTAATGGGGGACCGAGTGCACCTTCAGAACCCCGTTACAATAAGATTATACACATTTTGTCTTGAATAAACAGAGACCTGTTTGATTACTGAGTGTCGGTCAATCAATTCTAAATGGGTACCTATTACTAAATCTATGGGCAATGATGATTTGGAACTCAGCATAAATAAGAGTAAGGGGTCTTTGCCCCCACAATCTATTTGGCGCCCAAACGTGCTGTAAGGTAAGAAGCTTATTCTTACAAAAACATATCTGTGTTTCCTGTGTCTTCCCCTGGGTCCGAGACAGTGGGTCTATTGTAGTTTCTCTGACGTTCAAGCTTTTTAAAATGGTAAGAACCTATTTATGCTGAGATTTAATATTTGATTGGTCTTGGTCTTGGGAAACATTTGGTTTGGTTATTGGTGTTGTGATTTACGTACTGGTTGTTGTTTGGATTTTGTATCGTATCACAAAAAATGCCCGTGGAGGAAATTGTGAACCGTGGAGTCCTAGGAGAAAGTGTTAACACAATATAGAGTTTTTCTATCTGTAATATAGTTGATACATTAACAAGAGATTAATAGGGAAGTCACTATAAGGAAGCAGATTAGGTAATTGTACAGTAATAACTGTAGATATTTCAGACGTCTAGGAGAGAAAATCTTAACACATATACATGGGCACTACACAGAGTATACCTGAGGGGTACAAATTAGCCAAACAGATAGTGGAAGATTCAGAAGGGAAGAATGACAAGAAAAAGACACAGTAGGTGTTACAGAAGGCGGGTATGAAACATGGTAACTTAGATTCTGAAGTTTGGGAAAGGTTCAAAAGAACATATAGTGGTTGGATGAAGGATCAGGAATGTAAGGAGGTTGTGGAATGTTGAAGAATGAGAAATGGCCAAATGTAACATTTGGAGGAAATTTGTATTATGACACAAGTGTAAAACATGACAATGACAGTGAGACAGAAAACAAAATATGTCCGCCACCTTCAGCTTCCCCACCGTCATATTCTGGGACGATGGATAGACCAGGCTGGACATGCGTACAGGACTCTATCTGGTCACCATACATACCGGATTCACCCCACAAGTCCCTCCACCTCCACCAGTGGATGGAGGATGGGGACCAGGATACGGGGGAGACAATCAAGCCCCTCAGGCACCACCACCCAGTGGTCAAGTCCAATATGTGCAACAGCACATATTGTCTTACTCCCCATGGAGTCCTAAGTACCAAATGGAACTTTTAGGTAGAATTCCTGACTCATTGACAAGACCTATGCCTGCCCACCGTATGTTACAACAGATACAAGCCACATATAGGGCGACATGGGCTGACTTAAATGACTTAGTGGCCTTAAAAATTGAATAATTACCATATAACCCTCTAAAAGAAGAGTTACTAACTCAAAGGGTAATAACTGACCAGTCCTCATGGTCTGACTGGAAAAAAAAAAAATACTGACACATCGGACATAGAATATTGCAGAATTTTTGGTAGATGGGCCTGGACAAAGGAAGATGACAGTGCCCATAGTTTTAAAGACATAATACAGGAGACTAAAGAAGACGTAGTGGCATTTGAGTCTAGACTACAGACAGTGTGGACGGACATGGGTTGGGCTACCACTGGACCTATTGGACAGAAATTACTGACATCTGCTTTCATAGAGGGACTGAGACCTGCCCTCCAGACAAAACTGAAGGCATGTAAGCCTGAATGGAGGGTGGCAGCACTACCTCAGTTAGTTGCTGCTGCTAAGGGGTTGGAACTAGACATGTTCACTACCAAATCCTCAAAAATCAATATGGTACAAGGACAAAAAGAAAGCAGTAAAAGGCCAGCCTGTGACTTATAGGATGGTGCATGACTTACGGGAAAGTCAATAAGGTTACTGTCCTGCAGACTCCAATTGTTCCGAACCCACACACCTTGTTGTCACAGGTTCCTGTGAGGGCATAGTGTTATACTGTGATTGACCTTGCAAATGCATTTTTCAGTGTCCCGATCCACATGACATGGCACCCCTGAATTTTTCAAGAAAACAAAATATTTCTCACAGAAAAGTATTGCAGTAACACATGTTTTGCTATACACATGTTTATTCCCTTTGTGTGTATTGGAACAAAACCAAAAAAGGGAGGAAAAAAAAGCAAATTGGACATAATGCCACACCAAACTCCAAAAATGAGCTGGACAAAATTATTGCCACCCTTTCAAAATTGTGGATAAATAAGATTGTTTCAAGCATGTGATGCTCCTTTAAACTCACCTGGGGCAAGTAACAGGTGTGGGCAATACAAAAATCACACATGAAAGCAGATAAAAAGGAGAGAAGTTCACTTTGTCTTTGCATTCTGTGTCTGTGTGCGCCACACTAAGCATGGGCAACAGAAAGAGGAGAAGAGAACTGTCTGAGGACTTGAGAACCAAAATTGCGGAAAAATATCAACAATCTCAAGGTTACAAGTCCATCTCCAGAGATCTAGATTTGCCTTTGTCCACAGTGCGCAACATTATCAAGAAGTTTGCAACCCATGGCACTGTAGCTAATCTCCCTGGGCGTGAAAAATTTATGAAAGGTGTCAACGCAGGATAGTCCGGATGGTGGATAAGCAGCCCCAAACAAGTTCCAAAGATATTCAAGCTGTCCTGCAGGCTCAGGGAGTATCATTGTCAGCGCGAACTATCCGTCGACATTTAAATGAAATGAAACGCTATGGCAGGAGACCCAGGAGGACCCCACTGCTGACACAGAGACATAAAAAAGCAAGACTACATTTTGCAAAAATGAACTTGAGTAAGCCAAAATCCTTCTGGGAAAACGTCTTGTGGACAGATGAGACCAAGATAAAGCTTTTTGGTAAAGCACATCATTCTACTGTTTATTGAAAACGGAATGAGGCCTACAAAGAAAAGAACACAGTCCCTACAGTGAAATATGTTGGAGGTTCATTGATGTTTTGGGGTTGTTTTGCTGCCTCTGGCACTGGGTGCCTTGAATGTGTTTAAGGCATCATGAAATCTGAGGATTACCAACTGATTTTGGGTCGTCCTGTAGAGCTCAGTGTCAGAAAGCTGGGTTCGCGTCCGAGATCTTGGGTCTTCCAGCAGGACAATGACCCCAAACATACGTCAAAAAGCACCCAGAAATGGATGGCAACAAAGCGCTGGAGAGTTCTGAAGTGGCCAGCAATGAGTCCAGATCTAAATCCCATTGAACACCTGTGGAGAGATCTTAAAATTTCTGTTGGGAAAAGGCGCCCTTCCAATAAGAGAGACCTGAAGCATTTTGCTAAGGAAGAGTGGTCCAAAATTCCGGTTGAGAGGTGTCAGAAGCTTATTGATGGTTATAGGAAGCGACTGATTTCAGTTATTTTTTCCAAAGGGTGTGCAACCAAATATTAAGTTAAGGGTGCCAATAATTTTGTCCAGACCATTTTTGGAGTTTGGTGTGACATTACATCCAATTTTCTTTTTTTCCTCCCTTTTCTGGTTTTGTTCCAATACACACAAAGGGAATAAACATGTGTATAGCAAAACATGTGTTACTGCAATACTTTTCTGTGAGAAATACTTCATTTTCTTGAAAGATTTCAAGGGTGCCAACATTTACAGCCATGACTGTATTTTTACATTTAATGGAAAACAGTATACATGGACGGTATTGCCACAGGGAGCTCAAAACTCACCCACCATGTATACTCAAGCCCTCCAATCAGTCCTGACAGGTTGGCAGGTTCCTGATCAGATTGTTTTGTTACAATATGTTGATGATCTATGTTGATTATGTGCTCCTGACTATGACACTTGTAAAGAGGCATCTCTGTCACTGTTAATTTTCCTGGCAGAAAATGGGTGTAAGTCTTCCGAAGACAAGCTTCAGTTTTGCCAACTTTCCTCAGTCACTGTTTGTCAGGTGCCCGACACCTCACCGAGGAAAGAAAACAGGCTGTGAAGGTCATTCCACTCCCTCAGGGGCTGAAGCTCCTCAGAATGTTTTTGGGACTGGTTTCCTATTGCAGACCTTGGATCCGGAATGCATCCATGTTGATGCAACCCCTTTATGACTGCTTGGCCAAAAGAGACCTGTTTCTTCTGGCTTCCTGCCTCAGCTACTTTCTGATGCTGCCACCCTCCTGATGCCACACATCTGATGCCAAGTCCTCCTTCTTTTACCCACCATCTTCAGCTAGTACTGGTATTGCCACCCACCTCCCCACTCTGTCACCGGGTCCCTCTGTGATCTCCTGATGCTGCTGCCATCTCCACACTATGTCACCTGGCCACTTTGTGGTCTCCTGATGCTGCTGCCACCTCCACAGTATGTCACCATGCTACTCTGGGGTCTCCTGATGCTGCTGCCACCTCCACACTATGTCACCTTGCCACTCTGTGGTCTCCTGATGCTGCTGTTACCTGCACACTATGTCACCTTGCCACTCTGTGGTCTCCAGATGCTGCTGCCACCTCCACACTGTCACCTTGACACTCTGTGGTCTCCTTATGCTGCTGCTACATCAAAACTATGTCACCTTGCCACTCTGTGGCCTTGTTATGCTACTGATGCCACCTTCACACTGTTATTGTGCCACCCTGTGGCCTCCTCCTGATGCTGCTGCTGCCAGTACCTCCACATTGTGTCATTGTGTGGCCTCTGATGCTGCTGCTGCCACCTCCACACTGTCATTGTGCCACTCTGTGGTTTCCTCCTGATGCTGCTGCTGCCACCTCCACACTGCCATTGTGCCACTCTGTGGCTTCCTCCTGATGCTGCTGCCGCCACCTCCAGGCTCTGTCATTGTGCCACTCTGTGGCCTCCTGATGCTGCTGCCACCTCCACACTGTCATTGGGCCACTCTATGGTCTCCTCATGCTGCTTCTACCTCACCACTATGTCATAGGGCCACTCTGTGGACCTCTCATGCTGTTCCCACCCTCCCCACTTCATGACTGGGCTACTATTTTGCCTTTTGGCCTGGCTAACATCATCATTTATTTGACCCTTCTTCTGATCTGTCAGAAGGAAGGAAAAATGAGACGCACAATGGATCCTGTCTATGTAACAGCTGTAAGGCCTATATGACATGGTCCCTTTTTTGCATCAGAATTGGCTCATGATTTGGTAGCCAAAATCAGGAGTGGGTACAAAACACAGAAGACATGAAAATATTCCATTCACGTATCGTCTCTGTTTTGGATCCACTCCTATTTTTTGGGGCTTTAGCAATACTGATGGACTACTGACTAAATGCTGACCGAGTGAAGGTGGATGCTCCACAGAAAGGATACTTTTTTGGGGGTTTATTGTTCTGACGACAAAATAATCAGTCATGTTGACACAAACTTACTGCTTACACCCTCTTCCCTCTGGTGGGGGGGGGGGGTAATACTTGTATAAGTGTCTAATAGGACAGGTTCTGTAGACATCTATGTGGAATCAGCTGTCGACTGTGTAAAAGGAGTGCACTTCTTCTTGACGTTAACATTGACCTGTGAGGCTGAGTTCACACTTGAGTTATTTTGTCCGTTTTGGCCCCGCAACTTCCCAAATAAGTGAAGTGTGCAGTGATTCTAAGAGCAACGCCTGTCATCTGCATGTCATACTGACTCACAGTACTGTTTCACTACCATAGCAGACTCCCTATGCATGTTACTGCAAGGCACAGTGTTCTACACCACTATAAAGGCTCTCTGCTGCCAGGAAATAGACATTTTTTTAACCCGATTTGCCACGAATAAATTCAGATCGAACCAAATTATTATTTTTTATTCGGTGAAATGGCCAATTCGAATTTTTGAAAAATTCACTCACCTCTAGTCATCACCATGTGACCAGAGCAGGAAGCCAAAGCATAGCAGTGCAGAGGAGAAGTGTAAAGCACCTGTGATGATGTCATCATGTGCCAAGTGCAGAGAAATGGTGAAAGACCTGTGGAATGTCAATGTGAGGGTGTGGAGCTTCTGTGCTGTGCATGGTGGAGAGGTTAGTGGTGTCCTGGGATAACCCATATTAATATCCTACAAAAGCTGAGAGTTGGAGTTCTATCCTATAACTCTTTATGCAATTTCAACTGATATGCTACAACAACAGTCTAGTAATGCTGGGATTCTCTTGTAGTCTCTGTAGTCTCCTCTTGTACCCCTCTCTCTATAATGTCTATGGAGGCCTGTAATAACAGTCTGGACATGCTGGGAATTATAGTTCTCTCCCCTTATACCCCTCTATCTGCAATGTATATTGATGCCCAATAATAACATTCTGGACTTGCTGGGGGTTGTAGTTCTCTCCTCTTAAAACCTTCACTCAATAATGTCAGTTGATGCCCTATAATAACAATCTGGATATGTTGGAAACAGTAGCCCCCTTCTCCTATACCCTCTCCCTGTAATGTCAACTTGTGTCTATAATAATAAATAATAATAACCTCTCCATGTATTGTCCTCTAATTTCCAACAACAACCCATTCAAGACTTGTAGATCTCTTATTACTATTATGATGCAGCATCTGAGGTGTGTATTAGGCTTTATTCATATCTGTAGTAATGGCTTTCGCCATTCCACTCTATCATAGGTACAACAACGAAAATCACGGTAGTGCCGGATCTGGCACATCATGGACAACAGCAACTGATGGATCCCACTGACTATGAGATCTGATGGGTTTCCATAATGGAGCCTGACAGGCTTTAAAATTGTGTCCAGCATCCATGATCTGATCTGTGACTGAGGCCCCTAACACAGATGTGATCAAAGCCTTATGTGTTTTGTAGCATCAGATTAGCATGCTCTGGAGCAGATGAGTTGTGTATGATGAGGTTCTGCAGCAGCTGAGGTTTCTATTATGATTCTCTGCAGCAGCTGTTAGTTGCATTATGAAGTTCTGCAGTAGCTGAGGTGTGTATTGGGAGGATTTGCATTAGCTGAGGTGTGAATTATGATATTCAGCAGTAGCCGAGGTGTGTATTATGATGTTCTGTACCAGCTGAGGTGTGTGTTAGGAGGTTCTGCAGCAGCTGAAGTGTGTACTTTCATGTTGAACAGCAGCTTAGGTGTGCATTATGAAGTTCTGCAGCAGCTGAAGTGTTTATTAGGAGGTTCTTCAGCAGTCATCAAAACATCAGTTGAGGCTAGACTAAATCCTTTATTATTCTGTGTCTGCACCTTGTAAAATGTTTTAAAATTCATTTTATCACTAAGGTCATTTTTAATTATTTCTACAAAGCGGGCACCATTTGGCTAATCTGCCTGGGGCACTAAAGTACATTGTCACATCCCTGTTACACTGTGACCAGTCCGGACCTGACCTGATCCAGCAGCATCATTAGTCCAGACTCCAGTCCAGCACTGCATAAATCTGCCCCAGTCCCTAACTACACTCTGCCACAGTAACAGCTACAGCAACACAAACAGAAAGTCAGCAATGGGGGAGGTCAAACAGCAGCAGGCAAAGTTCATGGGGGGCTATGGCACACTATATAATAATCAGCAGCTGGCACAGTCCATGGGAGAAGGTGTAACGGTCACGTCCACACACACACAGGGGGAAGGATAGTGACCACTGCGCTCCACCCTCACCCCTGGCCCTGCCTACTTGCCTCACGAGTCCTGATGACAGGGGACAACTGGACGGCAGTCCCTAACTTAGGATATGTGCAGGGAAGACAGACAAGACAAAATATGGAACATGAACGGACCGGGTCAGAACCAAGAGAGCTACGAAGTACAACGGATTAAGCAAAGAATGGTCAGGAGAAGCCGGGGTCAAATACCAGGAGAGTAGCGAAGTACAAGAGGAGTCCTAAGAGAGTAGTCAGGTGGGAGCCGAGGTCACAATACCAGGATGGATGCGCAGTACAGGAGGAGCAGGCAGAGGATCATCAGGGAACAGGATCAGGTAAGTATTCAGTAGTCCAACAAATAGCCAAGAACCTAGAAATTAACAGGCAACCTGTGGCCAGCAGGCTGCCTGTATTTATAGTGGGGAGTGAGGGTCATGTGACGTGGCCAGCGTCACATGACCGACAGGCCAACCAGTCGAGTACCGAGTGATCAGCTCGGCGCTCAAGGCAGACTTAGGAGCAGGGAGCCACTCAGCCAGCAAAGCCGCCCTGGGAATGAGGTCAAGCACAAATCCTCATTCCCAAAGCTAAGCAACAGGTCTGCGGGCAATGGGGGACTGAGTGCACCTTCGGAACCCCGTGACAGTACCCCCCCTTTTACGAGGGGCCACCGGACCCAAGACTTCAGGCGATGGCTTTTCAGGGTGTTCTAAATGAAATTTACGAACAAGTCTAGGAGCATGAACCTCCCTAGCAGGTACCCAAGATCTCTCTTCTGGTCCATACCCCTTCCAGTGAATCAGGTACTGCAAGGCATTACGCACGTTCCTGACACCACATACTCGACAGCATCATTAACAAGAACCGGCGGAGGCGAGGCTTTCGATGGTACTACCGGTTCAAAATATTTTTTAAGCAGAGATTTATGGAACACATTATGAATGTGGAATGACTCGGGCAGCTCCAACCTAAAAGATACCGGGTTAATCACTTCCGTGATCTTATATGGTCCAATAAAACGAGGAGCAAATTTTCTAGAAGTTACCTTGAGAGATAGATTCTTGGAGGACAACCATACTTTATCCCCAACCTGAAAGTTCGCCCCCCTTGAACGTCTCCTATCGGCCTTGAGTTTTTGAGAACTTTGAGCCTTTTCTAGGTTCAATTGAACCCGAGCCCAAACTGTGCACAGTTCGGAGGAGAGTTTATCCGCTTCAGGGTTAGAGGAGGAGACGGACGACCCAGAATGAAAATGGGGATGAAAACCATGGTTACAAAAGAAAGGGGAGACCCCAGCAGAAGAATTGACACGGTTATTCAAAGCAAATTCAGCCAACGGAAGGAATTTGACCCATAATTTCTGGTCATCAGCAACATACAACCTCAAGAATTGTTCCACAGACTGATTAAGGCGTTCAGTCTGCCTATTACTCTCAGGATGGTAGGCAGAAGAAAAAGACAATGAAATTTTACATCTTTGACAGAAGGCCCTCCAGAATTTGGACACAAACTGCACACCCCTGTCAGAAACAATGTTTTCCGGAATGCCATGTAAACGAACAATCTCTCTCACAAAAATAGACGCCAGGGTTTTAGCATTCGGAAGTTTAGACAGGGGAATAAAATAAACTATCTTGCTAAACCTATCGACCACTACCCAAACCACAGTCTTACCCTCCGCCAGCGGTAGGTCAGTAATAAAGTCCATCGAGATATGGGACCAGGGTCTATTGGGAATGGGTAGGGGTCGTAGGTTACCAGCAGGGCGAGTCCTAGGTGTCTTAGACCTGGCACAAACCTCACAGGCTGACACGTAGGACTTGACATCCCTGGTCAGAGTGGGCCACCAATAGGATCTAGAAACCATATCCTTAGTGCCCTCAACACCCGGATGTCCACAAAAGGCAGACTTGTGACACTCCCCCAACAGCTGGAGACAAAATTGTACGGGAACAAACAACTTATCTGTTGGGGTGGATGCCGGTGCCAGATGTTGTTCAGCCTTAATGCGAGCCGAGATATCCTGGGTTAGAGCTGCTATGAAGATGTTTGCTGGTAGGATGGATTCAGGCGGCGTCTCAGTGGGTTGAAAGGCATGGAAGCTCCGGGATAATGCGTCTGCTTTCACATTTTTACTTCCCGGCCTGAACGTAATGGAGAAATCAAAACGGGTAAAAAACAGAGCCCATCGGGCTTGTCGGGGATTCAACCTCTTAGCCGACTCGAGAAACATTAGGTTTTTATGATCAGTGACAACAGTTACTCGATGCCTTGCCCCCTCCAAAAAATGCCTCCACTCCTCAAATGCCCATTTAATAGCCACCAGCTCCCTATTCCCTATGTCGTAGTTTCTCTCCGTGGGAGAGAATTTCCTGGAGAAGAAGGCACACGGTCTCAGGTTAGTGAGGCTAGCAGGACCCTGTGAAAGAACTGCTCCTGCGCCGTCCTCGGACGCATCAATAGCCATGACATGGATAGGTGTAGGTAAAGCAAACATTGGAATACCCAATTTACTAGCAAATTCTAAGTCAATAAAGCTGGCCGCTGAACCAGAATCAATAAAGGCCTTACCCGGCCATTTATTAACCCCCAGAGAAATTGTTATGGGTACCAAAAGCTTATATTTAGAAAAATCAGGGTGTACCTGGTCTTTAGGTTGTCTTGCCTTAGGAGACTTGTCAGAGAGGACCCTCTTAGGACACTTGTTGATCCAATGGCCAGGATCTCCACAGTAGAAGCACTCTCCGCATCTGCAACGAAGATTACTCCGGGTCATGCCAACCTGCATGGGATCCTCGGTGGAGACCTCAGTGTTGTCCCTGGAAAAGGCCTCTGGCTGGACCACCATCTGAGAACAGAACTGTCGTTCCTGTCGTCTCTCTCTAACTCGTCGGTCAAGTCGGACAACTAGGGTCATCATCTCCTCTAAGGTCTCTGGAACTTGATAACTGACTAATAGATCTTTTAAAATATCAGACAGACCAGACCTAAACTGACTCTTCAGGGCTGGTTCATTCCATCCAGAGGGGACACACCACCGTCTGAATTGGGTGCAATACTCCTCCGCAGGGAGATGGCCCTGAACCAGTGCCCTAAGAGCCGTCTCGGCTACCAGGGCCCTGTCTGGTTCGTCATAGAGGGTAACCAGGGCCTGAAAAAATCCCTCCACGGAAGTCAGACAACTGGCCCCAGGAGGTAACGAGAATGCCCAGTCCTGGGGATCACCCTGTAGTAGAGAAATAATAATCCCCACGCGTTGGCTCTCGGGACCGGAGGACACAGGGCGCAAACGGAAGTAGAGTTTGCAACTCTCCTTAAAGGAGAGAAACCTCCTCCGGTCTCCAGAAAAGGGTTCTGGGAGCTTGATCTGGGGTTCAACATGTGGACTGGGGGGCAGAGGAGTGGAAGAACCTTGCCCTAACTCAAAAGAACGGAGTTTCCCTCCTAGCTCTTGCACCATCTGTGTCAAGTTAGAGACATGGTCAGTCAGGGTAATAAGAGGATTCATGATACAGTGGTTGTGGGGCCTGTTAATCTGTAACGGTCACGTCCACACACACACAGGGGGAAGGATAGTGACCACTGCGCTCCACCCTCACCCCAGGCCCTGCCTACTTGCCTCACAAGTCCTGATGACAGGGGACAACTGGACGGCAGTCCCTAACTTAGGATATGTGCAGGGAAGACAGACAAGACAAAATACGGAACATGAACGGACCGGGTCAGAACCAAGAGAGCTACGCAGTACAACGGATTAAGCAAAGAATGGTCAGGAGAAGCCGGGGTCAAATACCAGGAGAGCAGAGAAGTACAAGAGGAGTCCTAAGAGAGTAGTCAGGTGGGAGCCGAGGTCACAATACCAGGATGGATGCGCAGTACAGGAGGAGCAGGCAGAGGATCATCAGGGAACAGGATCAGGTAAGTATTCAGTAGTCCAACAAATAGCCAGGAACCTAGAAATTAACAGGCAACCTGTGGCCAGCAGGCTGCCTGTATTTATAGTGGGGAGTGAGGGTCATGTGACGTGGCCAGCGTCACATGACCGACAGGCCAACCAGTCGAGCACCGAGTGATCAGCTCGGCGCTCAAGGCAGACTTAGGAGCAGGGAGCCACCCAGCCAGCAAAGCCGCCCTGGGAATGAGGTCAAGCACAAATCCTCATTCCCAAAGCCAAGCAACAGGTCTGCGGGCAATGGGGGACCAAGTGCACCTTCGGAACCCCGTGACAGAAGGATTGCACATTATGTAAAAGGCAGTGGGCACAGTTTATCGGGTAAGGATTTGTGCACACTTGCAATCAGATTACGGTATTCTGTCCTAGCATAGACAGGGCAGAAAGTGGGAGGGGCTAGGGGGTCAGTAGAAGGAGGGGGTTATAATTTGTTGGTATTGTATTATTGTGAAATTTTTCTGCGCTGAAAAAACTAGTGTAATCTACATTGTGTGCAGGAACCTTGGTCGTTTAATGAAGTGGAGGGGTCAAGGTAAGTAACTTACACACAACGCTGTTGCATACACACCTAGAAAACACAGCTCTGCTACCCAGACATACACACACATTGCACAGCTGCAAACACCCCATGACAAACACAGCCTTGATACACAGCTGACATATATACACATAGCACTGCTATACACACCTAACAAACATATCATACACACACAAACAGCGACAGGCGCAATATTCGAATTTGCGATATTTCGTAAATATTTTGTAGAATATTCATCATATATTCACAAATTCGAGAATTTGCAATTATTTTCTTGATTCCGAAAATCGGCAATGTAATACTCGCGTAATGCATGCACAATACAGACTTGGTCACTTTTGCGACATTTTCCAAGCTGCTAGAAGTTTCCTGAGACTGAACAAAATGGTTGGTACAGCAGAACATTAAAAATGGCTTTATATGCAGATAGTGTGCTCCAATATATTCGCTATTGCGCAAATCGGCAATTAATGATGCGCATATTTTTGCGCAATATGTGAAACTTCACATTTTAGCAGGTCTGACTACATATTACTGATTGGTGCACTAAGTATTGTTGTGACATCACAGCACTATGTCTGTAGCATGTAGGTATGGACAGCAGAACCTATCACACTACCTAACACCCTGCACTGGAACCTATCAGCTACACTATATCACTATCTAACCTACACTGACTATCTCCCACTTACTAGCTGTATTATATATATAAGCTATCTAACTATCTCGAAGTGCCGATATTTGCGATTAATATTCGCAATTTGAATATTCGCGCTCAACACTACACAAACACATTATTATCTCTATTAAAAGATAAAAAATGTCTATATGTACACCACAGTATTCTCTTCTTGGTTCTCCATTCCCACTTGTGGCACAATCAAAGCTCCTTATAGCTTCCAGTGATCTGAGTTTTCATCTCCTTTCACTGTACCGTTTAGAATAGAGATGGTTGTATTCCTCATATACAGTAGATCAGTGTCAGGAAAGGAGAGTGAGAAATGTGCAAACACATCACCCATTGATCCAGCAGGGCACTGTATGAGAGCTCTGCTGGGTCGTTAAAGAAGTGGTCAGGAGTGGAGTAAATACCTTAGCCTGTCATGTGGTCATCCAACAACATGGTGGCAGTATTTTTGTTACAAACCGACACAGAACACTAAGGTGTATATGTGTATATATATATATATATATATATATATATATATATATATATATATATATATATATATATATATATATATTTGACAACATCATTGACCTTTTTTATTTGATTTTAGTTCCCTTAGGCAGTGGTGGCGGACCATTTAGAGACCGAGTGACCAAACTGCAAGAATTTTACTTTTGGCCCAGAATGTTTTGAAAATGAACATAAATCAATTGCCAAGGGCTACATCAATTCTGTTTTAGGCCTAATTATTTATTCTCTTTCTTTAAAAAAATATAAAAATAACCTTTATTATATTCTTTTAAAATAAACACAAGACAAGATAATGTATCTTTATATCTCTCTGTGTTATCTTTTTTCAAAAGCCTTTGGTAATAATAAAAAAGCAAAAAACGTTAGTGTGTTGTTGTTTTTTACAAATCTTCTGTATGTATTAAAGGTATTATTATTTAGGTAAAGATATGTTATGGCGGTGGTTGTGTTAGCTTTCACACACCACCGCTACAATAATAAGGAGATGTCTTTTTTTATCAGTTATTAGCAGCTGCTTTGTTAGAACACCTTTTATGTATTATCTAAACATTCTGCTTATTTCCTGAGTGTACTGAAAAGCTCTAATAATCAGTTGCTCTTTGTTAGCAACATTGTTTATTATTAGATACACTATTAGTTGTTACACTGTTCAACTCACTTAATTTCGCTTACTTTCTAGATATCACAGCTGCCAATCTAATACTCTTTCCCTGCTCAATTTCAGCTAGCTTTCTCCAAACAATCTATTTCCAAAATATCCTCCATTATGGTTCTCAATTCTATTTCTCACAATTAGATTCAGGGAGACGCCTGCAGGTCGGCCCCCTTGTTTCACAACACTAAGGCCTCATGCATACGACCATATGTATTTGCGGTCTGCAAAAAACGGATCCGCAAAAAATATGCATAACATCCGTGTGCATTTCGTATTTTGCGAAACAGAACAGATGGGCCCTAATAGAACAATACTATCGATGTCCGTAATACTGACAATAATAGGACATGTTCTATTTTTTGGCGGAACAGAAATATGGAAGCGGAATGCACATGGAGTAGCTTTTATTTTATTTTTTGGGCGGACCTACAGTATTTAAATGAATGGTTCAGTATACGGTCCGGAATGGACACAGAAAGAAAATACGTTCGTGTGCATGAGGCCTAATGCTTTTGTATTTAAAAACGAGATCAGAGTTCCCCCGACATGTTTCACCACAAATGTGGGGTCTTCAGGGGTTAGGAGCTTTTAGTAAACTGCAATCCAAAACCCACTTATTTATAGCAAAGTGCCAAGACAGCAATTTTACCAGAATACTACAGTCCAATATAGTATATCTTCTATGTACTTTATCATTTAGCTATAATAGCCTGCCTATATTCAATGTGCCGCCTGTGCGGTTCCTAGTGTGCCCTGCAAAAATGAATGGCAGGAAAAGTATAAGGCATATTGGTACACCTTAGACTTTTTAAGGGTGTTGGTGCCCTCTAAGTGTCCCCTCTGGTACCCATACCATAGGTTCGCCACCACTGCCCTAGAGTATTTGCACCTGGAATCTTTTAATTGATTGTACTATACACTGTAATATCATGCATAATCATTCTAATAGTCAGTCAAATACATCCTGCTAGAGGCAAGATATATTAGTAGCCGTGACGTGGCATGCCTGGAGCTCCCGGCTGACATACAAAGTATGCAGAATTCTGCAACTGCATTCTCAGAGTGCCGAGTGAAGGATAGTGGAACTCCTTCCCTCGGGTTAAACTGCTATGATTGGAGTTATCTCTGAGCCTGTATCACGATCAGAGTGGGGGAAAAACTCCACACTGAACACAGAAAGGAAGGGGAACAGTAACTGGGCCTGGAAACTAGGGAAGGAACAGGTCACCTCCTTAACAACCCTAATCCGGGCCTTAACTACCTATCAATATGAATAGACTTTGTAGGTAGGAATATTCATATGCTGTATACCTAGGCCCTTATTTCCCTATAAGGCCCTGGAATAAGGTTAGGACCAGAGACAATCCATTCCTCCCCAGGTGGACGAATGGAAGTCTCTATCTCAGGCCCTGATACAAACAACAGGGAATATAACAAACACAATACAATAAGAAAAGGCAAGACTTAGCTTAAAGTAGAAAACTGGCAACTCCAGAAGCACCACAGAGTACAACCGACCAGCTAATTAGAAGACAGGAAGAAAATCTATAAACCACACCTCCAAGAGTGAAAAGCGGCTACTTATGAGGAAGGTAAATTACCAACAAGCAACACCTGAAGCAAGGGGTGTGGCATTCACCAAAACACAGACACAATAAGATGCACAAGTGTCATGGTCTTACCTTCTTGCTGTTCTCCTTCGTTTGACATGTGCTGGCGGCCATCTTGGTTTCTGGGTTTCTTGTAGCCTCCCACCCTGCGGCTCCTCCTTCCCACTGGGAGGAGCTGGATGCCTAGCTCATATATATAGGAGGTCTGTGGCTTCAGTTCCTTGCTTGGTCCTCCTGTGTCCACATGCTTCTAGACTGCTGCTGCTTCTGGTTCCTGATCCTGGTTTCGTCCGACTACCCTGCTGGTTCCTGATCCTGGTTTCGTCCGACTACCCTGCTGGTTCCTGATCCTGGCTTCGTCTGACTACCCTGCTGGTTCCTGATCCTGGCTTCGTCTGACTACCCTTCTGGTTCCTGACCTCTGGCTTCGCAAAGACTCTGCTTCGGTTTCGCCATCCGTTTGGACTTTTGCTTTACAGCTTTATTTTCAATAAAGCCTTCTTATTTTCACTTATCCCTTGTTGTACGTCTGGTTCATGGTTCCGTGACATTAGGACCAAGCCATGAATTCTGACGGTACAGGGCCATCCTCGCTACCCACGCTGGTTGCCAGGCTTGATCAGCAGGATCACCTGTTGGGTCGGTTCGCTGTGGCGTTGCAAACCCTGCTTGAACGCACGGCTCATTTCGCTCCCGTTGCCGATGGGTCGGTTGTCGCTCCTGGGCCCGCTCCTACTGCCGCTCCGGTTGTTGCGCCAGAGTCTACCCCGACACCTGTTGTTGCACCTGCGGTGTTTCGGGGTATGACCGGTTCTGCCCCTCTTCCACAGCGCTTTGGGGGAGAGCCAACTCAGTGCCGAGGTTTCCTTAACCAGGTGGGCATTTATTTCGAGTTGCTGCCACATGCCTTTCCCACTGAGAGATCAAAGGTGGGCTTCTTGATCTCGCTGCTCTCGGACAAGGCCTTGGCCTGGGCCAGCCCTTTATGGGAGAACAACAATCCGGTTTTGTTGCTTCTCTTCGGAAGGTATTCGATGTGCCGGCTCGTGCTGCCTCTGCTGCGAAGCTCCTTATGTCCATCAGACAGGGTTCACGATCCGTAGCTGAATACGCCATTGAGTTTCGTACCCTGGCAGCAGAGGTGGGCTGGAATAATGAGGCTCTGGTCGCTGCTTTCTCTCATGGTCTCTCGGATGCCTTGAAGGATGAGGTTGCAGCTAAGGACCTACCAGTGGAGCTCGAGTCTCTTATTTCTTTCCTGATTTTGATTGACACCAGACTCAGGGAGAGACCTTCCTTTAAGGAGAGCCTGCGGAGGTTTTCTAACAGATTGGCGCCTACGTTTGTTGTCCCACCCGTGCCTCCCTCTCCTCCCACGCCTCCTGGGGATGACTTGTCTGGGGGTGAACCCATGCAGCTGGGGTTTGCTCGCCTGTCCGAGGGGGAGAGGGTACTCCGGAGACGCGAGGGCCGATGCATGTACTGTGGTCTCGGTGGGCATTTTCGGTTGGCATGTCCGAACCGTCCGGGAAACGCTCGCACCTGAGATCCTGTCGGGGGCAGATCTTGGGTGGAGTCTCCTCGTCCCCGGTTTCCCGTGTTGACAAACCACTGATCACTGTTGTCCTCTCCTGGGTCGGGGGCTCGGTGACGACCCAGGCGTTGGTGGACTCTGGTGCTGGTGGTTTGTTCATTGATAATGTGTTCGCTGCCGCCAATTCCATTCCTCTGCAGGCTCGAGGTTCCCCACTGGCTCTTGAGGCGATAGACGGCAGACCCCTTCTGCTGCCACACGAGACTCATGAGACCCTTCCAGTGGGGATAGCCATTGGTGCCGTTCACAGAGAGTCGGTCTGCCTCCAGGTTATTTCGTCTCCACACTACTCGGTGGTCTTGGGGTACCCCTGGCTCCGGAAGCATAATCCGACTTTCGATTGGAGATCGGCCGAGATCCTCTCGTGGTCACCGCAGTGTGGGGCTAGTTGCATCCATGGGTCTGTCAAGTTGCTGTGTACTTCCTCGGACTCTCTGTTGCCTCCTGAATACGAGGAGTACCGGGATGTATTCGATAAGGTGCGCGCGGTTGCCCTACCTCCGCACCGCCCATACGATTGTGCCATAGAGTTACAATCTGGTGCCGTTCCTCCTCGTGGCAAAGTCTATCCACTGTCGGTAGCGGAGAATGAGGCCATGGAGGAGTACGTGAGAGAGGCGCTTTCACGCGGACACATTCGCAAATCCTCGTCCCCGGCAGGGGCTGGATTTTTCTTTGTGAAAAAGAAGGGCGGTGAGTTGAGGCCTTGCATCGATTACAGGGGTCTCAATCGCATCACGATCAAGAACGCTTACCCGATACCCTTGATTTCCGAGCTGTTCGATCGCCTTAAAGGGGCCACGGTCTTTACCAAACTCGACCTGAGGGCGGCATATAACCTGGTAAGGATCAAGGCGGGCGATGAGTGGAAGACCGCGTTTAACACCAGGACCGGTCATTATGAATCCTTGGTTATGCCCTTTGGGTTGTGCAATGCGCCCGCAGTCTTTCAGGAATTCATCAACGATGTTTTCCGTGACCTGTTGCAGCAGTGTGTGGTGGTCTATTTGGATGACATCTTGGTATATTCTGAATCCATGGAGGCCCACATTCTGGATGTCAGACGAGTGTTGCAACGGTTACGAGAGAACAAGCTGTTCGGTAAGCTTGAGAAATGCGAATTTCACCGATCCCAGGTAACCTTCTTAGGTTACATCATTTCCGCTGAGGGGTTCTCCATGGATCCTGAGAAGGTTTCGGCTGTCTTACAGTGGCCCCAGCCCAGTGGTCTTCGTTCCCTGCAGCGCTTTTTGGGCTTCGCCAATTATTATCGGAAGTTCATCAGGGACTTTTCCATGCTAGCCAAGCCTCTCACGGATCTGACCAGGAAGGGCAGTAATTCCCAGGTCTGGCCGCTGGAGGCCATCCGAGCTTTTGAGGCTCTAAAGTCCGCCTTTGTGTCGGCTCCGATTCTGTCGCATCCCAACCCTGGGTTGCCCTTTGTCCTCGAGGTGGACGCGTCTGAGACGGGAGTAGGCGCCCTTCTGTCTCAGCGTAGAACACCAGAGGGTCCTCTGCTTCCTTGTGGGTTTTACTCCCGGAAACTGTCTTCCGCGGAGTGCAACTATCAGATTGGTGACAGGGAGTTATTGGCCATCGTGCAGGCCCTTAAAGAATGGAGGCACTTGCTCGAGGGTTCGGTGGTTCCGGTCCTCATCCTGACGGACCACAAGAATCTGACCTACCTTTCTGAGGCCAAGAGATTGACACCACGTCAGGCCAGATGGGCTCTGTTCTTGTCACGTTTTAATTACGTGGTCTCCTACCTACCCGGTTCCAAGAACATCAGGGAGGATGCCTTATCACGGCAGTACTCCGAGCTGTCCAGGGAGGAGTCGATTCCGACTTCGGTCATACCTCCGAATCAGATCTTGGCCGCCATTCGCACCAGCCTGACCTCTCCCCTGGGTGAGCAGATTTTGGCGGCTCAATCTGGTGCTCCCTCTGGGAGACCCAACGGCAGATATTTTGTGCCTGAGGAGTTGCGCACTCGGTTGTTGCGAACCTACCATAACTCCAAGACCGCGGGGCATCCTGGGAAGAATCAGCTGTCCTGGGCTGTTTCACGTCTGTTCTGGTGGCCTTCCCTACGTTCCGACATCGCCGTATATGTAGCGGCATGCTCCGTTTGTGCCCAGAGTAAGTCCCCTCGGCACCTTCCGTTGGGCCTTCTGCAACCCATAGCCACCGGGGAGCGCCCATGGTCACACCTGGGGATGGATTTCATTGTGGACCTCCCTGCATCCCGAGGCCATACGGTCATTCTCATGATTGTGGATCGGTTTTCCAAAATGTGCCACTGTGTTCCTCTCAAGAAGTTACCCTCTGCACAAGAGTTGGCCACGATTTTTGCCAGGGAGGTCTTCCGGTTGCACGGTTTGCCCAAGGAGATTGTGTCGGATCGGGGGAGTCAGTTTGTGTCCAGGTTCTGGCGCGCCTTTTGCTCCCAGTTGGGGATTCATCTCTCCTTCTCCTCGGCCTACCACCCTCAGTCCAATGGGGCCGCAGAACGATCCAATCAGGCTTTGGAGCAATTCCTTCGTTGCTATGTCTCCGATCACCAAGACAATTGGGTTGACCTCCTGCCTTGGGCTGAGTTTGCCAGGAACACGACGGTGAACTCTTCCTCTGGGACGTCTCCCTTCATGGCCAATTATGGGTTCCAACCTGCCGTGTTACCGGAGGTATTCTCTCCCCAGGATATTCCGGCTGTGGAGGATCACCTTTCCGTCCTACGTGCTTCTTGGGTACTGATCCAGAAGTCCCTTGAGGTCTCTGCGCAGCGCCAGAGACTCCAGGCTGATCGCAGACGAGCGCCTGCTCCTTCCTACCAGGTCGGAGACCGTGTATGGTTGTCCACCCGCAACCTCAACCTTCGAGTGCCCACTCCCAAGCTGGCGCCTCGCTTTGTTGGTCCCTTCCGAGTGCTTCGCAGGGTAAACCCGGTAGCCTATGCCCTTGCGCTTCCTCCTGGCATGCGGATCTCCAACGTGTTTCATGTCTCCCTGTTGAAGCCACTGGTGTGTAATCGTTTCACTTCCTCGGTTCCTCGGCCTCGTCCGGTCCAAGTGGGTAATCGTGAGGAGTATGAGGTGAGCAATATCCTGGACTCACGCCTGGTCCGCGGTCGGGTGCAGTTTTTGGTCCATTGGCGTGGTTATGGTCCAGAGGAGCGTTCCTGGGTTCCCTCCGCAGATGTCCATGCTCCTGCCTTGCTCCGAGCCTTCCACGCACGCTTCCCTCAGAAACCGTTCTTTACTCCGCGGAGGAGGGGCCCTTGAGGGGGAGGTACTGTCATGGTCTTACCTTCTTGCTGTTCTCCTTCGTTTGACATGTGCTGGCGGCCATCTTGGTTTCTGGGTTTCTTGTAGCCTCCCACCCTGCGGCTCCTCCTTCCCACTGGGAGGAGCTGGATGCCTAGCTCATATATATAGGAGGTCTGTGGCTTCAGTTCCTTGCTTGGTCCTCCTGTGTTCACATGCTTCTAGACTGCTGCTGCTTCTGGTTCCTGATCCTGGTTTCGTCCGACTACCCTGCTGGTTCCTGATCCTGGTTTTGTCCGACTACCCTGCTGGTTCCTGATCCTGGCTTCGTCTGACTACCCTGCTGGTTCCTGATCCTGGCTTCGTCTGACTACCCTTCTGGTTCCTGACCTCTGGCTTCGCAAAGACTCTGCTTCGGTTTCGCCATCCGTTTGGACTTTTGCTTTACAGCTTTATTTTCAATAAAGCCTTCTTATTTTCACTTATCCCTTGTTGTACGTCTGGTTCATGGTTCCGTGACAACAAGAAACTTGTCAATTTAACCCACGTGTTGCCAATCTCTCTGATCTCCTAATACCTGCCACGGGAATATCCGTGACAGCCTGGCAGTGAGAGCTGGGTAACTGCTCTAGGCCCAGCTGCTGAGCTCACTTTATTGCCATGATGTACTATTGCAGCACAGAGTGTTAACTGTCTGAGGTATAATAGTATGTCAGTTAGCTGGAATGAGTTAAAGTACCCAAAGTGAGTAGTTGCAAACTTAAATACTTATTATTGAACATACAATTATATACTATCAGAGTAAATATATGATTTTCTTTTTTAACTCAATGTAACCACTAAATGAAAAAGATTTTTTTTTAAACAAGCCTTTAAGTAACACATTTATATTGAGTAATGAGTTAAGGAATCTGTGTCTACATAGATGACACATAATATACTGGCCCAATTTACTAATGCTATAGATGGTGTAAGCTAAGACATGCTGTCTAGACCTGCACTAGATTTATCACAGGCAGAGTAAATGTGGTGCAGGGATAGACACTTTTCTCTAACTCTTTACTTACTATTAGTTGGCTTACTTTCAGATGGATTTTTACACCAGAATTGCACCATTGCACAAAATGAAGCTCCATCAATCCACTTTCAAGTAACCCCACCCCTTTTTAAGCATAAAAGGTGGGTTATTGGTGGCTCACCTGATCACTGCAATGTGTAGGTGCTCTGGTTCTGGACTGATTCACCCAATCAGGAAAGCGGTTTATAGCAATAAAGGTATATAGTGGAAAACCGGCACTCTACATCTATCAATATTACTAAAGAAGCAATCTACACAGGTGATAGTAAAAAATATATATTTATTTTTAGGAGGATGGGTTTAAGAATGGGGAGTAGGGGTAGACGTTCTAAAAATGTAGAAGTTCTGAAAAAATGGGATATTCAAGAAAAAATGATGATCTGCAATATGCGGCAGTGGGGGTGCACAGTGAGAAAATGTGCAGGGTGGGGATATGACAATGCGGTGATTGTCTAGTGATGATTTCCCCCTTTTCAATAAGTGCAATGAGTTGCTGTCTAGTATGCAGTCCATAAAAAATTGTCTTTATGTATTACTAGTGTTGGTCACATAGAAAAATATAGAAAAATATATAATATATGGATTGAACGATAAAAGAATAATAAAAGTAAAAATATATAAATGGTATATCAGTCGGGTGCTGTACTTAGTGTGGCGTCCCACACATTTAGTAAAGACTGCACCCTGACTGTTTACCTTCTTTGTGGGGTATGGATATCCTGGCTGTTGGAGCGGCCTTACAGCGCTCAGCGGTGGCTGATGCGTTTCGAAGGACTAAGCTGCCTTCTTCATCACTGATGAAGAAGGCAGCTTAGTCCTTCGAAACGCGTCTGGTGACTTCCCTCTGAAAAACCTGCTAAGAACTTTACTTTGGAAGCGCTTCCACATTACCGATTTCATCCAAGTCCTCTGGACCGAAAAAGACCACCAGCGAAAATCTCAATACCAAATCCGGCAAAGACATGCGAGACGCCAGAGAAGTGACGTCACACACACGCGGCACGCCGAGAAGACCGGGAAAACAGACACCGCTGAGCGCTGTAAGGCCGCTCCAACAGCCAGGATATCCATACCCCACAAAGAAGGTAAACAGTCAGGGTGCAGTCTTTACTAAATGTGTGGGACGCCACACTAAGTACAGCACCCGACTGATATACCATTTATATATTTTTACCTTTTATTCTTTTATTATTCTTTTATCGTTCTATCCATATATTATATATTTTTCTATATTTTTCTATGTGACCAACACTGGTAATACATAAAGACAATTTTTTATGGACTGCATACTAATGGACACAGCAACTCATTGCACTTATTGAAAGGGGGAAATCATCACTAGACAATCACCGCATTGTCATATCCCCACCCTGCACATTTTCTAACTGTGCACCCCCACTGCCGCATATTGCAGATCATCATTTTTTCTTGAATATCCCATTTTTTTAGAACTTCTACATTTTTAGAACGTCTACCCCTACTCCCCATTCTTAAACCCATCCTCCTAAAAATAAATATATATTTTTTACTATCACCTGTGTAGATTGCTTCTTTAGTATTATTGATAGATGTAGAGTGCCGGTTTTCCACTATATACCTTTTTAAGCATGTTGGGAAAAAAGTGTAGAATCATTAGATGTGCAAAATTGTTCCATTTTACACCACTTTTTAGACAGATTTTTGGCACAGATGGATTACTAAATCTGTGCTACTGTGTTTATTGTCTAGATGCAGCTTTCAAAGCTTATGGCAATCCACACAGCCCAGCCATCTTTATGTTTAGATTTACTATACAAAAATACGTTTTGATAAACAAAATAACTATTTTAACTCCTGAAGGTGGAATTCGATCCGAATTTCAGGGAAAATTTTATTTGCTGCAAAGCCAAATTTCCTTGTGCTCCGTGGTGCCAAATCAATTTTCCCTAAATGGCGGTAAAAAATGAAAAAATAAATCATACTTACTTCATCTGTTTGAGCGCGAAGAGCTGGCCGCCGCCATCTTGATTGAAGATCTTGCACGAAATCCCGTGCACGGTGCCGCGCGCCAGCCGACGTGATGATATTTTGCAGTAGATCTTCTATCAAGATCTACCGCATGATTTTATGTATGTATGATTTTTTTTTATTTTTTATCTTACACTGTCATATCAATCATCGTTCCCTTTCATTGCACCCACTACTTACAAAGAAGTGCTCTTTGTGACAAAGCGTAACGTAACATGAATTCTAAAGATTTGAGAATGAATAAGCTTACGCAGGCTTAGTAAACAAATATATTTACTAAGTGTGATTAACCCCTTAAGGACCTATGATGTACATGTATGTCATCTCTGGCCGTGACTTAAGGCCAAGAGAAGTACATGTACGTCATGGTGATCGGGCGGTTGTGGGAGCTGCGCCCGCCCGGTCAGCGGCAAGGGTCCGGCAGTCACTAATAGCCCCTGCTGCATGCGCCGGCATCGGTGAAATCACTGATGACGGCGCATTAACCCCTGCACAGCTGTGGTCAGCGCTGACCGCGGCACGTGTGATGTCCGTACAGGGAGAAAGCAGCCATCGGTTCCCCGCGCTGCTGTGAATGGGACCCGATGGCATGGAAGGCAGCACGATGCCTTCCTTAGGCATCGTGGCTGCCTTCTGGGAGAGTCTGGGAGATCCAGCCCTCTGGATCTCACAGGCAGGAAGGCTGTAAATACAGTGGCAATACACTTACAGCCCATGCATGACAATACAGAAGTATTGTTATGCATTTTAAAGGGGATCAGATCCCCAAAAGTTGAAGTCTCAAAGTGGGACAAAAAGTTTTCCCCAAAAAATTTAAAGTTTCAAGTAAAAAATAAATAAATAAATATCCTTTTGCCTAAATAATTGTAAAAAATAGGAAAAAAATAAAAGTAGACATATTAGGTATCGCCGCATCTGTATTGACCGGCTCTATAAAACTATCACATGACCTAACCCCTCAGGTGAACGCCGTCAAAAAAATAAATAAAAACTGTGCTAAATAAACAATTTTTTGGTCATCTTATATCACTAAAAGTGCAACACCAAGTGATCAAAAAGGAGTATACCCCCCAAAATAATCTAACCGTCACCTCATCCCACAAAAAATGAGCCCCTACCTAAGACACTCGCCTAAAAAAAATAAAAAAAATGGCTCACAATATGGAGACACTAAAACATAGTTTTTTTTGTTTCAAAAATGCTTTTATTGTGTAAATAAAAGAAAGTATATGTATTAGGTATTGCCGCATCCGTAACAACCTGCTCTATAAAAATACCAAATGACCTAACCCCTCAGGTGAACACCGTAGAAAATGAAAATAAAAGAATGGTGTCAAAAAAGCAATTTTTTGTCACCTTAAATCACAAAAAGTGTAATAGCAAGTGATAAAAAAGTCATACACACCCTAAATAGTGCCAATCAAACCATCATCTCATCCCCAAAAAATGATAACCTACCTAAGAAAAAAGTATACGTATTAGGTATTGCCGCATCCGTAACAACCTGCTCTATAAAAATACCACATGACCTAACCCCTCAGGTGAACACCGTAAAAAAAAAAAAAAAACTGTGCTAAATAAAAGAAAAATTGTCAATCAAACCGTCATCTCATCCCACAAAATTGATAGCCTACCTAAGACAATCGCCCAAAAACTGAAAAAACTATGGCTCTCAGACTATGGAGACACTAAAACATGATTTTTTTTTTTGTTTAAAAAATATCATTGTGTAAAACTTACATAAATAAAAATAGTAGACATATTAGGTATTTCCGCATCCGTATTAACCTGCTCTATAAAAATATCACATGATCTAACCCCTCAGGTGAATACTGTAAAAAATAAAAATAAAAACTGTGTAAAAAAGGCCATTTTTTATCGCCTTACATCACAAAAAGTGTAATGGCAAGCGATCAAAAAGTCATATGCACCCCAAAATAGTGCCAATCATACCGTCATCTCATGCCGCAAAAAAAATACCCTACCTAAGACAATTGCCCAAAAACTTAAAAAACTATGGCTCTCAGACTATGGAGACACTAAAACATGATTTTCTTTTGTTTCAAAAATATCATTGTGTAAAACTTGCATAAATAAAACGTAGACATATTAGGTATCGCAGCGTCCATAATAACCTGCTCTATAAAAATGTCACATGACCTAACCCCTCAGGTGAACACCATAAAATAATAAAAATAAAAACGGTGTCGAAAAAGCCATTTTTTGTCACCTTACATCACAAAAAGTGTAATAGCAAACAATCAAAAAGTCATATGCACCCTATAATAGTACCAATCAAACCGTCATCTCATCCCAAACAAATGAGCCCCTAATCAAGATAGTTGCCCAAAAACTAAAAAATAAATACGGCTTTCAGAATGTGGATACACAAAAAAAAAAAAAAATTGGTATTATGGCGTCCATAACACCCTGCTCTATAAAAATACCACATGATCTAACCTGTCAGATGAATGTTGTAAATAACAAAAAATAAAAACGGTACCAAAACAGCTATTTTTTGTTACCTTGCCTCACAAAAAGTGTAATATAGAGCAACCAAAAATATGTACCCTAAAATAGTACCAACAAAACTGCCACCTTATCCCTTAGTTTCCAAAATGGGGTCAGTTTTTTGGAGTTTCTACTCTAGGGGTGCATCAGGGAGGCTTCAAATTGCACATGGTGTCAAAAAAACTGTCCAGCAAAATCTGCCTTCCAAAAACCATATGGCGTTCCTTTCCTTCTGCGCAATGCTGTGTGCCCGTACAGCAGTTTACAACCACATATGGGGTGTTTCTGTAAACTACAGAATCAGAGCCATAAATATTGAGTTTGGTTTGGCTGTTAACCCTTGATTTGTAACTGAAAAAAATGGATTAAAATGGAAAATCTGCCAAAAAAGTGAAATTCTGAAATAACATGTCAATTTTCCATTAATTCTTGTGGAACACCTGAAGGGTTAAAAAAGTTTGTAAAATTAGTTTTGTATACCTTGAGGGGTGTAGTTTCTAAAATGGGGTCACTTTTTTGGAGTTTCTACTCTAGGGGAGCATCAAGGGGTCTTCAAATGTTACATGGCAGCTTAAAATTATCCCAGTGAAATCTGCTTTCCAAAAACCATATGGCATTTCTTTCCTTCTGTGCAATGCTGTGTGTCCATATAGCAGTTTACGACCACAAAATCTGCCAAAAAAGTTGAATTCTGAAATTTTATCTCCATTTTCCATTAATTCTTGTGGAACACCTAAAGGGTTAACAGTTAAAGTTTGAAAAATCAGTTTTGAATACCTTGAGGGGTGTAGTTTCTAAAATGGGGTCATTTTTGGGTGGTTTCTACTATGCAAGCCTCGCAAAGTGACTTCAGACGTGAACTGGTCCTTAAAAAGTGGGTTTTGGGAATTTTCTTAAAAATTTAAAGATTTGCTTCTAAACTGCTAAGCCTTCTAACATCACAAAATGATCCAAACATGTATTAGACATATGAGGAATGCAAAGTAATAACTATTTATGGAGGTATTATTATCTATTATAAAAGTAGAGAAATAGAAATTTGGAAATTTTCAGATTTTTCCAAATTTTGGATAAATTAGGTATTTTTTTAATATTATTTTTTTTTTTAACTTAATCTTACCACTGTCATGAAGTACAATATGTGACAAGAAAACAGACTCAGAATGGCCTGGATAAGTAAAAGTGTTTTAAAGTTATCACCACATAAGGTGACACATGTCAGATTTGCAAAAATGGCCTGGTCCTTAAGGTGAAATATGGCAGGGTCCTTAAGGCGTTAAATATGCAATAAGACAAACAAATCACATACAGTATAATAAAAAGTAAATAAACATCACTACCCTAAATGAGGTGGAGACTCCGTCGATCATGCTATAACCCATGGATGTCTACCACGTTATAACACATGACCAACACCCCAGGGTATACAAGAGATAGGGAAAGTCATACTTACATCCTACTTAGGATAAAGACTTCAATGGAGTCTCCTGAGGGAATGTACGTCATCCAGTGTGCAGCAAGCATGTCTCTGAGATCACTCAGGAATGTAGTCTTATCAGCACAGTGGGGGATGGGTACTATCTCTAACCCACTTCATTGCAAAGGAAACTTATAAACTATTTCACAGACTATTAAACAGAATTAAAGGGGAGAACCAATCAGTACTTAAAAATACCCTTACAATACACAAAGTTTTTTGAGACAAAGATATTTTTTTGGGTAAAATTCGTTAAAGCAGCTGAATCGAATTTTTGATTACAGCGCTCCTCACTAAAAGTAACTATTGTTTCTGGCTCTACCATCAATGAATTTGCACTTAACAGTTTAGCAATTTTTAACATTATAAAAATGTAATTAAATACTGTATATCTACCGTATATTTTCTTTTTCACTCCTTTAAAAAAAAAATATTAAATTGTCCAAATCTTATTCTGGCCCGGTGGTAAGACTTCCTGTTGTTCAACAGATATCTAGACAGGTTATCAATCCATTTATTTTATAGAGTACAACTGACAACAGGAAAATATGCACTTCCATCTTTTACAGAACTGTGTGAATTTTGTTATCTGGATCAACTAATTTAAGAGTGTCAGAATGAAGTGACACAGCAGCATTGTATATAGGAAGCAGGTTTCTTTATAAGCCTATACAAATAGCTTACATCTGCAAGCTAACCTTCCTGAACCCCCCCACAGTTAATGTTTTAGTGGTGCATTCATATTGCATTTGTTAACATTCCGAGAATTCCAGAGTGCACTTCCTGCAGAGAAGTATGCCAGACTTATAGACAATATTTTCTTTATAATAAAAGTGTTCTTAAGCATTTATCCTGGATAAGGTCACCACAGCATGCCCACCCTGGAAACATTTTTTATTTTTCTGTACTGATAATCATGTTGCGCTCTTTTGCTGATAACTATCGTGTGAAATACAATGGATAGTGTGTGCTTAATTCTTGACATCTCAAATAATTACAGAAAACTGTGGCAGACAAAAATAAAATAAAATTATATCTTCCGTATAATCACTTGGGGGGAATTTAAAAAGCCCTGAATATTGTCTTCGAAAAAGTCCCTAGATAGTCCATTTGCAGCTTTTTGCATAAAAAAAAATTTGAGACTTTTTTCACTTTGTAAAAGTCTTTATGTATGTGACTGTGTGTATATGAGACTGTATATATGTGTCTTTCTGCTTCTGTATATGCTTGTATGTATGTGCCTCTGTGTATATGAGACTATATGTATGTGTCTGTGTTACGGTATATTCCAGTATGTATGTATCTTTGTGCATATCAGACTATATGTGTATGTCTGTGTATAGGAGATGGTATGTATGTCCCTGTGTATGAAACTGTTTGTGTGTGCCTATATGTGCATATGAGACTATACTTATGTACCTGTGAGTAGACTGCTTGTATATGCTTATATCACTTTATGTATGTGCATTTGTATATATGGAAACTATATTTATGTGCCTGTATTCCTGTATTAAAGGATGTATCCCCTCCACTGTTTATAGGATGAAACAGGGGTGTGTGATAAGTAGATGGCCCTCTTGTATCATATATCATCTGTTACATGATTTTATGAGTTATGTCACTTGTTCCATTGTATGTTTAATGGTAATATGGTATCATGCTAGTGAGGGATCCCTATTGAGATGGTGTTATGTACAGTACAGACCAAAAGTTTGCACACACCTTCTCATTCAAAGAGTTTTCTTTATTTTCATGAATAATGAAAATTGTAGATTCACACTGAAGACATCAAAACTATGAATTAACACATGTGGAATTATATACATAACAAACAAGGGTGAAACAACTGAAAATATGTCATATTGTAGGTTCTTCAAAGTAGCCACCTTTTGCTTTGATTACTGCTTTGCACACTCTTGGCATTCTCTTGATGAGCTTCAAGTGGTAGTCCCCTGAAATGGTTTTCACTTCACAGGTGTGCCCTGTCAGGTTTAATAAGTGGGATTTCATGATTTATAAATGGGGTTGGGACCATCAGTTGCGTTGAGGAGAAGTCAGGTGGATACACAGCTGATAGTCCTACTGAATAGACTGTTAGAATTTGTATTATGGCAAGAAAAAAGCAGCTAAGTAAAGAAAAACGAGTGGCCATCATTACTTTAAGAAATGAAGGTCAGTCAGTCAGCCGAAAAATTGGGAAAACTTTGAAAGTAAGGGCTATTTTACCATGAAGGAGAGTGATAGGGTGCTGCGCCAGATGACCTGGCCTCCACAGTCACTGGACCTGAACCCAATCGAGATGGTTTGGGGTGAGCTGGACCGCAGAGTGAAGGCAAAAGGGCCAACAAGTGCTAAGCATCTCTGGGAACTCCTTCAAGACTGTTGGAAGACCATTTCAGGTGACTACCTATTGAAGCTCATCAAGAGAATGCCAAGAGTGTGCAAAGCAGTAATCAAAGCAAAAGGTGGCTACTTTGAAGAACCTAGAATATGACATATTTTCAGTTGTTTCACACTTGTTTGTTATGTATATAATTCCACATGTGTTAATTCATAGTTTTGATGCCTTCATAGTCATGAAAATAAAGAAAACTCTTTGAATGAGAAGGTGTGTCCAAACTTTTGGTCTGTACTGTATATAGTAATGAAGGCCCCTTTGGCTACACGAGGTCTGCGTTCCTTTGTCGTGGGATAATAATTTTTTTTTGTGATCCCATTGACATCTGTCTATCAGATTCCAACTGTTAATTTAGGTAAGCACAGTTCCTCATAGTTGCAAATCACTCGATCCCATGAAAATTCATGAAGGGTCTAGGCACTGAGGTTCCACTCACAGCATGAGGCCTAGAAACAGGCATGACTTTACATAGGAATATGAGTGAATGTATAATAGGTTGAAAATCATTCCTGTTAGGATATTTCTGTTAATAATTTTGATAACTGTGTTTGGGACATCATGCGCGTCACATGAAGCCAAAACACTCTATACCTTACTGCATGTGTTCCCACTTAACAAGGATCTCATCTCCTGTAGACTGTACATGGCTCATATTTAGTGCCTGATCTAAAATATGAAAAAAGTAGAAGGCACACTTCATCTGAAATGACCCAGAGACCAATTACGTATTCAAACTATTTATTCATGCATAAATTAATACATAAAGGAAAAAGGAGATATAGGAAATAGCTCACCCACTCGCATCCACTATGAGGTGCTCTAGTCTATATGTGAATCACCCTTCACGGCTACAAAATACATAAAATACTGGAAGACTGGCACTCTCAACACATGGAGTCGTATGGGTTGCAGATCACAAAATTTATTAGATACATAAAAGGTTAAAAAATAAAAGTGTGTAAATCTATACACTATCACTAAATAGTCACAATCTGGTGCCAGTGATAACAAATATATCAAGGTGAAATGTTCACTTTTTCAGTGTTGCAGATCTTTTTTTTAATAGTTCACAAAGATATTTGAGAATAAAAAATAGTAACAAAGAAGGAAACCTCTTTCTTATTCTTGGTGAAAAAAGATCCGATATTTTAGATATTTCAATTGTGTTGAACTTTAAGTATAATATTCCTTTTTATATCTTGAACGAACTGTGTGGTTTAGCAGTCCGGAATATGTCTGGTAACAGCCCACTCTGTGGGTATACCTTTATGATAGTCAGTCCCTCTGATGTTTCAAGGTATATTAAATACCAACCCGCTATACGGGCTTATCTTTATGTCGGTCCGACACTCTGAGGCAGTGTATTAAATGACAACCCACTGTGTGGGCTTACCTTCTCCTTCGTGCCGGTCGGTCACCCAGATACTTTAAGACCTGCTGAGAGCCGGCGTCCCGGCTGTTCCTTAGTCAGCGTTCCACGTGGAGTCAGAGACAGACTCGTCGCTCCGGAAGTGACGTATCGGCACTTAGGATTTTGCTCTTTGATTTTTTCTTCTGCCGATTATCTGAGGCTCAAGCTTTGTTGCATCCGATCGGGTTTACAGTGCACTGTTATCCCGCAGGATATAAGGAATATCTTCTTATAGTTGGGTCATGTATGGATCTTTGGTCGGATCACTGGAAACCAAACGCGTTTCGGGGACACCTCTCCCCTTCTTCAGTGGCAATGACCCTACTCCATATTTGGTTGGTTTTTTTACTCTTGGTTGGAAATTACAAAAATCAGACATGGAGTATTTGTTAACATCATTTTTTCAATTCTAGATGTTTTAAATATCATTTTTTCTTTTTTCACATATACCCTCAACATTTTTTCTCATCTAGTGTTCCATAAATTGCATTATTTTTCAATTTTTCTATTAGCGTTTTTGTTGCGTTTTTAGTGCGTTTTTATTTGGCACATGCGTTTTTTTTGGCAAAAGCTGCAAAACTCCTCAGGTTATAAGGTCCTTCAAGGATTTTGTTGCAGCAGCTTTAATTAGGCTTTTATAGTGATTTTTGTCACTCTTTTTAAATCATATTCAATTTGTATCCAATTGATTCATTTGTCGTCTCTCACCATATATTGTGTAATATTAAACATCATTTTTATCAAAAACACACATTGTTTAAAATGATAAGAATCAATCTTATTATAAAAAGTATATATATTTTTTAGGTTTTTTATAAAATGTAAACTGCATATATTATAATTCCCCATATTTTGTATATGGCATCCTATTCGGATTGTTCAGAGTATAATGGATATATTCGTCCAATGACTAATATTGTGTGGATTTAACCACTAATCAACAGGATGTGGGAATTGAGTCGATTTTATATTTCAAAATTGTGGCAATAGTTCTTATTGGGATTATAAATCTTTTTCAAGGTACACAATTTTGGATGAAGAAAGGGGTACAAATGTCTGTCTCCGAGAGAGAATCGCAGCACTGATAAACAGTCAAGCATGCGATTACCTGTCAGAGAAAAACATATGTCCCATAGTCTTAAAGAAAGCCAAAAATCTCCAAATCTGCATTTAATCCTCTTGGTATGAGACTTTCAAAATCATAAATTTGCTTCGATTCTGCCCTTGACATTTTTTCAATGTGGTTGCCGCCCCTCCAGTCGTGTTCTATCTGCTCCAGTGCTAGGAAGGAAAGTCCTCCACAATCTTTATTGTGAATTTCTTTAAAATGCCTTGATAAAGCATTATTTTCACAGCCTTTGGCTATGTTGTTTAGATGTTCAGACATACGTACCTTTAATTGTCGTTTAGTCCTCCCAATATATTGTTTATTACATGGGCACTGGATCAGATAGATCACGCTGGAGGAGTTGCACGTCAAAAAGCCCTTAATGTTCATTGAAAATGCATTCTGAGTTGAGGAGATTTTTTCTGTCTTTTTAGGAAATTTAGTTTTTTTGCACCCCATACAGGATCCACATCTAAAAAAACCATCTGGTTTTAACCAATTTTGATTTATTTTCTTCTGATTTCTTTTAACAGTTGGCGCTACCTGAATGCCTAAATTAGGCGCTTTGGTATAAGTTATAAGGGGATTTGCTGGGAGTAATGGGCCAATGGTCTTATCATGGAGGAAATGATGCCAATGACGTTTTATAATTCCAGTTATCTGTTTGGAGCGAGCGTTATACGGTAAGATCATCCTAAATTCCGAATTTTGGTTTGATTTCTGTGTTTTAGTTTCATCAAAAAAGGTGGTTCTGTCCAATTTTCTCACTTTGTCTAATGCCTCACCCAATAATTTTTCTGGGTAAAGTTTTTCTTTAAACTGTGTTTTCATTATAGAGGCTTCTTTTTCAAATTGGGTCTCTTCCGTACAGTTTCTTCTAATACGTCAAAGCTGTCCGAAAGGAATATTCATAAGCCAATTTGGCAAGTGACAACTTGAGAAAAGGATGAACCCATTTTTAGCTGTAGGTTTGTGATAAGTGTTACAAACATATTTATTTTCTTTCTTGGTGATCTGAATATCTAAAAAATCTATTTTTTCTATATTTAGTCCAGCCGTAAAACACAGATTATATTTGTTGTCGTTTAGATCTTCCAAAAATTTCGATAAGCTGATCTCATCTTTGCGCCAAATAAAAATAATATCATCTATATAGCGCCGCCATAGGACCAGGTCCCCCCCCAGTCTGGGACTGATATTTTCTTGTTCCCATTGGGCCAAAAACAAGTTGGCGTAACTGGGGGCGAACCTGGTTCCCATGGCGGTGCCCCTCAACTGTAAATAAAAGTCCTCCTCAAACATGAAGTAATTGTGGCGTAAAATATGGTCAACTCCCTCCACAATAAAATCTATCTGTTCCAATTTAAGGGTGTTGTCCCCTTTTAGTTGATTTTTAAGGGCCTCAACTCCCTGCTCATGATCTATCACAGTATATAGTGATTGGACGTCCAATGTGTTTATAATCCATTCTGATTGGACGTCCAAACTTTCTAATTCTCTAATTATTTGTGTTGTGTCTCTAATATGGGACATAGTTCTTTTAACAAAAGGCTGGAGTAGAGTGTCCAAATACTGCGACAGATTGGATGTCAGGGAACCTATTCCTGATATGATAGGGCGACCGGGGGGATTGGTCAAGTCCTTATGTACTTTCGGTAGACAGTAAAATATTGGCAATCTCCCCGGTGTGCCCATAATAAATTTATGTTCATAATCTTGGTGGATTCCCTGCTGTAATCCTCTGTCGCAGTATTCTAGTAGTGAGGCCCTGAATGTTGTCAGGGGATCTGCTTTAATCAGTTTATATGTGGACTGGTCTGTAAGTTGTTTCATACATTCGTTGTGATATTGTTCTTGACCCCAAATAACTATGGCGCTGCCCTTATCAGCAGGTCGGATAATTATATTGTTTTCTTTCTGGAGTTCCTGTAGGGCTTTAAATTCTCCTCTAGTTAAATTGTTTCTACTATAGTTTTTTTCTTTCATCCGTTCTAGATCTGTTTCCACGTTTTTTTTGGAAGGCCATCATTTCACGGCTTATTTCGGCTCTAGGAAATTTTTTTGATTTGCACTTTAGTTCAGTATGTGTAAATGGGTCATTTCGTTCACTGCTAATAGCTACCGGATTTTTAAAAAAATATGGCCAATATTGTGTACCTTGAAAAAGATTTATAATCCCAATAAGAACTATTGCCACAATTTTGAAATATAAAATCGACTCAATTCCCACATCCTGTTGATTAGTGGTTAAATCCACACAATATTAGTCATTGGACGAATATATCCATTATACTCTGAACAATCCGAATAGGATGCCATATACAAAATATGGGGAATTATAATATATGCAGTTTACATTTTATAAAAAACCTAAAAAATATATATACTTTTTATAATAAGATTGATTCTTATCATTTTAAACAATGTGTGTTTTTGATAAAAATGATGTTTAATATTACACAATATACGGTGAGAGACGACAAATGAATCAATTGGATACAAATTGAATATGATTTAAAAAGAGTGACAAAAATCACTATAAAAGCCTAATTAAAGCTGCTGCAACAAAATCCTTGAAGGACCTTATAACCTGAGGAGTTTTGCAGCTTTTGCCAAAAAAAACCGCATGTGCCAAATAAAAACGCAACAAAAACGCAACAAAAACGCTAATAGAAAAATTGAAAAATAATGCAATTTATGGAACACTAGATGAGAAAAAATGTTGAGGGTATATGTGAAAAAAGAAAAAATGATATTTAAAACATCTAGAATTGAAAAAATGATGTTAACAAATACTCCATGTCTGATTTTTGTAATTTCCAACCAAGAGTATAAAAACCAACCAAATATGGAGTAGGGTCATTGCCACTGAAGAAGGGGAGAGGTGTCCCCGAAACGCGTTTGGTTTCCAGTGATCCGACCAAAGATCCATACATGACCCAACTATAAGAAGATATTCCTTATATCCTGCGGGATAACAGTGCACTGTAAACCCGATCGGATGCAACAAAGCTTGAGCCTCAGATAATCGGCAGAAGAAAAAATCAAAGAGCAAAATCCTAAGTGCCGATACGTCACTTCCGGAGCGACGAGTCTGTCTCTGACTCCACGTGGAACGCTGACTAAGGAACAGCCGGGACGCCGGCTCTCAGCAGGTCTTAAAGTATCTGGGTGACCGACCGGCACGAAGGAGAAGGTAAGCCCACACAGTGGGTTGTCATTTAATACACTGCCTCAGAGTGTCGGACCGACATAAAGATAAGCCCGTATAGCGGGTTGGTATTTAATATACCTTGAAACATCAGAGGGACTGACTATCATAAAGGTATACCCACAGAGTGGGCTGTTACCAGACATATTCCGGACTGCTAAACCACACAGTTCGTTCAAGATATAAAAAGGAATATTATACTTAAAGTTCAACACAATTGAAATATCTAAAATATCGGATCTTTTTTCACCAAGAATAAGAAAGAGGTTTCCTTCTTTGTTACTATTTTTTATTCTCAAATATCTTTGTGAACTATTATAAAAAAGATCTGCAACACTGAAAAAGTGAACATTTCACCTTAATATATTTGTTATTACTGGCACCAGATTGTGACTATTTATTGATAGTGTATAGATTTACACACTTTTATTTTTTAACCTTTTATGTATCTAATAAATTTTGTGATCTGCAACCCATACGACTCCATGTGTTGAGAGTGCCAGTCTTCCAGTATTTTATGTATTTTGTAGCCGTGAAGGGTGATTCACATATAGACTAGAGCACCTCATAGTGGATGCGAGTGGGTGAGCTATTTCCTATATCTCCTTTTTCCTTTCTGACTTGATTTTCACCCAAGAAGGAAATTTAGCTCCCTATATCGCCGCCATGGACATATGGAGTCATATGGAAAGCAAAAAACAAAAAGCAGAAACTTTTATGTTTAATGGAACAGAAGTAAATTCCCATAGTGAAAATGGAGAGACATCTGTTTCGGATACGTTCAGAGAACTTGAATGGATTATGCAAAGACAACTTAGACAAATTTGGGAGATACGATCCCTAAATCAATATTTAACCCATGATAAAATCCCAAAAGGATTGCAATTAACAAAAACACCTGCACAGGATTTATTAGGGGAAGAGTTCGATAAAGAATGGCAAGGGCTTCTTATGAAACAATCTCGGGAACTTGTAGAATTAATTATAAAAAGGAGATCTGAGATTCTGGCGAATTTGTCCCAGAAGATCTCTGAATTGAAAATTATATTGGACAAATTACCAAAAAATGAGATATACAATATGTGGCAGGAGAGACTCTGCAAAAGTCTTGATAAAATGGAACAAGAAATTATATTAAAGAAGGCCAAAAAGCATAAAAATATATCCAAATCCCATGGTAATGAAAACCAGACAAATAGAGTAGATTCAATAAGAGACACACATGAATATGCACGGGAAGAAACCCCTGAACGTGATAGGCACAATATACCAACTCAAAATCGCTATGAAACCTTGACACAGCATTCCTTTTTAGATCAAACTCCCCCTCATCACCCACAGAGAATTCGGCGGAGAGGGTCACGCTCACCGGAACAAAACATAATGACACAAACCCCACACAGACCCCCTTACAACTTGAGACACAGAACCTCACCACAAGAACAAAGGAAACCCACTTATGCGAAAGCACACCTACGAAAACACGAACACAACACACAGAAGAATTATGCACAAGACAATCAGCAACAACATCACAAACAGTATCATCCAAAACCACAAAGACACGAAGAGGAAAAAAAAAAGAAGAAAATTCGAGCACAGAAGACACTATTAGATATGGATTCAAATAATATAATTAACCTTAGCACTATTAATCTTAGTTCGCAACAGATCACATTATTAAACAAAGGTTTGAAATTTGCCCCTACCACCAAATTGAATAAGTTTAATTTTTATATAGGTATTCAAAAATGTATTAGAAAATTATGTTTAAAAAAATATTTTTTTAAAAATCCGGTAGCTATTAGCAGTGAACGAAATGACCCATTTACACATACTGAACTAAAGTGCAAATCAAAAAAATTTCCTAGAGCCGAAATAAGCCGTGAAATGATGGCCTTCCAAAAAAACGTGGAAACAGATCTAGAACGGATGAAAGAAAAAAACTATAGTAGAAACAATTCAACTAGAGGAGAATTTAAAGCCCTACAGGAACTCCAGAAAGAAAACAATATAATTATCCGACCTGCTGATAAGGGCAGCGCCATAGTTATTTGGGGTCAAGAACAATATCACAACGAATGTATGAAACAACTTACAGACCAGTCCACATATAAACTGATTAAAGCAGATCCCCTGACAACATTCAGGGCCTCTCTACTAGAATACTGCGACAGAGGATTACAGCAGGGAATCCTCCAAGATTATGAACATAAATTTATTATGGGCACACCGGGGAGATTGCCAATATTTTACTGTCTACCAAAAGTACATAAGGACTTGACCAATCCCCCCGGTCGCCCTATCATATCAGGAATAGGTTCCCTGACATCCAATCTGTCGCAGTATTTGGACACTCTACTCCAGGCTTTTGTTAAAAGAACTATGTCCCATATTAGAGACACAACACAAATAATTAGAAAATTAGAAAGTTTGGACGTCCAATCAGAATGGATTATAAACACATTGGACGTCCAATCACTATATACTGTGATAGATCATGAGCAGGGAGTTGAGGCCCTTAAAAATCAACTAAAAGGGGACAACACCCTTAAATTGGAACAGATAGATTTTATTGTGGAGGGAGTTGACCATATTTTACGCCACAATTACTTCACGTTTGAGGAGGACTTTTATTTACAGTTGAGGGGCACCGCCATGGGAACCAGGTTCGCCCCCAGTTACGCCAACTTGTTTTTGGCCCAATGGGAACAAGAAAATATCAGTCCCAGACTGGGGGGGGACCTGGTCCTATGGCGGCGCTATATAGATGATATTATTTTTATTTGGCGCAAAGATGAGATCAGCTTATCGAAATTTTTGGAACATCTAAACGACAACAAATATAATCTGTGTTTTACGGCTGGACTAAATATAGAAAAAATAGATTTTTTAGATATTCAGATCACCAAGAAAGAAAATAAATATGTTTGTAACACTTATCACAAACCTACAGCTAAAAATGGGTTCATCCTTTTCTCAAGTTGTCACTTGCCAAATTGGCTTATGAATATTCCTTTCGGACAGTTTTGACGTATTAGAAGAAACTGTACGGAAGAGACCCAATTTGAAAAAGAAGCCTCTATAATGAAAACACAGTTTAAAGAAAAACTTTACCCAGAAAAATTATTGGGTGAGGCATTAGACAAAGTGAGAAAATTGGACAGAACCACCTTTTTTGATGAAACTAAAACACAGAAATCAAACCAAAATTCGGAATTTAGGATGATCTTACCGTATAACGCTCGCTCCAAACAGATAACTGGAATTATAAAACGTCATTGGCATCATTTCCTCCATGATAAGACCATTGGCCCATTACTCCCAGCAAATCCCCTTATAACTTATACCAAAGCGCCTAATTTAGGCATTCAGGTAGCGCCAACTGTTAAAAGAAAACAGAAGAAAATAAATCAAAATTGGTTAAAACCAGATGGTTTTTTTAGATGTGGATCCTGTATGGGGTGCAAAAAAACTAAATTTCCTAAAAAGACCGAAAAAATCTCCTCAACTCAGAATGCATTTTCAATGAACATTAAGGGCTTTTTGACGTGCAACTCCTCCAGCGTGATCTATCTGATCCAGTGCCCATGTAATAAACAATATATTGGGAGGACTAAACGACAATTAAAGGTACGTATGTCTGAACATCTAAACAACATAGCCAAAGGCTGTGAAAATAATGCTTTATCAAGGCATTTTAAAGAAATTCACAATAAAGATTGTGGAGGACTTTCCTTTCTAGCACTGGAGCAGATAGAACACGACTGGAGGGGCGGCAACCACATTGAAAAAATATCAAGGGCAGAATCGAAGCGAATTTATGATTTTGGAAGTCTCATACCAAGAGGATTAAATGCAGATTTGGAGATTTTTGGCTTTCTTTAAGACTATGGGACATATGTTTTTCTCTGACAGGTAATCGCATGCTTGACTGTTAATCAGTGCTGCGATTCTCTCTCGGAGACAGACATTTGTACCCCTTTCTTCATCCAATATTGTGTACCTTGAAAAAGCTTTATAATCCCAATAAGAACTATTGCCACAATTTTGAAATATAAAATCGACTCAATTCCCACATCCTGTTGATTAGTGGTTAAATCCACACAATATTAGTCATTGGACGAATATATCCATTATACTCTGAACAATCCGAATAGGATGCATATATAATAGCAACATATACAAAATATGAGGAATTATAATATATGCAGTTTACATTTTATAAAAAACCTAAAAAATATATATACTTTTTATAATAAGATTGATTCTTATAATTTTAAACAATGTGTGTTTTTGATAAAAATGATGTTTAATATTACACAATATACGGTGAGAGACGACAAATGAATCAATTGGATAAAAATTGAATATGATTTAAAAAGAGTGACAAAAATCACTATAAAAGCCTAATTAAAGCTGCTGCAACAAAATCCTTGAAGGACCTTATAACCTGAGGAGTTTTGCAGCTTTTGCCAAAAAAAACGCATGTGCCAAATAAAAACGCACTAAAAACGCAACAAAAACGCGAATAGAAAAATTGAAAAATAATGCAATTTATGGAACACTAGATGAGAAAAAATTTTGAGGGTATATGTGAAAAAAGAAAAAATGATATTTAAAACATCTAGAATTGAAAAAATGATGTTAACAAATACTCCATGTCTGATTTTTGTAATTTCCAACCAAGAGTATAAAAACCAACCAAATATGGAGTAGGGTCATTGCCACTGAAGAAGGGGAGAGGTGTCCCCGAAACGCGTTTGGTTTCCAGTGATCCGACCAAAGATCCATACATGACCCAACTATAAGAAGATATTCCTTATATCCTGCGGGATAACAGTGCACTGTAAACCCGATCGGATGCAACAAAGCTTGAGCCTCAGATAATCGGCAGAAGAAAAAATCAAAGAGCAAAATCCTAAGTGCCGATACGTCACTTCCGGAGCGACGAGTCTGTCTCTGACTCCACGTGGAACGCTGACTAAGGAACAGCCGGGACGCCGGCTCTCAGCAGGTCTTAAAGTATCTGGGTGACCGACCGGCACGAAGGAGAAGGTAAGCCCACACAGTGGGTTGTCATTTAATACACTGCCTCAGAGTGTCGGACCGACATAAAGATAAGCCCGTATAGCGGGTTGGTATTTAATATACCTTGAAACATCAGAGGGACTGACTATCATAAAGGTATACCCACAGAGTGGGCTGTTACCAGACATATTCCGGACTGCCAAACCACACAGTTCGTTCAAGATATAAAAAGGAATATTATACTTAAAGTTCAACACAATTGAAATATCTAAAATATCGGATCTTTTTTCACCAAGAATAAGAAAGAGGTTTCCTTCTTTGTTACTATTTTTTATTCTCAAATATCTTTGCGAACTATTATAAAAAAGATCTGCAACACTGAAAAAGTGAACATTTCACCTTGATATATTTGTTATCACTGGCACCAGATTGTGACTATTTATTGATAGTGTATAGATTTACACACTTTTATTTTTTAACCTTTTATGTATCTAATAAATTTTGTGATCTGCAACCCATACGACTCCATGTGTTGAGAGTGCCAGTCTTCCAGTATAAATTAATACATATACTAAAACATTGATATAAAGTAAAAAAAAAAGTAAAAAAAAAAAAAAGAGATATGTTAAGAAGTCAAAAGCACCTTAAAGTTCTAATAAAAGTTGGATCTCACTCATTTACTGGTACAATGTCAATTAGTGACATCTTGTTGTGCACTTATCAAGAAATAGAGCCTTAAAACATTATCTCATTAACCGTGCAAATCTAGTAAAATTCCAGCATGGTAAGTGACTAAATATATATTCAATTGACTGGATCTAGGCGGTTGTGAGGCACTTTCAGTTTTCTAAACATATAAATATATAAACATATAAATTGTTTCAGCCTTATTCATGTATAGGTGGTTATTCAATGCACTTCCAAGTAGTTATAGTTCCTTTTATATAGGAATTTATATGTTCGGATTATAGTCTGGTGGCTAATTAGACCATTGGTATTACATCCGTCTTAAATAGCTTTATAAAGTTTATGGTCTAGTGACGCTTTGTATTATGTCCATAACCCATCTCGTGAATTTACACTTCCTTTATATCATTGTAGCTTTATACAAAAAATCTATTGGTGGGTAGTGGTGATGTGCCAAAGAGTGGCTTCCCACGTGGCAAATGTGAATGAGTCGTGGAGTGGTGTTACCCCTTGGAGTCACACGCTAATTATGGTGCACATTGCACAAGGGCAGAAGGGTTGGAGCTAATGTAATGCCCAGTCTCTTGTACGTGACAGAGGGTCACAGTAGTTGTATCATCATTAGTATGTAAACAGGATGGGTTGCATTCACTTGTAGAGCTGTCTAGGTGAGGGTGAGGCACTCTACATACTACGATATGCAGTCATGAGTCAGCAGCCTAAAATAAATGGGAAACCGAAAAATGGAGGGAGATTGTGTAAGCCCTTAAGTCTATAAGTGGGTGTCATGCTGTCTTTGGGATGTCCCCATGGTGGAGCTTAAATGCCTCAAATTTTTAAGACAAATTTTGGTAAATAAGCTATTGTTCCTGCATGAAAATAGATTGCAATGATACGATTCTGGAAAGATCAGCAATGTAAAGTGAAAACCATGTGTACTATAGCATCAAGCGCAGCGTGTAATGTGGCCCTGTCGCTTTCATCCCTTAGGCTGTTTAGCAAGTGGATGCAACCCATCCTATTAAAATCCTAGGATGGGATGCTTGTGGCCTATAACAAAATTACCTGTCTGGGCTACAGCGGCACGATCCTCAGTCTCAGCACAGCCTCATAGGTAGAGATGTGCTGCTGAGTCATGCCTCCTGGTGATGCAACTGCATCCTTAGTAGCAGGATGCAATGCTCTGTTTCTCCCTGCAGTGGGTGTGTGCTGGGGGAGATTAGCAGTGGCCTGATAAGTTCAGTTGCTCTCTTACTGTGTACTGGTGTTTCTGACTCATGGACCTATCAGGTTCTGATCCAGTGACCGGCGCTCTATTTAAATCCCTTCCTGGTCATACACTATTGCCAGTGATAGTCTCGTTTAGCTCACTAGCTAGGTTCATTGTTCCTGTTTTGCTTATTGATATCCTGTGTTTCTGACCTTGGCCTGTCTTCTGACCACTCGCCATCTCCCGTTCTGGTACTGCATAGCCCTGTCTGGTTCTGCTCCATTTGTGATGACTCTAGTATTGTGTTTGTTTTTCTGTGTTTGTTTGTCTGACTCTTCACTTAAGTAGTGTAAGGACTGTCGACCAGTTTTGGTCTAAGTCTTTTAGGGATTGGACTGCAGAGACAGTACTGGGGGAGAGGGGGTGGGGAGTTGCAGTGCAGGGCCTCACTGTCCTTGTCCGTATCTACTCTATTGAAGTAACACAGCCACTTTAAATAATTCCCAGATAACCTTTTCCAGGCAGGAAGTAAAAAAAATAAAAAATTATCTCTGCATGCTGTTTACTTTATTGATCACCTATCCTCAGGATAGGTCATCAATATCAGATGGGCAGGGATCTGACTCCCATCAACCCTGCTGATCAGCTGTTTGAAGAGAACACAGCACTCATGTGAGCACTTCGTTCTCTTCACTGTTCACCTACTCGCAGTCGAAATCACAGCTGCTGGAAGGTGTAACAGCATCTCCTTTATCCCTATTCACTTTAATGAGATGAAGCAGATCAAGTGTAACTACTCCTTTCTATTGAAGTAAATAGGGATGGAAAAGCTGTAATGAAACTGCTCACCTCTTTAACGTCAACGGCGAGCAGTTAAACTGTAAAAAAATGCCTGCTTGGACTCGGACCCCCACCGATCTGATATTGATGACCCATCCATCACGTTACAATAAATATTAATCATACAAATGCTGGTCTCATAATCACACCACATAATCATATGAAGTCATTAGGGTTGAGTGAAGCGCGCTTTGGATCATAGATCTGAAGTCACTCTGTTCCAAACATTTGAATGACCCATCTCTGTACAGAATTCATTAGGTTTGTTATGAACTTGAGCAACTTTTACCACTTGAAAACCATTTTAAAATTGCAATCCAAATTCGGCTTCGGTACCAAGGTACCAGTCGGTACAGAAGCTGAATCCGGATTGCAGTTTTAAAATTATTTTCAAGTTGTAAAATCAAATGCCGAAGTTCTTCACCGAAGTCTCGTGGGACTTCGAACTTAACAAATTTCACCTTAGCGGAGCCCATACATTTGAATGCTGTATGGAGATGGGTCTCCACACAGCATTCAAATAAAGTTTTGAATGAAGTGACTTTGGATCTATGATCCAAAGCGCGCTTCGCTAAACACTAAGAAGTCATCTGCAGCACCAAAGAGAGCAGAGCATTCACCTTTGGAAATATACAATTTATTATGGCTCAATGTTAACAGCTTATGCCATCAGCTACTCTATAATTTATTATACACCCATAGCATAAGTTATTTGATATACATTGGTGCATACACCCTTTTACTTGGACATATATTTTATTTTATTTCTGATACCTTTAAACAGGTTTTAACAGCACAGTACATTAGAAGAGTTAGACTATAAAAAAACTATAAGTATTACAAATTAGTTTTTCACTTTATACTTTATAATTGATTACCAGCTATAATGTTGTTTTTAACTTCAGATATCAGATAACTATGATTGCTGTCATTATAAACTGATGCAAAGGTAATGGGCACTCTGGGGTTTTGCTCTGGTAGACAGGCTAGCAGACGCAGTATAGAGGCAATCACAAAGTCTGTAACTTAAACAGTTTGGTGTTTATTTACACATAAGGAAACACAAAATGACCAATCCCAGTCTTGGTGTTTATTCACACCATGCAATGTCCATAGAACAAAATCTTCACCTGGTTAGCAGTCTTTCCCCCAGCCGTCCACAGCAGGCTTTAGGTGCCTGTTTTCCAGCATGCGGCTTTCAAGCCTTTAGCACGGCACCAATTCACAGACCCCAAAACAGAGTCTCCACAGCTTTCCTGTCAGATGGAGGATCATCCACACCCATCTGAGACTGCTGGCTGGGTTTTATATAGGCCAATAAAGACCCGGCCTGGAGGGTGGGGAGAAGCCACCCACCCAGCACATTGGCTACTCCCAGTAAGAGCTGGCCCGGATCGGCTTTACAGCCATACTAACAACAACCAGTGTCAATCAGCACTAGCTGCCGCTGACACTTAAAACTACCGGCTTTTACCTCACCGAGGCCAGGAACCTCGGTGACACATACCTTCCATCAATGACGGCCCCTTGCGCCTTCCTACAGCACCTTGAGAGCCGGTATTGACTATGGCCTATATACACAACTATCTTTAGGAGATTTTTCTGTAATGTGTTTATGTATAAATATATATTGTGTAGGTGTGTAATGGATATGTTTATGCGTGCATGTATATGTGCATCTATGTGTAATTTGTATGTAGATGTGTATGTGTGCAGTGTCGGTGTCGCGAGCCCACCAGTAAAATTCATTCTGGGGGCCCACTGTACAGCTAAATGCAGATGTTACCTTTTCAAACAGTGGCTGGCAGCATCAAGATGCTCAAGATGATTCTATATGTGGGTCCATGGAGCAACTTCAGAGGATACTGGCTGTCCTGTTTCTGTACCTAGAAGTCACGTAAGCCGCCTGATGCATGTAACATTAAACTGAATAGTTTATTAAATAATCCATCCAGCTTTTCATATGAACTTAGGTTAAGATGTTTATGCTGTCTATATTTAGTGCAGTCAGTTTACTGTTCAGTCGAGGCCCACCCTTGCTCAGTGATCAACTGGGGAATTCAGCTGTTCCTGTCAATGTCTTGGTCTTAAAGAACTTGAAATGAATTGGACACAGTTCTAGAAAACCTCAGAGTGTCATACACAATTTTTCTGAGCAATGTAATGGTCACGTCCACACACACACAGGGGGAAGGGTAGTGACCACTGCGCTCCACCCTCACCCCTGGCCCTGCCTACTTGCCTCACGAGTCCTGATGACAGGGGACAACTGGACGGCAGTCCCTAACTTAGGATATGTGCAGGGAAGACAGACAAGACAAAATACAGAACATGAACGGACCGGGTCAGAACCAAGAGAGCTACGCAGTACAAAGGATTAAGCAAAGAATGGTCAGGAGAAGCCGGGGTCAAATACCAGGAGAGTAGCGAAGTACAAGAGGAGTCCTAAGAGAGTAGTCAGGTGGGAGCCGAGGTCACAATACCAGGATGGATGCGCAGTACAGGAGGAGCAGGCAGAGGATCGTCAGGGAACAGGATCAGGTAAATATTCAGTAGTCCAACAAATAGCCAGGAACCTAGAAATTAACAGGCAACCTGTGGCCAGCAGGCTGCCTGTATTTATAGTGGGGAGTGAGGGTCATGTGACGTGGCCAGCGTCACATGACCGACAGGCCAACCAGTCGAGCACCGAGTGATGAGCTCGGCGCTCAAGGCAGACTAGGAGCAGGGAACCACCCAGCCAGCAAAGCCGCCCTGGGAATGAGGTCAAGCACAAATCCTCATTCCCAAAGCTAAGCAACAGGTCTGCGGGCAATGGGGGACTGAGTGCACCTTCGGAACCCCGTGACAAGCAACCTGCGTACTTTCAATTTGGGTTAATTGATTTAGAAATCCATTACTGTAGCAAAAATGAAAAAGATCTTATCTTTTATGGAAAGAGTTAATTACCTATAAAACATTGGACTCTATTTTAATTAGCCTACAAATTATTTATCATTCAATCATATGTAACAATGTTTCAACTACATATGGCACAATCAATAACTTATATATCAGGGCTAAACATTTGCATTGTTACTTCACCTAAAGTGAACCAACATTGAAACTCACTGTAGTTGCACTTATTAACTTTCTCTAGAGGTAACAAGACTGGGGTGCCTGCCAAGGCTTTTACAACAATAATAGTTCTTTCAGTTGTGTCACTGAACAGTCTGTTTGCATTACCTTAGTCTATTCTTGCTTTTGGAGGAAAAGTATTTTATGCATTGTGTTAGTTTGCCAAATTATTCTATTGTATTTCGTAGGATTGTGATTGTTCCAATTAGCTGTAGGCTCTGTAAAGTTTCAGTCATTTATAGTAATACATGTAAGCTGTTAATCTGTTTTCTGTGCAAAATATCCATAATGTATACAGTCACATTCATTCCTTATTTGAAAATAAGAATGAAATAAAGGAATGCAAAATAAGCAGCAAACATAAAATCAGTAACCAATGAAGATAAAGAAATCTTAAGTCCTGAAAAAGTTTACTTTTAAGTTGCCTTTTATAGCTTACTGAGGTAAGATGGATTATCTTCTCTTCTTAAGCCCATTTAATATGTTTTTGATTTGTATATATGTAGCCTGTGTTATTGCAACACTATTCAAGCTTCACCATTTAAAGTTTTCAGCTGCAAAATCAAAATTAATCTACTGTGACTTTTTCATAATAAAGAAAACGTGGCAAAAATATTGAGCAAGAATTTTTCAGACTGAAGTATATGGCATTCAGAAATAAAATGTAATAACACACATCCATCACTATGTGCATTCTGTGGAAAGCAGGGCATTATTATGGCCATTCTAAAATTGCAATAAGGTAATCATTTTGCTATAAAAGCAATCACATAATTTCAGACAGTTCAGTTAACTTAGTAAAATGACAGGGAAAGGTGGAAGGGGCACAATATCTAGCTGACAAGTGTAGAAATTTACTGTCATGCATTAAACAAGGCATGAACTCGCGGGGCAGAGATGTAATATTACCACTTTACAAAGCTTTTTGTGGCCTCATCTGGAATATGCACTTCAGTTCTGGGTACCAGTCCACAGAAATGATGCTCTGGAGCTGGAGAGAGTACAAAGGAGAGTGACTATACTGATAAAGGGCATAGAGGGTCTTAGTTATGAGGAAAGGTAAAAATAATTGCAGTTATTTAGTCTTGAGAAAAGATGTCTAAGGGGAAACATGATTAACCTATACAAGTATATAAATGGGACATACAAGAAATATGGTGAAAAGCTGTTCTATGTAAAATCCCCTCAAAAGACAAGGGAGCACTCTCTTTGTCTGCAGAAGAAAAAGTTCAGTCTCCAGAGGTGTCAAAGCTTCTTCACTGTGAGAACTGTGGAATAGTCTACCTCAGGACGTGGTCAAAGCAGGAATTGTGGACAGTGGTTAAAAGCAGAGTGTGCCTGGCGTTCATGCTGTACCTGCGCTCCCTGGACTTTGTGTGGCTGTCATGGCCCATAAACAGGTAGGAACTAGTGTTAGGGTCCACTCATAGAGGCGACCTTGATGTGGTGAGTGGCTTATTACGCTTTGGCCAAAATGTACACCAATGCCTCATTCAACATCCAGCATGGAGGCAGGGCGGAGTGCTGTTTGCAGAGTGCTATTGCATTTCTGTTCTTTTCTCTGTATATGTATTTCGCCATAGCGATGTGCACCTGCATATAGGGTTGTGCTGACTGAATCCCCCACATTTTTTCTTTGTAGTATATATTGGAGGCATGGCGATCTCCATGCAGTCATGCACACCTGACCAGCTAGTCTGCCCTGGAGGCTGGTTTTAAAGTCAGTATAAAACTGAGTCTACTTCTACAGGGCCTACCAGTAGCCATTTAGCTCCAGGAGAAGTATATAGTGGGCTCAGCATGCATGTTGGTACTTGCATCCCTGGATCCGATGAAAGCTGTAACGGCACCGGACGGGGTTAAAAGCAGAGTGTGCCTGGCGTTCATGCTGTACCTGCGCTCCCTGGACTTTGTGTGGCTGTCATGGCCCATAAACAGGTAGGAACTAGTGTTAGGGACCACTCATAGAGGCGAACTTGACGTGGTGAGTGGCTTATTACACTTTGGCCAAAATGTACACCAATGCCTCATTCAACATCCAGCATGGAGGCAGGGCAGAGTGCTGGTTGCAGAGTGCTATTGCATTTGTGTTCTTTTCTCTGTATATGTATTTTGCCATAGCGATGTGCACCTCCATATAGGGTTGTGCTGACTGAATCCCCCACATTTTTTCTTTGTAGGAATTGTGGACAGTTTTAAAAAGGGTTTAGATGAATTCTTAAAATTAAAGGACATTAAGGCCTCTTGCACACGAATGTGTGCTACCCGTGCCCGTGCTGCGGCCTGCAAATTGCTGTCCGCAATGCATGGGCACGACCATGGGCCAGCCACATGCGGATTGTGACGCCATTCACTTGAATGGGGTCCGCGATCCATCCCTTCCGCAAAAAAAAGGACAAGATCTACCTTTTTGCGGAACAGAAGCATGTAATGGAACCCCACGAAAGCACTCTGTAGTGCTTCCGTTCCGTGGTTCTGTTCTGTGCTGCACCGCATCTCCGGATTTGCGGAACCATTCAAGTGAATGCACACAGCCGGTGTCCCGGGTATTGCGGACCCACGGTCGTGTGCAAGAGACCTAATGCTTATTAAAATTGTAGAAATCTTGGTCTCGCTCCAATTTCTAAAATTCTCTTCCCCTCCTATCCCTTGGTTGAACATGATGGACTTATGTCTTTTTTTAACTGTATTAACTATGTAACTCTGTAGGCTTACTGTAGTCTTTAGAAGAGTTTACCTCCAGAGATGTCCAGTAGTGTGATACACAACTTGTCATGTTAGTTTAATTATAGGTAATGTTTAGCCAAAATGGATACAAAGCATTTTGTTTAGTGCTGGAGTTTGGAGACAAGTGTACAACACAGATATTTTTTTGCCTGGGGTAGGCAAAACATTGTATAGCCTGCTGTTATTATGGACTATCTGGGCTACTACTACATGGGGTGGTCCAACTGCAGACTACAAAGCTTGACTGCTGTATTAGCCAGAACAAGTGATCAGACTGCTGTCATGGGGGAGGGGGGGCACTCCAGACTACACACCCAGGCTGCTATTACAGTGAATGAAACAATCTACATAACTAGACTGCTGGGCGTTAAAGGGTTGAACCACTTTGGATCACACTTTTTGTTAGGAGAGAAGGAGAAAGAAAGATGCTTAGTTGTCACCGCCAGATCTCTGAGAAGTTCTGACAGATGTTCTTCAGTACCTCTTGCATGATGTTCTTTTGTTTTGGTTTCGTTTTGTCATCTCTTCTCCCTCTCCCAGCTGTCATCTATTAGCAGTGATTGCCTCCCTTTATATCCCCTCCCATACTGCCTCACTTTGCAGTTTATACTACTTCCTGGATTGTGCTCACTGCTAGATGCTGCAACTGCTGGTTCCTCAGATAAGTCTATTCCTTTATTTGTGTTTTCCTGTTGGCTTGATTCTAGGTGACCCTCACTCCCTCCGTATTGAGTGCAGGGAGTCGGTGGTCGTGTCCCCTCACTATTATAGGGTTTTCAGGTGTCACTCAGTCTAGGTACGTGGGCATGCAATTTTCTATCATAAAGATTTTTGCATGGGCTGAGCAGTCAGGGAGAGCTCTTTTATAGGGCTCACCCATATGTTCCTTAGTTTGGGATCAAGTCAGTCGGATCTTTATTTATGACTTCTAGTTTTCTGCAACACCATCCGTGACATTATAAACCGCCAAAACCGTCTTAAATATGGATCCGGTTTTAGCCTTGATTGACTGCGTGCAGGCTCTTTCACTGGAGGTAGCAGATCTCCGTAAAACTGTCTCTTTTTTTCAGGTGAATGGTTCTGCTTGCGTTCATGGAGTTTGTTCTGAGCCTAAGATCTCGCTTCCGGATACGTTTTCTGGGGGTAGTGAGAATTTTGTTTGTTTTAGAGAGGCTTGCAAACTCCATTTTTGCCTACTTCCCCATTCCTCTGGTGATGAGGAGCAGAGGGTGGGGATCATCATCTCGCTGCTCAGGGATAACGCTCAGTCTTGGGCCTTTTCGCTACCGGTGGGGACACGGCCCCTCCGATTGGTGGATGAATTTTTTTGTAGCCCTGGGTCAGATATATGATGATCCAGATCATATTGCTCTGGCTGAATCTAAACTGCGTCTTTTATGCCAGGGTAAACAGTCAGCAGAGATATACTGTTCAGAATTTCGGAGATGGGCAGCTGATTCTGGTTGGAATGATGCTGCACTCCGAAGTCAATTTTGCCATGGTGTTTCGGAGGGATTGAAAGACGCATTTGCCTTTCACGAGGGACCTGCCTCCTTGGAGTCTGCCATGTCTCGGGCTGTTCGTATTGACAGGCGTCTTAGAGAGAGAGGAGAGATCACTCCTTCCTGTCATTATTAGTCCAAGGACAGTGGGGCGGTCTCATTCAATGTGCAGGGGCCTCAGTCTCTCTCAATCCCCTCTGAGCCGGAGCCCATGCAGCTGGGTTTGCTTGCCTCTAATAATAAAGGATTCAGCTCTCAGAGGAGGGTTTGTTTCTGTTGTGGAGGTATAAATCATTTGGCAAATATTTGCCCTTCTAGGAGATTCAGGGAGTTTTTTGAGGGTAATAAAGAAACAAAAAGAAAAAAGTCCTCTAAAGACGTTCCATCTGTTACTATTGGCAAGGTTGATGCGGAAATTAAAGGTTTTCCGTTTGCTTGTAGTTACCATTTTGTCCTACCTGCCAGGCTGGCGCTAGAGAGGAAGAACATTGTTTGTGAGATTTTTGTAGATAGTGGAGCAGCTGTCAATCTCATTGATAATAAATTTGCAATAACGCATGGTTTCCAGTGCTTTCAGCTAGGGACTCTACATTTCCTTACAGCACACTGGGTTAACGTTGTGGAGGCCGGGAGCGAGTTGTACCCTGGGATGGCACAGGTGCTACCGATGCCAAGGATTGCGGGCCCAACTGCCATCAGGGTTTACACCACCACCTACGTTAGTGGTTCCAACCGCCACTTCTCCTCCTCCTCCTCCACTTCCACCTCAGAATTATCCCCTTGCAGCCACCAGTCGGTAGCTAGATGCAGTGTAGCACTGCAGTGGGAAAGCGTCAACAGGCCGTGCTTAAGCTGATCTGCTTAGGTGACAAACAGCACACCGCTGCAGAGCTGTGGCAGGGGATACAAGACCAGACTAAGCTGTGGCTCTCGCCACTCAACCTAGAACGAGGCATGGTTGTGTCTGATAACATGGTGGCGGCTTTGGAGCTCGAGAAGCTCACACACATCCCATGCCTAGCCCACGTCTTCAACTTAGTGGTTCAGCGGTTTCTCAAAACCTACCCCAATTTGTCTGAGCTACTGGTGAAGGTGCGCCGTGTATGTGCCCATTTACACAAGTCATCGACAACTTTCGCCGGTCTGTCAACGCTGCAGCAGCGCTAACAATTGCCAGCTCACCGACTGATGTGCGACATGGGCACGTGCTGGAACTCGACATTCCACATGTTGGCCAGGCTTTGTGAGCAGCAGAGGGCAGTAGTGGAATACCAGCTGCAACATGGTCGTCGCCTTTTCAGTCAGCTTCTGCTCTTCACAAGCAAGAAGTGGACATGGGTGTCTGACCTCTGTAAAGTTTTAAGAAACTTTGAGGAATCAACACAGATGGTGAGCGGCGATAACGCTAATATCAGCGTCTCCATCCCACTTCTGTTTCTAGTCAAATGCTCGCTGCTCAAAATTAAGGCCGACGCTTTGCATGTGGAATAGGTGGAAATGGGGGAAGACAATACACAGGGTGATAGCCAGACCACCCTTAGTTTGTCATCTCAGCGCAAATTGGATGATGTTTGCCCCTGACTTCTCTACTCCACCAGAGGAAAGTGGCTGAATATGAAGGCACATTAAATGTGTTTTTTTATAATGTACTGAATACACTGTATTCCGATGCACCCCTTCCATCACAAAAAAAGGTATATGGTTCTATCTTCCTTTTCTCGTTCTCCTCCTCTTCCATCATATCAACATGCTTATTAGTCTGCCCTCGAATATAATGTTTTTGAGAGTCAGCTCACCAGCAGGCCCTTACCTACAATCTTTTAGAGGGCCAGCTCACCTGCAGGCCCTCTCATGTAATGTTTTAAAGGGGAAGCTCACCAGCAAACCCTCACCTACAATCCTTTAGAGGGTCAGCTCACCTGCAGGCCCTCGCATATAATGTTTTAGAGGGTCAGCTCACCAGCAGGCGTTCACCTACAATCTTTTAGAAGTTCAGCTCACCTGCAGGCCCTCGCATATAATGTTTTTGAGGGTCAGCTCACCAGAAGACCCTCAAAAATAATGTTTTAAAAGGTCAGCTCACCAGCAGGCCCTCACCTACAATCTTTTAGAGGGTCAGCTTACCAGCAGGCCTTTGCATATAATGTTTTTGAGGGTAAACTCACCAGCAGGCCCTTCCTACAATCTTTTAGAGGGTCAGCTCACCTGCAGGCCCTCACATATAATGTTTTACAGGGTCAAATAACCTGCAGGCCCTCGCATGTAATGTTTTAGAGGGCAAGCTCACCAACAGGCCCTCACCAACAATCTTTTACAGGGTTAGCTCACCTACAGGCCCTCACCTACAATCTTTTAGAGGGCCATCTCACCTGCAGGTCCTCGCATGCAATGTTCTAGAGGGTCAGCACACCAGCAGGACCTCGGATATAATGTGTAAGAGGCTCAGCTCACCATCAGGCCCTCACCTACAATCTTTTAGAGGGTCCGCTCACCTGTAGGCCCTCACATATAAAGTTTTTGAGGGTCAGCTCACCAGCAGACCCTCAACCATAATGTTTTACAGGGTCATTTCACCAGCAGGCCCTCACCTACAATTTTTTAGAGGGTCAGCTCACCAGCAGGCCTTCGCATATAATGTTTTTGAGGGTCAGCTAACCAGCAGGCCCTCACCTGCAATCTTTTAGAGGGCCAGCTCACCTGCAGGTCCTCACATGCAATGTTTATTAGGGTCATCTCACCAGCAGGCCCTCGCATATAATGTTTTAACCCCTTAAGGACTCAGCCCTATTACACTTTAAGGACTTGGCCATTTTTTGCAAATCTGACCAGTGTCACTTTAAGTGCTGATAACTTTAAAACGCTTTTACTTACCCAGGCCGTTCTGATATTGTTTTTTCGTCATATATTGTACTTCATGACACTGCTAAAATTGGGTCAAAAAAGTAAGTTTCAGTTTCTCTACTTCTGTAATACATAGTAATACCCCCAAAAATTGTGATGACTTTACATTCCCCATATGTCTACTTCATGTTTGTATCATTTTGGGAATGTCATTTTATTTTTTGGGGATGTTACATAGCTTAGAAGTTTAGAAGCAAATTTTGAAATTTTTCAGAAATTTTCCAAATCCCACTTTTTATGGACCAGTTCAGGTCTGAAGTCACTTTGTGAGGCTTACGTAATAGAAACCACCCAAAAATGACACGATTTTAGAAACTACACCCCTCAAGGTATTCAAAACTGATTTTACAAACTTTGTTAACCCTTTAGGTCTTCCAAAAGAATTCATGGCAAATGGACAAAAAATTTAAGAATTTCAATTTCAATTTTCAATATAATCCATTTTTTCCAGGAACAAAGAAAGGGTTAACTGCCAAACAAAACTTAATATGGGTTGCCCTGATTCTGTCGTCATATGGGGTATATGTGGTCGTAAACTACTGTTTGGTCAAACGGGAGGACATAGAAGAGGGGAACGCCATATGGTTTTTGCAAGGCAGATTTTGCAGGACTGGTTTTGTTTATACCATGTCCCATTTCAAGCCCCCGTTGCACCCCTGGAATAGAAATTCCAAAAAAGTGACTCCATCTAAGAAAGTACACCCCTCAAGGTATTCAAAACTGGGTTTACAAACTTTGTTAACCCTTTAGGTGTTCCACAAGAGTTAATGGCAGATGGAGAAACAATTTTGGAATTTCTACTTTTTGGAAAATTTTCCATTTTAACCCATTTTTTCCAGTAATAAAGTAAGCATTAACTGCCAAACAAAACTCAATATGGGTTGCCCTGATTCTGTAGTTTGCAAAAACACCCCATATGTGGTCCTAAACTACTGTTTGGCCAAACGGGAGGACATAGAAGGAGGGGAACACCATATGGGTTTTGGAAGGCAGATTTTGCAGGACTGGTTTTGTTTATACCATGTCCCATTTCAAGCCCCCCTTGCACCCCATGAATAGAAATTCCAAAAAAGTGACTCCATCTAAGAAAGTACACCCCTCAAGGTATTAAAAACTGGGTTTACAAACTTTGTTAATCCTTTAGGTGTTCCACAATAGTGTTGAGCGCGAATATTCGAATATCAATTTTTTTTTGCGAATATCGGCACTTCGATAATTCGCGAATATTTCGAATATCGTGCTATAAATTTGATATTTAGAATATTTGTTTTTTTTTGCTTTTTTTTATTGTTATATTTTTTTCTTTCCCATTTCCCAAAAGTAGTTTTTACCTGTCCTTAGGATTCCTGGCTTCCTGGCTGCTCGAGTCAGTGCCCGTTGCCGCTTCTGACGACTTCCGTGCTCATGGAGCGTCCCCATCACCATGGGAACGTCTCCATACTAGAATGTACTGTCGGATTTGAGAATTACGTTGAAATCGCAATTCGATTATTTCAAGTTATAATAATCGAATTTCGATTTCAACTTAGCACTGCTATATTTCATATTCTTTAATTCTAGCCTAATATGGAATATAGCAGTGCTAAGTTGAAATCGCAATTCGATTATTATAACTTGAATTAATCGCATTGCTATTTCAACTTGGACCTGGTTTACTATGGTTGGCTTGGTAGAATTAGCGAATATGACGAATGTATTCGTCATATTCCTCAAAACGAAGATAACAAAGTATTCTCCATCTTCGTTTTAGCTCCATATCCGTCAACTTTGCTAATTCTAGCAATCAAATAGGAAGGTTGACTATAGAGACAGCTAAGTTTAATTCGCTATGCGAATATATTACTTTGCTTTTTTTTAAAAAAAATTGAATAGTTAAATGCTTGATTATTATAATGATTCTATTTATAAAAAAAAAAAGCAAAGTAATATAATCGCATAGCGAATTAAACAGAGCTGTCTCTATAGTCAACCTTCCTATTTGATTGCTAGAATTAGCGAAGTTGACGAATAGGTAGCTAAAACGAAGATGTAGAATACTTCGTTATCTTCGTTTTGAGGAATATGACGAATATATTCGTCATATTCGCTAATTCTACCAAGCCAACCATAGTAAACCAGGTCCAAGTTGAAATAGCAATTTGATTAATTCAAGTTATAATAATCGAATTGCGATTTCAACTTGTACGGTTTCAATAGTCAAAGACTATAATTCCTGTTTCTGGCCGTTTTTCTATATTTAAAATATAACTTTTATTTCTATTTTAATAAACAATATAGCCACAAAAACATATACATTTTAAAACAGCATATGGAGGGCAAAATGCTGTTAGGGGACTATAGGTTTAGCATCCACTGCTTATCTATAGGTGGGCTGAGATTGTTATTTATCTCTTTCAATAGAGTGCAGAGTGCGTGTCTGTAATGTCAGCCAACATCAGACACCTTGCAACTGACACTATTGCGGATTGTTGCCCTACCTACAGTGCTGTATTTGTCCGTGTCTGATATCTTATCAGGCACAATTAGCGGCTTCTACTGCCCGCACTTGTACCTACTATCTGCCCCTATAGTGTGCATATATACAGTTGCAAGAAAAAGTATGTGAACCCTTTAGAATGATATGGATTTCTGCAGAAATTGGTCATAAAATGTGATCTGATCTTCATCTAAGTCACAACAATAGATAATCGCAGTCTGCTTAAACTAATAACACACAAAGAATTGAATGTTACCATGTTTTTATTGAACACACCATGTAAACATCCGGCGGGCCATGGGTATGTGTGTGTGCATGTGTATGTGCGTGCGTGTAAAACTTTATTGTATGTGTGTGTGTGTGGGGGGGCACGGGTGTTCACGTACTAAAAAGTAAAAAAAAAAAATAATGGACAAGTGTGTTTTAGAAGAAAAAAAAAGTTCAAACTTGCTGATCAGCGGTACAACGCTGATCAGCGGTGGGGAGGGCGATGCGCTAACAGTGGCCGGATGCTAAGAGTGCCGGCCACAGTCAGCGCATGCAAAAAAAAAAAGTGGTGGTGGGGGATCTGGGGGGGCTGTGGGAAGCAAGTGGCAGGGGTGGGTCTAGGGTCTCACAGCTAAGCTTTCCCTAATTAACTCTCCCTTCTATCCCTGCCTAATGGTGCCTCTCCCGCACTAACCCTAACCTACCTGGAGGGTGATGGGTGCAGGAGGGTGATGGGTGCCAACGGGGGGATCGCAGGAGCTGATGAGGACGGTGCTGGACGGTACAGGTGCAGCAACAGGAAGAGGAGGGGAGAGAGGAGCGCCGGGAGTTTGAATCTCCCGCCTCTCTCCGCGCACCAATCAGCACCATGGACAGCAGCCATCAGCACCACGGCAGCACTGCCTCTCCCAAATGCTCGGACTGTGATTGGTGGTGTGTAATCACACCACCGATCACAGTCCTTTTTCCGGTTCATCGGGTAACTGGAGACCCGAATGTACCGGAAACGCAGCAAACCGCAGGTCTAAATTGACCTGCGGTTTGCTGCGATCGCCGATACGGGGGGGTCACATGACCCCCCCCCGGCGTTGTGACAGGATGCCCGCTGAATGATTTCAGCGCACATCCTGTTCTGATTAACCCCCGCTGCGCCGCAATCGCGTTTTAAACCCACCTCACCATAAGGCCCTCACCTACAATCTTTTAGAGGTTCAGCTCACCTGCAGGCCCTCGCATATAATGTTTTTGAGGATCAGGGTCAGCTCACCAGAAGACCCTCAAAAAAAATGTTTTTGAGGGTCAGCTCACCAGCAGGCCCTTACCTACAATCTTTTAGAGGGTCAGCTCACCTGCAGGCCCTCGCATATAATGTTTTTGAGGGTCAGCTCAACTGCAGGCCCTCGTATATAATGTTTTACAGGGTCAAATAACCTGCAGGTCCTCGCATGTAATGTTTTAGAGGCCCGCTCACCAGCAGGCCCTCACCAACAAACATTTACAGGGTTAGCTCACCTACAGGCCCTCACCTACAATCTTTTAGATGGCCAGCTCACCTGCAGGTCCTCGCATGCAATGTTTTAGAGGGTCAGCTCACCAGCAGGCCCTCGCATATAATGTTTTAGAGGCTCAGCTCACCATCAGGCCCTCACATACAATCTTTTAGAGGGTCCGGTTACCTGCAGGCCCTCACATGTAAAGTTTTTGAGGGTCAACTCACCAGCAGACCCTCAATGATAATGTTTTACAGGCTTATCTCACCAGCAGGCCCTCACCTACAATTTTTTAGAGGGTCAGCTCACCAGCAGGCCCTCGCATATAATGTTTTTGAGGCTCAGCTCACCATCAGGCCCTCACCTACAATCTTTTAGAGGGCCAGCTCACCTGCAGGTCCTCGCATGCAATGTTTATTAGGGTCAGCTCACCAGCAGGCCCTCGCATATAATGTTTTAAGGCTCAGCTCACCATCAGGCCCTCACCTACAATCTTTTAGAGGTTCAGCTCACCTGCAGGCCCTCGCATATAATGTTTTTGAGGGTCAGCTCACCAGCAGACCCTCAAAAATAATTCTTTAGAGGGTCAGCTCATCAGCAGGCACTCACCTAGAATCTCTTAGAGGGTCAGCTTACCAGCAGGCCTTTGCATATAATATTTTTGAGGTTCAGCTCACCAGCAGGCCCTTACCTACAAACTTTTAGAGGGCCAGCTCACCTGCAGGCCCTCGCATATAATGTTTTTGAGGGTCAGCTCACCAGCAGGCCTTCGCATGTAATGTTTTAGAGGGCCAGCTCACCTACAGGTCCTCGCATGCAATGTTTAAGAGGGTCAGCTCACTAGCAGGCACTCGCATATAATGTTTTAAGGCGCAGCTCACCATCAGGCCCTCACCTACATTCTTTTAGAGGTTCAGCTCACCTGCAGGCCCTTGCATATAATCTTTTTGAGGGTCAGCTCACCAGAAGACCCTCAAAAATAATGTTTTAGAGGGTCAGCTTACCAGCAGGCCTTTGTATATAATGTTTTTGAGGGTCAGCTCACCAGCAGGCCCTTACCTACAATCTTTTAGAGGGCCATCTCACTTGCAGGTCCTCGCATGCAATGTTTTTTAGAGGGTCAGCTCACCAGCAGGCCCTCGCATATAATGTTTTAGAGGCTCAGCTTACCATCAGGCCCTCACCTACAATGTTTTAGAAGGTCCGCTCACCTGCAGGCCCTCACATATAAAGTTTTTGAGGGTCAGCTCACCAGCATACCCTCAACCATAATGTTTTACAGTGTTATCTCACCAGCAGGCCCTCACCTACAATTTTTTAGAGGGTCAGCTCACCAGCAGGCCCTCGCATATAATGTTTTTGAGGGTCAGCTCACCAGCAGGCCCTCGCATATAATGTTTTAAGGCTCAGCTCACCATCAGGCCCTCACCTACAATCTTTTAGAGGTTCAGCTCACCAGCAGGCCCTAGCATATAATGTTTTAGAGGCTCAGCTCACCATGAGGCCCTCACCTACAATCTTTTAGAGGGTCCACTCATCTGCAGGCCCTCACATATAACGTTTTTGAGGGTCAGCTCACCAGCAGACCCTCAACCATAATGTTTTACAGGGTTATCTCACCTGCAGGCCCTCGACTACAATTTTTTAGATGGTCAGCAAACCAGCAGGCTCTCGCATATAATGTTTTTGAGGGTCAGCTCACCAGCAGGCCCTCACCTGCAATCTTTTAGAGGGCCAGCTCACCTGCAGTTCCTCGCATGCAATGTTTAAGAGGGTCAGCTCACCAGCAGGCCCTCGCATATAATGATTTAAGGCTCAGCTCACCATCAGGCCCTCACCTACAATAATTTAGAAGTTCAGCTCACCTGCAGGCCCTCGCATATAATGTTTTTGAGGGTCAGCTCACCAGAAGACCCTCAAAAATAATGTTTTAGAGGGTCAGCTCACCAGCAGGCCCTCACCTACAATCTTTTAGAGGGTCAGCTTACCAGCAGGCCTTTGCATATAATGTTTTTGAGGGTCAGCTCACCAGTAGGCCCTCACCAACAATCTTTTACTGGGTTAGCTCACCTACAGGCCCTCACCTACAATCTTTTAAAGGGCCAGCTCACCTGCAGGTCCTTGCATACAATGTTTTAGAGGCTCAGCTCGCCATCGGGCCCTCACCTACAATCTTTTAAAGGGTCAGCTTACCAGCAGGCCTTTGCATATAATGTTTTTGAGGGTCAGCTCACCAGCAGGCCCTTACCTACAATCTTTTAGAGGGTCAGCTCACCTGTAGGCCCTTGCATACAATGTTTTTGAGGGTCAGCTCAACTGCAGGCCCTCGCATCTAATGTTTTACAGTGTCAGATAAACTGCAGGCCCTCGCATGTAATGTTTTAGAGGGCCAGCTCACCAGCAGGCCCTCACCAACAATCTTTTACAGGGTTAGCTCACCTGCAGGCCCTCATCTACAATCTTTTAGAGGGCCATCTCACTTGCAGGTCCTCGCATATAATGTTTTAGAGGCTCAGCTTACCATCAGGCCCTCACCTACAATGTTTTAGAAGGTCCGCTCACCTGCAGGTCCTCACATATAAAGTTTTTGAGGGTCAGCTCACCAGCAAACCCTCAACCATAATGTTTTACAGTGTTATCTCACCATCAGGCCCTCACCTACAATCTTTTAGAGATTCAGCTCACCAGCAGGCCCTAGCATATAATGTTTTAGAGGCTCAGCTCACCATCAGGCCCTCACCTACAATCTTTTAGAGGGTCCACTCATCTGCAGGCCCTCACATATAAAGTTTTTGAGGGTCAGCTCACCAGAAGACCCTCAAAAATAATGTTTTAGAGGGTCAGCTCACCAGCAGACCCTCACCTACAATCTTTTAAAGGGTCAGCTTACCAGCAGGTCTTTGCATATAATGTTTTCGAGGGTCAGCTCACCAGCAGGCCCTTACCTACAATCTTTTAGAGGGTCAGCTCACCTGCAGGCCCTCGCATATAATGTTTTTGAGGGTCAGCTCAACTGTAGGCCCTCGCATATAATGTTTTACAGGGTCAGATAACCTGTAGGCCCTCGCATGTAATGTTTTAGAGGGCCAGCTCACCAGCAGGCCCTCACCAACAATCTTTTACAGGGTTAGCTCACCTACAGGCCCTCACCTACAATCTTTTAAAGGGCCAGCTCACCTGCAGGTCCTGGCATGCAATGTTTTAGAGGGTCAGCTCACCAGCAGGCCCTCGCATATAATGTTTTAGAGGCTCAGCTCACCATCAGGCCCTCACCTACAATCTTTTAAAGGGTCCGCTCACCTGCAGGCCCTCACATATAACGTTTTTGAGGGTCAGGTGAACAGCAGGCCCTCACCTACATTGTTTTAGAGGATCAGCTCACCAGCAGGCCCTCACCTACAATCTTTTAGAGGGTCAGCTCACCTGCAGGCCCTCACATATAATGTTTTAGAAGGTCATTTCACGTGCAGGCCCTCGCCTACAATCTTTTAGATGGATAGCTCACCTTCAGGCCCTTGCATGTAATGTTTTAGAGGGTCATCTCACCTGCAGGCCCTCACCTACAATCTTTTAGAGGGTCAGTTCACCTGCAGTCCCATGCATATAATGTTTTTGAGGGTGTGCTCACCAGCAGGCCCTCACCTACAATCTTTTAGAGGGTAAGATCACCAGCAGGCACTCGCATATAATGTTTTTGAGGGTCAGCTCACCAGCAGGCCCTCACCTATAATCTTTTAGAGCGTCAGCTCACCTGCAGGCCCTCGTATATAATGTTTTTGAGGGTCAGCTCACCAGCAGGCCCTCACCTACAATCTTTTTGACGGTCAGCTCACTAGCAGGCCCTCGCATATAATGATTAGTGATGGACGAACATCTGCCGGGACGGTTCGCGAACGCGATTGCGTGAACACGATCAAATGTTCGCAAACCGAAAGTTTGCGGTGGATCCCATTCATTTTAATGGCCGTCGAACCTGAAAAACCTTCAGTTCATATTTGCAGCCAAGAAAAAAATTACTAGAAGTGCACAAATAGTCTCACAACATGGACAGTGACATACCAGATATATTATTCGAATTTGCGATCTCCATTCATAATTTTTTTCAATGCAAAATATCTGCAATATATTTGTCGTGTACACGCATGCGCAAATGCACTATACAGTACCCAAATGCACTATAAAGAAAGTATATTGGTATATAACACCCCGCTTCAACCAGTTTTTTTGTGGGGCGACTGGTATATCACACTAGTATAAATTATTTGTTCCAATAATGCTTGTCCCTCTATATACTTGCAGTATCGCAGCAGAACCGCACAGAACTGCCGCACAATACAAATGCACTATAATATACTTTCTAACATAGAAAGTATATTATAACATTGTACAAGGAAGGCAATCGATTAGAATATACATAAAGATAAAACGTAACCTTTAATTATGTTACTATGAAGGTCCATTAACACGTCCGTAAGTGTTTTGCAGATCCACAAAACACGGACATCGGCAATGTGCATTCCGCAATTTATGGACCGCACATCGCCGGCACTATAATAGAAAATGCCTAATCTTGTCTGCAATTGCGGACAAGTATAGGACATGTTCTATTTTTTGCGGAAACGGAAGCACGGATGCGGAAGTGCGGATCGGCAAATGCGGATGCGGATCTGCAAATGTGGATGCACATTCCGGCCCCATTGAAAATGAATGGGTCGAGGGGGGGGCGGAGCTAGTGCCGGAGCTGAATGGCTGTGTCTTGCTGAGCTCCGTACACAGACCTGCTGGGATTTTAGCTAACTTAAGCCCCAGAGACCCGAATCATGGTCAAAATAGGAGGGCAGAGACCCCTCGATGCAGGAGCCATCCCTAAAGCCATAAACCCGAACTCAGGAATGGCTAAATTTCTGAAAAACAGGGTACAGGCGCGGAAGCTAAAGATTCCAAGATGGCGCTGACGAGTGACCGTGCTCCAGACGGCGGAGAAGAAGGTCATTCAGAGGGAGAAAGTGAGGCCGGAGAAGTGAACACATCCTGGGACCTACCAGTGTCCAGGAGATTCATAAAGCAGGCACTAGCAGAAGCGTTACTTCCTCTGAAGCAAGAGTTGGCGGGCCTGACACAGGAGATCCTCCATGTAGGCCACAGAGTCGAATCACTGGAAGCCACATAAGCAGCGGCACTAGAGCATAGTGCAGCAATGGCGCACTCCCTTTCCTCATGTCAGAACCATATTAATGCCCTGTATGTAAGCCTGGAGGATCAGGAAAACCGTAGCCATAGAAATAATCTACGATTCAGAGGGATTCCTGAAACAGTGGCTACCGAAGATATCATTCCTGCCATCAAAACTATGGCTTCCTCGATTCTCGGAAGCGAGGACCTTTCATATATGATTATTGAAAGAGCTCACCGAGCATTAAGGCCCAAGCCTAAAAGTAATGAGCCTCCCAGAGACATCATCTGCCGTCTCCTACACTTTGGAGACAAAGAAAAAATCCTTTCAGCGGCTAGATCTTCAAATAATATTGCATTTAATAATAATACGGTTTCTATTTATCAAGATTTAGCGCCGGTCACCTTACAGAAACGAAAAATCCTAAAGCCGCTCACTGACCTCCTCCGGAATAAACGTATCCCATATAGATGGACTTTCCCCTTTGGGATCTCCTTCAACTTCTCAGGGAAATTCTTCAGGATCTCCTCTTATGATGACCTCCAAGATTTCCTCTCTTCTACGGATACCCCTCCTCTGGATATCGCCTGCTGGGACTCCGTTTCGGATATTGCAACTCTTCCAGACCTCCCAAAGATGACACCTTGGGAGAAAGCAGGCACCCCGAAGCAACAAAGAGCTAAGAAAAGAAGCAGTCTCCTGACCCCCAAAAGGATCGCATGGTCTTTTCAATAGTATTGATTTCTTACCAAAAGCTTAATGTTCTCTGATGTTATCCAAATAGCTCTACCTCCTCTCTTCTTCCTTTCTTCCCTGTCTCCCTTTCCTTCCCCCCTTCCTTTTTTTTTTTACCCCACTTTCCCTTCCCTTTCTTTAAATCTCCTTTCCTCCTTTCTCTTCTTCCCTCTTTAATTCTTAATTCTTATTGGTCTCTACATTTACTCTCACTGTTATCCCTCAGCAGGTTATTATAATTGAGGTTTATACCCCTCTCCCCCCTAGATATGACTGTAATTGTATATATAATTGCTTATTATCTATTGCTAATGATAATTAGGCTGTATACCACTCAGCGACCCTGTTTTAGGTGTTATTGTTTGTTTACACCATGTTATTCTCTACCACAGTACATTCTGAAAGCGTGGAGCATTTTTCTATTAGTCCGTAAAATAGCGAATTTGGGACTCCTGACTTCTCTGGAGGCTGCCACTATCTTTCCTCGTCCCCCTATACTTGACAATCCATGACAGATTTTAAAATATTTTCCTTCAATGTGAAGGGTCTGAGATCACCTTCTAAAAGGTCCCAGATTCTTTCCCTCTTAGGGAAGGAGAATTGTTCAATTATTTTCCTTCAAGAAACTCACTACAAACAAGGGAAATTTCCAGATCTCTCTCATTCTAGATTCCCCATTTGGTTCCATATTGCAAGAGCCATAGTTTTTTTTATTTTTTGGGCAATTGTCATAGGTAGGGTCTCATTTTTTGCGGGATGAGATGACGGTTTGATTAGTTCTATTTTAGGGTGCATATGACTTTTTGATCGCTTGGTATTTCACTTTTTGTGATGTAAGATGACAAAGAGCGTGTGGTCCACAGCTTTGACCGCGGAATACAAGGGGTTAATACGCCTGCATCGGGTCTTGGTCTGTATTGGGCCCCATTCTCCTCAGTACTTTTACTAATGATCTTGTAGAAGGCTTGCATAGCAAAATATCAATTTTTGCAGATGACACTAAACCCTGGTCTGGATGGAAAAAATGTGTCGTACATTTTGAGCTGCCCCCCCCCCCCCCCCAATAAAAAAAAAAAAAAAGTGTTTCTGTTAAAATGGGGAGAAAAAAATAAATAAATGTCCTTGTAGGTAGCTTCTTTTGATGTTCTGCAGCAGCTACAGATGTGTTATAAATAGAGTTGAGCGGACACCTGGATGTTCGGGTTCGACGGGTTCGGCCGAACTTAAGAAAAAAGTTCGAGACCCAAACTTGACCCGAACTTGACCCCGAACCCGAACCCCATTAAAGTCAATGGGGACCGGAACTTTTGAGCACTAAAATGGCTGTAAAAATGTCATGGAAAGGGCTAGAGGGCTGCAAATGGCATCAAAATGTGGTTAAGAGCATGGCAAGTGCTCTGCAAACAAATGTGGATAGGGAAATGACTTTAAATAACATAAAATACGTAAAAATAAAAAATAATAATCTTGATCTAGGAGGACCAGGTCCATATAGAGTAGGAGGTTGAGGAGGCGGTGGATGTGGCGGTGTAGGTGGAAGCGGCGGTGGAGGAGGAGGAGGTAACATACACTGCTTTTTGGTTTCAAATTTTATTTTTAAAATTAGGGTACACCCCAAAACATTGGGAAATATAACCTGCGATAACCCCCTCCAGTCATGCTAAACACACGTTCAGACAATACACTGGCTGCATGTCAGGCCAGCATCTCCAAGGGGTAAAAGGCAAGTTCAGGCCATGTGCCCAATTTGGAGACTCAGAAGTTGCAGGGGCTAACCCCTGTCAGTCAGTTCGTGTAGGCGTGTGTACACTTACTGCCCCATCATGTCGCACGTCCCCGTGATGTTCACGATCCATATTGATATCTGCTCTATCAACATTCGATGTTCTTTTATGTGCCATGGTGATCACTGGTGGCGAGGAATCAGGGTTCCAGGCCAGAGAGGGAGCGTGAGAAAGAGAGACCACATCCAAGGGAGGATTAATTTTTTCAAATTTCAAATCATAGAGTTAAAATATGAGAAAGGAGAAATTATTAAAGCGTAAAAGTGTGACTAGAGTTGAGCGAACACCTGGATGTTCGGGTTCGAGAAGTTCGGCCGAACTTCCCGGAAATGTTCGGTTTCGGGATCCGAACCCGACCCGAACTTCGTCCCGAACCCCATTGAAGTCAATGGGGACCCGAACTTTTGGGCACTAAAAAGGCTGTAAAACAGCCCAGGAAAGAGCTAGAGGGCTGCAAAAGGCAGCAACATGTAGGTAAATCCCCTGCAAACAAATGTGGATAGGGAAATGAATTAAAATAAAAATTAAAAAAATAAAAATTAACCAATATCAATTGGACAGGGGTCCCATAGCAGAGAATCTGGCTTCACGTCAGCAGAGAATCAGTCTCTTCATGCCATAGCAGAGAATCTGGCTTCATGTCAGCGCAGAATCAGTATTCATGTCATAGCAGAGAATCAGGCTTCACGTCACCCACCACTGGAACAGGCCACTGTCACATATTTAGGCCCCGGCACCCAGACAGAGGAGAGAGGTCCCGTAACAGAGAATCTGGCCTTATGTCAGCGCAGAATCAGTCTTCATGTCATAGCAGAGAATCAGGCTTCACGTCACCCACCACTGGAACAGGCCACTGTCACATATTTAGGCCCAGGGACCCAGGCAGAGGAGAGAGGTCCCGTAACAGAGAATCTGGCCTTATGTCAGCACAGAATCAGTCTTCATGTCATAGCAGAGAATCAGGCTTCACGTCACCCACCACTGGAACAGGCCACTGTCACACATTTAGGCCCAGGCACCCAGACAGAGGAGAGAGGTCCCGTAACAGAGAATCTGGCCTTATGTCAGCACAGAATCTGTCTTCATGTCATAGCAGAGAATCAGGCTTCACGTCACCCACCACTGGAACAGGCCACTGTCACACATTTAGGCCCCGGCACCCAAGCAGAGGAGAGAGGTCCCATAACAGAGAATCTGGCCTTATGTCAGCAGAGAATCAGTCTTCATGTCATAGCAGAGAATCAGGCTTCACGTCACCCACCACTGGAACAGGCCACTGTCACATATTTAGGCCCAGGCAGAGGAGAGAGGTCCCGTAACAGAGAATCTGGCCTTATGTCAGCACAGAATCTGTCTTCATGTCATAGCAGAGAATCAGGCTTCATGTCACCCACCACTGGAACAGGCCACTGTCACACATTTAGGCCCAGGCACCCAGACAGAGGAGAGAGGTCCCGTAACAGAGAATCTGGCCTTATGTCAGCACAGAATCTGTCTTCATGTCATATCAGAGAATCAGGCTTCACGTCCCCCACCACTGGAACAGGCCACTGTCACACATTTAGGCCCCGGCACCCAGGCAGAGGAGAAAGGTCCCGTAACAGAGAATCTGGCCTTATGTCAGCACAGAATCTGTCTTCATATCATAGCAGAGAATCAGGCTTCACGTCACCCACCACTGGAACAGGCCACTGTCACACATTTAGGCCCTGGCACCCAGACAGAGGAGAGGTTCATTCAACTTTGGGTTGCCCCGCAATATAATGGTAAAATGAAAATAAAAATAGTATTGAATGAGGAAGTGCCCTGGAGTAGAATAATATATTGTTAAGGGGAGGTAGTTAATATCTAATCTGCACAAGGGATGGACAGGTCCTGTGGGATCCATGCCTGGTTCATTTTTATGAACGTCAGCTTGTCCACATTGGCTGTAGACAGGCGGCTGCGTTTGTCTGTAATGACGCCCCCTGCCGTGCTGAATACACGTTCAGACAAAACGCTGGCCGCCGGGCAGGCCAGCACCTCCAAGGCATAAAAGGCTAGCTCTGGCCACGTGGACAATTTGGAGACCCAGAAGTTAAATGGGGCCGAACCATCAGTCAGTACGTGGAGGGGTGTGCACAGGTACTGTTCCACCATGTTAGTGAAATGTTGCCTCCTGCTAACACGTTCCGTATCAGGTGGTGGTGCAGTTAGCTGTGGCGTGGTGACAAAACTTTTCCACATCTCTGCCATGCTAACCCTGCCCTCAGAGGAGCTGGCCGTGACACAGCTGCGTTGGCGACCTCTTGCTCCTCCTCTGCCTTCGCCTTGGGCTTCCACTGGTTCCCCTGTGACATTTGGGAATGCTCTCAGTAGCGCGTCTACCAACGTGCGCTTGTACTCGCGCATCTTCCTATCACGCTCCAGTGTAGGAAGTAAGGTGGGCACATTGTCTTTGTACCGGGGATCCAGCAGGGTGGCAACCCAGTAGTCCGCACACGTTAAAATGTGGGCAACTCTGCTGTCGTTGCGCAGGCACTGCAGCATGTAGTCGCTCATGTGTGCCAGGCTGCCCAGAGGTAAGGACAAGCTGTCCTCTGTGGGAGGCGTATCGTCATCGTCCTGTGTTTCCCCCCAGCCACGCACCAGTGATGGGCCCGAGCTGCTTTGGGTGCCACCCCGCTGTGAACATGCTTCATCCTCATCCTCCTCCACCTCATTCTCATCCTCGTCCTCCTCGTCCTCCAGTAGTGGGCCCTGTCTGGGCAAATTTTTACCTGGCATCTGGTGTTGCAAAAAACCTCCCTCTGAGTCACTTCGAAGAGACAGGCCTGAAAGTGCTAAAAATGACCCCTCTTCCTCCTCTTCCTCCTGGGCCACCTCCTCTTCCATCATCGCCCTAAGTGTTTTCTCAAGGAGACATAGAAGTGGTATTGTAACGCTGATAACGGCGTCATCGCCACTGGCCATGTTGGTGGAGTACTCGAAACAGCGCAACAGGGCACACAGGTCTCGCATGGAGGCCCAGTCATTGGTGGTGAAGTGGTGCTGTTCCGCAGTGCGACTGACCCGTGCGAGCAGCAGCTGAAACTCCACTATGGCCTGCTGCTGCTCGCACAGTCTGTCCAGCATGTGCAAGGTGGAGTTCCATCTGGTGGGCACATCGCATATGAGGCGGTGAGCAGGAAGGCCGAAGTTACGCTGTAGCGCAGACAGGCGTGCAGCAGCAATGTGTGAACGCCGGAAGCGCAAACAGACGGCCCGCACTTTATGCAGCAGCTCTGACATGTCGGGCTAGTTGCGAATGAACTTCTGCACCACCAAATTCAGCACATGCGCCAGGCAAGGGATGTGCGTCAAACCGGCTAGTCCCAGAGCTGCAACGAGATTTCGCCCATTATCGCACACCACCAGGCCGGGCTTGAGGCTCACCGGCAGCAACCACTCGTCGGTCTGTTGTTCTATACCCCGCCACAACTCCTGTGCGGTGTGGGGCCTGTCCCCCAAACATATGAGTTTCAGAACGGCCTGCTGCCGTTTACCCCGGGCTGTGCTGAAGTTGGTGGTGAAGGTGTGTGGCTGACTGGATGAGCAGGTGGAAGAAGAGGAGGAGAAAGCTGAGTAGGAGGAGGAGGAGACAGGAGGCAAAGAATGTTGCCCTGCGATCCTTTGTGGCGGAAGGACGTGCGCCAAACAGCTCTCCGCCTGGGGCCCAGCCGCCACTACATTTACCCAGTGTGCAGTTAAGGAGATATAGCGTCCCTGGCCGTGCTTACTGGTCCACGTATCTGTGGTTAGGTGGACCTTGCCACAGATGGCGTTGCGCAGTGCACACTTGATTTTATCGGACACTTGGTTGTGCAGGGAAGGCATGGCTCTCTTGGAGAAGTAGTGGCGGCTGGGAACAACATACTGTGGGACAGCAAGCGACATGAGCTGTTTGAAGCTGTCTGTGTCCACCAGCCTAAATGACAGCATTTCATAGGCCAGTAGTTTAGAAATGCTGGCATTCAGGGCCAGGGATCGAGGGTGGCTAGGTGGGAATTTACGCTTTCTCTCAAATATTTGTAAGATGGAGAGCTGAACGCTGTCGTGTGACATGGTTGGGATGCTTGGTGACGCAGGTGGTAGTGTTGGTGGTACATCCCATGTTTGCTGGGCGTCAGGTGCCAACATTCCTCCAGAGGCGGAGGAAGAGGCCGAGGCGGCGGCAGCAGCAGAAGAGGCCGAGGCGGCAGCAGCAGAAGAGGTAGCAGGGGGAGCCTGAGTGACTTCCTTGTTTTTAAGGTGTTTACTCCACTGCAGTTCATGCTTTGCATGCAGGTGCCTGGTCATGCAGGTTGTGCTAAGGTTCAGAACGTTAATGCCTCGCTTCAGGCTCTGATGGCACAGCGTGCAAACCACTCGGGTCTTGTCGTCAGCACATTGTTTGAAGAAGTGCCATGCCAGGGAACTCCTTGAAGCTGCCTTTGGGGTGCTCGGTCCCAGATGGCGGCGGTCAGTAGCAGGCGGAGTCTCTTGGCGGCGGGTGTTCTGATTTTGCTCACTGCTCCCTCTTTTGCTACGCTGTTGGCTCGGTCTCACCACTGCCTCTTCCTCCGAACTGTGAAAGTCAGTGGCACGACCTTCATTCCATGTGGGGTCTAGGACCTCATCGTCCCCTGCATCGTCTTCCACCCAGTCTTGATCCCTGACCTCCTGTTCAGTCTGCACACTGCAGAAAGACGCAGCAGTTGGCACCTGTGTTTCGTCATCATCAGAGACGTGCTGAGGTGGTATTCCCATGTCCTCATCATCATGAAAAATAAGTGGTTGTGCGTTAGTGCATTCTATCTCTTCCACCCCTGGGGAAGGGCTAGGTGGATGCCCTTGGGAAACCCTGGCAGCAGAGTCTTCAAACAGCATAAGAGACTGCTGCATAACTTGAGGCTCAGACAGTTTCCCTGATATGCATGGGGGTGATGTGACAGACCGATGGGCTTGGTTTTCATGCGCCATCTGAGCGCTTTCTGCAGAAGACTGGGTGGGAGATAATGTGAACGTGCTGGATCCACTGTCGGCCACCCGAATGACTAATGCCTGTACCTGCTCAGGCCTTACCATCCTTAGATTGGCATTGGGCCCCACCAAATATCGCTGTAAATTCTGCTGGCTACTGGGACCTGAGGAAGTTGGTTCACTAGGACATGTGGCTGTGGCAGAACGGCCACGTCCTCTCCCAGCACCAGAGGGTCCACTAACACCACCACGACCATGTCCACGTCCGCGTCCCTAATTAGATGTTTTCCTCATTGTTCCCGTTCACCACAATTTTGAGAATGGCAAATTTAGGAATAGTTTTTCACCCCAGAACAAAAACTGTGCTTTTACGGTCACTACAAATAACTTGACCAGCTCAAACAATACAGATTTGGTTGAATAGAAATGTGAGGCCTATTTTTTTTTGCGCTGTGTGACAGGTATACGTTTAATCACAGAATTAGACTTGTATCTGCACGGTAGCGTGTGTGTTAAGTGTTTATGAATGACACTATCAGCACCTTGAATCGAAGATATCCTTTTTGGTATAGATTTCAAGTAGGCCTCATATAGCATAAACTACTTATTTTGAGAATGTCAAATTTGGGAATAGTTTTTCACCCCAGAACAAAAACTGTGCTTTTACGGTCACTACAAATAACTTGACCAACTCAAACAGTACAGATTTGGTTGAATAGAAATGTGAGACCTATTGTTTTTTTGCGCTGTGTGACAGGTATAGGTTTAATCACAGAATTAGACTTGTATCTGCACGGTAGCGTGTGTGTTAAGTTTTTCTGAATGACACTATCAGCACCTTGAATCTAAGATATCCTTTTTGGGATAGATTTCAAGTAGGCCTCATATAGCATAAACTACTTAGTTATTTTGAGAATGTCAAATTTTGGAATATTTTTTCACCCCAGAACAAAAACTGTGCTTTTACGGTCACTACATATAATTTGACCAGCTCAAACAGTACAGATTTGGTTGAATAGAAATGTGAGGCCTATTTTTTTTTGAGCTGTGTGACAGGTATACTTTTAATCACAGAATTAGACTTGTATCTGCACGGTAGCAAGTGTGTTAAGTTTTTCTGAATGACACTATCAGCACCTTGAATCTAAGATATTATTTTTGGGATAGATTTCAAGTAGGCCTCATATAGCATAAACTACTTAGTTATTTTGAGAATGTCAAATTTTGGAATATTTTTTTACCCCAGAACAAAAACTGTGCTTTTACGGTCACTACATATAATTTGACCAGCTCAAACAGTACAGATTTGGTTGAATAGAAATGTGAGGCCTATTTTTTTTTGAGCTGTGTGACAGGTATACGTTTAATCACAGAATTAGACTTGTATCTGCACGGTAGCAAGTGTGTTAAGTTTTTCTGAATGACACTATCAGCACCTTGAATCTAAGATATTATTTTTGGGATAGATTTCAAGTAGGCCTCATATAGCATAAACTACTTATTTTGAGAATGTCAAATTTGGGAATAGTTTTTCACCTCAGAACAAAAACTGTGCTTTTACGGTCACTACAAATAACTTGACCAGCTCAAACAGTACAGATTTGGTTGAATAGAAATGTGAGGTCTATTTTTTAGGCGCTGGGTGACAGGCTCAACTTGCCCCTGATGTAGTATATGGCCAAAAAATAACCACACTATTGATGGTTAAATGCACTTGGGTGACACAGGCTCAGCCTGCACCTGATGTAGTATATGGCCAAAAATTAACCACACTGTTGATGGTTAAATGCACTTGGGTGACACAGGCTCAGCCTGCACCTGATGTAGTATATGGCCAAAAATTAACCACACTGTTGATGGTTAAATGCACTTGGGTGACACAGGCTCAGCCTGCACCTGATGTAGTATATGGCCAAAAAATAACCAGACTGTTGATGGTTAAATGCACTTCGGTGACACAGGCTCAGTCTTCAGCTGATGTAGGATATAGCAAAAAATAACCACACTATTGATGGTTAAAAGCACTTGGTGGTAGCTTGTGCTGGCGCACCACAAGCCACAAAATGGCCGCCGATCACCCCAGAAAAAAGTGATCTAAAAACGCTCTGGGCAGCCTAAAAAAAGGGAGCAAGTCGATATTAGCACTTCAATGATCCACAGCTGGAGATCGATCACAGAATGAAGTCTTTTGGAGGAGTTAATCTGCCTAATCTCGCCCTAACGTCGCAGCAGCAACCTCTCCCTATGCTTGAATCAGCAGAGTGACGTGCAGCGCTACGTGACCCAAGCTTATATAGAAGCTGGGTCACATGCTGCACTGGCCAATCACAGCCATGCCAATAGTAGGCAAGGCTGTGATGGCCTTTTGGGGCAAGTAGTATGACGCTTGTTGATTGGCTGCTTTGCAGCCTTTCAAAAAGCGCCAAGAAAGCGCCGAACACCGAACCCGAACCCGGACTTTTACGAAAATGTTCGGGTTCGGGTCCGTGTCACGGACACCCCAAAATTCGGTACGAACCCGAACTATACAGTTCGGGTTCGCTCATCCCTAAGTGTGACAACTTTTCAAAGTTGAAGAATTGAATGAAAGGATGTGGCGCGCATTAATTACTGAATAATATATTAAATTTTATTCCCTGTCACCTATGCATAGCAGGTGTTTATTCACGTCTAAAATTGTATAATGTCAACCCAAGAATGTAACAGAAAAATTATTGAAATTTATTAAGCTGCCAACTAGTGAATTTCCCCAAACATGTAACTGACAAAAAAATTTTTTTAAACCTGTCTACTAGATATAGCAATGGTATATCACACCCAAAAATTGGTGAATTTGACCAGAATATATAACTGCCAATTTTTTTTTTGTTTAACCTGTCTACTAGTTATAGCAGTGGTACTATACACCCAAAAATGTGTTAATTTCACCAGAAAATGTAACTGACAATTGTTTTATTATTATTTTTTTTACCGGTCTACTAGGTATAGCAGTGGTACTATACACCCAAAAATTGGTTAATTTCACCCTAAAATGTAAATGACAATTGTTTTATTATTATTTTTTTAACCGGCCTACTAGGTATAGCAGTGGTACTATACACCCAAAAATTGGTTAATTTCACATGAAAATTTAAATGATAATTTTTTTTTTCTAACCTGTCTACTAGGTATAGCAGTGGTACTATACACGAAAAAAATTGTTAATTTCGCCAGAAAATGTAAATGACAAAAAGAGTGTGAAATATCCAAAATACAAGAGTGAGCAATTGCGCTACAGTATAACAATGGCTGGTTAGTGCCTGTATACATGTATATTCTGCACAAGGTACGGACAAGTCCTGAGGGATCCATGCCTGGTTCATTTTAATGAACGTGAGCTTGTCCACATTGGCTGTGGACAGGCAGCTGTGCTTGTCTGTGATGACGCCCCCTGCCGTGCTAATCACACGTTCAGATAATACACTGGCTGCAGGGCAAGCTCAGGCCATGTGCCCAATTTGGAGACCCAGAAGTTGAAGGAGGCAGACCTGTCATTCAGTACGTGTAGGCGTGTGCACACATACTGCTCCACCATGTTGGTGAAATGCTGCCTCCTGCTAAGACGTTCCATATCAGCTGGTGGTGCTGGTTGTTGTGGCGTGCTGACAAAGCTTTTCCACATTTCGGCCATGCTAACCCTGCCTTCTGAGGTGCTGGCGGTGCCCCAGCTGCGTTGGCGACCTCTTCCTCATCCTCTGCCTTCGCCTTGTGCTTCCACTGTGCCCCCGCTGTCAGGTGGGAATGCCACCAGCAGCGCGTCTACCAGCGTGCGCTTGTACTCGCGCATCTTACGATCACGCTCCAGTGAGGGAATTAAGGACTGTACGTTGTCCTTCTAACGGGGATCCAGCAGCGTGGCCACCCAGTAATCAGCACAAGTTAGAATGTGGGCAACTCGGCGGTCGTTGCGGAGACAATGCAGCATGTAAACGCTCATGTGTGCTAGGCTGCCCAGACGCAACGAAAAGCTGTCCTCTGTGGGAGGTGTATCATCTGTGTCCTCTGTATCCCCCCATCCATGCACCAGTGATGGCCATGAGCTGGTCTGTGTGCCACCTTGCTGTGAACATGGTTCCTCCTCCTCCATCTCCTCCTCATCCTCCACCTCCTCATCCTCCAGAACTGTGCCCTGGCTGGACAATTGTGTACCTTGGGTTTGTGGGTGCAGGAACCCACCCTCGGAGCCACTTGGGAATGACTGGCTGGAAACCCTACAAAATGATCCCTCTTCCTCCTTCTCCTCCTGTGCCACATACTCTACCATCATCGCCAGGAGAGTTTTTTTTAAGGAGGCATAGAAGTGGGATAGTAACGCTGAGAACGGCGTTATCGGCACTCGCCATGTTGGTGGAGTACTCAAAACAGCGCAACAAGGAACACAGGTCTCGCATGGAGGCCCAGTCATTGGTGGGGAAGTGGTGCTGTTCCGCCAAGCGACTCACCTGTGCTTGTGAAACTCCACTATCGCCTGCTGCTGCTTGCACAGTTTGGCCAGCATGTGCAAGGTGGAGTTCCACCTTGTGGGCATGTCGCATATGAGGTGGTGAGCAGGAAGGCCGAAGTTACGCTGCAGCGCTGACAGGCGAGCAGCAGCAGGGTGAGAACGCCGAAAGCGCGCACAGACGGCCCGCACTTTATGCAGGAGCTCTGACATATCGGGGTAATTTTTAAGGAATCTCTGCAACACCAAATTCAGCACATGCGCCAGGCAAGGGATGTGCGTCAAACCGGCTAGTCCCAGAGCTGCTACGAGATTTTGCCCATTATCGCACAACCACTCATCGGTTTGTTGTTCAAGGCCCGTCCACAGCTCCTGCGCGGTGTGGGGTTTGTCCCACAAACAGATAAGTTTTAAAACTGCCTGCTGTCGTTTACCCCTGGCTGTGCTGAAGTTGGTGGTGAAGTGTTACGCTGACCAGATGAGGAGCTGGTAGAGGATGAGGAAGCAGAGTAGGAGGAGGAAGCAACAGGGGGCAAACTGAAGCGCCCTGCAATTCTCGGTGGTGGAAGGACATGCGCCAAACCGCTATCCGCCTCAGGCCCAGCCGCCACTGCATTTACCCAGTGTGCTGTTATGAAGATATAACAGCCATGACCGTGCTTACTGGTCCAGGTATCCGTAGTCAGGTGCACCTTGCCACAGATGGCGTTGCGCAGTGCACCCCTGATTTTGTCCCCTACTTGGTTGTGCAGGGAATGGATGGCTCGCCTTGAAAAGTAGTGGCGGCTGGGCACGACGTACTGTAGGACAGCCATCGCCATAAGGCCTTTAAAACTATCCGTCTCCACCCTACGGAATGACAGCATTTCAAAGGCCAGTAATTTAGAAATGCTGGCATTCAGGGCTAGGGATCACATGTGGGTAGGGGGGTACTTCCTCTTTCTCTCCAGCGTTTGGGAGATGGAGAGCTGAACGCTTCCTTGGGACATTGTGGAGATGCTTGGTGACCCAGGTGTTGGGGTTGCTGGCAGATCCTCTGTTTGCGGGGTGGCAGGTGGCACTGTCACTCCAGAGGGGGATGAAGAGGCCGAGACTGCAGCAGAAGAGGAAGCAGGAGGAGCCAGAGACCTTTCTTGGTTTTTGAGGTGTCTACTCCACTGCAGCTTGTGATTTGCACTTAAATGCCTGGTCATGCAGGTTGTGCTCAGGTTGAGAACGTTTATGCCTCGCTTCAGGCTCTGATTGCACAGCGTGCAAACCACTCGTGTCTTGTCATCAGCACATTGTCTGAAGAACTGCCACGCCAGGGAACTCCTTGGAGCTGGCTTTGTTGTGCTCGGTCCCTTGCTGTGGTGGGCAGTAGCAGGCTTACTGTCTACAGGACGGCCGCTCCGCTTTTGCCCCCTGTTCCCTCTTCTGCTGTGCTGGTGGCTCTGTGCGACCAACGCCTCTTCCTCCGAACTACATAGGTCACTCGCATGACCTTGATTCCATGTGGGGTCGAGGACCTCATCCTCCTGCACCATATCTTCCACCCAGTCTTCACCCCTGCCCTCCTTGTCGGTCTGCACACTTTCGAAAGCCCCAGCAGTTGGCACCTGTGTTTCGTCATCATCCGAGACGTGCTGCGATGGTCCACCCATGTACTCATCTTGAAAGATAAGTGGTTAAGCATCGGTGCACTCAATCTCTTCCACTTCAGGGGCAGGGCTAGGTGGATTGCCCTGGGAAACCCTGCTAACAGAGTCATCAAAAAGCAGAAGAGAATGCTGCATGACTTGGCGCTCAGACTACTTGGCTGATTTGAAAGGGGGTGAGGTGAAAGACTGATGGACATCAGCTGCAGGTGCCAACTGTGGTCTTTCAGCAGGAGACTGGGTGGGAGATAATGTAAAGGAACTGGATCCACTGTCAGCAACCCAATCTACTATCGCCTGTACTTGTTCAGGCCTCACCATTCAAAGAGAAGCATTAGGCCCGACCAAATACCGCTGAAGGTTTTGTCGCCTACTCGCACCTGAGGAAGGGGTTTCACTTGTGCGTGTAGCTGGCACAGATCGACCACGTCCTCTCCCTGCAACTGGAGCTCCACCAGCAGCACCACGACCTGGGCCACGTTCCTTATTTTACGCTCTCCTCATATTTTTCGAATTTAGGAACTTGGCCAAAATGGGTGTTTAATTAATAGTAGAATAGAACGACAGTATGTAAAGGGTGTATCTCATATGGCCTGAACCAAACTAGGCCTCAATTAAAGATTTCTTTGCCCAAAATGGCTGTATTTCAAATGCCTGCCTCAAACCCCTGTATGTAGAGGGTGTATCTCACACGGCCTGAACCATTGTAGGCCTGAATTCAATATTGGTGCACCAAATGGCGGTATTTCAAATGCCAGAATCATACCCCTGTATGTAGAGGGTGTATCTCACACGGCCTGAATCAGTGTAGACATGAATAAAGATTTCTTTGCCCAAAATGGCTGTATTTCAAATGGCTGTATTTCAAATGCCTGAATCAAACCCCTGTATGTAGAGGGTGTATCTCACACGGTCTTAATCAGTGTAGGCCTGAATTAAAGATTTCCTTGCCCAAAATGGCTGTATTTTAAATGCCTGAATCAAACCCCTGTATGTAGAGGGTGTATCTCACACGGCCTGAACCAGTGTAGGCCTGAATTCAATATTGGTGCACCAAATGGCGGTATTTCAAATCTCTGAATCTAACCCAAATGTATTAAGGGTGTATCTCACAATTACATATGCAGCAAGAGCTGCCAAATAAACATTTTTTGCCCAAACGGGTGTTTGTTTATTAACTCAATATGGCAGCAGTATATAACCCAGGATTTTCAAATGTGCTTATGCTGCAAGGCCTGAAATATTGTGTAATTTGCCCCAAAAAGGGTGTTTTATTAATGAAATAATATAAGCCCTGTATATACAGGGTGTATCTCACACGGCCTGACCCACTGTAGGCCTGAATCCAATATTGGTGCACCAAATGGCGGTATTTGAAATCTCTGAATCTAACCCAAATGTATTAAGGGTGTATCTCACAATTACATATGCAGCAAAGGCTGCCAAATTAGCTTTTTTGCCCAAACGGGTGTTTATTTAATAACTCAATATGGCAGCAGTATATATCCCAGGAATTTCAAACGTGCTTATGCTGCAAGGCCTAAAATATTGTGTAATTTTCCCCAAAAAGGGTGTTTTATTAATGAAATAATATAAGCCCTGTATATACAGGGTGTATCTCACACGGCCTGACCCACTGTAGGCCTGAATTCAATATTAGTGCACCAAATGGCGGTATTTCAAATCTCTGAATCTAACACAAATGTATTAAGGGTCTATCTCACAATGACATCTGCATCAAAGGCTGCCAACTAAATGCCCAAACCAGTGTTTGTTTAACAACTGAATTTGACAGCAGAATATAAGCCTGTAATTTCACATGTACTGATGCTGCAAGGCCTGAAAATACAGGGAGTGCAGAATTATTAGGCAAGTTGTATTTTTGAGGATTAATTTTATTATTGAACAACAACCATGTTCTCAATGAACCCAAAAAACTCATTAATATCAAAGCTGAATATTTTTGGAAGTAGTTTTTAGTTTGTTTTTAGTTTTAGCTATTTTAGGGGGATATCTGTGTGTGCAGGTGACTATTACTGTGCATAATTATTAGGCAACTTAACAAAAAACAAATATATACCCATTTCAATTATTTATTTTTACCAGTGAAACCAATATAACATCTCAACATTCACAAATATACATTTCTGACATTCAAAAACAAAACAAAAACAAATCAGTGACCAATATAGCCACCTTTCTTTGCAAGGACACTCAAAAGCCTGCCATCCATGGATTCTGTCAGTGTTTTGATCTGTTCACCATCAACATTGCGTGCAGCAGCAACTACAGCCTCCCAGACACTGTTCAGAGAGGTGTACTGTTTTCCCTCCTTGTAAATCTCACATTTGATGATGGACCACAGGTTCTCAATGGGGTTCAGATCAGGTGAACAAGGAGGCCATGTCATTAGATTTTCTTCTTTTATACCCTTTCTTGCCAGCCACGCTGTGGAGTACTTGGACGCGTGTGATGGAGCATTGTCCTGCATGAAAATCATGTTTTTCTTGAAGGATGCAGACTTCTTCCTGTACCACTGCTTGAAGAAGGTGTCTTCCAGAAACTGGCAGTAGGACTGGGAGTTGAGCTTGACTCCATCCTCAACCCGAAAAGGCCCCACAAGCTCATCTTTGATGATACCAGCCCAAACCAGTACTCCACCTCCACCTTGCTGGCGTCTGAGTCGGACTGGAGCTCTCTGCCCTTTACCAATCCAGCCACGGGCCCATCCATCTGGCCCATCAAGACTCACTCTCATTTCATCAGTCCATAAAACCTTAGAAAAATCAGTCTTGAGATATTTCTTGGCCCAGTCTTGACGTTTCAGCTTGTGTGTCTTGTTCAGTGGTGGTCGTCTTTCTGCCTTTCTTACCTTGGCCATGTCTCTGAGTATTGCACACCTTGTGCTTTTGGGCACTCCAGTGATGTTGCAGCTCTGAAATATGGCCAAACTGGTGGCAAGTGGCATCTTGGCAGCTGCACGCTTGACTTTTCTCAGTTCATGGGCAGTTATTTTGCGCCTTGGTTTTTCCACACGCTTCTTGCGACCCTGTTGACTATTTTGAATGAAACGCTTGATTGTTCGATGATCACGCTTCAGAAGCTTTGCAATTTTAAGAGTGCTGCATCCCTCTGCAAGATATCTCACTATTTTTGACTTTTCTGAGCCTGTCAAGTCCTTCTTTTGACCCATTTTGCCAAAGGAAAGGAAGTTGCCTAATAATTATGCACACCTAAATAGGGTCTTGATGTCATTAGACCACACCCCTTCTCATTACAGAGATGCACATCAAGTAATATGCTTAATTGGTAGTAGGCCTTCGAGCCTATACAGCTTGGAGTAAGACAACATGCATAAAGAGGATGATGTGGTCAAAATACTCATTTGCCTAATAATTCTGCACGCAGTGTAGTGGTTTTTGTAATTAAAAGTGTGTTTTTAAAACGCCAGAAAATGATGGGTGTATTTCTAGCTTAAATTGCACACTAACTAATCCAGATGTTGTAGATTGCAAAAAAAGTGTTTTTTTTGTAACAGAATATGAAAGCTGTATATATTAAACTTGAATTTAACATTTGCAGATCAGGAAAATACTGTTTTTTGGCAAAAAAAATGTATGTTTTTAAAACCCCAGAAAATGATGGGTGTATTTCTAGCTTAAATTGCACACTGACTAATCCAGATGTTGTAGATTGCCAAAACAGTGTTTTTTTGGTAACAGAATATGAAAGCTGTATATATTAAACTTGAATTTAACCCTTGCAGATCAGGAAAATACATTTTTTGGGCTAAAAAAGTGTGTTTTTAAAACCCCAGAAAATGATGGGTGTATTAATAGCTTAAATTGCACACTGACTAATCCAGATGTTGTAGATTGCCAAAAAAGTGTTTTTTTGGGTAACAGAATATGAAAGCTGTATATATTAAACTTGAATTTAACACTTGCAGATCAGGAAAATACAGTTTTTTGGCAAAAAAGTGTGTTTTTAAAATCCCAGAAAATGATGGGTGTATGTCTAGCTTAAATTGCACACTGACTAATCCAGATGTTGTATATTGCCAAAAAAGTGTTTTTTTGGTAACAGAATATGAAAGCTGTATATATAAAAATTGAATTTAACACTTGCAGATCAGGAAAATACTGTTTTTTGGCAAAAAAGTGTGTTTTTAAAACCCCAGAAAATTATGGGTGTATTTCTAGCTTAAATTGCACACTGACTAATCCAGATGTTGTAGATTGCCAAAAAAGTGTTTTTTTTGGTAACAGAATATGAAAGCTGTATTTATAAAATACTCACCGAGGGCAGCATAAACTAGTGACAGAAATGCTGATGTGATCAGTGAGTCACTCATGAGCTAAAAGTAACTGGTTGCTGATAATCAGCATCATAATAATTGCAACACAGGCCATGAAAAGAGTCAAATCTACCTGAGAAGAGTAATGGTTATTCCTAATCACCTGCTCTCCTCGCCCATCTGCTGATCATTGTCAGTTCTCCCCTAGAGAGAAAGGGAGAAAACTAGGTAGAAGCCTGTCAATCATCAGCAGGTAGGTGGGGAGAGCAGGAATTCATGAATAACCATGACTCTTCTCAGGTGGACGTGACTCTTTTCCAGGCCCAGTCTGCAATGATTGTGATGTTGGTTCCCGGCAACCTCTAACTTTTAACTTTTAAATGACAGACCGCTTAAATCAACTTACCTGTCTCTACTTTATGCTGCTGTTAGTATGAGCAGCATAAAGGTTATGACAGGTTCCTTTAACATTCTAGCCTTTCCCTTAAGTGTCCCTGACACTAGAAAAGAAGCTTGATTGTGACACTGCAAGACCCATCCACCCTCATTCAAAACCCAACACAGAATGATGTTTTTGTCATTCTGAAAGGGCACCTCCTTGTCTGCTGCAGCACTGATTGGCTTATCCAGGCTGTCTGTAGGCCTGAAAGCCAATCTGGACAAGCCCTCCCCCCAACTTCCTCTTAATAACATGTGAGCATTCTTCTTCTTCCTCCCACCAAGTGCAGTACAATGGTGCCACGTGCTATGGACAAAATTTTGCAAAGTTTGTAACGAACTCAGTTTGTTACAAACTGGTTCACTCATCTCTAATTTAGGTATGTAGATTTGCTTAATTTTCCAAAATGTGACTTCAGCAAATAAGTAGCCTACATGAAAAGCAAATGTTAAAACAAGCAACATTAGTCACCCAAGGAGTATGTGACAGGAATTGTAACAATCATGTATTTGAATGTAGTTCTGATGAGATATCTGGTATAACCCCAGATGCTACTTTACCAGATAAATGAAAATAGTTTGTGCTTTCTGTAGTTTGATCCCCTAGGTCTTAGGAAGCTGATTGTGTTTCCTGGTTCCCTTTTTTCACAATTATCTCAGGCTTAAAGGTGTAAGGTGTGTAAGTCAGTGAATGTCACAAAATCATCAGGTTTTATGATTCGCCAAGTTTTTTTTTTTTGCTATAAGTACTTTTAATGTACAATTATCTACCTCACCTTTGCCATTTTGTTTTAAGATAATTGAAATTGTGCCTGCCATGGAAAAAGCTGATTACGTCTTTGAATGATTAGTGACCCTTAAAATAACCTCTGATATTATGAAGTGTTTTGAGAAATTGGTCTTTTCATATGTTAATACTAAACCAGATACACATGCTAATCTTCAAAATGCATACTAGCTCTAAAGGTCTACTTTGTGATATGAGTGTTTTGGTCATCAGCATGACACTGAATTTCCCTGCAACTAGAGAGACTTATGTGAGGATATTTTTATATGATTTTAATGCAGCCTTTGATACAATTGTTCTACTTAACTTTTTGGAAAACATGCAAGCCCAGGTTATATTAGCTAATATATGGATAATTGCATATTTTTTTACAGGTTGGTTTTAGGTACTAATAGTGCAGACAATGTAGCCTCAGTTAAATTTTATAAATAATCACTCTCAAGCTTGATGTTTTACATCTGTCGATAATAGTAGCTTGATGATAATTATGATAGTCATTTTACCGAACTGTGATGCTGGTGGTCCATGTCCCCTGGCATCTCTCCTCTCTCAGAGGGAACAACCATCAGAGGACTTGCCATTCCTGCTGCTCCATGCTGGGCTATGTTTCAGGATGTCCCCTCCTGTTTCCTGCTGCATACTTCCTTAGGGTTGTACACGGTCACCTTTAAAGGGCCAGCACTGGTTACTCTGTCCACGTCCAATGGCAGCATTGATTGAGGTATATAGGATACGCTTCTCTATGGGGATGCATGAGCTTTAGGTTTTCAGCTTGTCTAGTCCTGCAAAGGTGCACTATTATATTATTCTGAGATCTATGCCCAACCTATGAATATTTATCAGCCTGACCCTGTGCTACCTGTCTTGACCACTCATATTGACTTTGTGCTGCCTGACCTGACCTATTGTCTGACTACCATGCTACACAAATTTTTCCCATCTGATCTTAGCTTTTCCACTGCCCATGCTTTTGTGTGCCCATTTGGTGCCACACACTGGTGTCTGTTGACCAGCAGCCTTTGAGTAAAGACTACTCCTAGAGGAGGTGGCTTGTTGGCCGATTCAGCAAAGTTTAGTTCCCTGAAAGCAAGGGATTCACCTTGACATCAATAGTAGCCCCACATATGTTCAATAAGCACATTGGGTTCACACTCCCTTCCATATAGTAAGCTCAGGCCAAGTTGGTGCCCACAGATTGGTGTTATAGGATCTATTTAAGAAGCTGACTACTCAGCTAAGTCACCAGTTTACCTACTGTACATGAACTCCGTCTCAGCATACATGGACCCCATGGCTGTCTTTTTTTAGCTCTGCCTCCTAAAACCACAGCTCCAGTCCTACACCCCATCTACAGCCTCTCACTTTCATTCTGGTGGTACCAGATTGCACCTGCCACTGTTGCCATGTTATGAAGCAGATTCCAAGACTTGCCATGGCTTTCTGAACTGGTGCACCATACATTAAAAAGTTTAAGCACACAAACTCCCTACAGATTGTGCCAAAGTGTCCCTCTTAGTGTCCCTTCTATCTGCTGAAATATTGGCTCCCCTCCCTGGAAACAAAGAAATTCTCTGATAACTAATCTGCATAAGTTCCTGACTACCTTCTTTTCTGTCTTTGAAGATCCTGATAGGACCACTTCAGCTTTATCATCTTTGCTATCCCTTTGCCAGGGCAAATTGATAGCAGTATGCCATCCAGGTCTGCACTAGTGTTGATCGCAAATATTCTAATGACAAATTTTTATTGCGAATATCGGCACTTCGAGAATTTGCGAAGATCTAGAATATAGTGCCATATTTTCGTATTCACGAATATTCTAGATTTTTTTTCCATCAGTACCCTCACTGCTTCTTGCTTGTGGGCCAATGAGAAGGCTTCAATATCTTTGTCTGAGCTTAGCAACATCCCTATCAACCAATAGGAAAGTTGCCTACTCATTACTGCTGTGTGTGGCAGGAAAATGGATGTGCAATGTGCATGTGAGAGATATTTCTCTGCTGTCCAAACATACATGCTACAGACATAGTGCTGTGATGTTACAACAATACTTAGTGCAGCAATCAGTAATATCTACTCAGACCTGATAAAATGTGAAGTTGCATGTATTGCGCCAAAAAATGTGCATCATTAGTGCTGATTTGCTCAATCGCGAATATATTGGAACACTCTATCTGCAAATAAAGCTATTGTTCTGCTATGCATGCGAAATGAAATCAAAAATAGTGCTGTAATGTAAAATTACTTACAGTGATCAGGAGTTCCTCCTCACACTCAAGAAAGTTGCTGCCATTTTCTCCAGTCTCAGGAAACTTCTAGCAGCTTGAAAAATGTAGCAAAAGTGAGCCACGCCTGTATTGCGCACGCAATACGCACATATTACATTGTCGATTTTCGCAATCAAGAAAATAATGACTGGAGATCACAAATTCTAGAATTTGCTCATTTATGACGATTATTAGGCCAAGAATTAGCAAAATATTGCGAAAACGAATATTGCCTATGCTTCTCATCACTACTGGTGACATATATTATTCCTTCCCATGTGCATAACCTTACATTTGTCAGTGTTAAACCTCATCTGCCACTTCTTTGCCCAAGCCTTCAGTCTATCCAGATCCCTCTGTAGTAGTATACTGTCCTCTTCAGTGTTAATTACTTTACACAGTTTAGTGTCATCTGCAAAAATGTATATTTTACTGTGCAAGCCTTCTACAAGATCATTAATAAAAATATTGAAGAAAATAGGGCCCAATACTGACATCTGTGGTACCCCACCCGTGACAGGAACTAGAGATGAGCGAATTTCAGGTTATAAAATTAGTTCACGCTTCGTTTACTGGTAAAAGGTAAATTGCGTTATGGATTCCGTTACCACCGACCATAACGCAATACTATGACGGAATGCATAACTGAATGCCTTTAGAGGCATTCCATTATTCATTCCATCATAATAGAAGTCTATGGAATGCAAAACGGATCCGTCCCATTTCTGTTATGCAGGGGAGGACTTTAGGCGTAGGAAATGGTCTAAATGTAAGACAGCAAGGAAGCTGGCTTAGATTTTGAAGCAGTGCTGGATGCGCCAAAGTTATGTAGAGGCCGGCGCTCCACTGCCAGAGCAGGGGCTTTATTAAGACCGTCTTCTAAAACACAGGTCTTAATAAATGACCCAAATAGTGCATGGATACAAATGGGTTCAAATAATTGCAAATAATGTTGCTGTATCTACTATGATGTGTGCTGATCTCAATATAACATGGGCTAAGACTTTGGAAATATGCATTGTGTCATTTATACACACACCAACAATGCTTGCCAAAATAAAATGATGCAGTCTCGTACCCCCACCACCACCACCACCTTTTCCACCATGCCTTTGATAGGCTGGGCAGTATAGGAGCTACCTAGGCTCCCTTTTTTGTATGTATGTACTGGATATACAGGTAGAAATTTTTATTTAATGGGGTTAATCTGCAGCTGATCTGTGGCTTACTCACTGATAAACCACACAGATAATAAACATGCTGTGGGTTTTGAAATCCGTAGCACATTCATTATTCTGCACTTTTCTCCGCTGTGTGTGAATGGGGTATACAATTACATTGGTATGTTGTCAGATTCTGCCAGAATTTAGATGTGGAATCTATGCCTAAGTATTGATGGGATCCTGAATGTGTGAACATGGCCTTTTCCCAAGATTCTCTATGGAAAAGCATGCATAAAGTTATGGCAAAACAAGGCTTTTCATTCCAGACCTTTTTGACTTGGCTTAAATAAAATTCTGGATGAATAAAATTCCTGGAGGAAAAAACAAGTCAGTTACCCTAATTTTGAGAGGAAAAAAAACTTAAAATTGCTCTGCCTTTTTTCTAAACTGTATCTGTCAAAGCAATATCAGTGTAATAAATATCTGGGCTTACTGAGGATTCTGTTCTGAAATGGTTTCTTGGCACAGTTTATGGGTACATTTACACAATACAGTCACCTCTGATATTGATGCTAAGTGTGTTAATGCTGCTCTTTATCCCTCTTTAAACACAATTTATAGCTTTGCAATTAAAAGGAGAAAAGTGCTTGTGATTCTCCTATTATGAAATACATTGCACAAAATAAATGTATTTTAAATTATCCTCTCAACAGTGCAATCAGCGATATATATATATTCATTTTTAATTGCTGCATCAAATTATTAATTCCAAGAGAATATGATTATACTAGCTTATACTGTAAAATACCTCATTCATTAAGCAATATAAATAACATAATATACACTGCACATATCTCAGTAATAACTTAGGCCTCTTTCACACTACCGTATGGTTATTTCAGTGTTTTGCGGTCTGTTTTTCACTGATCCGTTGTTCCTTTTTTTTTGTTTCAGTTGTATTGCTGTTTCCGTTCCGTTTCTCCGTTCCGTTTTTCCGTATGGCATATACAGTATACAGTAATTACATAGAAAAAATTGGGCTGGGCATAACATTTTAAATAGATGGTTCCGCAAAAATGGAACGGATACGGAAGACATATGGATGCATTTCCGTATGTGTTCAGTTTTTTTTGCAGACCCATTGACTTTAAATGGAGCCACGGAACGTGATTTGCAGGCAATAATAGGACATGTTCTATCTTTCAACGGAACGGAAAAACGGAAATACTGAAACGGAATTCATACGGAGTACATTCCGTTTTTTTTGCGGAACCATTGAAATGAATGGTTCTCTATACGGACCGTAAATGAAATGCAAAAAAAAAAAAACAGTAGTGTGAAAGAGGCCTTAGAAAGATTGGACCTGGTTTGGACCTGGTTTGTACTAACTTGAGCAGCAAACATTTTTCTTTGTTAAATCAGAATTTATTAACCAAAGAATCCATACTAGGAAAAATTATCTATTGGAGCCACTACACAGATGAGTTTTCTGTGGCAATTTGTGGATTTAGGATACAAGCACAAAACAAGTGCAAATTTTCCCATTATTGAAAGCCATAGATTGCCAATAATAAACAAAAGATATTTTGTCTATTATTGGTGATATGTGGCTTTATCACGGTACTGAAGTGTTTAATAAAGGAATAATAAATGCCACTGAGAGTGGTGTAGGAAGTCAATACACTGATATAAAACACACGCATATATACACTCACCTAAATAATTATTAGGAACACCATACTAATACGGTGTTGGACCCCCTTTTGCCTTCAGAACTGCCTTAATTCTACGTGGCATTGATTCAACAAGGTGCTGATAGCATTCTTTAGAAATGTTGGCCCATATTGATAGGATAGCATCTTGCAGTTGATGGAGATTTGAGGGATGCACATCCAGGGCACGAAGCTCCCGTTCCACCACATCCCAAAGATGCTCTATTAGGTTGAGATCTGATGACTGTGGGGGCCATTTTAGTACAGTGAACTCATTGTCATGTTCAAGAAACCAATTTGAAATGATTCGAGCTTTGTGACATGGTGCATTATCCTGCTGGAAGTAGCCATCAGAGGATGGATACATGTTCTCATTCTGTTTATGCCAAATTCGGACTCTACCATTTTAATGTATCAACAGAAATCGAGACTCATCAGACCAGGCAACATTTTTCCAGTCTTCAACAGTCCAATTTTGGTGAGCTCGTGCAAATTGTAGCCTCTTTTTCCTATTTGTAGTGGAGATGAGTGGTACCCGGTGGGGTCTTCTGCTGTTGTAGCCCATCCGCCTCAAGGTTGTGCGTGTTGTGTCTTCACAAATGCTTTGCTGCCTACCTCGGTTGTAACGAGTGGTTATTTCAGTCAACGTTGCTCTTCTATCAGCTTGAATCAGTCGGCCCATTCTCCTCTGACCTCTAGCATCCACAAGTCATTTTTGCCCACAGGACTGCCACATACTGGATGTTTTTCCCTTTTCACACCATTCTTTGTAAATCCTAGAAATGGTTGTGCGTGAAAATCCCAGTAACTGAGCAGATTGTGAAACACTCAGACCAGCCCGTCTGGCATCAACAACCATGCGACGCTCAAAATTGCTTAAATCGCCTTTCTTTCCCATCCTGACATTCAGTTTGGAGTTCAGGAGATTGTCTTGACCAGGACCACACCCCTAAATGCATTGAAGCAACTGCCATATGATTGGTTGACTAGATAATTGCATTAATGAGAAATAGAACAGGTGTTCCTAATAATTCTTTAGGTGAGTGTATATATATATATATATATATATATATATATATATATATATAATATAAGGGAAAAACATCCAGTATGCGGCAGTCCTGTGGGCAAAAATGCCTTGTGGATGCTAGAGGTCAGAGGAGAATGGGCCGACTGATTCAAGCTGATAGAAGAGCAACGTTGACTGAAATAACCACTCGTTACAACCGAGGTATGCAGCAAAGCATTTGTGAAACCACAACACGCACAACCTTGAGGTGGATGGGCTACAACAGCAGAAGACCCCACCGGGTACCACTCATCCCCACTACAAATAGGAAAAAGAGGCTACAATTTGCACGAGCTCACCAAAATTGGACTGTTGAAGACTGGAAAAATGTTGCCTGGTCTGATGAGTCTTGATTTCTGTTGAGACATTCAAATGGTAGAGTCCGAATTTGGTGTAAATAGAATGATAACATGTATCCATCATCTGATGGCTGCTTCCATGTCACAAAGCTCGAATCATTTCAAATTGGTTTCTTGAACATGACAATGAGTTCACTGTACTAAAATGGCCCCCACAGTCACCAGATCTCAACCCAATAGAGCATCTTTGGGATGTGGTGGAACGGGAGCGTCGTGCCCTGGATGTGCATCCCTCAAATCTCCATCAACTGCAAGATGCTATCCTATCAATATGGGCCAACATTTCTAAAGAATGTTATCAGCACCTTGTTGAATCAATGCCACGTAGAATTAAGGCAGTTCTGAAGGCAAAAGGGGGTCCAACACCGTATTAGTATGGTGTTCCTAATAATTCTTTAGGTGAGTGTATATATTACTATTGACTATTGTCAGGAATAACATTGAGTACCATCTGATTAGATTGATTGTTGTAGCTAATCACTGTTGACAATAGATGTGCCACATAAATTGTAACCCAGTTATCTTCAACTTAATAAAGAAAACAGCTCAGAGAGATTGGATATTTTAAATTACATTTAATTAGGGCAACTTCTTTTATAAATCAGTAGTATTGAGCGAGCATGCTCGGATGAACTGCTGTTTGGTCCGAGCATCGCTATGACCGGCACATGGCGGTACTCGGCCAAGTACCGCATGTGCTTGAGCGCCAAGCTCGAGGCTCCTCCCCGCATGTTTTGCGGCTGCTAGGCAGCCAATAAATGTGCAGGTAAGTACTGCCCACACTGTAATGCCAGTAGCCATGTTGGCTACTGGAATTACAGTGATTGGCTGGCCGAAACGCGTTATCGGGTGCTATATAGCACCCGATGACGCATGTTCCGCTCATTTGTAGTCAAGGAGAGTTGTGCTTAGGAAGGGACAGATAGTGTAGGGAGTGTGATTGCAATCTGTTTAGTTGAAAAACATTTCAAAGACACAAAAGTCCTTTTAAGGACTATTGTGTGTGGTGGCAGCAATATAATATAGCCATCAATTTTTTTTCCCATCATTTTCAATACTTTTTCTATAGAGGGTGTCTGCAGTGACTTGTGACAATACATCTGTGCAATACCTTCTGCGTGTCAGGGACAGAGATAGGAAAAATATAAGTGAAAACTAGTATATTTTTTCCATCATTTTCAATACTTTTTCTATAGAGGGTGTCTGCAGTGACTTGCGACATCTGTGCAATACCTTCTGTGTGTCAGGGCCAGAGATAGGAAAAATATAAGTGAAATCTATTTTCCTTTTTCCATACTTTTACGTACTTTTTCCATATACTGTGCTTGCTGTGAACTGTGACATTCATGCCACATCTTGTGTGTCAAGCGTGCACATAACATTTAATATGAAGAAGGCGAGCATTAAGGGACGGGAGAGTGGCCGTGATGCTGATGGTTCACGCAGAGGCAGTGGCCCTGGGCGCGTTGAAACTGTGCCTGCTGCCAAAGCGCAAGAAAAGCAATCATCCACGATACCTAACTTCATATCCTAGTTTGCAGGGCATCGCAGGACAAAACTCTTGAAGTCAGACCAGTGCGACCCAGTGGTCGGTTGGATTGCAGCAGATAATGCTTCCAGTCGGTTAAGCACCACCCTAATTTCCACCAAGTCCAGTCTCAGTAGCCAACAGTCTGGTCAACAGAATCCTCACCCTGATCCTCCTTCCCCCCACCATGGAGAGTCTGGCCAAACAAGTGATCCTACACTCGGAAATTCCTAAGAGCTCTATTTATCGCCATTAATTGATTTGGCCATCTCACCAAGCACGCTTGAAGAAGGACATAAGATCTTGTGCCATGATTCACAACATCTTGAGCATCCACAGTCACAAGAACATGACGGTGGGGAACAGCAATTAGTGTTTAATGAGGTGGATGATGATGAGACACAGTTGCCAATAAGTCAACCGCATTTACTGTCTCAAGAGGTTAAAGAAGAGGATGAGACACAGTTGTCAATCACTGAGGTTGTGGTTAGGTCAACAAATCAAGAGGATGATCAGAGTGAGGAAGTGGAAGAGGAGGTGGTGGACGATGAGGTCACTGACCCAACCTGGGAAGGTGGAAAGCCGATCGAGGAGAGCAGTACAGAGGGGGAGGGATCTGCAGCACCGCAACAGGCTGTAAGAGGCAGTGGGGTGGCAAAAGGGAGAAGGCGGGCCACACCATACAGGCCCACAACTGTTCCACGAAGCACCCCCCTGCGCAAATATCCTTTGCCAAGGGGTTGGTGTTCCACAGTCCGGCGCTTTTTTGAGGAAAGTGCAGACAACAAAAGAATAGTAGTTTGCAACCTGTGCCACACCAAAATGAGCCAGGGCGTGAACACTAGCAACCTCACCACCACCAGCATGATCCGCCACATGGCATCCAAGCACCGTAATAAGTGGGACAAACGCCTGGGTCCACAATCTGTGTTTGCGGGTCACATCACTGCCTCCTCTTCCCCTATGGTGTGTGCTGGCCAATCGCCTGTCGAAGGCGCAGACAAAGATGTCTCCCGCCCTGCACCTGGACCTTCTCAAGCACCTCAGCAACCACATCCACTACCCTGTCCAAGCGCAGCATCCAAATGTCATTACCCCAGGCATTTGAACGCAAGCGCAAATACCCAGCCACCCACCCACAGGTCATAGCACTAAATGCACACCTTTTCAAATTACTGGCCCTGGAAATGTTGCCATTTAGGCTTGTGGACACTGAGGCCTTCCGCAGCCTGATGTTGACGGCCTCTGTCCCCAGTCGCCACTATTTTTCAAGGTGTGCCGTGCCCACCTTACACCAACATGTGTCCCAAAACGTCTCACGACACGTGCCCTGACCAACGCACTTACTGGGAAGGTCCGCTTCATCATGGACACATGGATAAGTGCATTTAGCCAGGGATGCTACATTTCCCTGACGGCACACTGGGTGAACATTGTGGAGGCTGGGAGCGAGTCGTACCCTGGGTTGGCACAGGTGCTACCGATGCCGAGGATTGCGGGCCCTAATTCCATCAGGGTTTCCGCCAGCAATTATGTTAGTGGCTCCAACCCCTACTTCTCCTCCTCCTTCACTTCCACCTCTGAATTATCCACGTGCAGCACCAGTCAGTCATCAGTCGGTAGCTGGATGCAGTGTAGCACTGAATTGGGGAAGCGGCAACAGGCCGTGCTGAAGATGATATACTTAGGGGACAAACAGCACACCTCCGCAGAGCTGTGGCTGGGTATAAGAGACCAGACTGTGCTATAGCGCTCGCCACTCAACCTAGAACCAGGCATGGTTGTGTCTGATAAATGCCGTAACTTGGTGGTGGCTTTGGAGCTCGGCAAGCTCAGACACATTCTAGGCCTAGCCCACGTCTTCAACTTAGTGGTTCAGCGGTTTCTCAAAACGTACCCAAATTTGCCTGAGCTACTGGTGAAGGTACGCCGTGTGTGTGCACATTTCCACATGCCATCAACAGCTTCAGCCGGTCTGCTGCAGCAGCACTTTAACTTGCCAGCTCACCGGCTGTTGTGTGACATGAGCATGCGCTGGAACTCGACGTTCCACATGTTGGCCAGGCTTTGTGAGCAGCAGAGGGCAGTAGTGGAATACCATCTGCAACAAAGTAGTTGCCTTTCCAGTCAGCTTCCACTAATCAGAAGCAAGGAGTGGGCATGGATGTCTGACCTCTGTGAGTTTTTAAGAAACTTTGAGGAATCAACACAGATGTGAACGGTCATAAGGCCATTATCAGTGTCATCATCCCACTTCTGTGTCTACTCAAACGCTCGCTGCTCACAATTAAGGACAATGCTTTGCATGTGGAAGAGGTGGAAATGGGGGAAGAAAACATTACACAGGGTGATAGCCAGACCACCCTCTGTCCGTCTTCTCAGCGCGAATTGGACGATGAAGAGGAGGAGCAGGAGACGGTTGCCTCCGCTACAGAGGGTAGTACCAATGGAAGTTTAATTTCATCTGTTCAGCGTGGGTGGGCAGAAGAGGAGGAAGAGGATGAGGAGATTGAGAGTGATCCTCCTGATGACGACAGTGAAGTCTTGCCTGTTGGTACTCCGGCACACATGGCTGACTTCATGTTAAGCTGCCTTTCCCGCGACCCTCGCGTTATACGCATTTTAGACAACACGGATTAGTTCTTGAACCCCGCTACAAAGACAACTTCTCATCTCTCATTCCTCAGGTATAGAGGATGAGCAAAATGGTGCTATACCAGAAGGTCCTTGTTGAAAAATTGCTCCAAAGTTGATAGGTCAGACATCCAAATGGATCATCGCCGGTACGGGGACATGCAATCGCCTAGAAGTTATCTAGAGTCAACAAACCGGCAGCAGGCCCTCACCTACAAGTCCAGTCTAAGTAGCCAAGAGTCTGGTCAACACAATCCTCACCAGGACGGCACACTGGGTGAACGTTGTGGAGGCCTGAAGCAAGTCGGCTGCTGGCACCAGACTTGCCCTCTAATAAATCCTCGTTAACAGAAAGTGTACTCATCCAATAACAGGGCCTCTTGTTATTTATCGTCACTACCTTCCCGAGTCGGGAGTGGGTAATTGCCGCAATTAGGAAAAAAAAGGGGCAAGGCAACAACAGCCAATTTGATTTCAGCCATTGACCTCTCTTGGATGTGGTAGCTGTTTCTCAGGCTTCCTCTCCGTCATCGAACCCTGATTCCCCGTTACCCGTAATCACCATGGTAGGCGCAGAAAATAACATTGAAAGTTGATAAGGCATACATCCGAATGGATCGTCGCCGTCACGGGGACGTGCAATCGCCCAGAGGTTATCTAGAGTCACCAATGTAGTAGCAGGCCCTCGCCCCTAATGTTTTAGATGGTCAGATCATTAGGCCCTTGCTCAAAATGTTTTTGAGGGTCACCAGCAGGCCATCAATCATAATTTTTCAAGGGTGTGTATGATGGCCTCCTTTATGTGTAACAAAGGGTGTTTTGGAGACTCGGTGCCTTGTAATTTTTGGCAGCCCTTTCACTTAGTGCATAGGCTTTATGAGTGTAGGAGTCCCACTACCTGAACTATTGTACCACAATGTGAATGAAGCCCTCCATTATGTGATAAACAGGTTGCATCGGAGTACCTCTTCCTTGTAATTTTTGGCAGCACTTGCACTTTATATACAAGTAAATATACAGGAAAGAATATTTCTTTTTTTTTTTGTGCGTATTATTGTCAGTCTATAAAAGTGGCGTACTACTCTGACAAAATCGTTCCCATCAGCGACCTGGGTTTCAAGATGCATCGAGACATGCTCCCCATGCTGTTCCCAAACTATTTCGGTGGTGTTTCCATAAATTTCTGACCTTTTCCTATGAACCAGGCACCCTCCCCTCTTCAGAGCAGGGAGAGCCTGGTTTAATGTTTGGGTTCTCCCATTGACTTCCATTATACTCGGGTCCTCGGTAGAGCACCCGAGCATTCTGATGTGTTCACCTGAACACTTTGGTGCTCGATCAACACTATAAATCAGTAATAAAAGTTTTGCTCTTCAGCTGAGCAATTTCATTAAATGTGGGCAAAGCGTGGGATACCAAGTTCTGCATTGCAGAATGTCTCCAATATTGCCTTCGACTAATCAGCATGAGTTGGGAAAACCACAACCTATTTGGCCAAAGTGGTATAATGGCTCTTTCCATGGCATGGTCTTGTTTGATCTTCATCAATACCCTCAGCATCAAGGAAACAGGAGCAAATATATAGGCTAGTCTGAACCTCCATGGAATGGACAGAGCATCTACTGCCAAGGGATCTTCCTCCCGAGACCGGCACCCGAACATATCCACCTTGGCACTAAACTTCGTGGCCATGAGTGCTTTTTCTTGCACTCCTCATCTTAGAATCATCTTCTGGAACATCTCCACATTCAGTGACAATTCTCATGGAATTAACAGCCCCCAATTTAGCTGGTCCACTACCAGGACCCAAATGTGAACTTCAGAAAGATGGGTAAGGTTCCTCTCTGTTCATGTCATGGTCATTCCTGCCTCCTCCAGGAGAGATTGAGATCATGTGTTTACCTGATGGTTGATGTATAGGACTGAGGTGACGTTGCCTAACCTGATTCTTACAGTGTTTCCCCTAACTTGGGGGGGAAGTGTAGCAGGGTTAGACAGATGGCTCTGAGTTCCTTCCTATTGAAGGAAAATGATTTCTCCTTCCAACTCCAAATGCCTCTCACTTGTATCCCATCTACTTGATCTCTTCACCCTAACAGGGATGCATCCATGGTCAAGAAGGTCCAGGGTGGATGAACCAAATACATCCCATCTGTTAGATGGTACCACCATTTGAGAGAATGACAATTCAATGCGGATAGAGAGCATCTGCTGTCTAATATCTTTCTGCTACAATCTTACATGTACAGGATTTCTTACTGTAAGGGAATGAATATGCCACTGGACCCACTGCATGCACAGTTGCTGAAATAAGACCTAAGACACTCTTAAGAGTTCTGATAGTCGTCTGACAAAGTATAACCAGAAATTTTGCAACCGCCAAAATTATTTTCTTCCTTGCAGGAGTTAGAGTAAGCCACATACTTTGAGAGTCTATAATGAACCCTCCACTCATAATTTCTTTTTCCTGATGTAGTGATTGAGGTTTCTGAGATTATTCCCGAAGGTTTCGGCACCAGAAACACTGGGGAGTAAACTCCTAGGCACCAGGGATCTGAGAAGTGCTGTACACCACCTCCCACAGTAAGATGATTGGCCACCAGTTCTGGAAGACATCTAGTGTCAGAATTCAGATTTATTTTCTTTATTGGTGCCTTGGGTTCTACAATTGGTTCCCTTATGGGGCTCAGACCCTAGAAGAAAACTGGGAGGACTGTTGACAGGTTCTAGGGAGAGAAGAATTTTTCCTGCACTGTCTCCATCTGCCACGAAAACACTGGGAATTTTTTTTACCTTATCCGCTAGACCTTTCATAATTTTCAAATTCCACGTTGATCAGTTTGCCTGGTTCATAAGGGAGACCAAAGAGATGGTAGTTAGAAGCTTTCTCAGACACCCAAGACTTTAGCTATAGAGAATGTCTGTCAGCAGTAGACATAGGCATAGGCTTAGAGACTAGTTTGACCTGATCAGTATCACAGAGGAAGTCAATTTCCAAATGACTTTGTTTAAAGGAAGCCAGGACGTAATCCTTGGGAAACCTTGTATCAATGTCCTTCTCTATTTGTAATAGTGTCTGATTCTAAAATCCGGAGACTTCCGTAGCAGACACCACTACAGCCCCTGGGCAGAGTAATCAAAGTAGAGCTTCCTAGGAGTGCTTTCAGCCCATCTATCCATAGGATCCTGCAGGTTAGATCCATCCTACGGTATGTTGGTACCGCCATGTCCACTTTATGTGGAGGGCCTCAGGAGGACTGTTCCTCAATTATAGGAACATTAGCTTGAATCTCCTAGAGCAGACAGGGCCTTTCTCTGGATGTTTCCATTCAGCCATCATTGTTTTATAAAGTTAGCTATCCACTTTGAAGGCCCTAGGCCCCATAGAGGCGGACTCGAGAACTTCCCCTGATCAACATCCTGGTCTCCTGACCAGATGGATCTTAGTAAATGTTTGATTTTATCCAAGTTAGGCCTCCTGCACACGAACGTATTTTTTTGCGGTCCGCAAAAACGGGTCCCGTTTTCCCGTGATCCGTGACCGTTTTTTCGTTCGTGGGTCTTCCTTGATTTTTGGAGGATCCACGGACATGAAAAAAAAGTATTTTTGGTGTCCGCCTGGCAGTGCGGAGCCAAACGGATCCGTCCTGAATTACAATGCAAGTCAATGGGGACGGATCCGTTTGACGTTGACACAATATGGTGCCATTTCAAACGGATCCGTCCCCATTGACTTTTAATGTAAAGTCTGGAGTCCCTTTTATACCATCGGATCGGAGTTTTCTCCAATCCGATGGTATATTTTAACTTGAAGCGTCCCCATCACCATGGGAACGCCTCTATGTTAGAATATACTGTCGGATATGAGTTAGATCGTGAAACCTCATTTCCGACAGTATATTTTAACACAGAGGCGTTCCCATGGTGATGGGGACGCTTCTAGTTAGAATATACTACAAACTGTGTACATGACTGCCCCCTGCTGCCTAGCAGCATCCGATCTCTTACAGGGGGCCGTGATCAGCACAATTAACCCCTCAGGTGCCGCACCTGAAGGGGTTAATTGTACTATCATATCCCCCTGTAAGAGATCAGGGCTGCCAGGCAGCAGGGGGCAGACCCCCCCCCCCTCCCCAGTTTGAATATCATTGGTGGCCAGTGCGGCCCCCCCCCTTCCTCCCTCTATTGTAATAATTCGTTGGTGGCACAGTGTGCCCCCCCCCCGCCCCCCCCCCTTCCTCCCTCTATTGTAATAATTCGTTGGTGGCACAGTGTGCGGCCCCCCCCTTCCTCCCTCTATTGTAATAAATCGTTGGTGGCACAGTGTGCGCCCCCCATTGGCCCCCCCTCCCTCTATAGCATTAACAACATTGGTGCCCAGTGTGCGGCCTCCCATCTACCCCCCCCCGATCATTGGTGGCAGCGGGTTACTAGCAATAGTACAATAGTAAAAGATTCATACTTACCTGGGAGCTGCGATGTTCGTGTCCGGCCGGGAGCTCCTCCTACTGGTAAGTGACGGTTCATTTAGCAATGCGCCGCACAGACCTGTCACTTAACAGTAGGTGGAGGCAGCTCCCGGCCGGACACGAACATCGCAGCAGCAGGTAAGTATGAATCTTCTACTATTGTACTATTGCTAAGTAACCATTGCAACCAGGACTGTAGTAGCGTCCTGGTTGCCATGGTTACCGATCGGAGCCCCAGCGATTAAACTGGGACTCCGATCGGAACTCCGCTGCCACCAATGATGGGGGGGGGGAGATGGGAGGCCGCACACTAGCCACCAATGTTGTTAATGCTATAGAGGGAGGGGGGCCGATGGGGGGCGCACACTGTGCCACCAACGAATTATTACAATAGAGGGAGGGAGGGGCGCACACTGTGCCACCAATGAATTATTACAATAGAGGGAAGGAGGGGGGGGCGCACACTGTGCCACCAACGAATTATTACAATAGAGGGAGGGAGGGGGGGGGGGGCGCACACTGTGCCACCAACGAATTATTACAATAGAGGGAGGGAGGGGTGGGGTGCACACTGTGCCACCAACGAATTATTACAATAGAGGGAGGGGGGGGCCGCACTGGCCACCAACCTATTATTACAATAGAGGGGGGGGGCCGCACTGGCCACCAATGATATTCAAACTGGGGAGGGGAGGAGGGTCTGCCCCCTGCTGCCTGGCAGCCCTGATCTCTTACAGGCCGTGATCAGCACAATTAACCCCTTCAGGTGCCGCACCTGAAGGGGTTAATTGTGCTGATCACGGCCCCCTGTAAGAGATCGGGTGCTGCCAGGCAGCAGGGGGCAGTCTTGTACACAGTTTGTAGTGTATTCTAACTAGAAGCGTCCCCATCACCATGGGAACGCTTCTGTGTTAGAATATACTGTCGGTTCTGAGTTTTCACGAAATGAAAACTCAGCTTTGAAAAAGCTTTTATGCAGACGGATCTTCGGATTTTTTGGGGACATTAGATGGCTTTGAAGTTTAGAAGCAAATATTGAAATTTTTCTGAAAATTTCCAAAACCCACTTTTTTAAGGACCAGTTCAGTTATGAAGTCACTTCGTAGGGCTTACATAGTAGAAACCACCCATAAATGGCCCCGTTTTAGAAACTACACCCCTCAAGGTATTCAAAACTTATTTTAAAAACTTTTCTAACCCTTTAGGTGTTCCATAAGAACTAAAGGAAAATGTTTATGAAATTTCAGAATTTCACTTTTTTTGCAGATTTTCTATTTTAATCTATTTTTTCTGGTAACAAAGCAAGGGTTAACAGCCAAACAAAACTCAATAATTATTACCCTGATTCTGTACTTTACAGAAACACCCCATTTGTGATCTTAACTGCTGTAAGGGCGCACGGCAGGGCACAGAAGTAAAGGAGCGCCATATGGTTTTTGGATGGCAGATTTCATCGGGATAATTTTAAGTTGCCATGTCACATTTGAAGACTCCCCTGATGCACCACATTTTGGAAACTACAGGATAAGGTGGCAGTTTTGTTGGTACTATTTTAGGATGCATATGAATTTTGGTTGCTCTATGTTACGCTTTTTGTGAGACAAGGTAACCAAAAAATAGCTGTGGCACCGCTTTTATTTATATTTTTTTACAATGTTCATCTGACAGGTTAGATCATCAGCTATTTTTATATAGCAGGTTGTTACGGATGCGACAATACCAAATATGATTTTTTTGGTTGTTTGTTTCAGTTTTACATAATAAAGCATTTAAAAAAATATATTTGTGTCTCCATATTCTGAAAATAATACGTAAAAATCCGCAGCATTCCTCCGTTCATGAAAAATCCAGTCTTTTTATTTTATTTTAAATCAGCAGCATAGTGACAGCGATGTTTCGACCATCTCTGGTCTTTATCAAGCAGCACTGTTTGATAAAGACCAGAGATGGTCGAAACGTCGCTGCCACTATGCTGCTGATTTAAAATAAAAAAATAGATTTTTCATAAACTGAGGAGTGCTGTGGATTTTTACGTATAATTGGTACATGTTGGGACCCCAGCCAGGATCTCTACCCGCGAACACCATCTCTCCCAATAATGTTAGATACTTTTTCCAATTGCTGGAGTCTGTAGTACTGCTTATCTTTTGTTATTTTTCATATTCTGAAAGCCATATATTTTTTTATTTTTTGGGGAGACTGTCTTATGTAGGGGCTATTTTTTTTTTTCGGGATGAGATGACGGTTTGATTGGTACTATTTTAGGGTGAATATTACTTTTTGATTACTTGGTATTCACTGGTATACACTTTTTGTGATGTAAGATGAAATTTTTTTTTATTTTTAGACACAGTTTTTATTTTAATTTTTTTTACAGTGTTCACCTGGTGGGTTAGGTCATGTGATATTTTTATACAGCAGGCTGTTACGGATGCGGCAATACCTAATAAGTATACTTTTTTTATTTATTTAAGTTTTACACAATAAAGTCTCATTCACACCACGTCCGTGTCCGTGCTCAAATCCGTGGGCAGGTGGTCAGTGATGCATCTGTGAATCGGTCCGTGAAGGATCTGTGTGGGGTCCGTGTGTCCATTTTTTGCTGTCCATGTTGCATCTGTGTTTCACTGACACAGAACAGCTGAAAAATAATTTTGAAAAAATACAAAAAAATACTTCCTATTTTGGCAGCAGGAGCAGCAATACAATGTGAAACCTAACTGACAAATCAGGAGATGTGTGTCAGTGTATGGATAGTAGTAGTGGCAGCAGAGGGAGTAGCAGCAACAGTAGTACAGTATGAAACATGACAGACAAGGCAGGAGATATGCTACTGTGTAGGGGTAGTAGTATAAATAATATCATCAAGGGTTATGACAAACACTCGCTATCCAGACACTTCAAGGTGGCACATAACCAAGATCCCGGGGGCCTCTCCTTCATGGCGCTGGAAAAGGTGGACAAACATTGGCGAGGAGGAAACCAGATTGAGAGACTATCAAGGGCAGAGTCTAGGAAGATTTATGAGTTTGGCAGCTTGTTACCAAGGGGTTTGAATGCAGAATTGGAAATATTTGGATTCATATGAGGATAGGGTGGTCCGTGTGGGTGTCGACGCAGGGTTGCATGCCAGGCTGCTTTGTTCCAGCGCTGCAACCCTCCCTCTACCCCACATGGGCACCCCGTTTTTCTACAATGCCTCACCTGCATTACCTTAGAATATCCCCCTTGGCAAAAACCTTGTCTTATATGCAGACTATCAAAGAAGATACACACAGGTAGATGAGAATAGAAAATCACAATATAATCATAGATAGATCTGTTCAGTGAAGAAGTCTCCCACACATAGAAAACTGTTTATTAGAGATGGCCCGAACTATCCGACGGCGAACAGTTCCCGGCGAACATAGCTTGTTCGCGTTCGCCTCTGCCGGGCGAACACATGCGATGTTCGGTCCGCCCCCTATACATCATCATTGAGCAAACTTTGACCCTGTACCTCACAGTCAGCAGACACATTCCAGCCAATCAGCAGCATACCCTCCCTCCCAGACCCTCCCACCTCCTGCACAGCATCCATTTTAGATTCATTCTGAAGCTGCAGTCTTAGTGAGAGGAGGGAGACTGTAACTGCTGCTGATTTAATTGGGAAATCGATAGCTAGGCTAGTGAATTCAGTGTCCACTCCAGTCCTGAAAGACTCATCTGATCTCTGCTGTAAGGACAGCGTCCTGACAGCACCCCAAAAAGCCCTTTTTAGGGCTGCAACATTAGTCTGCTTTTTTTTTTTCCTTTATATACATATTGCAGTTGCCTGGCCTGCCTGTGTGTGAGGAGCTGCAGGCCCACAGACTGTAGTGTGCCCACTGCCAGTGCTCACCCCTGTCATTCCGTGTGGCACAGGACTTTGCTTAAAAAAAGGCACTTAATTTTTACACTTTAATCTAAGGTTAGTTGCCTGCCAGTGTGTGTCAGGCTGACTTCCACTGACTGTAGTGTGCCCACTGCCAGTGCCCACCACTCATACCGGCTGGCACAGGACTTTGCATAAAAAAGGCATTTAATTTTTACACTTTAGTGTAATTTCAGCTGCTTGCCTGCTGCTAGTGTGTGTCAGGCCGACTTCAACTGACTGTAGTGTGCCCACTGCCAGTGCCCACCCCTGTCATCCCGTGTGGCACAGGACTTTGCTTAAAAAAAAGGCACTTCATTTTTACACTTTAATCTAAGGTTAGTTGCCTGCCAGTGTGTGTCAGGCCGACTTCAACTGACTGTAGTGTGCCCACTGCCAGTGCCCACCCCTGTCATCCCGAGTGGCACAGGACTTTGCTTAAAAAATAGGCACTTAATTTTTACACTTTAATCTAAGGTTAGTTGCCTGCCAGTGTGTGTCAGGCTGACTTCCACTGACTGTAGTGTGCCCACTGCCAGTGCCCACCACTCATACCGGCTGGCACAGGACTTTGCTTAAAAAAGGCATTTAATTTTTACACTTTAATGTAATTTCAGCTGCTTGCCTGCTGCTAGTGTGTGTCAGGCCGACTTCAACTGACTGTAGTGTGCCCACTGCCAGTGCCCACCCCTGTCATACCGAGTGGCACAGGACTTTGCTTAAAAAATAGGCACTTAATTTTTACACTTTAATCTAAGGTTAGTTGCCTGCCAGTGTGTGTCAGGCTGACTTCCACTGACTGTAGTGTGCCCACTGCCAGTGCCCACCACTCATACCGGCTGGCACAGGACTTTGCTTAAAAAAGGCATTTAATTTTTACACTTTAATGTAATTTCAGCTGCTTGCCTGCTGCTAGTGTGTGTCAGGCCGACTTCAACTGACTGTAGTGTGCCCACTGCCAGTGCCCACCCCTGTCATACCGAGTGGCACAGGACTTTGCTTAAAAAATAGGCACTTAATTTTTACACTTTAATCTAAGGTTAGTTGCCTGCCAGTGTGTGTCAGGCTGACTTCCACTGACTGTAGTGTGCCCACTGCCAGTGCCCACCACTCATACCGGCTGGCACAGGACTTTGCATAAAAAAGGCATTTAATTTTTACACTTTAGTGTAATTTCAGCTGCTTGCCTGCTGCTAGTGTGTGTCAGGCCGACTTCAACTGACTGTAGTGTGCCCACTGCCAGTGCCAACCACTGATACCGGGTGGCACAGTAGCTTGCCGATAAATAAGGCATTTAATTTTTAGACAGTAGTCTAAATTCAGTTGCTTGCCTGCTGCCAGTCAGTGTGTCAGGCCCTCTTCCACTGACTGTAGTGTGCCCACTGCCAGTGCCAACCACTCATACCGGGTGGCACAGTAGCTTGCCGATAAATAAGGCATTTAATTTTTACACTTTAGTGTAATTTCAGTTGCTTGCCTGCTGCCAGTGTGTGTCAGGCCCGCTTCTACTGACTGTAGTGTGCCCACTGCCAGTGCCAACCACTGATACCGGGTGGCACAGTAGCTTGCCGATAAATAAGGCATTTAATTTTTACACTTTAGTGTAATTTCAGTTGCTTGCCTGCTGCCAGTGTGTGTCAGGCCCTCTTCCACTGACTGTAGTGTGCCCACTGCCAGTGCCAACCACTGATACGCGCAGTGCCCCAATTTGGGAGTAAGAGGACCGACCAAGCTGCTTTTTCCATCTCCCGGTTCCTGAAATCAATTCAGTTTAGTGTATGAGAGTTTGGTCTGTCACTGTGAAGGCAGTCGAAGGTACCCGGCCTAAATTTTTTTTCATAAAAGGCAATTCCTGATATGGGACGTAACAGGGATTAAACTGATGAGAATAATACTACAGAAAATACCACTCATATCGGTGGAGGGAGCCAGCGTTTTTTTAACCATCTCCCCGTTCAAAAAATCTATTTAATAAATGGCCCCCAGATTGGGGATGTTAGAGGGATTAAACTGATGAGAATAGTACTACAGAAAATACCACTCATATCGGGTGTGACAGTAAATTGCACGGCGCAGACGCAGTCACCGTGGATAAAAACAAAGGGGAGGGAGCCAGCGTTTTTTTAACCATCTCCCCGTTCGAAAAATCAATTCAATTGACCTTTCGGGGACCCTTGGTGTTGTACGTGGCTGGGTGGAGGAAGAAACCTTCAATGACATCACCGGGACGTGGCTAGCTTGGTATCCAACCTTGTGCAAATGGGGAGTTTGCGGTTGTGCAAATGAACTGTTTGCGGTGCATTAAAAGGGGAGTTTGGTCTGTCAATGTCTGTGATGCGGGCGTAACCCTTACACTACCTGATCGATACAACATCATACCTGATCGTATACACACACTGGATGTTTTAAAGCACGTTATTCCAAACAATTTAGGAATGTTAGTTGATTTATGCCCTTTATGGATTAAAACCCGACTCTGCGTCCACTACGTAATTTTCCATGGGAGTTTTGCCATAGATCCCCCTCCGGCATGCCACAGTCCAGGTGTTAGACCCCTTGAAACAACTTTCTCATCACTATTGTGGCCAGAAAGAGTCCCTGTGGGTTTTAAAATTCGCCTGTCTATTGAAGTCTATGGCGGTTCGCCCGGTTCGCCAGTTCGCGAACATTTGCGGAAGTTCGCGTTCGCTGTTCGCGAACTGAAAATTTTATGTTCGCGACATCACTACTGTTTATATCTGTTTTTTATATATATTTTATATATTTTATTCACATTATGTATTTATTGCATATACATGTTACCATCCTTATTCAGTAATATGTATTTTTTTATAAAAAGTGACAGGAATATGCATTGAAGAGATAAACATATAGAAATTCCTATATTAACCACCTCAGCCCCCATTGCTTAAACACCCTGAAAGACCAGGCCACTTTTTACACTTCTGACCTACACTACTTTCACCGTTTATTGTTCGGTCATGTAACTTACCACCCAAATGAATTTTACCTCCTTTTCTTCTCACTAATAGAGCTTTCATTTGGTGGTATTTCATTGCTGCTGACATTTTAACTTTTTTTGTTATTAATCGAAATTTAACGATTTTTTTGCAAAAAAATGACATTTTTCACTTTCAGTTGTAAAATTTTGCAAAAAAAACGACATCCATATATAAATTTTGCTCTAAATTTATTGTTCTACATGTCTTTGATAAAAAAAAAATGTTTGGGTAAAAAAAAAATGGTTTGGGTAAAAGTTATAGCGTTTACAAACTATGGTACAAAAATGTGAATTTCCGCTTTTTGAAGCAGCTCTGACTTTCTGAGCACCTGTCATGTTTCCTGAGGTTCTACAATGCCCAGACAGTACAAACACCCCACAAATGCCCCTATTTCGGAAAGTACACACCCTAAGGTATTCGCTGATGGGCATAGTGAGTTCATAGAACTTTTATTTTTTGTCACAAGTTAGCGAAAAATTATGATTTTTTTTTTTTTTTTTCTTACAAAGTCTCATATTCCACTAACTTGTGACAAAAAATAAAAACTTCTATGAACTCACTATGCCCATCACGAAATACCTTGGGGTCTCTTCTTTCCAAAATGGGGTCACTTGTGGGGTGGTTATACTGCCCTGGCATTCTAGGGGCCCAAATGTGTGGTAAGGAGTTTGAAATCAAATTCTGTAAAAAATGACCTGTGAAATCCGAAAGGTGCTCTTTGGAATATGGGCCCCTTTGCCCACCTAGGCTGCAAAAAAGTGTCACACATCTGGTATCTCCGTACTCAGGAGAAGGTGGGGAATGTGTTTTGGGGTGTCATTTTATATATACCCATGCTGGGTGAGAGAAATATCTTGGTCAAATGCCAACTTTGTATAAAAAAATGGGAAAAGTTGTCTTTTGCCAAGATATTTCTCTCACCCAGCATGGGTATATGTAAAATGACACCCCAAAACACATTCCCCAACTTCTCCTGAGTACGGAGATACCTGATGTGTGACACTTTTTTGCAGCCTAGGTGGGCAAAGGGGCCCATATTCCAAAGAGCACCTTTCGGATTTCACAGGTCATTTTTTACAGAATTTGATTTCAAACTCCTTACCACACATTTGGGCCCCTAGAATGCCAGGGCAGTATAACTACCCCACAAGTGACCCCATTTTGGAAAGAAGACACCCCAAGGTATTCCGTGAGGGGCATGGCAAGTTCCTAGAATTTTTTATTTTTTGTCACAAGTTAGTGGAAAATGATTATTTTTTTTTATTTTTTTTTCATACAAAGTCTCATATTCCACTTACTTGTGACAAAAAATAAAAACTTCCATGAACTCACTATGCCCATCAGCGAATACCTTGGGGTCTCTTCTTTCCAAAATGGGGTCACTTGTGGGGTAGTTATACTGCCCTGGCATTCTAGGGGCCCAAATGTGTGGTAAGGAGTTTGAAATCAAATTCTGTAAAAAATTACCTGTGAAATCCGAAAGGTGCTCTTTGGAATATGGGCCCCTTTGCCCACCTAGGCTGCAAAACAGTGTCACACATCTGGTATCTCTGTATTCAGGAGAAGTTGAGGAATGTGTTTTGGAACGATCGCCGCTGGCAGGCTGGAGATCAACTCTCTTACCTTCCGTTTCTGTGAGCGCGCGCGCCTGTGTGTGCGCGTTCACAGGAAATCTCGCGTCTCGCGAGATGACGCGTATATGCGTCCAGGCGGAATGAATCAACCACCTCCAGGACGCGTCTGTGCGTACAGCGGTCCGGAGGTGGTTAAAGCTTATAATTTGAGAATAAAATGTTATTTTTGAAAATTTGTAAATGGAACAAATTAGAAATATAAAATTGCAACTATAAAAGGAAAAAACGCATCTTCATGAAAAAAACGCATAGAAACCGCAAATAAGCCGCAATACCAGAAAATGACACCCAACAATCAGAGCCAGACCGGCTTTTGAGAGAGACCAACCAGATTTTGAGAGAGACCAAGAACGGGTATAAAATAAGTGGATCTACAAAGTCGGGGTATACCACTGAGGAAGGGGAAAGCGTCTCCCCGAAACGCGTTTGGTGAAAATTGGAAGAATACCCCGCTCTTTATGAAAGAAAAGTGCACTTTAAAGAAGAAGAACTAGTATTTTTCTACCCTGGAAAAGACCTCTAATACGTCATTTACCTGCGCCTGAAATTACAAGCACGCAGCTCTCACACTAAGTCAGCTGTTGGAAGTAGCTGCGAAACACACGTGGAACGCGACGGACTCCATAGCCGGGACGCCGGCTTGCAGCACAGAGTAAAGATCGTTTTCCTAGTCCCAGCGAATTTGAAAACCAAGCAAAGGTAAGCCCACACAGTGGGTAAAAAGTCAAGAGGCGATAGATCAAATTAATAAGACCGAAAAACTGATGAATTATATCTGGCTATTTGTTAAGTACTTTTTCCAGCCTTTCTTTGAATTATAATCATATTGCGGATCATAGAGACTGGATACTCCTTATAAAGACTGCCAATTGGATAGGAGAAATCATCTGTGCATAGCGCTACTTGTGTATTCATAATAGGATACACAGTTGATACACATAGTGCTACTTGTGTATTCATAACAGGATAAAAAGTCTATTCACTAAGGACAATTAGCAGCGTTTAATACTCATGTGTATGTTCTATTTGGATATAGGATTTAACCATAATATTTAATGCATTTTTAATGGTATACAAGATAGGATCAGTTTTTTTTTTGACGAAGGCTGCCTATCCAATATATCCTCCTCCCTTTACAAATCGTATTGGGACACACCATAGTGAGAAAAAAAAATTTGGATCGGCGACCTCTGTTCAAAATAATTTTTTTCTTTTTTATATATTTTTATCAATAATATTTTATTGTTTTACTGTTGTTTTGTTATATGTTCCAATAAATCCTGTCCTATATTTCCATATATGAGTGCCCATCCATATTCTTTCTCTAGGGGTAGTAGTATAGTATGGGACAGGATGGAAAGGCAGACAGCAGCATTGGCATATTTGGGCTGGTGATAAATAGCCACTGTCACCAATGGCAGATCTATTAATTAACATTAGATGGAGGTGTGTAAAAATTCTCACAGATCCATACCTGATTCATTTTCACAAATTTAATATTTTCCACACTTGTGAAGGGCAGTTTTGTTAGGTACGTCAAATACATCAGGTCAGGTAAAGTAGTCTGTAATCACGTTTTTAAAAAAGAAACCTTATCAATATGTTTTTAGAAAAATGTCAGTTGTACAGTCGACCAGAAAAATATGTCAGCCAGTACACTATCAGCAGAAGATTTTTGTGTGTAATTGTGATTATTATTTTTTTTAATGCAAACTGGGCTGCTAACTGTCTGAAGGGCATTAAGAAAGAATAAGTGCTGTAGCTTTAAATATTGATGTGCAATGCAAGCAGAGCCTCATTGAATGACTGCAACGTAGTCACATACACTAAACTACACTAAGTTTGACGCTGTTCTGTTAATAACTAAAATCTCTCTGTCTATTAATTAATTAAACCTAACTAAGTAGCTGATATGTCTTCCATTAAACTGTATATGTGGGTACCCTAAACTAGCTGTATTGTGTGTTTAAAGATAATCTTTCTTTGTTCTCTCTCTAACAGATGTCCTAAATTCGCTGAGGTTGACTGCATTATGAGTAAGCAAGCTGTCCAGGATCCCACCTGAGGTCATGTGAGCCTCCTTTATTTTCCCTGCCGTTCTGTGCTGTCTTCTGATCTGAAAAATAGTGGATGCCATTTTGATCTATTTTGTGTGAATCAAAAAGCTAAATATTTGGGTTTGATGGAACCCCAAAGTTTTAATAAATTCAAGACAAATTGAATTAATTTAGAATAAATTCACTCATGTCTACTATTGACATATCATTGCTGGAGTCCAGTAACACAGACTGATGGGGGATCATGCAACTGTTAGTTGTTTGTAAAAAAAAAAACATGAAAAACCTCTTTAAAAAGATACAACAGCATAGCTATGTTCTTCAACATGGCAGAAAATAAGTAAATCACATCATTGTTTGTCCTATTGCATCCTATTTCAAATGAGTTCTCCACTATTAGAAAACACATGGATGCTTTCTTTTATAAACAGTATGATACCTGCTGAAACAAAATAAAACATGCTGGGATTTTTTTCTGCATGGACCTCATGGGAATATACCGTACATGTTGAATATAATGGCTCAGTCATCAGTCTGGGTGCTGTCTGTTCAGAACCTGGAAGGAAACATTGCCTGTCTGAAAGTGACTTTAGGGTGTTTTCCCCAAAAAGCAGTGCTCTGTATGAGACCAGTAAAAGTCTACACAGCAAACAAGAGAAAAAACATGGTGAAAACTAAAGGATTCAGTCAAGCATATTTCTTCTAAGTTATATAGTTTACATTACCGTATTTTTCGCCCCATAAGACGCACTCCCCCCCCCCCCAAAAGTGGGGGAAAAGTGCACCTGTGTCTTATGGGGCGAATGCTGGCAATTTACATCGCAGTCTGCGATGTATTAGTGAGGAGGGAGGAGGGACTGTAGTAGGCCGCCCAGCCTGCCTGCTAGCTGCTAGTGCTTACTACAGGAGCGTGACATGTAAGTATGATATACATGGGGAGCAGGGGGAGCGCATCATTATTCAGTTTAGATCTGATGATTAACACTACGTATAATACAGTACACACTGAGCTGCGGGGCCAGAGTACAGTGCCTGCACGGCCCCGCCGCTCTCCCCGCCTACTACAGTCCCTCCCTAGGAATCTATGAATGGGATAATGATGGGGGGAGGGGGGGGTCTGTGGATTGCATTATGATGGGGGGATCTGTGGATGGCATTATGATGGTGGGGGGGATCTGTGGATGGCATTATGATGGGGGAGATCTTTGGATGGGACTGTTATGGGGGATCTGTGGATGACACATAGCAGTGTCATCCACAGATCCACCACCCCATAACAGTGCCATCCACAGATCCCCCCCACCATCATAATGCCATCCACAGATCACCCCCACCATCATAATGCCATCCACAGACCCCCCCATCATAATGCCATCCACACCTCCCCCACATAACAGTGCCATCCACAGATCCCCCACATAACAGTGCCATCCACAGATCCCCCCCATAACAGTGCCATCCACAAAACCCCCACCCCATAACAGTGCATCATCCACAGATCCCCATAATAGTGTCATGCACAGACCGCCATTAGTTCAAACCCACCAAAAGCACACCTTTTGGTTAAAAAATATTTTTTTCTTATTTTCCTCCTCAAAAACCTAGGTGCATCTTATGGGCCGGTGCGTCTTATAGGGCAAAAAATACGGTATATAAAACTATTTCCCTCCAGCTCACTTGGCAAAAAAAAAGCTGAAAAATTAACAGTCTACAGTGACTGATACCACGATGTGCAGACTTTACTGGTCACATGCACTAAAGTATGCATACTACAGTATATCAGCTTTTTGTGGGAAATGGAAGACATAATGCTGCCAACCTATTGGGCTAAGATAGGGGTGTAGTCACTCATCCAGTAGTTAAATATCAGTTTCAATAAAGTCTCATGCAGGACAGAGCACTGAGGTCTGGAAAACTGAGATAGGTCTAGGACAGGGATGGGCAAACTGCGGTTCTACAGCTGTTGTAAAACTACAAATCCCATCATGCCCTGCTGTAGGTTGATAGCTGTAGGCAGACTGGGCATACTGGGAGTTGTAGTTTTACAACAGCTAGAGAGACGCAATTTGCCCATCCTTGGTCTAGGAAGTCAAACAGACAGTATAGAGGAGTCATTAAGAGCATTGCCAAATGATGTGATAAAAAAATAAATAAATATCCAGGGTGAATTTGGGGTATATATCATCTTTACCAAGCATTACCAGGATATTGAAGCAGTGAACAAACAGTCCTAATTTGAAATATATTACTGCTCCAGCTCACCTATATATGTTCCCCTTCAGGATTTCCTTTGAGGAATTACAGTCTCCCTTTGAGGCATGAGAAAAGACTGTGCAGGAGATGGGAAGACAATGATGTTAAATCTACACTTTTTTGATGAATAGTAATAAGATTTTATTTTTTATTACTTCTTTTTTTAGTATCTTTATTTGTGCGGGAATGGAAAGTTCAGAAGATGAGAATTCAGTGGGGCTAAACCTACACTTTATTGATGAATAGAGATAATCCTTGTGCCTGATAAATATGACAAAAAGAAGCCCTTTGTTCTCTGTTGGTACAGCTTGCTGGATCCTAGTGTGAAACTAGCCTAAGGGTAGGTTTATGCAGAGTGTTTTTGAGGCGGATTTTTCAGCACTTTTTTTCAGTCAAAGCCAGATGTGGAATTGAAAGGAATTGGAAATATAAAGAAAGGATTTATACTTATCCTTCCTGTTGGATCAACCTCTGGCTTTGGCAGAAACACCTTCAGGAAAATCTTCCTTCAGAAAACGTAGGGGGTCATCACCTCTTCCATGTTCTTCCAGGCCAGAGATTGTAGCAATATACATCAAATAAATAAGTGGATAAATCCATATTTGATCCACATGCTTCCTCCTGAGAACTCAGGCCATGGATATGCTTCTACAGTATCAAATTCAAATAGATTCCGGCTCAGAAACAGGGAGCAATTAGATAACTCCATCTACCCTGCCACTACCTCCGCCATGTTTGGTATGCATGTGTGCGGGAGATTTGGACGGAGTGGCTGGAGCTAATATGCAATTGCTAAGGTGAATACCCCAAAAGATATTTCAATGCAAAATGCAAACTTGGTTTCCAGAAAGTGGTCGTAAAAACTGTCATAATACGTCATTACCATACTCCCTGGCCTCCTCTGACATCACAGATGGGGGGGGGGGGGGGGGGAAGATACTGACCTTTTTTAACACATGCACTGAGAAAAGCAAACTGTCATTTCTTTGGGGGTCACTAGCTTGATGGACTGACCGATAATTCTGCTTTCCCAGGTAACCGGACTTAACTGTCACATAACGTATTAAGTTCTGTCTTTATCCCTTTTATTTTACAAACTTTTATTTTGCATTGTATATACAGTCCTGATCAAAAGTTTAAGACCTCTTTAAAAATGGCAAAAATTCATATTTTACATTGTTGGATCTTAACAAGGTTCCAAGTAGAGCTTCAACATGCAACAAAAAGAAATTAGAGTGAGACAAAACATTTTTTGAGCATTCAATTAATTGAAAATAACGATTAAACTTAAACAGGCTGTTTTTCAGCTGATCCAAATTTTAGGACCACATGCCTTTAAAGGGCCAAATCTGTGCAAAGATGTGGATTCATTGTCATTTTCTGTCAGGTAGTCACACGTTGTGATGGCAAAGGCAAAAAAACTCTCCCTTTTTGAACGTGGTCGGGTTGTTGAACTGCATAAGCAGGGTCTCTCACAGCGCGCTATCGCTGCTGAGGTGGGACGCAGTAAGACAGTCATTTGGAATTTCTTAAATGATCCTGAGGGTTATGGAAAAAAAAAGTCAAGTGGAAGACCCCAAAAAATTTCATCAGCACTGAGATGGAGGATCCAATTGGCTGTCCGTCAAGACACTGGACGATCCTCGACCCAAATTAAGGCCCTTACTGGTGCTGACTGCAGCCCCATAACCATCAGACGGCATCTGAGACTGAAGGGCTTCAAAAACAAAAAATGTCTTCAAAGACCTCGTCTCCTTGAACGCCACAGAACTGTTCGTTTGGACTTTGCAAGAGAGCACCAAACATGGGACATTCAAAGGTGGAAGAAAGTTTTATTCTCTGATGAGAAAAAATGTAATCTTGATGGTCCTGATGGTTTCCAACGGTACTGACATGATAAGCAGATCCCACCTGAGATGTTTTCTATGCGCCACAGTGGAGGCGGCGCCATAATGTTCTGGGGTGCTTTTTCCTTCAGTGGAACAATGGAGCTTCAGGAAGTGCAGGGGCGTCAAACGGCCGCTGGCTATGTCCAGATGTTGCAGAGAACATTCCTCATGACTGAGGGTCATCATCTGTGTGGTAACGACTGGGTTTTTCAACAGGACAACGCTACAGTACACAATGCCCGCAGAACAAGGGACTTCTTCCAGGAGAATAACATCACTCTTTTGGCCCATCCTGCGTGTTCCCCTGATCTAAATCCAATTAAGAACCTTTGGGGATGGATGGCAAGGGAAGTTAACAAAAATGGACAACAGTTCCAGACAGTAGATGGCCTTTGTGCGGCCATCTTCACCACTTGGAGAAATGTTCCCACTCGCCTCATGGAAACGCTTGCATCAAGCATGCCGAAACGAATTTTAGAAGTGATAAACAATAACGGCGGAGCTACTCATTACTGAGTTCATGTTTGGAAGTTGGATTTCTGTTTTGGGGGGGTTTAGGCGTTTTTTGGAGGTGTGGTCCTAAACTTTGGATCAGCTGAAAAACAGCCTGTTTCAGTTTATTCGTTGTATTCATTAAATTGAATGCTCAAAAAATGTTTTGTCTCACTCCCATTTCTTCTTGTTGCATGTTGAAGCTCTACTTGGAACCTTGTTAAGATCCAGCCATGCTAAATATGATTTTTGGCCATTTTTCAAGTGGTCTTAAACTTTTGATCAGGACTGTATATGTCTGTGTATTTTATGTAAACTTTTCTATGATAACCCCATTGTTTGTACACACTGTGCTTTTTTATATTAAAACGTCACTTTAATAAGAGCCTTCTTGTGTTCTAACGATTCCATGACCTTAGAAGAAGCATTATCTAGATTAATTTATTAACCCTCTGAATGCTAGCAGCTGTAGAGAGTACTAAGGTGTTATTTAATGCAAAGGTGTCTCGTTAGCCTGATATGACGAGTGGTGGCAGCTAAGATTGATTAGTTTTGATGAGTGCTGATAGAGGGAGGTCTAGTGTGGCCTTGCAGGCTCCCCTCCTGAATCTAAGTCCCTGTGGTACAATTGTTCAGGTATTGGGACTCCTACACTAATAAAGCCTATGTACTAAGTGAAAGGGCTGCCAAAAATTACAAGGAACCGGCACTCCAATACACCATTTATTACACATAAAGGATGGCATTATACATGCCCTTGAAAAATTATGATTTATGGCCTGCTGGTGACCCTCTAAAACATTAGAGTAGAGTTGAGCGGACACCTAGATGTTCGGGTTCGACAGGTTCGACTGAACTTCACAAAAAAGTTCGAGTTCCGGACCCGAACTTGACCCCGAACCCCATTGAAGTCAATGGGGGCCAGAACTTTTGAGCACTAAAATGGCTGTAAAAATGTCATGGAAAGGGATAGAGGGCTGCAAATGGCATCAAAATGTGGTTAAGAGCATGGCAAGTTCTCTGAAAACAATTGTGGATAGGGAAATGACTTTAAATAACATAAAATATGTACAAATTAAAAATAATTATCTTGATCTAGGAGGACGAGGTCCATATGGAGTAGCAGGTTGAGGAGGCGGTGGATGTGGCGGTGTAGGTGTAAGCGGTGGTGGAGGATGAGGAGGTAGCCTACACTGCTTTTTGGTTTTAAATTTATTTATATTTTTTTAAATTAGGGTACACCCCAAAACATTGCAAAATATAACCCCCTCCAGTCGTGCTAAACACACGTTAAGACAATACACTGGCTGCAGGGCAGGCCAGCACCTCCAAGCCGTAAAGGGCAAGCTCAGGCCATGTGCCCAATTTGGAGACCCAGAAGTTGCAGGGGGCAGAACCATCAGTCAGTTCGTGTAGGCATGTGCAAACATATTGCCCCACCATGTTGCACGTCCTCGTGATGTTCACGATCTAATTGGATATCTGCTTTATCAACTTTCAATGTTCTTTTCTGCGCCTACCATGTAGATCACGGTTAGCGGCGAATCAGGGTTCCACGCCGGAGAGGGAGCGTGAGAAAGAGAGACCACATCCAAGGGAGATCAATGGATAAAATTTTGTGATTGAGCGGAAATGTGGGAGAATCTATTGAAACAGAAGAATTGAAGGAAAGGAGGGGGTGTGCAGCAATTATCCACTCCCAACTCGGGGAGGTAGTGACGATAAACAACAATACAGGACTATTAAGATGCCCTGTTATTGGAATGAATAATAAAAAATTATAGGGAATGTAATTGGGGTATTTTGGATTTGGAAACTTTAGCCAGGAGAGGCCCTGCTGCTGCTTTGTTGACTTTAGAAAACTTCTGCCTGATTGCACGTCCCTGTGACGTCCACCATTCATTTGGATATTTTCAATATCAACTTTCGATGTTCTTTTCTGAGCCTACCATGTTGATCACGGTTATCGGCAAATCTGGGTTCCACGCCGGAGAGGGAGCATGAGAAAGGGAGACCCCATCCAAAGGAGGTCAATGGCTACAATGAAATGAAGCGGAAATGTGGGACAAGTTATTAAAGCAGAAGGATCGAATGAAAGGGCCAATTAAAGACGAATTTTAGAAATTTAAGTCCCTGTCACCTATGTAGAGCAGGGATTTTTCATCGCCAGAAATAAGTTAATGTCACCCACCAATGGAACAGATTATTTTTTAAAATTTTGGTCCCTGTCACCTATGCAGAGCAGGGGTTTATTCACGGCAAAAATTGTAAAATGTCAATCCAAGAATGTAACAGAAAAAATTTGTGAAATTTATTAACCTGTCTACTAGGTAGAGCAGGGGTCTATCACAGCCAAAAATTGTTGAATGTCACCCGGAAATGTAACAGAAAAATTCGTGAAATTTATTAAGCTGTCAACGAGGTAGAGCAGGGGTATATCACAGCCAAAAATTGGTGAATTTCACCCAAAAATGTAACAGACAAATTTGTGATTTTTTTTTTACCTGTCTACTAGGTATAGCAGTGGCATATCACACCCAAAAATTGGTGAATTTCACCCGAAAAGGTAACAAACAAATTAGTGAATTTTTTTTAACCTGTATACTAGGTATAGCAGTGGTATATCACACCCAAAAATTGGTGAATTTCACCCGAAAATGTAACAAACAAATTAGTGATTTTTTTTTTACCTGTCTACTAGGTATAGCAGTGGCATATCACACCCAAAAAATTGTGAATTTCACCCAACAATGTAACAGACAAATTAGTGTTTTTTTTTTTTTACCTGTCTACTAGGTATAGCAGTGGTATATCACACCCAACAATTGGTGAATTTCACACGGAAATGTAACAGACAAATTAGGCCCAGCCGCCACTGCATTTACCCAGTGTGCTGTTATGGAGATATAACGTCCCTGACCGTGCTTACTGGTCCACGTATCCGTAGTGAGGTGCACCTTGCCACAGATGGGGTTGCGCAGTGCACACCTGATTTTGTCCCCCACTTGGTTGTGCAGGGAAGGGATGGGACGCCTGGAAAAGTAGTGGCGGCTGGGCACGACGTACTGTGGGACAGCCACCGCCATAAGGCTTTTAAAACTCTCAGTCTCCACCAAACGGAATGACAGCATTTCAAAGGCAAGTAATTTTGAAATGCTGGCAATCAGGGCCTGAGATCGTGAGTGGGTAGGGGGGCACTTCCTATTCCGCTCCAGTGTTTGGGAGATGGAGAGCTGAATGCTTCCGTGGGACATTGTGGAGATGCTTGGTGACCCAGGTGTTGGTGTTGCTGGCAGATCCTCTGTTTGTGGGGTGGCAGGTGGCACTGTCACTCCAGAGGTGGATGAAGAGGCTGAGACTGCAGCAGAAGAGGAAGCAGGAGGAGCCAGAGACCTTTCTTAGTTTTTGAGGTGTCTACTCCACTGCAGCTCGTGCTTTGCACTTAGATGCCTGGTCATGCAGGTTGTGCTCAGGTTGAGAACGTTTATGCCTTGCTTCAGGCTTTGATTGCACAGCGTGCAAACCACTCGTGTCTTGTCGTCAGCACATTGTCTGAAGAACTGCCACACCAGGGAACTCCTTGGAGCTGGCTTTGGTGTGCTCGGTCCCTTGCTGCGGTGGGCAGTAGCAGGCGTACTGTCTAGGGGATGGCTGCTCCGATTTTGCACCCTGCTCCCTCTTCTGCTGTGCTGGTGGCTCTGTGCGACCACCGCCTCTTCCTCCGAACTACACAGGTCACTCTCATGACCTTGATTCCATGTGGGGTTGCGGAGGTTAAAGACTGGGCTGTAAAATTGAGTATTTTTCCCATAAAAGGTGTTTTTTAAAACCCAGAAAATTATAGCTGTATTTCTTGCTTAAATTTCACACTGACTAAGGCTGCAAAGGCACCAGATGTAGGATATTGCCAAAGATTTGTGTTTTTTTAAACCCAGATTATTATTGCAGTATTTCAAGCTTGGATTTCAATATCACAAAAGCACATATGCTGTGCTGTTTCACTGAGCTTGCATAAAATGGCCGCCGCTGCCCACCTAACTAACAGACGGATAAAAGTTATTTTTCTCTGTCACTGGGCTCAGGGCAGGGTAAAAAGATTGTGCACTGCACCCACACAACAAAATCTATGTAGATCGCTGAGTTCAATTGCAGTTCTGATTAAAGTTTATTTCCTATTCTCTCCCTCACAGCAGCAGCATCCTATCCCTACACTAAGCACAGCAGAGTGATGTGCAGCGCTACGTGACTCCAGCTTATATAGAGGCTGGGTCACATTCTGCACTGGCCAATCACAGCCATGCCATTAGTAGGCATGGCTGTGATGGCTTCTAAGGGCACAGAGTTAAATGCTTGTTGATTGGCTGCTCTGCAGCCTTTCAAAAAGCGCCAAGAAATAGCTGAACACCAAACCCGAACTCGAACTTTTACTGAAATGTTCGGGTCCGGGGTCCAAAAATCCTAAAGTTCAGTATGAACCCGAACTTTACAGTTCGGGTTCGCTCAACCCTAGTGCCAAAATATAGGAACATAAATTATAAAATCGTCTAATTTTCTAAAGATAAGGAGGTGTGCTTATCTTTTTATATATTTTCCCATGCACAAATTATCCTGCTACCCACCCCTATTTCATCAGATCTTTTCAGTGTTATGAATTAGAATTTGGACAGATAAAAAAAGAGAGAAAAGGATGTCAGGAAGTCAGACCTTATCCAGTATCTATTTGGTCAGTGAGTGATATACAGTATGTGGGCTTCCCACTCAAGGGATCATATGAACACAGTTGTTATTGTAACAACAGTTTTACTGAACTTGCGCTGGGCAAAAAGCTTAGTGGTTGAGTCTTACAGGAGACAACAGGCATAGTGATTACAAGATTTCAGAAGTGGCAATGGCTGAATGGTTACAAGTCTCTTTAAAGGCAAGAGACTTGATAGATATGAAGACTCTTTTGGCTGCAGCAGGCTTTCTTACTTTTCTAGCATAACACTTAACTCAATGGGCATCAATGTCTGACCTGGAGCCATCTCTCTCTGGGGCAGTAATGACGATGGCTTTGTAGGCTGTTTGGTCTAGGCTACAACTTTTTTCCAAGTAGTGCACATGCAGGGGAGGACTGGTCATAGATAGTGCTGCTCGCGAATATTCGAATTGCAAATTTTTATCATGAATATCGGCACTTCGAGAATTCATGAAGATGTAGAATATGGTGCTATATCTTCGTAATGTCGAATATTCTAGATTTTTTTTCTTCAGTACTATTGATCTCTCCCTGCTTCTTGCTTGTGAGCCAATGAGAAGGCTGCAATATCTTTGTTAGAGCTTAGCAACATCCCTACTAACCAATAGGAAAGTTGCCTACCCCTTACTATATAAGAACCTCCCCAGCAGCCATTTTCTGTTTTTTGCAGTTGTGAGAGAGATAGCAGTGTCATTGCTATGCTCTGTGCTTTGCTGATTCATATGCAGTTCCTTATTAAATTACATTAGAGAGTTAGTTAGCTTATACATATAACACAGATAGTTAGTGGGAAATAGTCAGTGTAGGTTAGATTAGTGATATAGTGTAGCTGATAGGTTCCAGTGCAGGGTGTTAGGTAGTGTGATAGGGATTACTGTTTCTCTGCTGTCCATACATACATGCTACAGACATAGTGCTGTGATGTCACAACAATACTTAGTGCACCAATCAGTATTATCTACTCAGACCTGATAAAATGTGAAGTTGCATGTATTGCCCCAAAAAATATGCGCATCTTGCCGATTTGCGCAATCGCAAATTAATTGGAACACTCTATCTGCATATAAAGCTATTGTTCTTCCTCACAGTTACGAAAGTTGCTGCCAACCATTTTCTCCAGTCTCAGGAAACTTCTGGCAGCTTGAAAAATGCAAAAGTGTGCCACGCTTGTATTGCGCGCACGATACGTGCATATTGCATTGGCGATTTTTGCAATCAAGAAAATAATGACGAATTCTCGAATTTGCAAATATATGGCGAATATCGCAAATTGGATTATTGCCTATGCCGCTCATCACTAGTCATAGACCCTATAGGGAAGTTTCCAAGTAGGCTGATGCTCAGGGTGCCGCCTGTGCTTTCCTCTTGGCCTCAAGCCAGATACAAAACAATCTGATGCTCTCAAAAATAATTAATGCTTGGAGCATCAAATGCTTATACACCTGGCCAGCAGCTGCAGGTGCCTTCCTGAATTTAACAGTATCCTCAGGATGGTGATACAGTTGAATACTGCGGTGAGGGTGGCAGTATTATGTTCTGCAACTGCACTGTTATATTTGATTCTTCTGAAGCAGCATTTTGTGCTGCACTGTGGTGTTTAGTTCTGCAGGGGCAGTATATTTTGCTGCACTATGGTACTACTACTACTTCTGTTGTCCCTGCCTACTTCACTGGTCTATTATAAGTCCTCTGAATGCTCATGGCTGCTAGAGCTACATTACAATGCGTTTTCACACATACATTCTTGCATTTCTAAAATTAGAGGTTTTATAGTGTACAAAAGTTGACACTTTTCCGAAAAATTTTATAACTTTTTGCATTTTTCCACTGCTCTCTTCACTTATTTAAAAAGTGAGTGGGGCCACTAGAACCTGACACATTTCATTTACTTTAGAAAACTGGTGTAAATTATAAATGAAATCTGCACCAGATACTAGCTGGAGCAGGTTTCAGTTTCTGATACACGAACATCATAAAGCAACACAATTATTAAAATGCCTGCACTTCTTAAAAATGAGCCGCATCTTATTCCGACAGCATTTTCACTGGTGTATGAAACTGTAGGCAGCAGTATTTTCTCTGGCAGGATGCCAATATTCATGCCGGAAACCAGGTCCACCAGCATCGGCAGTGTTCGCCTATGCTACACATATATACACATATATGGATGTAGCCTATGAGGAAATGTGGGCATTTTCAACCCCCTCACATACCGTTAATAACTATGGGTCTTTATTTGTACTGACATGCATTTTCATTTACTATTTACGCTATGCTACCCTATTTCCTAGATGTTTCATATAAAACACATGGAGTCTGTGACCATTCGTGGCTACTAATTAAACTAGCCTAAATTAATACCCACTGGCTGAAATTATTAATGAACTGTGAAATTATAGATTTGATCATTAAAGAATTCTTAATTTAACAAGGCTTTGGCCTCTTGACAAATGGTCTGGGACTCCTCAAAAGGTTTTTATCCAGGGACAGATTTTCCTTTGTAAAAAAAAATATCCAATTAGGAGATGAGGGAGCTAAAGATGAACTTGAACAGGAATATGTACCTTCTCATTTATCCAAAAAGATGGTCTTTGTGCTCTTTCTGCTTATAATATTTTATAGAATAAAAACAAGATCTTAAATACGTACATTGGGAGACATTTACTAAGCATGTTGCGCCAGAATTATGACATAAAATGTGCCAAAATGATGGATTTTTTAAATGTGCCAAATATATCAACTGTTTTCTGCAGAATTTTAGCCAGAAAGAATGCAACGTGCCAGAATTGTTTTAAATGCCATAGTGGATGCGGTTATTAAATTGGCGCACATTTCGCCTCATTTATCATTCTCTTATCAGCCTAAATGACGCAAATTGCTAGGTACAATTATATCTGCTTTTGACAATGTAAATTTTAAAAAGTTGCATGTTATGGCTTATTGATGCGACTTTTCCCCCCAAAAGTTGCATTTCTGAACAATTGAACCAGCTACATTATTAATAGTTGTGGGGACTCGCTCTAGTAGTCAGGACAAGTGGACGCAGTATAAAGGCAAAGACCCGTTTATAACTCAAAAACTTCAGTGTTTATTCACACTTGTTGCAAGTGCACAGTACGACAGTTCATTTGCAGTATTGGTATTAGTTCACACCCGGATAGCTCAAAACAAAACAGTCACCTTTTGTCCTGGGTGTTAATCCACACCCGACCGACATAGTTCAGAAAAGAGCAGTCCTCCCAGATTCAGGCCTCCAGCTTTGCACAAGGCTCAGATCTCGGTACAGAGATTGTCAGAGCTCCAATGTCAGAAAGAGATAATTCCCCACACCTGACACTGCTGGCTGTTTTTTATAGGCCTGACAAAACCCAGCCTGGAAAGTGGGGAGTAGTCACCCACCCAGCACTTTGACTACTCCCAGTAAGAGCTGTCCCGGATTAGCTATTTACAGCCATACTAAATAGCAAAGTGTGAAACAGCAACTGCTGCTTTCACATGAAAGCTGGCTCTTACTCCACTGAGGCCAGGAACCTCGGTGACACATACCTATCATCCACGATGATTCCTTTTACCTTCTTACATAGTATAGTAATATATACAGTAATATTGCATTTATAGATATGAAATGCACATATCACCTGTTTAATTAGCGGTATATTGTTTCTCAAAATGCCAATACATATGAGATTCTGTCACAACCAGACAGCTAAGAAGCTCTGACAGGAGCCTTCCAGATCCTCCTCCTTGAGTTTCTTTGTTTTGGTTTCAGTTCCTCATCTCGTTAGTCTATCTCAGCTGTCATGCAGTTGGACTGATTGCTTCCCTTTAAGTTCCTCCCCATAATGCAGTAGTGTGCGGCTTATACAACTTCCTGGAGTGTGTGTGCATGCTGTTCCTTTTTCCCAGTCCTCTGCAAGATAAGTGCTGTTCCTTTATTTGTGATTTTCTGTCTGCTGGATTTCAGGAGACCCTGACTCCCTCCGTGTCCAGTGTAGGGAGCCGGTGGTCGTGTCCCCTCACTATTGTAGGGTCTTCAGGTATTAGATAGCCGAGGTACGTGGATATGCGCCCATCCACCTTTGGGGTGTTCGCATAGGCTGAGCAGTCAGGGAGAGTGGCAGGTCTCATGCAGGGGTCTCCCTTTTGTTCCTTAGTTGTGGATCCAGTGAGTCATTGAATATATTGCATTGTCTTGTTTCCTGTACACCATCCGTGACATTATAAGCCGCCAAAACCGTCTCAAGCATGGATCCGGTTTCAATTTTGGCTGAACGCTTCCAGGGTCTTTCATTGGAGGTAGCTGATCTCCGTAAGACTTTTTCTCAGTTTCAAGTGACCGGTTCAGCTTGCGTTCATGGAGTTTGTTCTGAGCCTAAGATCTCGCTCCTGGATACGTTCTCCGGGGGTAGTGAGTATTTTGTGCGTTTTAGAGAGGCTTGCAAACTCCATTTTCGCCTTCTTCCCCATTCCTCTGGTGATGAGGAACGGAGGGTGGGGATCATTATATCGCTGCTCAGGGGTAACGCTCAGTCCTGGGCCTTTTTGCTGCCGGAGGGGGCATGGCCCCTCCGTTCAGTGGATGAATTCTTTTTAGCCCTGGGTCAGATATATGATGATCCGGATCGTATTGCTCTGGCTGAGTCTAGACTACGTCTGTTATGCCAGGGTAAACAATCCGCAGAGATATACTGCTCAGAATTTTGGAGATGGGCAGCTGATACTGGGTGGAATGATGCTGCACTCCGAAGTCAATTTTGCCATGGTCTTTCAGAGGGATTGAAAGATGCATTTGCCTTTCATGAGAGACCTACCTCCTTGGATTCTGCTATGTCTCCGGCCGTTTGTATTGACAGGCGTCTTAGAGAGAGAGGAGAGATCTCTCCTTCCTGTCATACTCAGTCCCGGGACAGCGCATTCTGTGCACAGGGGTCTCAGTCGCTGTCAGCCCCTTCTGAGCAGGAGCCCATGCAGCTGGGGTTGATTGCCTCTGACAATAGAAGATTCAGCCCGCATGGGAAGGTTTGTTTTTGTTGTGGAGGTATAAATAATTTCTCAAATGTTTGTCCCTCTAGGAGATTCAGGCAGTCTTCTGGGAGTAATAAAGAAACAAAAAGGAAAAAATCTTTTAAAAATGTTCCGTCTGTTACTATTGGCAGGGTTGAGGCGGAAATTGAAGGTTTTCCGTTTGCTTGTAGTTCCCGTTTTGGCCTGCCTGCTAGGGTGGCGCTAGAGAGCAAGAGCATTTTTTGTGAGATTTTTGTGGATAGTGGAGCAGCTGTCAATCTCATTGATAATCAATTTGCAATAACTCATGGTTTCCAGGTATGCACTTTGGGAAAGGATATTCCTGTTTTTGCTATTGATTCCGCTCCACTTTCTCAGAAATCATTAAAGGGCATAGTTCACAATATCCGTTTAATTGTGAGTGATGCTCATGTTGAGGATATGTCATGTTTCGTCCTTAGCGGTTAGCCTACTCCTCTAGTGTTGGGGCTACCCTGGCTCACTAAACATAACCCCACCATTGATTGGCAAGCGAGGCAAATAAATGGTTGGAGTGACTTTTGCAGAGAGAATTGCCTCATGACATCTGTTTCTGAGGTTTCTACTAAGACTGTACCACCTTTCCTCTCTGAATTTTCGGATGTCTTCTCTGAGAGTGGAGTTCAGGATTTGCCTCCGCACAGGGAGAACGATTGCCCTATTAATCTCCTCCCAGGCGCCAAGCTGCCTAAATCTCGTTTATACAATCTTTCCCAACCTGAGAGGGTCGCTATGCATTCTTATATCTCTGAGAGTCAGAGAAAAGGACACATACGACCCTCGAAGTCACCTGTTGCCGCTGGTTTTTTCTTTGTTAAGAAAAAAGATGGTTCTTTAAGACCTTGTCTGCATTTCAGGGAGCTGAACAGTATCACTATTCGTGACCCTTATCCGCTTCCTCTGATCCCGGACCTGTTTAACCAGGTTGTTGGGGCTAAAGTCTTTTCCAAATTAGACCTAAGAGGGGCATACCACCTGGTCAGGTTCAGAGAAGGAGACGAATGAAAGACGGCTTTCAATACCCCTGAGGGCCATTTTGAGAATTTGGTTATGCCTTTTGGTTTTATGAATGACCCAGCCGTTTTTCAGCATTTCGTGAACAGCATTTTTTATCATTTAATGGGAAAATTTGTATTAGTGTATTTGGATGACATTTTGATTTTTTCTCCTGATTTCAAGACTCATAAGGAACACTTACGTCAGGTCTTGCTCATCCTGCGGGAGAATAAATTATACGCAAAACTGGAAAAATGTGTGTTTGCGGTTCCAAAAATTAAATTTCTGGGGTTTCTTCTCTCCGCTTCTGGTTTTTGCATGGACCCCGAGAAGGTCCGCGCTGTGCTTGAGTGGGAGCTTCCTGAGAATAAGAAGGCGCTGATGCGTTTTTTGGGCTTTGCCAATTATTACAGGAAATTTATTTTGAATTATTCCTCTGTTGTTAAACCATTTACTGATATGACCAGAAAGGGGGTAGATTTTTCTTCCTGGTCGGTAGAGGCGCGTAAGGCCTTTTCTAATATCAAGGAGAGTTTTGCTTCCGCTCCCATCCTGGTACAACCTGATATTTCGTTACCCTTCATAGTTGAGGTTGATGCTTCTGAGGTAGGGGTGGGTGCGGTCTTGTCTCAGGGTTCCTCTCCTGCCAAATGGCAACCGTGTGCCTTTTTCTCGAAGAAACTCTCCTCCGCAGAGAGAAATTATGATGTGGGAGATAGGGAATTGCTGTCCATCAAGTTGACTTTTGAGGAATGGCGCCATTGGCTAGAGGGAGCCAGACACCCTATTACCGTGTTTACTGACCATAAAAATCTGGCCTACTTGGAGTCAGCCAAGCGTCTGAACCCGAGACAGGCCAGATGGTCTTTGTTCTTTTCAAGGTTTAATTTTGTTGTCATGTTCCGCCCTGGGGATAAGAATGTGAAGGCAGATGCCCTGTCACGTTGTTTTCCGGGAGGTGGGAATTTTGAAGACCCGGTTCCCATTTTGGCTGAAGGTGTGGTGGTCTCTGCTCTTTTTCCTGAATTGGAGGCAGAGGTGCAGGCAGCCCAGTCAGAGGCTCCTGATCTTTGTCCTCCTGGGAGGTTGTTTGTGCCTCTCGTTTTGAGACACAAGATTTTTAAGGAACACCACGATACGGTCCTTGCTGGGCACCCGGGGCAAGAGCCACACTGGATCTCATCTCTCGGAGATTCTGGTGGCCTGCGCTTCGTAAGTCGGTTGAGGGTTTTGTGGCAGCTTGCGAGACTTGCGCTCGTGCCAAAGTCCCTCATTCACGGCCATCAGGTCCTCTCCTTCCCTTACCCATTCCTTCCCGTCCTTGAACACATCTGTCCATGGACTTCATAACGGACTTGCCTCGTTCCTCGGGGAAGACTGTGATTCTGGTGGTGGTGGTGGACCGTTTTAGCAAAATGGTGCATTTCATCCCTTTTCCTGGTTTGCCCAATGCTAAGACGCTGGCACAGGCATTTATTGACCACATTGTCAAATTGCATGGTATTCCTTCAGACACAGTCTCTGATAGGGGCACGCAGTTTGTTTCCAGATTCTGGAAGGCTTTCTGTTCTCGCTTGGGGGTTCGGTTGTCATTCTCTTCTGCTTTCCACCCGCAGTCGAATGGCCAGACAGAGCGCGTCAATCAGAATCTGGAGACATATCTGCGCTGTTTTGTGGTGGAGAATCAGGAGGATTGGTGTTCTTTTTTGTCCCTTGCTGAGTTTGCTTTAAATAACCGTCGTCAGGAGTCCTCTGATAAGTCACAATTTTTTGGTGCATATGGGTTTCATCCGCAGTTTGGGACTTTCTCGGGAGAGGGGTCTTCTGGTTTACCTGATGAGGACAGATTTTCCTTGTCTTTGTCATCTATTTGGCAAAAGATTCAGGATAATCTAAAGAGCATGAGTGAGAGATATAAGCGTGTGGCAGATAAGAGACGTGTGCCTGGTCCGGACCTGAATGTTGGTGATCTGGTGTGGTTGTCTACCAAAAATATCAAATTGAAGGTTCCCTCCTGGAAGTTGAGTCCTAGGTTTATTGGGCCTTACAAGATCCTGTCTATCATCTGTTGCCTACCGTCTTGATCTTCCTCAGACTTGGAAGATCCATAATGTTTTTCATAAGTCCTTATTGAAACCTTATGTTCAACCTATTGTACCCTCGCCTTTGCCTCCTCCTCCGATTATGGTTGATTGAAATCTTGAATTTCAGGTCTCTAGGATTGTAGATTCTCGTCTTGTCCGCGGTTCCCTCCAGTACCTCGTTCATTGGGAGGGTTATGGTCCTGAGGAGAGGATGTGGGTTCCAGTGACGGACATTAAGGCCACTCGTCTCATCAGGGCCTTCCATAGGTCCCATCCTGAGAAGGTGGGCTCTGAGTGTCCGGAGTCCACTCGTAGAGGGAGGGGTACTGTCACAACCAGACAGCTGAGAAGCTCTGACAGGAGCCTTCCAGATCCTCTTCCTTGAGTTTCTTTGTTTTGGTTTCAGTTCCTCATCTCGTTAGTCTATCTCAGCTGTCATGCAGTTGGACTGATTGCTTCCCTTTAAGTTCCTCCCCATAATGCAGTAGTGTGCGGCTTATACAACTTCCTGGAGTGTGTGTGCATGCTGTTCCTTTTTCCCAGTCCTCTGCAAGATAAGTGCTGTTCCTTTATTTGTGATTTTCTGTCTGCTGGATTTCAGGAGACCCTGAATCCCTCCGTGTCCAGTGTAGAGAGCCGGTGGTCGTGTCCCCTCACTATTGTAGGGTCTTCAGGTATTAGATAGCCGAGGTACGTGGATATGCGCCCATCCACCTTTGGGGTGTTCGCATAGGCTGAGCAGTCAGGGAGAGTGGCAGGTCTCATGCAGGGGTCTCCCTTTTGTTCCTTAGTTGTGGATCCAGTGAGTCATTGAATATATTGCATTGTCTTGTTTCCTGTACACCATCCGTGACAGATTCCTGCAGAATAAGTTTCCTGTCAGGTTAAAGCGTAGAACGTAATGGCTTATACAGGTCCTGATATCATGCGATCACGTGACCCCTTCCACCCCTCCCCTTGTGAGATTGAGGACATCAGCTGTAAAGTAGAGTGACATTTAGCTCTGCTGCATCCATAGCAGCTTTTTATATAGCCAAACAATGTGCTTCACTATTTGCAGCACAGCCTTAAATAATCTTATAATCTAATATTATAATCTAATATTTTATAATCAACTTTAGCCTCATTATTGTGATTAATGAAGTTCATACTGGTCTATAGAAAAAACTACTAGATGCTGTATAAGAAAACCTTCTTGAATGGAAAAACCTTACATCCTTTACAACAAAGAATGGAATAAAAAAAAATTCAAAATATATAAATGTATTCTACTGTAATAATATAATACTTACATAACTTACAAATACTGGATAAGTAAAATGATAAATCATTAGAAATTAAGAAAGATAAATGTATAGTGGTTATTGTATAGTCCTGTCAAAAAATAAAAATCACAAAAGACCCAGAGTATGAGACAAAAGTTGCAAAAATAATTTCAAAGAGTCTTATCTGAAATGTCATACAAAGTCGCATATTGTTTACTTTTGGCGTAAAAATGTGTCAATTCCTGAGAAATAGGCGGAAAATCACATTCAGAATGAGAAAAGAGACACATCACCACTTTAACTTTGTGGTAATAGCATTTTTGGCGCAAATTACGCCAATATTGATAAATGTTCCCTATTGTTTTTCCCTGGACAAGAAAGGTATGCTGGGATGTCAGGTAATTATTTTGCAAATTTAGTTAAATCCTAGAAAAATAGTCTGGACATTTTAGCAATAAACCAGAATGTGGGAAGAATAAAGTTAAGGCTACATGCACACGACCATATGTGTTTTGCGGTCCGCAAATTGCGGATCCGCAAAAAAAATGGATGACGTTCCGTATGGCATCAGTTTTTTTTTTGCGGATCCATTGTAATAATGCCTATCCTAGAAAAACTAGAAAAAAATAGGGAATGCACTATTTTGTTTGCGGGGCAACGGAATGGACAAACTGATGCGGAGAGCACACAGTGTGCTGTCCGCGTTTTTTGCGGACCCATTGAAATAAATGGGTCCACATCCTATCCGCAAGAAAAACGGAACGGACACAGAAACAAACAACGTTCGTCTGCATGTAGCCTAAGGTTAAGAATTTATTTATACAATTTCATACAGAGCTAGACTCCTGGAAGGTACTTTATAATTTAGAGGAGCTGGCAGTGTATTTGAGAGATATGTCAGCTACTCAGCAATTATTTGTCACTTAAGGCTCTTACTGTATTTTTTGTAAGTGCTGAAATATGCCTTTAAGGTGCCTGCTACTCATACTTCTCCAAATCAAGATGGGCAACCACTTGAGGTACACCTTACATTTCAAGAGGTATTGCTACTTAAAGTGTAACTGCCATTTAATTATTATTATTATTTTTTGCTAATGTGTAGGGACAGTGACAGGGAACATTTTTGTAATATTCGCTTAGAGAAAATAAACAGATGGCTCACTATGGGTGATCACGCTAGGTGCTCTGGACAAAAAGAGCCACCCCTTGTTGAAATAAATTGGTGAGTGAAATTGGACCGGCACTCAAAACACCCGGAGAAATGTGGATCCAAACTTATTTATTTAAGTACAATAAAATAAATCGAGTGTGTGTATTGGCATCAAAAATACAATTTTATCAATAGAATATCGATTATAAAAAATCGACTACAATGAATCGATCCAATAAAATCGAATAGGTTAAAATACATACATAAAAATACAGATAAAATGCAATATCCTTAATCGATAGATACTCAATTTTTCTGGAGACCTGAGTGTTTTTCTCAGTTAAAGTTCCAGTGCAATAAACCCATATATATGGGTGAGTCCCAGTGGAATTAATCAAAGCTGTGTCCCAGTGGAAGTAATCAAAGCTGTGTCCTCAGAACTTTATATAAGGAACATGATTTTGCCTTTTCAGGCCTGCATAATTAATAAATGCACCAGCTTTCACGATTAAGCGTATATTTAGTTACTCACAACCTTTGGCGCTGATCGAAAGGTTCTTTAAATGGGAATTATTTCAGGTTGCGTCCCACCATTCACATCCCAGTCCAGCAGTGTTGGTTTCCCTCTGCAGCAGCTCTCAGGATCTCGTCACAGAATATAACAGGACTTGGTCCGTCTGTAGGTTTTCGTGAGTCAAACAGAAACTTTTCCTTGTGTAGTTGGTTTCAGTACATGGCCATTTAGAAATAGCAGTCGAGTTCATGCACAGGTACTCCGTCCAGACGCGTTTCGAGATAGCTTATCTCTTCCTCAGTGGGTACCCTGTGGTCTGAGAACCTCGACTTTTAAACTCTCCAAGTCATCCCTAAATTGTCCACACTGGATTTCAACAGGTGTTAGTGATTGGATTGGGTGGTTACAATGCCTAGTTGTTTCAAAACGAGGGTCTCCGAATTTTCAGCAAAAATCTGATCTATTCTTTTCAATTTTCTGTACTTACAAACATTTTGCCAGAATTATCGAGTATAAAGAAGGATATATCACATACAAAAAAAGAGCAGAACAAGATACATTCATAAATATACAGTACAGACCAAAAGTTTGGACACACCTCATTCAAAGAGTTTTCTATATTTCCATGACTATGAAGGCATCAAAACTATGAATTAACACATGTGGAATTATATACATAACAAACAAGTGTGAAACAACTGAAAATATGTGATCTTCTAGGTTCTTCAAAGTAGCCACCTTTTGCTTGGATTACTGCTTTGCACACTCTTGGCATTCTCTTGATGAGCTTCAAGAGGTAGTCCCCTGAAATGGTCTTCCAACAGTCTTGAAGGAGTTCCCAGAGATGCTTAGCACTTGTTGGCCCTTTTGCCTTCACTCTGCGGTCCAGCTCACCCCAAACCATCTCGATTGGGTTCAGGTCCGGTGACTGTGGAGGCCAGGTCATCTGGAGCAGCACCCCATCACTCTCCTTCATGGTCAAATAGCCCTTACTTTCAAAGTTTTCCCAATTTTTCGGCTGACTGACTGACCTTCATTTCTTAAAGTAATGATGGCCACTCGTTTTTCTTTACTTAGCTGCTTTTTTCTTGCCATAATACAAATTCTAACAGTCTATTCAGTAGGACTATCAGCTGTGTATCCACCTGACTTCTCCTCAACGCAACTGATGGTCCCAACCCCATTTATAAGGCAAGAAATCCCACTTATTAAACCTGACAGGGCACACCTGTGAAGTGAAAACCATTTCAGGGGACTACCTCTTGAAGCTCATCAAGAGAATGCCAAGAGTGTGCAAAGCAGTAATCAAAGCAAAAGGTGGCTACTTTGAAGAACCTAGAGTATGACATATTTTCAGTTGTTTCACACTTGTTTGTTATGTATATAATTCCACATGTGTTAATTCATAGTTTTGATGCCTTCAGTGTGAATCTACAATTTTCATAGTCATGAAAATAAAGAAAACTCTTTGAATGAGAAGGTGTGTCCAAACTATTGGTCTGTACTGTATATATATATCTTGAGGATTATAAGCACACATTTACTGCTACAATGTCTAGCTCTTCATTATAATATTCTCTATTTTATTTATTTTATTTACAAATCAGTCCCTACTTGATCGATGTTTCATTAATTCAAACCCAATCGATATTTTTCTTTTTCGATTTTTCCACTTATTCGATTTTTTCATTTTCTGACTCATTCGATTATTATTTTTTTCCAACTCATAGTGTATAGGTGCGTTTTTAGTGCGTTTTTCGGGTATATGTGCGTTTTTTCGGGTATATGTGCAAAAACATTATATTTACTATTCTATATGGGATTTTGTCAAAAAGACTTTATAAGTCCATTTATCCCGTTTTAAGTGAAGAAAAATGTGCTCTTTTTAATTGTAAATGAAAAATTATTATTATTCTATGTGCCTAACCGTGTATCGTGTAATACTGTGATTGCCTTATCACTATTTTGTGGAAGATTGAGTATTTTCTAAAGTATGGGTCCAATTTTTAATTGAACCCAAAAATCTCTTAGTCAGAGTTCAAGCCTGCTGGGAGGAGGCTACTGAAGTCATAGATTCTCCTAGACTCAGCCCGTGACATTTTCATAATATGATTACCTCCCCTCCAGTGTACGTCCACCTTCTCCAGCGCCACATAGGAGATACCCCTGAAGTCTCTATTGTGTACAGTCTTAAAATGCTTTGATAGCGAGCACAAGGGGGTCAATCCTATCAGTACCCAAATCAAGACAAAGCCAGACAAGAAGAGGACAGAGGAAAAAGGGAAAGAAACAGAAGGAGACATTAGAGACGAACTCTGACTCTATAGTCAATTTGAGTTCTACCCTACTGACAGAGGCCCAGACTAAACTCCTAGAAAGGGGACTGAAGTTTGCACCAACAATGAAACTAAACAAGTTTGACACATACATCGGGTTGCAAAAATTCATGAGAAAATTGTGTCTAAAAAAGTATCATGAAAAGAACCCCACAAAATTAGAATTACAAAAAGAGCCAGATAATACAATAAAACACACAGGGCTGAGAAATAAATCAAAATTTTTTCCAAAGAATGAGATCAGCCACGATATGGCCACGTTCCAGAGATCGTTGGAGAATGACCTTAGACGAATTAAGGATAAACAAAATCGAGGTAGCAATCTGACGGGGGGGGAGATTAAAGCCATAAAAGAATTACAAAAACAAGAAAATCTGACAATAAGACCCGCAGATAAGGGAGGGGCAATAGTGGTCCTAGACACTGTGCAATATAATGGCGAATGTCTGAGACAGTTGATGGATACCACTACTTACCAACAATTGAAAGAAAATCCAGAACAGGTCTTTAGAAAAACTCTGACCAAATATTGTGATGTGGGCTTGAGGGATGGGATATTGTCGGAAGAGGAACGCAATTTTATCTTGGGCACACAGGGAAGACTACCTGTCTTCTACTTTTTGCCCAAGATACATAAGAGCCTGGTAAGTCCACCAGGGCAACCGATAATATCTGGGATCGGATCCCTTACATCAAATCTCTCCCAGTATATTGACACCCTATTACAACCTGTGGTGAAGAAAACCAGATCATATATCAAGGACACCACAGAGATTATAGGTGTCTTGGAGGGCCTGGACGTACAGACAAATTGGACCATGGGTACTCTGGACGTCCAGTCGCTCTATACCAGTATCAAACATGATCTGGGAATGTCGGCGGTAAGATCTCAGCTTGAGATAGATGGTACCATATGTATCCAGCAGGTGGACTTCTTGATGGAGGGGATAAAGTTCATACTCCACCATAATTATTTTTTCTTTGAGGACAGATATTTTTTGCAGTTGTGTGGGACGGCCATGGGGACCAGGTTCGCCCCCAGTTATGCCAATTTATTCTTGCACAATGGGAACATGATGTCATCAGTCCCAGACTGGGGATGGACCTGGTCCTCTGGCGTCGCTATATCGACGATGTCCTCTTTATATGGGGTGGAGATGCACGGCAGTTGTAGCCTTTCTTAGAAAGTCTAAATCTCAACAATATGAAACTAAGTTTTGTGCCTACAGTGGGACAAGAACAAATAGAATTGTTAGACATAAAAATATCAAGGTGTGAAAATAAATATATTTGCAATACCTATAACAAGCCGACTGCAAGAAACAGTTTTATACCCTTTACAAGTTGTCATTTACCACAGTGGCTCCTGAATATTCCCTCGGGTCAGTTCCGACGGATCAAGCGGAACTGCACCGAGGTATTAAGCTTTGAGGAGGAAGCCATTAAAATGAAGGAGCAATTCAGAAGTAGGGACTATCCTGAAAACGTTATAGAGGGAGCCTTAGAAAAAATAAGGAAGACAGACAGGAAGACTTTTTTTCAGCCGAAAACACAAAAAGAAGAGAGGAAAGAAGGGGAATTAAGAGTGATTTTGCCATATAGCTCACAAGCCAAACAGGTGCGTCACATCATTAGCCAACATTGGCACTTCTTGTTGAGAGACAAAACTATAGGCCCTATGTTACATACCTCCCCCTTGATCACATTCTCTAAGGTACCCAACTTAGGGCTAAAGATCGCACCCTCCATTAGAAATCATACAAAAAAAGATGGTACCACTCTTCAGAAATGGTTAAACATGAATGGCTTTTACAGGTGTGGGAAATGTCTGGGATGTAGGAGTACGACATTCCCGAAAAAAAACAACCAAGGTACAATCTACTCAGAACAGTTTTTCCTTAGATATCAAGGGCTATCTGACATGTGACTCCTCCAGTGTCGTCTACCTGATCCAATGCCCCTGCCAAAAACAATATATTGGCAGAACCAAGAGACCCCTGAAGGTGAGGATCTCGGAGCATCTCAACAACATAAAAAAGGGCTTTGAGAACCATTCGCTATCAAAGCATTTTAAGACTGTACACAATAGCGACTTCAGGGGTATCTCCTATGTGGTGCTGGAGAAGGTGGACGTACACTGGAGGGGAGGTAATCATATTATAAAAATGTCACGGGCTGAGTCTAGGAGAATCTATGACTTCGGTAGCCTCCTCCCAGCAGGCTTGAACTCTGACTTAGAGATTTTTGGGTTCAATTAAAAATTGGACCCATACTTTAGAAAATACTCATAAACTTCCACAAAATAGTGATAAGGCAATCACAGTATTACACGATACACGGTTAGGCACATAGAATAATAATAATTTTTCATTTACAATTAAAAAGAGCACATTTTTATTCACTTAAAATGGGATAAATGGACTTATAAAGTCTTTTTGACAAAATCCCGCATATAGAATAGTAAATATAATGTTTTTGCACATATAGCATAAAAAACGCACATATACCGGAAAAAACGCACTAAAAACACACCTATACACTATGAGTTGAAAAAAAAAAAAAATCGGATGAGTCAGAAAATGAAAAAATCGAATAAGTGGAAAAATCGAACAAGAAAAATATCGATTGGGTTCGAATTAATGAAACATCGATCAAGTAGGGACTGATTTGTAAATAAAATAAATAAAATAGAGAATATTGTAATGAAGAGCTAGATATTGTAGCAGTAAATGTGTGCTTATAATCCTCAAGATATATATATATATATTTATGAATGTATCTTGTTCTGCTTTTCTTTTGTATGTGATATATCCTTCTTTATACTCGATAATTCTGGCAAAATGTTTGTAAGTACAGAAAATTGAAAAGAATAGATCAGATTTTTGCTGAAAATTCGGAGACCCTCGTTTTGAAACAACTAGGCATTGTAACCACCCAATCCAATCACTAACACCTGTTGAAATCCAGTGTGGACAATTAAGGGATGACGTGGAGAGTTTAAAAGTCGAGGTTCTCAGACCACAGGGTACCCACTGAGGAAGAGATAAGCTATCTCGAAACGCGTCTGGACGGAGTACCTGTGCGTGAACTCGACTGCTATTTCTACATGGCCATGTACTGAAACCAACTACACAAGGAAAAGTTTCTGTTTGACTCACGAAAACCTACAGACGGACCAAGTCCTGTTATATTCTGTAACGAGATCCTGAGAGCTGCTGCAGAGGGAAACCAACACTGCTGGACTGGGATGTGAATGGTGGGACGCCACCTGAAATAATTCCCATTTAAAGAACCTCTCGATCAGCGCCAAAGGTTGTGAGTAACTAAATATACGCTTAATCGTGAAAGCTGGTGCATTTATTAATTATGCAGGCCTGAAAAGGCAAAATCATGTTCCTTATATAAAGTTCTGAGGACACAGCTTTGATTACTTCCACTGGGACTCACCCATATATATGGGTTTATTGCACTGGAACTTTAACTGAGAAAAACACTCAGGTCTCCAGATAAATCGAGTATCTATCGATTAAGGATATTGCATTTTATCTGTATTTTTATGTATGTATTTTAACCTATTCGATTTTATTGGATCGATTCATTGTAGTCGATTTTTTATAATCGATATTCTATCGATAAAATTGTATTTTTGATGCCAATACACACACTCGATTTATTTTATTGTACTTAAATAAATAACATTTCTCTGGGTGTTTTGAGTGCCGGTCCAATTTCACTCACCAATTTTTGTAATATACTTTACTTAGGGAAAACGTTTACTTATGCTAGAAAACTTGGGCTGAAATTTCCCTTAGCAGCGCTCTTTCAAATGAGCGTTGCTAAGGGATATCCGTCTTCCATCAGCATAGTACTGTTCAGACTAGGAAGACGGGCTGTGCTGGGAGCGGCCTCTGCCTGCCCTGCTTCCTCACATTCTAGTGGGGACAATAGCATGATAGGTTTAAATTAAATATACATTTCCCCCCTTATTAAATATAGACTTACAGTATACACTACGTTTATGCTCACCGATCAGAGTGACAGCGCTGTTAGTGAACTTTCCCCCTGCATTCCCGGTGTGCTCACTAATGAACCAGCCGCCGGGAGCGATGCCTGACTAAGTGGTAAGCGCTGACTACAGGCAGTGCAGGGAGTCAGGGGGAAACTGTGAGCATAAACATAGTGTATAAATCCATATTTAATAAGGGCTGGCCACAGAAATGAGTGCAGCCTGGATGTAACAAGATCAACGGTGATGCCCTTATTGCACCAAAGGTCCATTTTCCATATTAAGAAAAAGTATCTTAACCTTGGGAATGGAGCCTCTGTCAACAAAAGAAAAGCAGAGTATGGATGTTGTGTATCTAGGCTTTTCAAACATGAAAGATTCCAGGACATATAGTGCTCCTCTGGGAAAAGAAAAGTATGCAAATTCTAGTGCCACCTTATGTAAGGTAGCTATATATACAGTGGGATGCGAAAGTTTGGGCAACCTTGTTAATCGTCATGATTTTCCTGTATAAATCGTTGGTTGTTACAATAAAAAATGTCAGTTAAATATATCATATAGGAGACACACACAGTGATGTTTGAGTAGTGAAATGAAGTTTATTGGATTTACAGAAAGTGTGCTATAATTGTTTAAACAAAATTAGGCAGGTGCATAAATTTGGGCACTGTTGTCATTTTATTGATTCCAAAACCTTTAGAACTAATTATTGGAACTCAAATTGGCTTGGTAAGCTCAGTGACCCCTGACCTACATACACAGGTGAATCCAATTATGAGAAAGAGTATTTAAGGGGGTCAATTGTACGTTTCCCTCCTCTTTTAATTTTCTCTGAAGAGTAGCAACATGGGGGTCTCAAAACAACTCTCAAATGACCTGAAGACAAAGATTGTTCACCATCATGGTTTAGGGAAAGGATACAGAAAGCTGTCTCAGAGATTTCAGCTGTCTGTTTCCACAGTTAGGAACATATTGAGGAAATGGAAGACCACAGGCTCAGTTCAAGTTAAGGCTCGAAGTGGCAGACCAAGAAAAATCTCGGATAGACAGAAGCGACGAATGGTGAGAACAGTCAGAGTCAACCCACAGACTAGCACCAAAGACCTACAACATCCTCTTGCTGCAGATGGAGTCACTGTGCATTGTTCAACCATTCGGCGCACTTTACACAAGGAGATGCTGTATGCGAGAGTGATGCAGAGGAAGCCTTTTCTCCGCCCACAACACAAAAAGTGCCGCTTGAGGTGGGCTAAAGCACATTTGGACAAGCCAGCTTCATTTTGGAATAAGGTGCTGTGGACTGATGAAACTAAAATTGAGTTATTTGGCCATAACAAGGGGCGTTATGCATGGAGGAAAAAGAACACAGCATTCCAAGAAAAACACCTGCTGCCTACAGTAAAATATGGTGGTGGTTCCATCATGCTGTGGGGCTGTGTGGCCAGTGCAGGGACTGGGAATCTTGTCAAAGTTGAGGGACACATGGATTCCACTCAGTATCAGCAGATTCTGGAGACCAATGTCCAGGAATCAGTGACAAAGCTGAAGCTGCGCCGGGGCTGGATCTTTCAACAAGACAACGACCCTAAACACTGCTCAAAATCCACTAAGGCATTTATGCAGAGGAACAAGTACAACGTTCTGGAATGGCCATCTCAGTCCCCAGACCTGAATATAATTGAAAATCTGTGGTGTGACTTAAAGAGAGATTCCATGCTCGGAAGCCATTAAACCTGAATGAACTAAATGTAGTAATAGACTAATGAGCGAGCACTCATACACTTGGCAACCAAATTGACATGTGCAGAAAATATTTATTATATCCCCATAAAATACAAGTAATAAAATTTATAAGAACAATGTAGCAATAATATACAACATTACAGTCACATATATTGTGGTAGATATGATCAACACTATATTCATATGACTCAATAGTGTCAATAAATTCAATAATATATATCACACCAAGAAACTTCAAGTATATGCTGTTATTTGGGAAAGAGGGGGTATTATCTTCTAGCGCTCTATCCCAATTTGGGAAACTGAATGTCACTGAAAATGCTGTAGGTGTATTCACTGGGAGTGCAATATGTTCATAAAGTGTCCACAGGAATCCTGATAATGTGAAAAGTCTCTTATAGCATATCCTTTTATGGTCGATATGAGCTTTGGATTGAAGAAAACTTTAAATCGATATTTGGCTTACCGTCTAGCGTCTGTTTTCTCCCTATTGCTTCAATGGAGCTTTAAATATTTGCCGGCTTATTCAGTCGCTCCATACAGCAAGCTGGTTTAAATTTCGCGGGAGTTCCAAAGATCGCGGGAGTTGCCACTCTGTTCCGCAATTTCCTTTGGTGCAGCTTTCGACGATAAGAATAGTTAATCCTTTACTGTAGAGATTTTCTTCTGTATGGCCATACAGTATTATCGGAGGCTTTTCAATGCAGGTGGAGGAGTCACTCAACCAAATTAGGAAATTAGATAGAAGAGAGTTCTTTAATAAGGAGGACAATAAAGATAAAAATGAGATGGATAATGAGGAAGATAAAACACTAAATAAAGAAGCCATGAGAGTTGTTCTTCCATTTAATGAGAATTATAGGAAGATTCAGAAAATTATTAAAACCCATTGGCACCATGTGTTGAATGACAAAATTGTGGGACACTTACTCCCGACTGTTCCGACGATTACTTTCACTAGGGCACCCAATCTAGGTATCAAGGTGGCCCCTACCGTAAAACCGTGGAAACAGAATAAGTTGAGTTTTTCAGGAACTTGGCTGAGTTTGAAGGGTTTTTATAAATGTGGAACGTGTATGGGTTGTAGAATGAATAAAAAACCCCGCCTGACGACTAATGTCCCCTCGACTCAGAACAACTATAATTGGGAGATAGAAGATTGTCTTACATGTGACTCCAGTGGAGTTATCTACCTTCTCCAGTGCCCCTGTAACAGACAATATATAGGACGTACCAAGAGGCCATTCAAAAAAAGAGTGGCCGAACATATTGCCAACATCAGGAAGGGGTACGATAAACATTCCCTATCTAAACATTATAAAGAGATGCATAATCAGGATCCATTAAGTCTGGTGTTTACGGCACTGGAGAAGGTGGAGAAACACTGGAGAGGCGGTGATTTTATCAGACAAATGTCTAGGATAGAATCCAGACGCATTTATGAATTTGGATCTCTACAACCGAAAGGCCTTAATTCGGAGTTGGAAATTTTTGGATTTATGTAGGTTGGATGTCTCGAGGCCGACGGCACGTCGCATGCTAGGCCGTCTATCGGCGCTGCGACGTGTCCTTGGCTCCGAGATACCCACCCTTCTTTCTCTATCAAATCCGAATAATTGTATCAAACTCTAGGATTCCTATGAAACTTTCAAGATTCCTCACATTTATTATTTATTGTTTTATATTCTTATATTGATATTTTAATCTTGAAAATTTGTTTAATAATATTTTATTATAAAAAGTCATTTTATAAGTGTTGGCAATCAGATATCAAGTTTATATTTCACATAATGATATATCACACCAATTGGGACATCTGGGCCAAAAAACGCATGTGTCCCCAAAAAAACGCATAAAAAACGCATGGAAACTGCAAGAGGAAAAAAAATAAAAAATAAGTGCCCCCAATAATGTGGCAGTAATAAGTGCCCCCAATAATGTGCCAGAAATAAGTGCCATAATAATTTGCCAGTAAAATGTGCCCCCAATCATGTGCCAGTAACAAGAGCCCCCCATCATGTGCCAGTAACAAGAGCCCCCATCATGTGGCAGTAATAAGAGCCCCCCATCATGTGCCAATAACAAGAGCCCCCCATCATGTGCCAGTAACAAGAGCCCCCTAATCATGTGCCAGTAAAAAAAGCACCCCCATCATGTGCCAGTAATAAAAGCACCCCCATCATGTGCCAGTAATAAGAGTCCCCCCATCATGTGCCAGTAATAAGAGACCCCTATCATGTGCCAGTAATAAGAACCCCCCATCATGTGCCAGTAATAAGAGCCCCCATCATGTGCCAGTAATAAGAGACCCCCATCGTGTGCCAATAACAAGAGCCACCCCCCAATTTGCCAGTAAAAGTATTGTACATATAAAAAAAAAATACCTATACTTACCTCCATGTCAGCGATGCGATGCAGGCCTCTTCCGGCCTGTGTCCCGCGCAGTACGGCTCAGGTGGTGCGATGATGCTTGCGCCGGCCTCTGATAGGCTGCCGGCCTAGTGCCTGCAGCCTATCAGAGGAAGGGGAAGGGACACGCCTCCCCATTCCCTGCCCTACCGCAGCACAGACACCTGTGTCGCTGTCCTGAGGATGGCGATACAGATTACTATGGAGATTAGCGCTTCCACAATGGAAGCGCTCATCTCCCTGTGCCCTGCCGCCCACTTGTGTGCAGGGCCGCGCCGCCAGCTCAGAGGGGGGGCAATTTCCCCGTTGCCCCTCCCTGGATCCGCCAGTGCCTATAAGTCAATGTTCAACCTTTTCTTTTAAACAGGCTTTGAGTTATAATTTTGGATTAGAGCTAAGTCATTGCCTCATCTACACACAGTTCTTTTGGAGTGATTGCCCCTCATCAGTGCAGAGCAGACAGAAATGGCTTAAACTTAGTGAAAGGCCTACTTTCTTCCACAGGGTTTTAAGATTGTTGATTCATTGTACAAGTTCAACGGAGGACTGGATGCCTTTTTTAAATGAAAAAATATTGCAGGTTATGGTATGACTCCTAGATTTTTGGAGGGAACATTGATCACGGGATTTTGTCTTTTTGACATATTATAAGTTAGATGAACCTGTATCTTCCAACCTTACTAAGTAATTATGTTTGCTTACATCTCCATTTTCTCTTACTAGATGAACTTTACAGTGCTATTTGCCTTGGTCATAGCCTCTGGTGAATTAGATTTGTGAGAGTCCTTATCCAAGAAACGTACTTTTGGCATGAGGTGGAAAAATTCCACTGTATTCAAAATATGTATCACTGGTCTTTAAATTTAAGTTATTGTCCTGGCATTTATATTGATGCCCTATCGTCAAGATAAGTCATCGATATCTGATCGGCTGGGGGGAGCTGTTTGAAGAGGTGGCTGCTTCCTGTTCATTACACTATGCCTTGTCTCCTGTGGAGCGGCAGCGTAGTGTAATTTCAAGTACTTACTCCATTCAAGTGACTGGAGAGAGTACTTGTCATTACACTGTACTTCCAAGACGACTGGCAAACGATAGGTCATCAATATATATGGCAGGACAACTCCTTTAACTCAGGGAAATTAATCCTTCTATTAGATCTATTTTAATCTCTTAATCAAAGCTTATCAAACCAGGGTCAACACAGGATTAGTTGTATTCCAAATAATTCTTATTCATAAATTTTGTTTGTTCTTAGCAAGTTTGCAGCTAGCAATGTGACTTCACAATACAATCATTAAGAACATTAATATGGAGAGGGAGAAAGCCTACAATGAAAATAGTGAGATTTACTGCTCCATTAAGCGGATTTTCTGTACCCAGTCTTGCTTTGAACTTCTCCTATGCTAGTTTCTACATTTCATCTCCCTTTGTATGATTTATCACAATTTTTTAGCTTAAAATCCATGTCTGACTTTTTGGAGAAAGAAAGGTTTACTCTATGTCTCCCAACTTATATAAATGGAAGAATTCTCTCTTTTGAAGATTTCTTCACTGCAACTTGAATTCATAATTCTAGATAGGAGTTAAAGGGGTTTTCTGAGACAGGAAGCCCTTTTAATATTGCCAGGCTGGGTGCATGAATAAAAATAAAAAAATAGATTCCCCTGTCACCAGCAATGTGGTCCCAATGCTGAGTGTCCTTTCTCTCTGCTTCCAGTCTCATGTACCGGATGTGTGCCGTCTACACACACATCACAGCTACTAGCCATTAAATGGTCTCAGTAGTGACGTGCAGACCAGTACATAACTGCTGCCACTCCCGAGGCCATTGATTGACCAGTTTTTATTAGGACTTTCAGATATAAATTATACTCTAATGGCAGGATTGAGCATGCAAATCAAAGTGTTAAAATTAATTGTGGTTTCATAACAAAACATATATCCATAGAAAGTTTTTGATCGCCTGCTATTTGCCCTAAACTTCAATAGTCTCTGTAGAACACGGAGAAAGGGCAACCAAGCCTACACATTAATCAAAGTTCCTAAGAACCACCTACACTATTATCTTACCAGGAGTCCATGGAAGAGGTAAATGTTAATCACTAATCACCATTCTATTCAAAAAGAGCTTAGTGGGAACTTCATAGCCAAACTATATATTGAATTTCTTGCTTAGTAAAGAATGTACAGTATCCTGCCCAGACACAAAAAGACCGGCTTAAAAGGATATTGGCTTTATAACATACTTGTTTTATTTTATGTACATGTTATGATCCAGTAATTTGTTTTGCATTTCCAAAGTTTTATATCTGTGTAAAGTACAGACCAAAAGTTTGGACACACCTTCTCATTCAAAGAGTTTTCTTTATTTTCATGACTATGAAAATTGTAGATTCACACTGAAGGCATCAAAACTATGAATTAACACATGTGGAATTATATACATAACAAACAAGTGTGAAACAACTGAAAATATGTCATATTCTAGGTTCTTTAAAGTAGCCACCTTATGCTTGGATTACTGCTTTGCACACTCTTGGCATTCTCTTGATGAGCTTCAAGAGGTAGTCCCCTGAAATGGCTTTCACTTCACAGGTGTGCCCTGTCAGGTTTAATAAGTGGGATTTCTTGCCTTATAAATGGGGTTGGGACCATCAGTTGCGTTGAGGAGAAGTCAGGTGGATACACAGCTGATAGTCCTATTGAATAGACTGTTAGAATTTGTATTATGGCAAGAAAAAAGCAGCTAAGTAAAGAAAAACGAGTGGCCATCATTACTTTAAGAAATGAAGGTCAGTCAGTCAGCCGAAAAATTGGGAAAACTTTGAAAGTAAGGGCTATTTGACCATGAAGGAGAGTGATGGGGTGCTGCGCCAGATGACCTGGCCTCCACAGTCACCGGACCTGAACCCAATCGAGATGGTTTGGGGTGAGCTGGACCGCAGAGTGAAGGCAAAAGGGCCAACAAGTGCTAAGCATCTCTGGGAACTCCTTCAAGACTGTTGGAAGACCATTTCAGGGGACTACCTCTTGAAGCTCATCAAGAGAATGCCAAGAGTGTGCAAAGCAGTAATCCAAGCAAAAGGTGGCTACTTTGAAGAACCTAGAATATGACATATTTTCAGTTGTTTCACACTTGTTTGTTATGTATATAATTCCACATGTGTTAATTCATAGTTTTAATGCCTTCATAGTCATGAAAATAAAGAAAACTCTTTGAATGAGAAGATGTGTCCAAACTTTTGGTCTGTACTGTATATGACACAAATGTACACTGCTTATAACTAAAATACCAGACTGCTGTGCTGGTTTTTAGTAGTGTTAAGCACAAATATTCTAAAAATGAATTTTAATTGCGAATATCGCCACTTCGAGAATTCACGAATATTTAGAATATAGTGCTATATACATTTGTTTTTTAGAATATTCATCATTTTTTCCATCTGAACACATGATTCCTCCCTGCTTCTTGCTTGTGGGACAATGAGTCATTGGCCCACAAGCAACTTAAGCAGGGAGGAATCATGACTTGAGATTGAAAAAAATGACGAATATTCTAAAAAACAAATGTATATAGCACTATATTCAATATAGTGCTATATATTTGTTTTTTAGAATATTCGTCATTTTCTTCCATCTGAAGTGAACAGTGTTCACTTCAGATGGAAAAAAAATTACGAATATGTAAAGTGAAAATGCCTAAACAGATCAAAGTTGCTATTGCCAAGAGTACAGGCAATATTCATAAATGTAAAGATAATACAGTATAGTAGTTCTTGCCAATCATGTTCAATTTTTATTTGTTAATAAAATTACATATTTAATCATGAACAGTGTGTGATTACGCTATTTTTTATTTGTTAAATCCATTTCTTTATTTGGCCTAGGTTCAGGGCATCCATTGTCGCTGACCACGTTGTCCAGTGTGTGTGGCTGCTCTGTGCTTTGGTCGATCAGCTCCAACATGTTATGGCAATGCTTCACTTGAAACATGTGATAGGAGGGAGGGGGATTGGGAGTAACTCTGTGCTCAGCTGCAGTTGCTGGTTGATAAGTGCCTGATGTGGGAGCCAAACAAGGAGGGTCAAAAGGACCTGGTGTCACAGTGCGGAGTAGCAGAAACTCCCCACCAAATAACGTAGGAAAATGAGGAAGCAGCTAGGCCTAAACACCAGGAAAAGGGAGCAGGTCACCTCCTAAAGCTTCCCTAATCCTGGCCCTAACTCCTAACCATATGAGCAGACCCAGATGGTAGGTGGTTTCATACACAGGAACCTCAGACCCTGAGTCGCCCTGCAGATCCCTGAAATAAGGTTAGGAGCAGACACGGATGAACAGGAGTCTCCAACGGCCTAGCTGCAAGGAAAAGGACAGCCAGTGAAAAGCCACTGAGACGACAGGTAAGAGCCCAGAAACAACACAAAATTACTTGCCGTGGCCACAACGATGACTGGACCCCATGCGGACAGAAAGCATGGTAGCCACAGGCAGAGCTGCTCACCAACCCTCCGGGGAACCCTGACCCCTGACTCACAGGGGAAATGTCTAGCAAACATGCTGGAAGACAGATACCAATAAGCCAGACATGTAACGACCACTAGACATACAACAGACCCCACACATAACCCACACCAAACATAGATACAAGGGAAGGTAAAGACAAAGGGAACATAGGGGAGACATCAAGGTGACAATGTATAGCTAGGAGACCCTCCCACTGAACAAGTGGAATATCCAGGATAGAAGAAGTACTCCAGCTCACACAAAGGCTGAAGGCAACTGATATCATGCTCACAACACAACATATAAAGAGCCAAGAGGCCACACCCAAGACAAACCTAAATCCACACCAGCCAGATAATTAACCACTCTGGCACCAGACAGGGAAGGACCCAGGGGAGGGGGGAGCCACCTACATGCTGCAACCACTACACGCTGCCGCAGGCAACAGCACGCACCACAACCGTGTCACGCCACACACAACAGAGGCCGTGACACCTGGCCTCGTTTCTGGGGTGCTGCCTCGCCGCTGCCTCAAAAAGCATTGACCCAGTGGGCAATGAAAGACATGTACTGTGCCTGCCGTTAAGAGCTTCTCCAGGTGTCCATCGTGGCATGAACCTTGCTGAACAGCAAGAATCACAGAGAGGGGCACATGTTCTCCACCATGTGAGAGTACAAGGCAGGGATGGCTTTTTAGGAGAAATAATGGTAGCTAGTAGAGATGAGCGACTCGAATAAGACAAAGTAGAATTCGATTGGAATTTCAGGAGAAATTGGATTTGCAACGAATGCAAATTTCCTCATTCTTCATGGTAACGAATTGCAATTTTTCCTAAAATGGCGGCTACAATGGTGGCTATACTTGTGAGGACATGGGGCAAGGAACTCTGGGAAGGCGGGCTGACCCAAAATGCCATGCATGCAGCCAATCAGCAGCCAGCCAACCCTGTAATGTAACAGCCCTATAAATACGGTGGCCATCTTAGAGTCAGACATTTTCAAGTGTTATGAGTGCAAGGACAGACGTGAGAAGGCACTACCGACAGCAATTGGAAAAACCTGATTGTGAAAACCGCACTGAAAAAACGAGTTATAAGTGCAGGGAAAGGATAGGGAGGAATCATTTCACAGCATCTTAGTGCAGGGAGAGACATCAGAAAGCGCTAGGAACAGTACCATAAAAGCGATTTACAAGTGCAGGGAAAGGATAGGGAGGAATCATTTCACAGCATCTTAGTGCAGGGAGAGACATCAGAAGGTACTAGGGACAGTGCTAGAAAAGCGATTTACAAGTGCAGGGAAAGATTATTTGGGTATCCAAATAGCCATTATATAGCTCTGTCATTCCAGAAATTTGTTCTGGGGTACAAATGCTATGTTTAAAAGCCTTTAGTGGCTTATATCTTTTCAAACAAGAAAAATATATATGCAGTTCACTTCTGCAGTTATATGTGTTGAAAGCATACAGTCGTGGCCAAAAGTTTTGAGAATGACACAAATATTAGTTTTCACAAAGTTTGCTGCTAAACTGCTTTTAGATCTTTGTTTCAGTTGTTTCTGTGATGTAGTGAAATATATTTACACGCACTTCATACATTTCAAAGGCTTTTATCGACAATTACATTACATTTATGCAAAGAGTCAGTATTTGCAGTGTTGGCCCTTCTTTTTCAGGACCTCTGCAATTCGACTGGGCATGCTCTCAATCAACTTCTGGGCCAATTCCTGACTGATAGCAACCCATTCTTTCATAATCACTTCTTGGAGTTTGTCAGAATTAGTGGGTTTTGTGTTTGTCCACCCGCCTCTTGAGGATTGACCACAAGTTCTCAATGGGATTAAGATCTGGGGAGTTTCCAGGCCAACGTTGACATTTTGGTCCCCGAGCCACTTAGTTATCACTTTTGCCTTATAACACGGTGCTCCATCGTGCTGGAAAATGCATTGTTCTTCATCAAACTGTTGTTGGATTGTTGGAAGAAGTTGCTGTTGGAGGGTGTTCTGGTACCATTCTTTATTCATGGCTGTGTCTTTGGGCAAAATTGTGAGTGAGCCCACTCCCTTGGATGAGAAGCAACCCCACACATGAATGGTCTCAGGATGCTTTACTGTTGGCATGACACAGGACTGATGGTAGCGCTCACCTTTTCTTCTCCGGACAAGCCTTTTTCCAGATGCCCCAAACAATCGGAAAGAGGCTTCATCGGAGAATATGACTTTGCACCAGTCCTCAGCAGTCCATTCACCATACTTTCTGCAGAAGATCAATCTGTCCCTGATGGTTTTTTTTTTGAGAGAAGTGGCTTCTTTGCTGCCCTTCTTGACACCAGGCCATCTTCCAAAAGTCTTCGCCTCACTGTGCGTGCAGATGCGCTCACACCTGCCTGCTGCCATTCCTGAGCAAGCTCTGCACTGGTGGCACTCCGATCCCGCAGCTGAATCCTCTTTAGGAGACGATCCTGGCGCATGTTGGACTTTCTTGGACGCCCTGAAGCCTTCTTAACAAGAATTGAACCTCTTTCCTTGAACCTCTTTCCAAGTTCTTGATGATCCTATAAATTGTTGATTGAGGTGCAATCTTAGTAGCCACAATATCCTTGCCTGTGAAGCCATTTTTATGCAACACAATGATGGCTGCACGCGTTTCTTTGCAGGTCACCATGGTTAACAATGGAAGAACAATGATTTCAAGCATCACCCTCCTTTTAACATGTCAAGTCTGCCATTTTAACCCAATCAGCCTGACATAATGATCTCCAGCCTTGTGCTCGTCAACATTCTTACCTGAGTTAACAAGACGATTACTGAAATGATCTCAGCAGGTCCTTTAATGACAGCAATGAAATGCAGTGGAAAGTTTTTTTGGGGATTAAGTTAATTTTCATGGCAAAGAAGGACTATGCAATTCATGTGATCACTCTTCATAACATTCTGGAGTATATGCAAATTGCTATTATAAAAACTTAAGCAGCAACTTTTTAAAATTTCCAATATTTATGTAATTCTCAAAACTTTTGGCCACGACTGTACAGAAAGAAAAAAAATATACGCACTTCACTAGTGCACTTATTTGTGGCAAAAGCGTTTTTCATTATAGAAAGAAAAAAATATACGCACTTCACTGGTGCACTTATTTCTGCTAAAAGCGTTTACTGGCCTATTTAAGCGTTTGCTGGCCTATTTCAGTACAAAAAGAAAAATATATTCTCAGTTCACTTCTACAGTTATATGTGTTGAAAGCGTTTACTGGCATATTTCAGTACAGAAAGATAAATATATACGCACTTCACTGGTGCATTTATTTCTGCTGAAAGTGTTTACTGACCTATTTCAGTACAAAAAGAAAAATATATTCTTAGTTCAATTCGGCGGTTATATGTGTTGAAAGCATGGCTGGGAGTCAGCAGGGTGGCAGCAGTGGGAGGTCGGGAGCCAAACGTGCCCAGGGTAGATAACCTGCTTCGCAGCAGCCTACCTGCCCGGGAAGTAGTGGTGCAGGGATTCACGGAAGTAGCGGTGGTAGCAGTCAGTGCGGCGGTTATATGTGTTATTTGTATTTTAGTACAAAAAGAAAAATATATTCTCAGTTCACTTCGGCGGTTATTTGTTTTTAAAGCGTTTAGTGGCCTATTTCAGTAGAAAAAGAAAAATATATTCTCAGTTCACGTCGGTGGCGGTTATATGTCTTGAAAGCGTTTAGTGGCCTATTTCAATATAAAAATGAAAAATACAGCCAGGTCCATAAATATTGGGACACCGATACAATTCTAACATTTTTGGCTCTATACACCACCAAAATGGATTTGACATGAAACAGACAAGATGTGCTTTAACTGCAGACTGTCAGCTTTAATTTGAGGGCATTTACATCCAAATCAGGTGAATGGTGTAGGAATTACAACTGTTTGCATATGTGCCTCCCACTTGTTAAGGGACCAAAAGTAATGGGACAATTGGCTTCTCAGCTGTTCCATGGCCAGGTGTGTGATATTCCCTCATTATACCAATTACAATGAGCAGATAAAAGGTCCAGAGTTTATTTCAAGTGTGCTATTTGCATTTGGAATCTGTTGCTGCCAACTCTCAAGATGAGATCCAAAGAGCTGTCACTATCAGTGAAGCAAGCCATCATTAGGCTGAAAAAAACAAAACAAACCCATCAGAGAGATAGCAAAAACATTAGGCATGGCCAAAACAACTGTTTGGAACATTCTTAACCCCTTCCCGACCGCAATCTCTATATATACGTGATAGCTGCACATACCCCGTGCAGCTACCACGTATATATAAACGTCAAACCAGCTCTTTAATCCAAGCGCTGCGAAGCGCTTGGATTAAAGCTTCTGCCCGAACCCTGCTGCTGTCGCGGACAGCACACAGTCTATTAATGCCGGCAAGGGACCAATCAGAGTGGCCCTGTCACGAGGGTTTCAAGAACCACGCCTGACTCCGTTATACCCGGGTTCAGGATGTCGCAGCGGTTGGCTGCGCGCTCTATGTAAGATAGGGCTGTTTCCTTATGGTAGCTTTCTGAGTTTGCTTTGCAACCCTTTTTGGCTCACTCAGGGATCCGTAGCTCCTTCTCCTCAGCTGTTCCTTGTCCAGCACTCCCAACCTCCTTATATTCCCCTCTCACACTTCTCTGGTTGAGAGATATAGAGCTTCTTGCCTGGACTTCTATTCTGACCCTCTGGAGCTGTGTTGCTGCGTTCTCTGGTAGTTGGTCCAGAACGTTATCCTCCGGATCCCTGTTGGACCTTTGTGGTCTGCTGTGGTCGCCCACCTGGGTGTATGTGTTTGTCTGTATTGTCTGTCCTCTCCCTGGTGTTTCCCTCTTAGTGTCAGTCGTGCGGAGTAGCGATCCCACTGGCCCGTTCACTATCTAGAGCTCATTCTAGGGAAAGCCAGGGTTTAGGCACGTGATCGCCGCACGGGTGAGGAACCCGTCTAGAGACGTCAGGGCAGTCAGGTGCGAGCCGCAAGGTGAGTCAGGGGTCACCACCTTTCCCTCTCCCTTGGGCAGGGTTTTCCCTTTTCCCTCTCTGTGTGTGACGCCGGTCATTACAGGCCGCTTGCCGACAATCGATCCGATTGGTTAATCTGTGCAGACTAACCAATCGGATCGCGGCAGTGAAAAAAATGCCGGTTTCATGCTCTGATCTGCGCTCTGCAGATCAGAGCATGAAATCAGGTAGGATCCTCATAATACCCCCCCATCTGTGCCCCCAATCTGTGGCTGTGCACCCCATCTGTGCCCCTCAAAGCCCCCCCTTGTGTCCGCCTGCAGCTCATCTCCTAGAGGCAGCTGCCCTGATGCGGTCAGCCCCCTCCCCGCCCCATGCATTCATTCTCACCCGCCCCTCCTGCCCCAGCCTCCCTCAATATTGGCGGCCATACCCCCCCGATCCCCCCCTTTCCAGCGCTGCCCCCGAACCCCCCGATCCCCCCCTTTCCAGCACTGCCCCCGATCCCCCTGCTGTGTGTGATGGCGGCGGCTCCATTACTGAGCCGCCGCCATCAGCAGAGAGTGTCAGCTCTATGCTGACACTCTCCTGTAACCCCATAGATGCCGCGGTTGCAGCATCCATGGGGTTAATAGAGGGAGGTAGCTCCCTCTCTCAACCATCGGGGCTGCAGCGCTGTGATTGCAGCACCCGATGGTTGCCATGGCATCCGGACGCTTTGCAAAAGCGTCTGCTGTTGCCACCTACAGGGCGTTACAGGGCATCTAATAGTATTATACTTTGCAATGCAAGAGCATTGCAAAGTATAGTACAGCCATCAGCCCCACTGGATCTTCATGATCCAAGAGGGACTTGATAAAAAAAGAAAGTGAAAATAATAAAAATGAAAAATAAAAAAATAAATAAAAATGTAAATTAAAAAAAGAAATTGCCTTTTCCTATAAAAAAATATGAAAAAAGAAAATAAAATACACATATTAGGTGTCGCTGCGTCTGTAACAACCGTCTATATAAATATATCACATAAATATATCAATAAAATTAAAACTGTGCGAAAAAAGCTATTTTTGTCACCTTACATCACAAAAAGTGCAACAGCAAGCGATCAAAAAGGCTTATGACCCCCAAAATTGTACCAATCAAACCGTCACCTTGTCCCACAAAAAATGATACCCTATTTAAGACAATCGCCCAAAAAATAAAAAAGCTATGGCTCTCAGACTATAGAGACACTAAAACATCATTTTTTTGGTTTCAGAAATGCTATTATTGTGTAAAACTTAAATAAATAAGAAAAAGTATACATATTAGGTATTGCCACGTCCGTAACGATCTTTTCTTTAAAACTATCACATGACCTAACTCCTCAGATGAATGCTGTAAAAATAAATAAATGGAAACTGTTCCAAAACAGCCAATTTTTGGGTCACCTTGCCCCATAAAGTGTAATAATGAATGATCAAAAAATCCTATGTACCCAAAAATGGTACCAATAAAAACCTCAACATTTTCTGCAAAAAACGAGCCCCTGCACAAGACGATCGGCAGAAAAATAAAAAACATATGGCGTTCAGAAAACCAATCCAGCACAATCTGCCTTCCAAAAACCGTATGGCATTCCTTTCCTTCTGCGCCCTGCCGTGTGCCCGTACAGCAGTTTATGACCACATGTGGGGTGTTTATGTAAACCGCGGAATCAGGGTAATAAATATTGAGTTTTGTTTGGCTGTTAACCCTCAATGTGTTAAAGAAAAAAAATTTATAAAATGGAAAATCTGCCAAAAAAGTGAAATTTAGAAATTTCATCTCCATTTTCCTTTAATTCTTGTGGAACGCCTAAAGTGTAAACAAAGTTTGTAAAATCAGTTTTGAGTAACTTGAGGGGTGAAGTTTCTACAATGGGGTCATTTATGGGGGTTTCCACTATGTAAGCCCCACAAAGTGACTTCAGACCTGAACTGGTCCTTAAAAAGTGGGTTTTGGAAATTTTCTTAAAAATTGTAAGAATTGCTTCTAAACTTCTAAGCCTTCTAACGTCTAAAAAAATAAAATTACATTTCTAAAATGATGCCAACATAAAGTAGACATATGGGGAATGTTAAGTATTAAATATTTTATTAGGTATCACTTTCTGTTTTAGAAGCAGAGAAATAGAAATTTGGAAAATTGTGAATTTTTAAATTTTTTGGGCAAATTTGGGATTTTTTCATAAATAAAGGTGAAATATACAAACGAAAAATACAAATGTGATAGCACTCTACATACAGCAATTTGCCTCCATGCTGGATGAGGCATTGGTGTACATTTTGGCCAAAGCGTAGTAAGCCACTCACCACGTCAAGGTCGCCTCTATTTGAGTGGTCCCTAACTAGTTCCTACCTGTTCATGGGCCATGACAGCCACACAAAATCCAGGGAATGCAGGTCAGCATGCACGCCAAGCACACTCTGCTTTTAACCCCGTCCGGTGCCATTACAGCTTTCATCGGATCCAGGGATGCAAGTACCAACATGCACGCTGAACCCACCATATACTTCTCCTGGAGCCAAATGGCTACTGGTAGGTTCTATATAAGCAGACTCAGTTTTATACTGACTTTAAAACCAGCCTCCAGGACAGATTGACTGGTCAGGTGTGCAATGACTCCAAGGAGATCGCCACGCCTCCAATATATACTGCAAAGAAAAAATGTGGGGAATTGGGTCAGCACAACCTGTATGTGGTGCACATCATTATGGCGAAATACATATACAAACGAAAAATACAAATGTGATAGCACTCTACATCCAGCAATTTGCCTCCATGCTGGATGAGGCATTGGTGTACATTTTGGCCAAAGCGTAGTAAGCCACTCACCACGTCAAGGTCGCCTCTATTTGAGTGGTCCCTAACTAGTTCCTACATGTTCATGGGCCATGACAGCCACACAAAATCCAGGGAATGCAGGTCAGCATGCACGCCAAGCACACTCTGCTTTTAACCCCGTCCGGTGCCATTACAGCTTTCATCGGATCCAGGGATGCAAGTACCAACATGCACGCTGAACCCACCATATACTTCTCCTGGAGCAAAATGGCTACTGGTAGGTTCTATATAAGCAGACTCAGTTTTATACTGACTTTAAAACCAGCCTCCAGGACAGATTGACCGGTCAGGCAGGTGTGCAATGACTCCAAGGAGATCGCCACGCCTCCAATATATACTGCAAAGAAAAAATGTGGGGAATTGGGTCAGCACAACCTGTATGTGGTGCACATCACTATTGCGAAATACATATACAAACGAAAAATACAAATGTGATAGCACTCTACATCCAGCAATTTGCCTCCATGCTGGATGAGGCATTGGTGTACATTTTGGCCAAAGCGTAGTAAGCCACTCACCACGTCAAGGTCGCCTCTATTTGAGTGGTCCCTAACTAGTTCCTACCTGTGAAAGGTGAAATATATTGACTCAAATATATGATTATCATGAAGTACAATGTGTCACGAGAAAACAATCTCAGAATGGCGTGGATAAGTAAAAGTGTTCCAAAGCTATTACCACATAAAGTGACGCATGTCAGATTTGTAAATTTTGACCTGGACACTGGGGCATCAATGACCCTTGGTCATGAAAGGGTTAAAAAGAAGGAACCCACCGGTGAGCTCAGCAACACCAAAAGACCCAGAAGACCACGGAAAACAACTGTGGTGGATGACCTAAGAATTCTTTCCCTGGTGAAGAAAATACCCTTCACAACAGTTCGCCAGATCAAGAACACTCTCCAAAAGGTAGGTGTATGTGTGTCAAAGTCAACAATCAAGAGAAGACTTCACCAGAGTGAATACAGAGGGTTCGCCACAAGATGTAAACCATTGGTGAGCCTCAAAAGCAGGAAGGCCAGATTAGAGTTTGCCAAACGACATCTAAAAAAGCCTTCACAGTTCTGGAACAACATCCTATGGACAGATGAGACCAAGATCAACTTGTACCTGAGTGATAGGAAGAGAAGAGTATGGAGAAGGAAAGGAACTGCTTATGATCCTAAGCATACCACCTCATCAGTAAAGCATGGTGGTGGTAGTGTCATGGCATGGGCATGTATGGCTGCCAATGGAACTGGTTCTCTTGTATTTATTGATGACGTGACTGCTGACAAAAGCAGCAGGATGAATTCTGAAGTGTTTCGGGCAATATTATCTGCTCATATTCAGCCAAATGCTTCAGAACTCATTGGACGGCGCTTCACAGTGCAGATGGACAATGACCCAAAGCATACTGCAAAAGCAACCAAAGAGTTTTTTTAAGGGAAAGAAGTGGAATATTATGCAATGGCCAAGTCAATCACCTGACCTGAATCCGATTGAGCATGCATTTCACTTGCTGAAGACAAAACTGAAGGGAAAATGCCCCAAGAACAAGCAGGAACTGAAGACAGTTACAGTAGAGGCCTGGCAGAGCATCACCAGGGATGAAACCCAGCGTCTGGTGATGTCTATGCATTCCAGACTTCAGGCTGTAATTGACTGCAAAGGATTTGCAACCAAGTATTAAAAAGTGAAAGTTTTATTTATGATTATTCTGTTCCATTACTTGTGGTCCCTTAACAAGTGGGAGGCACATATGCAAACTGTTGTAATTCCTACACCGTTTACCTGATTTGGATGTAAATACCCTCAAATTAAAGCTGACAGTCTGCAGTTAAAGCACATCTTGTTTGTTTCATTTCAAATCCATTGTGGTGGTGTATGGAGCCAAAAATGTTAGAATTGTGTTGATGTCCTTATATTTATGGACCTGACTGTATATATGCATTTCAGTTATGCAGTTACTGTATATGTGGTGAAGGCGTTCAGTGTCCTATTTCAGTACAAAAAGGAAAAAAACATACGCACTTCACTTCCATTTATTTCTACTAAAAGCGTTTACTGGCCTTTTTCAGTACAAAAAGAAAAATGTATACACATTTCACTTCTGAAGTTATTATTTCAGTACATAAAAAATATATATTTAGTGTTCACTTTTGCAGTTATATGGGGTAAAACCTTTAGTGACATATTTTGGTAGAAAAAACATATATATTCAGCGTTCACTGTTGCAGTTATATGTGGCAATACATTTAGTGACGTATTTCGGTCGAAAAACTAAATATTTTCAGCGTTCAGCGCTACAGTAATATTTGTGGTAAAATCTTTATTGACATATTTTGGTCGAAAAACTAAATTAATTCAGTGGTCAGTGCTGCGGGTATATGTGGTAAAATCTTTATTGAAGTATTCTGGTCTGACTCCAGACTCTGTCATTGTGCCACTCGGTGGCCTCCTACTCTCCTACTGATGCTGCTGCTGCCGCCACCTTCAGACTCTGTCATTGTGCGACTTGGTGGCCACCTCATACTGCTGCCACCTCCAGACTCTGTCATTGTGCCACTCGGTGGCCTCCTCATGCTGCCACCACCTCCAGACTCTGTCATTGTGCCACTATGTGTCCTCATACTGCTGCCACCTCCAGACTCTGTCATTGTGCCACTCGGTGACCTTCTTCTGATGCTGCTACTGCTGCTGTTGCCACCTCCAGGCTCTGTCATTGTGCCACTCTGTGGCTTCCTACTGATGCTGCTGCTGCCGCCACCTAAAGACTCTGTCATTGTGCCACTCGGTAGCCTCCTCATACTGCTGCCACCTCCACAACCTGTTATTGTGCCACTCAGTGGCCTTTTCCTTATGCTGCTACTGCTGCTGCTGCACACCTCGAGACTCTGTCATTGTGCCACTCGGTGGCCACCTCATACTGCTGCCACCTCCAGACTCTGTCATTGCGCCATTTGGTGGCTTCCTCATACTGCCGCCCCCTCCACGCTCTGTCATTGTGCTACTCGGTGGCCTTCTCCTGATGCTGCTACTGCTGCTGCCACCACCTCCAGACTCTGTCATTGGGCCACTCTGTGGTCTCCTCATTCTGCTTCCACCTCATCAATATGCCATAGGTCCACTCTGTGGACTTCTCATGCTGTTCCCACCCTCCCCACTTCATGACTGGGCCACTATTTTGCCTTTTGGCCTGGCTCACATAATGATTTATTTGACCTTTCTTCTGATGTAAGGCCTGTATGGTCCCATCAGAACTGGCTTATGATTTGGTAGTCAAAAGCAGGAGTGGGTACAAAACACATAAGACTCCATTAACGTGTCATCTCTGTTTTAGATTCAGTCCTGTTTCTTTTGGCATTAGCAATACTGATGGATTATTGAGCAAAGGCTGACCGAGTGAAGGCGTATGCTCCACAGACAGGATGCGTTTTTTGTGGGTTATTGTTCTGACGGATCAGAGGAAGGGCAAAATAATCAGTGACGTCAACACAAACTTACTGCTGACACCCTCTCTACTCTGTTGGGGGGGGCCTCTACTAATAACATCTATGTGGAATCAGCTGGCGACGGAAAGTATTGAGCTTCTTCTTGGCACTAACATCAACCTGCAAGGTTGAGTTCATACTTGAGTTATTTGGTCAGTTTTGGCCCCGTGACTGCCCTAATAAGTGAAGTGTGCAGTGATTCTAAGAGCAACGCCTATCATCTGCATGTCATACGGACTCACAGTATTATTTCACTACCAAATCACACTCCCTATGCTTGTTACTACAAAGCACAGTGTTCTACACCACTATAAAGGCTCTCAGCAGCCAGAAAATAGCAATTTTTTAAAGGAATTTGCCGCAAATATATTTGGATCGAACCACATATTTCCCAAAAAATTCGGCGAACCGGCGAAGCAATTTTTTTTTTTATTCGCTCATCTCTAGTAACTAGGTATCTTCCAGCAATGCTGAGCACAAGCCATCAGCTCCCTAAAGGCAGCAGACTCGACTAAATGATACAGCTGTGACTGCACCTCCAGCAACTTTGCCAGATAGGAATTAAGCTTACGTACCAGAGTTGTGTACAGTTGTTTCCTTCCTACACATTCTGTTATTAATGGCTGACGATGGATGAAAGGAGGAGGAGTCTAAGTGGTCATATTTGGTATAAAAAAAAGGATCAGCATGATAAAATATGTGTTATTAAAACATGTTGGGCCTTGGATATCTACTAGAGTGGACGACATGACATGTTTTATTGATATTTCATGTTTGCCAGCTGAGTGAGGGAAGTTGAGCATGCACACTTAATAAAGACCTTTCCAGAAGGTTGGACCAAGAATGGAAGTGAGACTCCTCTCAGCTCCATGTTCTGCCGAATGAAGATAGAAATTAGGGATTTTGAACCTTTCGTTGATGCAATTTGGGGATCCCATCAACATTGGGCTGTGTTCCATATTCTCCTGTCCCCGGAACCAGAACGGACTCTCGTCAAGCAATTCGCTAAGAAGAACCTGTCTGTATTTATTCTTTTAATTTTAGAATTTTTCTGCACCTCTATATATGTCTGTTTTTTTTCTTTTTCTTTTTGTAACTTAAGTATTGTACATGTTTTAATACATTAAAGCTATATATTTAATTGTTTAGCCTTGTACCCTGAATGAGCCCAATAACTAGAGATGAGCAAAGTTTAAAAAATCTGATTTGGATGCTTTGGCAAATTTTTTCAAGAAATTTGCTTTGTTCCGAGTTAATTTGTTACAAAGCATGTTAAAGAGGACCTTTCACTACTCTACAAACTAAAAACTAACTATATCAGTGGGCAGAGCGGCGCCCAGGGGTCCCCCTGCACTTACTAGTATGTCTGGGCGCCGCTCCGTTCGCCAGGTATAGGCTCCGGTGTCTGCGCTCCCTCTGTTGTACTGGAGTGATTTCTTGTATGAGGCGTGTCCCTTGCTGCAGCGCTGGCCAATCGCAGCGCACAGCTCATAGCCAGGCTATGAGCTGTGCGCTGCGATTGGCCAGCGCTGCAGCAAGGGACACGCCTCATACAAAAAATCAGTCAGAGGGAGCGCAGACACCGGAGCCTATACCGGGCGAACGGAGCGTACAGACATACTAGTAAGTAAGTGCAGGGGGACCCCTGAGCACCGCTCTGCACACTGATATAGTTAGTTTTTAGTTTGTAGAGTAGTGAAAGGTCCTCTTTAAATCAGCTATATACCACATCACTGTGAATTGCAGCAACATGCATAGCTAGTCCCTTCTGGTAGTGAAACAGTTACTGTGACAGGCAGCTGGACACCCCAATAACAGTAGAATAAGACAGCTTATTGACCCTAATTTGAGAATCAAGACCTAATAGAATTGCTTAGCTATTATAAAAGGTGGACACCCAATAACAGTAGAACTAGACAGCTTATTTATCCCAATTTGAGAATCAAGGCTTAATTGAATTGCTTATCTATTAAACAAGGTAAACTCCCCAATAACAGTCAAATTAGACAGCTTATTCAACCCAATTTAAGAATCAAGGTATATTAAAATTGCTTATCTATTAAACAAGGTAGACAACCCAACAGCAGAACTAGACAGCTTATTCACCCCAATTTGAGAATCAAGGCCTCATACAATTCATTATCTATTAAACAAGGAGGACACAATTCAACTAAATGTTCAATGTTCAATTAAATAGCTCTGTGCCCTACACAGGGATTTTCACAAAATGCAGTGTCTCTCATGGATCCCTTCAGCTTCAGATTATGGTCCCTGCACTTTCCTTACAGTCTCCCTATACTCTCCCTATGCCCTCCCTGCACTATGTAAAAACTCTCCCTACAATCTGCCTACACTGTCTCTGCACTCTCCCTATCCAATATTCCACAATTAAAAGCTTTTAACAACACTGTCCCTAGTGCTTGTCATGTCCCTCCCTATGCTCAGCTTACAGTGAAATGGTGGAGACCATTGGGCTGGCTAGCTGCTGAATAGCTGTCTGCCTCGCATTATGGGTGATCTTGCAATCCCTGGCTTCTTATGTTCACTTTGTAACACGTGTACATTTAAAAAAATAAATACAATTTTGAATGTGAAATAATAGCAGTCAGTTTCCTTCACACGTGTGCGTTTCAGGGCCTGCCAGGGCACAGTCTCACACCAGTGCAACTCATATCTGGTGTAACAGTAGTGTACATAAAAAAAAAACTACAATTTTGATTGTAATAGATTGAATAGCAGTTAGTTGTCAGCAAGCGTGTGTGTCAGGCCTACAGCGTCTACTCTGCCAACTTCTGCCAGTGCACAATGCCACTCATACCTGGTGTCACAGTAGCTTCCACACATAGTACCACTAATCTAAAAAAAAATGACAGGCAGAGGCAGGCCACCCTGCAGGGGCCGTCGTGGTCGTGGTTGTGGTGCTGTGATTCCCTTTGGCCCTAGAATAATGCCCAGTGTTCAGAGGCCACGTACCCTGAACTCGAAAAGTTCTGAGGACATAGTTGACTGGCTAACACAGGACACCCAATCTTCTACAGCTTCCGCTCGGAACCTTGATGCACCATCCTCCTCCAGCTTAGCTTCGGGCACCTCTCAAGTTACCACTCGCCCGCCTGCCGCCACAACCAACACTAGCACCACAGCCGCTTCACTTGATCTGTCAGAGGAGTTTTTTACACATCAGTTGGAAGAAATGAGTGATGCGCAACCATTATTGCCAGAGGATGTAGATAACAGGGATATGTCTCAGTCAGGCAGCATTACACACATGGACGTACGGTGTGATGATGATGATGTTGTACCCGCTGCTGCGTCCTTTGTTGAGTTGTCAGATACAAGTGAAGCAATTGATGATGACGATGTGTCCGTGGATGTGATGACGATGTGTCCGTGGATGTCACGTGGGTGCCCGCTAGAAGAGAAGAAGAACAGGGGGAAAGATCAGATGGGGAGACAGAGAGGAGGAGGAGACGAGTTGGAAGCAGGGGGAGGTCGTCGCAAGGAGCTAGTGGCACAGTCAGACAGCATGCATCGGCACCCGGGGTCAGCCAGACAGCACGCCAATCAACGCATGCTGTTGCCACCACCAGAATGCCGTCATTGCAGAGCTCAGCAGTGTGGCATTTTTTTGGTGTGTCTGCCTCTGACAACAGCGATGCCATTTGCAACCTGTGCCAAAAGAAACTGAGTCGTGGGAAGTCCAACACTCACCTAGGTACAACTGCTTTGCGAAGTCACATGATCACACATCACAAACGCCTATGGGATCAACACATGAGTACAAGCAGCACACAAACTCAAAGCCGCCATCCTCCTCCTGGTCCAGCATCTTCAGCCACGTCAACCACTGCTGTCCTCCTTGCCCCCTCTCAACCATCCGCCACTCCGTCTCTCGCCTTGAGCAGTTCCTGCTCATCTGCCCACAGTCAGGTGTCTGTCAAGGACATGTTTGAGCGTAAGAAGCCAATATCACAAAGTCACTCCCTTGCCCGGCGTCTGACAGCTGGCTTGTCTGAACTCTTAGCCCGCCAGCTTTTACCATACAAGCTGGTGGAGTCTGAGGGGTTCCAAAAATTTGTAGCTATTGGGACACCGCAGTGGAAGGTACCGAAATTTCTTTGCACAAAAGGCAATCCCCAACCTGTACTCGATTGTGCAAAAGGAAGTAATGGCATGTCTGGCACACAGTGTTGGGGCAAGGGTCCATCTGACCACTGATACCTGGTCTGCAAAGCACGGTCAGGGCAGGTATATCACCTACACTGCGCATTGGGTAAACCTGCTGATGGCTGCCAAACATGGAATGCGTGGCTCTGCAGAGGAGTTGGTGACACCACCACAACTTGTAGGCAGGCCTGGTGCCACCTCCTCTACTCCTCCTACTCCATCCTCTTCCATAACCTCCTCGGCTGAGTCCTCTTCTGCTGCTGCGTCTTGCTCCACATCAATGGCACCCCCCCAGCTCCCCAGTGGCTATTCCACATCCCGGATACAGCAGTGTCACCCCGTCTTGGGGTTGACTTGCCTGAAAGCAGAGAGTCACACCGGACCAGCACTCCTGTCCGCCCTGAACGCACAGGTGGATCAGTGGCTGACTCCGCACCAACTGGAGATCGGCAAAGTAGTGTGTGTGAAAACGGAAGCAATTTGTTGGCGGCATTGAATTTGGGCAAGTTGACACATGTGCCGTGCATGGCACATGTGTGTAATCTGATTGTACAACGCTTTGTGCATAAGTACCCAGGCTTACAGGACGTCCTGAAGCAGGCCAGGAAGGTGTGTGGCCATTTCAGGCGTTCCTACACAGCCATGGCACACTTTTCAGATATCCAGCAGCAAAACAACATGCCAGTGAGGCGCTTGATTCGCGACAGCCCGACACGTTGGAATTCAACACTCCTAATGTTCGACCGCCTGCTCCAACAAGAAAAAGCAGTTAACGAGTATAGTATTTGTATGACCGGGGTGCTAGGACAGCCTCTGCGGAGCTGGGAATTTTTTTGCCACGTTACTGGACGCTCATGCGCAATGCCTGTAGGCTCATGCGTCCTTTTGAGGAGGTGACAAACCTAGTCAGTCGCACCGAAGGCACCATCAGCAACATCATACCATTTGTTTTCTTCCTGGAGCGTGCCCTGCGAAGAGTGCTGGATCAGGCCGTAGATGAGCGTGAAGAGGAAGAGTTGTGGTCACCATTACCACCAGAAACAGCCTTATCAGCATCGCTTGCTGGACCTGCGGCAACGCTGGAAGAGGATTGTGAGGAAGAGGAGTGAGAGGAGGAATTTGGCTTTGAGGAGGGGGAGGAAGACCAACCACAACAGGCATCCCAGGGTGCTCGTTGTCACCTATCTGGTACCCGTGGTGTTGTACGTGGCTGGGGGGAAGAACATACCTTCAGTGAGATCACTGAGGACAAGGAACGGGACATGAGTAGCTCGGCATCCAACCTTGTGCAAATGGGGTCTTTCATGCTGTCGTGCCTGTAGAGGGACCCTCGTATAAAAAGGCTGAAGGAGAACGACCTGTACTGGGTGTCCACGCTACTAGACCCCCGGTATAAGCAGAAAGTGTATGAAATGTTACCAAATTACCGCAAGTCGGAAAGGATGCAGCAGTTCCAAAATAAATTAAAAAGTATGCTTTACACAGCGTATAAGGGTGATGTCACAGCACAACGGGAATCTAACAGGGGAAGAGGTGAAAGTAATCCTCCTCCTCCCACGACCACGCCGGCAAGGACAGGACGCTTTACAGACGTGTTGTTGATGGAGGACATGCAGAGCTTTTTAAGTCCTACGCATCGCCACAGCCCTTCGGGGTCCACCCTCAGAGAACGACTCGACCGACAGGTAGCAGACTACCTCGCCTTAACTGCAGATATCGACACTCTGAGGAGCGATGAACCCCTTGACTACTGGGTGTGCAGGCTTGACCTGTGGCCTGAGCTATTCCAATTTGCGATAGAACTTCTGGCCTGCCCCGCTTCAAGTGTTCTGTCAGAAAGGACCTTCAGTGCAGCAGGAGGTATTGTCACTGAGAAGAGAAGTCGCCTAGGTCAAAAAAGTGTAGATTACCTCACCTTTATTAAGATGAATGAGGGATGGATCCCGAAGGGACTGACAGTGGGCGATACATTAGAATAAAAAAGGCCTGATGAGATGAGCTGCCTTGGGCTAAAAATGGTCCACACGCTGCTGTATTTTATCTCTGAATGCCGGATGACTTGCGTGACTTATCCTCCACCAACTAGGGTTCAAGCCGCAATGTTTTAGGGCACTTTCTGCCTGGGAAACAAACATCAATTTTTCTGGCAGCAGCGGCTGCAACAGTACCAAATTTTTCAGGCATGTGTACATGCCTCCTTTTTCTGGCATCTGGTGCTGCACTGTGGCTTCAAAACCCCCCCAAAAAAAGCACATACATGTGTCAATTCCCCTTCGTGATCATTACCTTGTTGTGTTGAAGGGGCTTGCGTATCACAATGAAGCAACTACCTCTATGAGTGTGTTGGCAATGGCAATGTTGGCACACCCCATATGATAAGGTCGTTGCTTCATTGTGAACAGACCAAAAGCGATCGGCTGGATAATTTTGCATAGAAAAAACATTAATTTTCTTTGTGATCATCTAAGGTGATCATTAAAGCCTAATAGGCCAACAATGGGCCCACACTGCAGAATCATTGTTTTCTGGGTCACTTAACTGTCACTGAACTACCTCAGCACGACCATAGGCTTTAAAAAAAAACCATCGCCTGCAATCTCCCAAACGTGCGCACGAACACAGTCATAACTACACCAAGATTGACGCATAGAGGTATAAAATTTATGTCATGAGTGTGTCAACTATTGACAACTGTTTGCGGTTGTCTAAAATCTATTCCATACACGTCCCCTGATAGGGGACGTAACAGGGATTAAACTGATAGGAATAGTACTACTTAACACACTACTCCTATCTGGTGGCACATTAGATTGCACCTGCAGTGCCCCAAATTGGAAGTAGGAGGACCAACCACGCATCTTTTTCCATCTCCCGGTTCCTAAAATCGATGCCATATACACGTCCCCTGATAGTGAACGTAACAGGGATTAAACTGATGAGAATAGAACTACTTAACACACCACTCCTATCTGGTGGCACATTAGATTGCACGCGCAGTGCCCCAAATTTAAAGTAGGAGGACCGACAAAGCATCTTTTTCCATCTCCTGGTTCCTAAAATCTATGCCATATACATGTCCCCTGATAGGGGACGTAACAGGGATTAAACTGATAAGAATAGAACTACTTAACACACCACTCCTATCTGATGGCACATTAGATTGTACACGCAGTGCCCCAAATTTAAAGTAGGAGGACCGACCAAGCATCTTTTTCAATTTCCCGGTTCCTAAAATCGATGCCATATACACGTCCCCTGATAGGGGACATAACAGGGATTAAACTGATGAGAATAGTACTACTTAACACACCACTCCTATCTGGTGGCACATTAGATTGCACGTGCAGTGCCCCAAATTTGAAGTACGAGGACCGACCAAGCATCATTTTCCATCTCCCGGTTCCTAAAATCGATGCCATATACACGTCCCCTGATAGGGGACGTAACAGGGATTAAACTGATAAGAATAGTACTACTTAACACACCACTCCTATCTGGTGGCACATTAGATTGCACGCGCAGTGCCCCAAATTTGAAGTAGGAGGACCGACCAAGCATCTTTTTCCATCTCCCGGTTCCTAAAATCTATTCCATATACACGTCCCCTGATAGGGGACGTAACAGGGATTAAACTGATAGGAATAGTACTACTTAACACACCTTATAATAATAATAATAATAATACTAGTGGACGTAACAGGGATTAAACTGATAGGAATAGTACTACTTAACACACCTTATAATAACGCAGAGAGAGGCAACGCAGAGAGAGGAGTCTGAAGAAGAGGAGGAAGGTGGCTTTGAGGAGGTGGAAGACCAAACACAGCAGGCGTCCCAGGGGGCTTGTTGTCACCTTTCGGGGACCCTTGGTGTTGTACGTGGCTTGGTGGAGGAAGAGACCTTCAATGACATCAGTGAGGACAAGGAACGGGACATGGCTAGCTTGGTATCCAACCTTGTGCAAATGGGGAGTTTGCGGTTGTGCAAATGGACTGTTTGTGTTTGTTTGCGGTGCGTTAAACGGGGAGTTTGGTCTGTCACTGTGAAGCGGGCATAACCCTTACACTACCTGATCGATACAACATCATACCTGATGTTTTAAAGCACGTTATTCCAAACAATTTAGGAATGTTAGGTGATTTATACCCTTTATGGATTAAAACCAGACTCTGCGTCAACTATGTAATTTTCCATGGGAGTTTTGCCATGGATCCCCCTCCGGCATTCCACAGTCCAGGTGTTAGTCCCCTTGAAACAACTTTTCCATCACTATTGTGTCCAGAAAGATTCCCTGTGGGTTTTAAAATTCGCCTGCCTATTGAAGTCTATGGCAGTTCGCCCGGTTCGCCTGTTCGGGAACATTTGAGGAAATTCGCGTTCGCGAATGAAAAACTTTATGTTCGCGACATCTCTACATATCAGCATGGCTTCATGAGGGATCGGTCATGCCAAACTAATTTAATCAGTTTCTATGAGGAGGTAAGTTCTAGACTTGACAGCGGCGAATCAATGGATGTCGTATATCTGGACTTCTCCAAAGCATTTGACACTGTACCACATAAAAGGTTAGTATACAAACGTCTGTATGTGGGTAAGTAACTGGCTCAATGATAGAAAACAGAGGGTGGTTATTAACGGTACACACTCAGATTGGGTCACTGTCACTAGTGGGGTACCTCAGGGGTCTGTATTGGGCCCTATTCTCTTCAATATATTTATTAATGATCTTGTAGAAGGCTTGCATAGTACAGTATAAATTTTTGCAGATGACATAAACTGTGTAAGGTAATTAACACTGAAGAGGACAGTATACTACTACAGAGGGATCTGGATAGATTGGAGGCTTGGGCAGATAAGTGGCAGATGAGGTTTAACACTGACAAATGTAAAGTTATGCACATGGGAAGGAATAATGCAAGTCACCCGTACATACTAAATGGTAAAACACTCGGTAACACTGACATGGAAAAGGATCTAGGAATTTTAATAAACAGCAAACTAAGCTACAAAAACCAGTGTCAGGCAGCTGCTGCCAAGGCCAATAAGATAATGAGTTGCATCAAAAGGGGCATAGATGCCCGTGATGAGAACATAGTCCTACCACTTTACAAATCGCTAGTCAGACCACACATTGAGTACTGTGTACAGTTCTGGGCTCCTGTAAACAAGGAATACATAGCAGAGCTGGAGAGGGTCCAGAGGAGGGCAACTAAAGTAATAACTGGAATGGGGCAACTACAGTACCCTGAAAGATTATCAAAATTAGGGTTATTCACTTTAGAAAAAAGACGACTGAGGGGAGATCTAATTAATATGTATAAATATATCAGGGGTCAGTACAGAGATCTATCCCATCATCTATTTATCCCCAGGACTGTGACTGTGACCAGGGGACATCCTCTGCGTCTGGAGGAAAGAAGGTTTGTACACAAACATAGAAAAGGATTCTTTACGGTAAGAGCAGTGAGACTATGGAACTTTCTGCCTGAGGAGGTGGTGATGGTGAGTACAATAAAGGAATTCAAGAGGGGCCTGGATGCATTTCTGGAGCGTAATAATATTACAAGCTATAGCTACTAGAGAGGGGTCATTGATCCAGGGAGTTAGTCTGATTGCCTGATTGGAGTTGGGAAGGAATTTGTATTCCCCTAAAGTGGGGAAAATTGGCTTCTACCTCACAGGTTTTTTTTTGGCCTTCCTCTGGATCAACTTGCAGGATAGGAGGCCGAACTGGATGGACAGATGTCTTTTTTCGGCCTTATGTACTATGTTACTATGTTAAACACTAGTGGAGATGCAAACACGCGGATTTCACCCTAGTATGTCACATTATCACTCACAGATATTTTCGTTCACTAATCTGCGTATTGTAAGATACGCATACGCTGTTTACCCAAACTTTAACAAAAAACTACTTTTAAATTGTGTGGAGACATGCACAAACAGATTTCGGCCTAGTACTTTATGTCACATTATTACACACCCTAAACTACTGCATTTGATAGTTTTAGCCTGTCCTACATTACTTTCTTGGTAAAACAGCTACTTATATATTCATACATATATCAGTGTATAGGAACTGCTATAGGAATTTATTTTATAGCTGATGTGAATAGGACATAATGGGTTCACTACAAAAAAAAATACCTAGTGAAATATGTTAGCATTCACAAAACCTGAGCAGTTTAGAAAATAAAGTAATTATTTGATCAAATTCTAAAATGTAGATGTACAATTGCTAACGTTCAAAGCATTTACTCCTATGTTGCCCCAGTTATCCTTGAGCATTCTGCAGTAACCTCTAATTCAATATTCACATACCCATAAGCAAAACGTGGCTTTTAGTAATCATTTGCAGTCCAGTCTCCTGATGGCTCAAAGCAACCTTCTTGTACTAACTTTTTATACAAAAAACCGAGTTTGTGATGGAGTCTCATAGCATAGCTCCAGTACAGGCCGGACTTAAGGCTGCAAGACTGGGGGTAGGCCTGGCATGACAGGCGTTTGGAGGGAGTGAGTTGGGAGGCTTAGGGTTAAGGGGTATTGCAAGGATGAGAGGTGGAGGGGCGTTAGGGGAGGAGTGTAGGGTTTAAAAGGGGTAGCGGGAGGCGGGATCAGGGTCATCTTGTGCGGGACAACAGTCTTTCAGCAGCCCCTGTCCTGCTGCTGCGTTACCTCGTTAGTGACTGACCTTTTCCCGAAGATGTCTTCTGTTGATGCTTTGCTGGCGCAGCTCCGGGCGGCAGCTGAGAGCAAGGGACCCGAATGGCTCCAGGCGACGGTTCAAGGCTTGCTTCCGGGGTCAGGGGATTCGGCCTCCACAGCCCTCCCTATTCGCCGGCCGCGGAGGACCAGGCCTCCGGCGCGCCTAAGTCCGGAGGAGACCCCGAGGGTCCGGCGCCGGGTACGGAGCCCCATCAGGGACCCTCCGGCACGCACCGCAGGTAGGAGCAGTAGAGCCGGGCGGTCGCGTGCCGGGAGGAATCCGGTTTCACGGCGGGGCCCTGGGCAGGAGAGACCTGACATCTCCACCCCTGAATCAGGCGACGTGGGAGCGGGACCAGGATCGTCAGGTGGGCCAGGGCGGGCTCACCTGGCATGCCGTGGGAGCGAAGTCCGGGATCCATCTGGGGGACGGCGTGGTCAAGATGGCGGCCGGGAGCAGGATTCTCTGATCGGGCAGCACGGAGCTGGCTCAGCATCGACGTCTTCTGGGGAAATGGCGGCCTCCAGTGGTCGAGCTGCAGTATTGCAGGCTCCAGTGTCAGTCTCAGCCGGGGAAATGGCGGCCTCTAGTGGGCGAGCTGCAGAACTGCAGGCTCTGGGATCTCAAGCAGCAAGAGTGGGCACTGGTAGTGCTGAAGATTGGAGATTGTCCAGAGGGGAGATCAGCGCCGGTCAAGATCCACGACATCACGTTCCGGCTGGTGGAATCACAGCGTCCACGCAGCCAGGTGAGATTCAAGGGGATTCAGCATTAGCGGTGGCTTGTATTGGGGGGGGTCCTGGGGTTGGGGGGGGCCCACAGGGGTCTGTTGCGGGGGGGGTTAGAGGCATTGTTAGGAGGGTTGAGGGATTTAGTGAAGGGGTTGGTAAATGTGGGGCCAGGGACAGGGTCTCCGGTGGCGGCTTGGGGCATACAAGGGGCAGGGTCCGGGGGTCAGGGGCAGATGGCTGGGTCTGTTGGGCCGGGGGACGGCGGGATCGCGGGCGCAGGCAGTGGTGGGTCATTGGGGGTTCCAGCGACAGGTCCGGTGGACAAGGCCGGTGGTAGAGATAAGGAAGCGAATACGGAAAAGGATGGGGTGGAACCACGGTTGGACGATGGGGCGAGAGGGGAGGTATACGTTTGTTTTGAAGGGCCACTGGGGGCTCACCTTAAGTCAGAGTTGAGGGAAAAAATATGGAAGGGGGAGTACGTGGACATATTCTCATTGCTCCCGCTAGAACGGTTTAATTTGGATAGAGATAGGAGGGAGGATAAGAAGAAGGAGGATGAGGACAGGCGGCGATGCCGTTTGATTCCGCGGACTTTCTCGAACTGGATGCAGGCGTTCGTTATCCTGGCCAGTGTCATTGGGGAAAAGGCGCCGGAAAATTGTTCCGCGCTTTTCTGTTACCTGGATGCAATAGGAGAGGCTTATCGGACATATGGGGGGATGGGATGGTTGAGGTACGATGAGCAATTTAGACAACGAAAAGCGGCTCGGTCCACCATCCGGTGGGACCATAAGGACATCGGATTGTGGATGAGGGTGATGGCTCCGGTCAGGGGGGGGCAGTCCTTTCCAGGGGGAGCCGGGGGTTCTGGGCAAGCGGAACGCTCGGCGGCCTCTCAAAAGGGTTTATGCTTCCTGTTCAATGAAGGGGGATGTAAGTATGGGGACAAGTGCAAGTTCAAGCACGAATGTTCCTCATGTGGAGGGAGTCATGGAGCACAGCGGTGCTTCAGGGGTCGAAAAGGGAGGGGTTGGAGCGATTCGGCTGGAAAAGGGGCAGACGCCCATCCGAGTAACCGAGATGGCGCCCTTCCTAAATAGGTATCCGAATGTGGCAGCGGCGGGTTTTTTGTTGTCAGGTTTTGAAGAGGGTTTTCGTATCCCGTTCGTGGAGGGGGAAATTTTGCAAGAGTCTAAGAACTTGAGGTCGGCGAGGGAGCTTCCAGGGGTGGTGACGGAAAAATTAAACAAAGAGGTGGCATTGGGTCGCATGGCAGGCCCCTTCAAGGATCTGCCGATGCCGGATTTGCGGGTATCGCCGTTGGGGGTTGTACCAAAGAGGGTACCTAATAAGTTTCGTTTGATACATCACCTTTCATTTCCGAAGGGAGGTTCGGTTAATGACGGTATCGCGCCAGAGTTGTGTTCGGTGGTGTATACGTCGTTTGATGAGGCGGTTCGTTGGGTTCGGTTTTATGGGCAAGGGGCTTTGCTGGCGAAAGTAGATATTGAGGCGGCGTTCCGTCTTCTACCGGTTCATCCGGATTGTCAGCACTTGTTGGGTTGTTTTTGGGACGGGGGTTTTTTCGTGGATCGCTGTTTGCCCATGGGTTGTTCGGTTTCATGTTCCTATTTTGAGAAGTTTAGTACATTTTTGGAATGGGTGGCGAGGGATTGGTCGGGTTGGGGTTCTATTATCCATTATTTGGACGATTTTTTGTTTATTGGGCCGCCGGAGTCGAAGGGGTGCTCTGTGATGCTGCATTCGTTCGAAGTTATGGCGCGACTGTTTGGGGTTCCTTTGGCGTCAGAAAAGACGGAGGGTCCTGCGACTGCTCTGAGTTTTCTGGGGATAGTCATTGATACGGTGGCTATGGAATGTCGGTTGCCGGACGACAAGGTTGAGGATCTGCGAGGGGTGCTCGCGGCGGCCTGTGGGCGGAGGAAGCTGCGTCTGCGGGAATTGCAGTCCTTGCTGGGAAAACTCAACTTTGCCTGTCGGATTATGCCCATGGGGCGGATTTTTTGTAGAAGGTTGGCACAGGCGACAGCTGGAGTTCAGGCCCCTCATCATTTTGTACGGCTTACCCGTGAACTCCGGGGGGACTTGTGGGTGTGGGCTTCCTTTTTAAAACGGTATAACGGGCGGTCTTTGTGGATGGCGAGGGGGTGTTGGCAGCGGATCTTGACCTTTTTACGGATGCGGCTGGGGGGTGCGGGTTTGGGGCGTACTTACAAGGTCGTTGGTGTGTAGGGAGTGGCCTGTGCAATGGCAAGAGGAGGGCTGGGTAAAAAATCTGGTGTTGCTGGAACTCTTTCCCATTGTGGTAGCGGTGTCCGTTTGGGGGGAACATTTCAGGAACAGGAAGGTGCGATTCCACTGCGATAATTTGGGGGTTGTGGAGGCCATTAACCGTGTTTCGGCCTCGTCACCGCCGGTTGTCTGTTTGCTTCAACATTTGGTTTTGAGTTGCTTGTCGTTGAATGCTTGGATTGTAGCGTCCCATGTACCAGGGGTGAGTAACTCAATTGCGGATGCTTTGTCTCGTTTTCAGTGGGAGCGTTTCCGGGTGCTGGCACCAGAAGCGGACGTACAAGGATCGAGTTTCCCGCAGGAACTGTGGAAGCTGCCATTTGGTCGGCTGGCGATTTGGTGAGGGGATCCCTGTCGGGGGGGAGTTGGGCGGCATACGACAGGGCTTGGAGATTATGGGAGGAATGGAGGGAGCGTTTTCAGGGGTGTGGGTTGGAGGAAGGGGCTATGATGTTGCTTTTTGTGGGGCACTGCAGAGAGGAGGGATGGTCAGTGTCCAGAATGAGTAAGTTTATGGCAGGGGTGGCTTTTGGTTGTAAGGGTCGGGATATAGTGGATGTGACTAAATCATTCTGGGTATTGCAGGCTTTGAAGGGTTGGAGGAGGCGGGCACCGGGTGGGGATTGGCGCAGGCCGGTTTCCTTCGAGTTGTTAGGGGAGATATTGGAGCAGGTGCAAAAGGTCTGTGTATCAGTGAGTGAAGTTAGGCTGTTTAAGTTGGCCTTTTCGTTGGCTTTCTTTGGTGCATTGCGCATTGGAGAATTGGTTAGCCTGAGTAAGTGCAGAGCAGGGGGACTGCAGGGTGAAGACGTGTTTTTATTTCAGGACAGGGTGGAGTTTGTTATTCGGCGGTCGAAAACTGATCAGTTGGGCCGGGGTTGTCGGGTGGTTTTATATCAGGTGGCAGGGTCGGATGCGTGCCCAGTTCAGTGTCTTAGGAATTTTTGGGGGCAGGAGGTTGGGGGGAGCGGACCGTTGTTGGTGCACGATGACGGGTCCTTCCTTTCTAGATTCCAGTTTATAGCGGTATTTCGAGCATGTTTAAAAGGGCTGGGCAGGGACCCAGCGTTGTTTGGGGGGCATTCATTCCGGATCGGTGCTGCCACCGAGGCGGCTAGGAGAGGATTGAGTGACGAGGCTATTCGCCGCATTGGGCGATGGGAGTCGCTGCGCTTCCGGTCCTATGTTAGGCCGGCGTTGTTATAACCGGGGGGGAGAATGTTAGTGTTGTTGGGCGGAGGGAACGGGTGGAGAGCTGTTCTTTGCTGCCCGGTTGACGTATTTTATTTTGTGCTTCTTTCAGGTGGAGTGGCGTGCCTGGTGTGGATTATGGGGCACTCGTACGTGTTTTGGGGAGCGTTGCGAGCAGCAGTCAGGCCGGATGGAAGGCAGTTGGGCTTTTCTAGGGAGGTGGCGGTGGTTCGTTGGTTGGGGATTAGAGGTATGTTGTGGAGCCGGGTTCTTCCAGAATTTTATAATTTTACCAGGCTAGACTCGTATCCGGGGGTTTTGGTGTTACACGTAGGGGGTAACGATTTGGGGGGGCGCCCTTTTCGTGAGCTTACGAGGGATATAAAGTTTGATTTGCTGCGTTTGTGGGCGCAGTGTCCTGGTATGGTTACGGTCTGGTCGGATATGGTGCCGCGTAAGCAGTGGAGAGACGCTAGGTCGGTAGAGAGGTTGAACAAAGCCCGGATAAAGGTTAATAGGGCAGTGGGCCGGTTTGTGGTGAGGAATGGTGGTGTTGCAGTCCGGCATAGGGAGCTGGAGGCGGGAGAGGGGGCTTTTTGGAGGACAGATGGGGTTCATCTAAACGCGGTGGGTATCGACCTGTGGTGTTCAGGAATACAGGATGGAATCGAGGTTGCGCTGCGGGTGTGGCGGGACGCAAGGAGGTGAGGCGTCACCCCCTTGGGTCGTGGCGGGGGTGGGTCCTTGGAGTTGGTGGTTATGGTGGCTCTGGCATGGTGGGGAGGGAGCCAAAGGGGCTCTGGACTCCCCAGGTATTGGATGTTTGGGTGTGATATGGCGGGTATCTGCCCCACGGTTGTTGCCCATGGTTACCGGTTCTGCCTCCGAGCTGGCGTTTATCGGCTGGAGGTAATTTAATTGAGGGCACGGGGCTGTTATCCGTCAGGTTTTACGGGGCTCCAAGGACCCTCTCCGTGCTGGGCATGTTTCTCTGTGGTCTGGAAGTTTTTTCTTGGGCGGGGGGCCTTCAGGTGGGAAGGCCTTGGATTGGTTATGTTATATGTTATTTATGCTTAAATTATTATTATTAATAAATAAATGGCTGCTGTGGCCAATAAAATCCACCAGTGGAGTTGTGTCTTTATTTGGGGAAGGAGGGGAGAGTGGGAGGTAAAACGACTTGACAATACGCTGGTCAAGTACAGGCCGGACTTAAGGCTGCAAGACTGGGGGTAGGCCTGGCATGACAGGCGTTTGGAGGAAGTGAGTTGGGAGGCTTAGGGTTAAGGGGTATTGCAAGGATGAGAGGTGGAGGGGCGTTAGGGGAGGAGTGTAGGGTTTAAAAGGGGTAGCGGGAGGCGGGATCAGGGTCATCTTGTGCGGGACAACAGTCTTTCAGCAGCCCCCTCCCACCCACCCTTTGGCTGCTGGTTGGGTAGGGAAGCCAGTGGCGGTCATGGTTGATGTGGTTTATGGGTGGATTTTGGTCCAGCAGGGACGGCATTGTCATAGCGGCCATGGCGGGGGTGGGTCCTTGGAGTTGGTGGTTATGGTGGCTCTGGCATGGTGGGGAGGGAGCCAAAGGGGCTCTGGACTCCCCAGGTATTGGATGTTTGGGTGTGATATGGCGGGTATCTGCCCCACGGTTGTTGCCCATGGTTACCGGTTCTGCCTCCGAGCTGGCGTTTATCGGCTGGAGGTAATTTAATTGAGGGCAGTTATCCGTCAGGTTTTACGGGGCTCCAAGGACCCTCTCCGTGCTGGGCATGTTTCTCTGTGGTCTGGAAGTTTTTTCTTGGGCGGGGGGCCTTCAGGTGGGAAGGCCTTGGATTGGTTATGTTATATGTTATTTATGCTTAAATTATTATTATTAATAAATAAATGGCTGCTGTGGCCAATAAAATCCACCAGTGGAGTTGTGTCTTTATTTGGGGAAGGAGGGGAGAGTGGGAGGTAAAACGACTTGACAATACGCTGGTCATGACACCGATGTGATCTGTGGCTTATCTAGGCTGGTTCAGGAAGGCAAAGCAATCAAACACTTAACAATATCATTCATGATCATATCTTTTTTTCAGACAGTAGAATTTGTCATCAACACATCCCCTTGTGGAAACATCAGCCTGTCCCTTGTATGGGGGAGGGGACAAAAGATCTCTCGAACAATCATAAAAAAAATAACAACTTGTGATTATTGTATCATACAAATGCAAGAAAACAAGCTCTGTCCAACTTGCTATATTATAGATCACTGCTAGAGAGTGTTGTGGAAATTTTATCATGCGGACATTTTATCTTAGGATGTGTGTGTGTTTTTATAGATTGTCATCTGTCTCCCTGTGTCGGATTTAGCTCTAGCAGAGGGTACTTGGTTTGAATCGGGACCAGTGGTAAAACCGTCAGTATGAAAACCTTTTCATGGGCTTGGAGACGTGTTCTCAGTGTGTAGGGGGGCGTTTGCCAGTTTGTGAGCACTAAGTGCAATGCACTGGGCTTCTTCCCTTCAAATGTCTATACACATTAGAGAAGTGAAGTCTGCATAACGAGAGATACATATTATACCTCTGCTGCGGCTTCGCTATCCCTTTCTGGATACATATCTGCTTTTAAGACATGCATATCTGCATTGTCGGTATACCCGTACCGTATACTGACAATAGCTGTAGCAATGTCTCGCAGATAATCTCAAACCTATAAGAACCAATAGAATGATCTTCACTAGATACTGGTCGCTTTGAGCAGTATTGAATGGGATCCATGCTGACAGTTAGAGATGTTGCGAAAATAACATTTTCCGTTCGCAAGCGGCGAACGCGAATTTACGCAAATGTTCGCGAACGGGCGAACCGGGCGAACCACCATAGACTTCAATAGGCAGGCGAATTTTAAAACCCACAGGGACTCTTTCTGGCCACAATAGTGATGGAAAAGTTGTGTGTATACGATCAGGTATGATGTTGTATCGATCAGGTAGTGTAAGGGTTACACCCGCTTCACAGTGACAGACCAAACTCTGACAGACCAAACTCCCCGTTTAACGCACCGCAAACAACCGCTAAGAGTTGTCGTCAATAGTTGACACACTCATGACATAAATTTTATTCCTCTATGCGTCAATCTTGGTGTAGTGATGACTGTGCTCGTGCGCACGTTCAGGAGATTGCAGGCGATGGCGGTTTTTCAAAGCCTATGGTCATGCTGAGGTAGTTCAGTGACAGTTAAGTGACCCAGAAAACAATGATTCTGCAGTGTGGGCCCATTGTTGGCCTAGTAGGCTTTAATGATCACCTTAGATGATTACAAAGAAAATTCATGTTTTTTTTATGAAAAATTATTCAGCCGATCGCTTTTGGTCTGTTCACAATGAAGCAACAATCTTATCATCTGGGGTGTTCCAACATTGCCAACACACTCATAGAGGTGATCGCTTCATTGTGATATGCAAGCCCCTTCACCACAACAAGGTAACGATCACGAAGGGGAATTGACACATGTATGTGCCTTTTTTTTTGTTTTTGCAGCCACAGTGCAGCACCAGAGGCCAGAAAAATTTGGCAAGTACACATGCCTGAAAAATTAGGTATTGTTGCAGCCGCTTTTAAGTCAAATGCATCCCCCACTGTCAGTCCCTTCGGGATCCATGCCTCATTCATCTTAATAAAGGTGAGGTAATCTAGACTTTTTTGACCTAGGCGACTTCTCTTCTCGGTGACAATACCTCCTGCTGCACTGAAGGTCCTTTCTGACAGGACACTTGAAGCGGGGCAGGCCAGAAGTTCTATATCGCAAATTGGGATAGCTCAGGCCACAGGTCAAGCCTGCACACCCAGTAGTCAAGGGGTTCATCGCTCCTCAGAGTGTCAATATCTGCAGTTAAGGCGAGGTAGTCTGCTACCTGTCGGTCGAGTCGTTCTCTGAGGGTGGACCCCGAAGGGCTGTGGCGATGCGTAGGACTTAAAAAGCTCCGCATGTCCTCCATCAACAACACGTCTGTAAAGCGTCCTGTCCTTGCCGGCGTGGTCGTGGTAGGAGGAGGATTACTTTCACCTCTTTTCCTGTTAAATTCCCGTTGTGCTGTGACATCACCCTTATACGCTGTGTAAAGCAAACTTTTTAACTTGTTTTGGAACTGCTGCTTCCTTTCCGACTTCCCGTAATTTGGTAACATTTCAGGCACTTTCTGCTTATACCGGGGGTCTAGTAGCGTGGACACCAAGTACAGGTCGTTCTCCTTCAGCCTTTTTATACGAGGGTCCCTCAACAGGCACGACAGCATGAAAGACCCCATTTGCACAAGGTTTGATGCCGAGCTATTCATGTCCCGTTCCTCATCCTCAGTGATCTCACTGAAGGTATGTTCTTCCCCCCAGCCACGTACAACACCACGGGTACCAGATAGGTGACAACGAGCACCCTGGGATGCCTGTTGTGGTTGGTCTTCCTCCCCGCCTCAAAGCCACATTCCTCCTCTCACTCCTCTTCCTCACAATCCTCTTCCAGCGTTGCCGCAGGTCCAGCAAGCGATGCTGATAAGGCTGTTTCTGGTGGTAATGGTGACCACAACTCTTCCTCTTCACGCTCATCTACGGCCTGATCCAGCACTCTTCGCAGGGCACGCTCCAGGAAGAAAACAAATGGGATGATGTCGCTGATGGTGCCTTCGGTGCGACTGACTAGGTTTATCACCTCCTCAAAAGGACGCATGAGCCTACAGGCATTGCGCATGAGCGTCCAGTAACGTGGCAAAAAAATACCCAGCTCCACAGAGGCTGTCCTAGCACCCTGGTCATACAAATACTCGTTGACTGCTTTTTCTTGTTGGAGCAGGCGGTCGAACATTAGGAGTGTTGAATTCCAACGTGTCGGGCTGTCGCAAATCAAGCGCCTCACTGGCATATTGTTTCGCCGCTGAATATCGGAAAAGTGTGCCATGGCTGTGTAGGAACGCCTGAAATGGCCACACACCTTCCTGGCCTGCTTGAGGACGTCCTGTAAGCCTGGGTACTTATGCAGAAAGCGTTGTACAATCAGATTCAACACATGTACCATGCACAGCACATGTGTCAACTTGCCCAAATTCAATGCCACCAACAAATTGCTTCCATTGTCACACACCACTTTGCCGATCTCCAGTTGGTGCAGGGTCAGCCACTGATCCACCTGTGCGTTCAGGGCGGACAGGAGTGCTGGTCCGGTGTGACTCTCTGCTTTCAGGCAAGTCAACCCCAAGACGGCGTGACACTGTCGAATCCGGGATGTGAAATAGCCCCTGGGGAGCTGGGGGGGTGCAGTTGATGTGGAGCAAGACGCAGCAGCAGAAGAGGACTCAGCCGAGGAGGTTAGCAAAGAGGATGGAGTACCAACGGTGTCACCAACTCCTCTTCAGAGCCACGCATTCCATGCTTGGTAGCCGTCAGCAGGTTTACCCAATGCGCAGTGTAGGTGATATACCTGCCCTGACCGTGCTTTGCAGACCAGGTATCAGTGGTCAGATGGACCCTTGCCCCAAAACTGTGTACCAGACATGCCATGACTTCCTTTTCCACAATAGAGTACAGGTTGGGGATTGCCTTTTGTGAAAAAAAAATTCGGCCGGGTACCTTCCACTGCGGTTTCCCAATATCTACAAATTTTTTTAAGGCCTTAGACTCCACCAGCTTGTATGGTTAAAGCTGGTGGGCTAAGAGTTCCGACAAGCCAGCTGTCAGACGCCGGGCAAGGAGGTGACTCTGTGACATTGGCTTCTTACGCTCAAACATTTCCAGACAGACACCTGACTGTGGACAGATGAGCAGGAACTGCTGAGGGTGAGAGGCGGAGTGGCGGGTGGTTGAGAGGGGTAAAGGAGGACAGCAGCGGTTGACGTGGCTGAAAATGCTGGGCCAGGAGGAGGATGGTGGCTTTGAGTTTGCGTGCTGCTTGTACTCATCATGTGTTGATCCCATAGGCGTTTGTGATGTGAGATCATGTGCCAAAGCAGTTGTACCTAGGTGGGTGTTGGACTTCCCACGACTCAGTTTCTTTTGGCACAGGTTGCAAATGGCATCGCTGTTATCAGAGGCAGACACACAAAAAAAATGCCACACTGCTGAGCTTTGCAATGACGGCATTCTGGTGGTGGCAACAGCATGCGTTGATTGGCGTGCTGTCTGGCTGACCCCGGGTGCCGATACATGCTGTCTGAATGTGCCACTAGCTCCTTGCGACGACCTCCCCCTGCTTCCAACTCGTCCCCTCCTCCTCTCTGTCTCCCCATCTGAACTTTCCACCTGTTCTTCTTCTCTTCGAGCGGGCACCCAAGTGACATCCACAGACACATTGTCATCATCAACCGCTTCACTTGTATCTGACAACTCAGCAAATGAAGCAGCAGCGGGTACAACATCATCATCATCACACCGTACGTCCATGTGTGTAATGCTGCCTGACCGAGACATATCCCTGTTATCTACATCCTCTGGCAATAATGGTTGCGCTTCACTCATTTCTTCCAACTGATGTGTAAATAACTCCTCTGACAGATCAGGTGACGCGGCTGTGGTGCTAGTGTTGGTGGTGGCGGCGGGCGGGCGAGTGGTAATTTGAGAGGTGCCCGAAGCTGAGCTGGAGGAGAATGGTGCGTCAAGGTTCCGAGCGGAAGCTGTAGAAGATTGGGTGTCCTGTGTAAGACAGTCAACTATGTCCTCCGAATTTTTCGAGTTCAGGGTATCTGGCCTCTGAACACTGGGCATTATTCTAGGGCCAAAGGAAATCACAGCACCATGACTACGACGGCCCCTGCGGGGTGGCCTGCCTCTGCCTGTCATTTTTTTTAGATTAGTGGAACTATGCGTGCAAGCTACTGTGACACCAGATATGAGTGGTGGCACTGGGCACTGGCAGTTTTGGGCACAGTACACGTTGTAGGCCTGACACCAACACTTGCAGGCAACTGCAATTATATTACAGTGAAAAAATTGTTTTTTTTATTTTTAAATGCAAGCTACTGTGACACCAGATATGAGTGGTGGCACTGGGCACTGGCAGTAGTGGGCACAGTACACGCTGTGGGCCTGTCACACACGCTGGCAGGCAACTGCAATTAGATTACAGAAAAAAAAAAAAAAACGACTGACGTACTAGCCCTAAAAAGGGCTTATTGGGGTGCTGTCAGGACGCTGTCCTTACAGCAGATCAGATGAGTCTTTGAGGACTGGAGTGGACACAGAACACTGGCCTAGCTAACGATTTCCCTATTAAATCAGAAGCAGCTCCACTGTCCCTGCTCTTACTAACACTGCAGCTTCCGAATGAATCTAAGATGGATGCTGTCCTTGCTTTTTTTTTTTTTTTAAATCTTTTTATTGATTTCAAAGTATGAAAACTTTTTAAAGGTATGTAAACATTTTTTTAACATACGGCATACAATGCGAAATGGATGACATATCTGGTCAGTGTACAAACATTGTGACATATCGACATTGACATTGACACATCATATTGATCCGCCTCCATCAACAAATACATGACCCATAGAGATCCTAGAGTATAAATGATTGTACCAGGATGATCATAACAGCTATGTTATATACATTAGCATATTGAAACTAAGAATGGGTTGAAGTGGATCTAGATGTTCCAGATGATTCCAGGTCTAATGTAGTAAAACTATGCTGTAAAAAATAACGCAGTGCCGTGTAAAAGGGGAAGGTACTGACAGGGACAAACAACCTAAGACAAAGGGAAAGAAAACAGGGGGGAAAGGGGGGAGGGTAAGGATAATGGAGTGGATATTGTAGTCTGATCTGTGCAACCTGGTACCTGCCACGGGAAGATCCGTGACAGCGGAAAGCCTCAGTGTTCACAAGCCTAAATGGCAACATTTCAAGGACCAGCAATTTGGAAAGGTGCACATTTAGTGCTATGGTCTTTGGGTGGGTGGCTGGTTATATGCACTTTCATTCAAAGGCCTGGGGTATAGACATCTGTACGCTGCGCTGGGAAACAGAAGTGGATGTGCTAGCTGATGGTGCTTGCAAAGGTCCAGGTGCATGGCGGGAGGCATCCGGGCCTGCGTCTTTGACAGCGGATTGGCCAGCACGTAACACAGGAGAAGAGGAGGCAGTGGTGTGACCTGCAGACACTGGTTGTGGACCCAGGCGTTCGGCCCACCTATTAGGGTGCTTTGATGCCATGTGGCAGATCATGCTGGTGGTGGTGAGGATGCTAGTGTTCACGCCCCGGATCATTTTTTGTACAGCACAGGTTGCAAATGACAATTCTTTTATCGTCCGCACTTTCCTCAAAAAAGCGCCAGGCCGGGGAAAAGCTGCTGGCCAGTTTGGTGTGGCCCACCTTCTCCCTTTTGCCACCCCAATGCCTCTTCCAACCTGTTGCGGTGCTGCGGATCCCTTCCCCTCTGTACGGCTTGCCACCTTCCTAGGTTGGATCAGTGACTTCATCATTCAGCACCACCTCTTCCACTTCCTCAATCTTGTCATCCTCCTGACTTGTTGACCTAACAACAACCTCAGTTATTGACAACTGTGTCCCATCCTCATCATGAGCCTCTTGAGACACTAATTGCGGTTGACTTATTGTCAACTGTGTCTCATCATCATCATCCACCTCGTGAAACACTAATTGCCATTCCCCACCGTCATCTTCTTCTGACTGTGGATGCTCCAGAGTTTTGGAATTAGGGCACAAGATCTCCTCATGTCAATCTTCAAGCGGGCTTGGCGAGAGGCCCAAATTAATGAATGGCGATGAAAACAGCTCGAGTGTGGGATCAATTGTTTGCCAAGACTCTCCATGGTGGGTGGAAGGAGTATCAGGGTGAGGATTCTGTTGACCAGACTCTTGGCTACTGAGACTGGACTTTGTGGAAGACAGGGTGGTGCTTTACCGACCAGAAGCATTATCTGCTGCAATCCAACCAACCACCTGGTTGCACTGGTCTGACTTCGAGAGTGGTGTCCTGCACCGCCCTGCAAACTGGGACATGAAGCTAGGTATCGTGGATGAGTGTGTGTTTCTTGTGCTCTGGCAGCAGGCACAGTTTCACCAGGGCCACGGCCTCTGTATGCACCGTGATCAGCACGGCCACTTCCCCGTCCCTTACTGCTCGCCTTGTGCATATTAATTGGTATATATGCTTGTAAGTATGTCACAGGTACAGTAGCGCAGGTTTTGTAAGTGTATGCGCAAATGAAGTACACAGAATGTCACAGATATTTTTAGGATGCGCACATGTTAAAAAGGAGGTATTGCCCAAGTAATGTCGCTGTCACCACCACCTAATAAAAATTACACTGAACGAATGTCACTGATATTTAGGATGCGCACTTGTTAAACAGGAGGTATAGCGCAAGTAATGTCGCTGTCACCACGGCCTAATAAAAAATTTCACTGAATGAATGTCACTGATATTTAGGATGTGCACACGTTAAACAAGAGGTATAGCGCAAGTAATGTCGCTGTCACCCCCACCTAATAAAAAATTACACTGAATGAATGTCACTGATATTTAGGATGCGCACACGTTAAACAGGAGGTATAGCGCAAGTGAAGGTGGGTTCACACTAGCGTTATGGAGTCCATTATGGCTTTCCGTTATAACAGGGTTATAACGGAACATAACGGAATCCATAAGACGGAAGGGCGGATCTGTTTTGCTGCCCATAGACTTGCATTATGACGGAATGCAAAACGGACGCCTTTAAAAGGCATTCCGTTTGCTCTCTGTCCTAATAGAAGTCTATGGGAATCAAAACGGATCAGTCTGGTTCCCGTTATGCAAGACGGAAAACAAAGGCGGATCCGTTATGTTTTGCCATAGACTTCTATTAGGACGGAGCAAAACGGAATGCCTCTTAAAGGCTTCCGTTTTGCATTCCATCCTATGGATTCCGTTATGTTCCGTTATAACCCTGTTATAACCGAAAGCCATAACGTACTCCATAATGCTAGTGTGAACCCACCCTAATGTCGATGTCACCACCGCCTAATAAAAAATGACACTGAATGAATGTCACTGATATTTTGGATGCGCACACGTTAAACAGGAGGTATAGCACAAGTAATGTAACTGTCACCACCGCCTATTAAAAAATCACGCTGAATGGATGTCACTGATATTTAGGATGCGCACACGTTAAATAGGAGGTATAGCGCAGATAATGTCGCTGTCACCACTGTCTAATAAAAAAATTACACTAAATGAAAGTCACTGATATTTAGGATACGCACACGTTAAACAGGAGGTATAGCGCAGATAATGTCGCTGTCACTAGCGGCAAAAAAATTGCACTGAATGTCACTGATATTTCGGATGCGCTAACATTATACTGGAGATGTAGCGCAGGTAATTTAACTGTCCGCAGTGGACACCGTCTATGGAAAAAGTACACTGGATGTCACAGATATTTTTAGGCTGCGCACACATGACACAGGAGATGTAGCGCAGATAATGTCGCTGTCACCAGCGGCGAAAAAAATTACACTGAATGTCACTGATATTTCGGATGCGCTATCGTTATACTGGAGATGTAGCGCAGGTAATGTCGCTGCCACCAGCAGCCCAAAAATTGGACTAAATGTCACTGATATTTCGGATACGCTGGATATGACAGATATTTTTAGGCTGCACACTCGTTACACAGGAGATGTAGCGCAGATAATGTCGCTGTCTGCAGCGGCCAAACAATTGCAAGCTATTTAGCGCAGGTTGTGTTAAAATTATATATTGCTGCAAGATACAACTATAGTCCTTTAAAGGACTTTTGGGTCTCTAATAAGTTTTAGCAATTTAGTGCAGGTTGCGCTAAAAATATATATTGCTGCCACACACAATAGTCCTTAAAAGGACTTTTGGGTCTATAACAAGTATAAAAGCTAAAATATTCCTATTTCACTCCCTACACTATCTCGCCTTTCTGCTCTCCAGCTCTCCCTCACTAAGACTGAGCCGAACACGTGTCATCGGGTGCTATATAGCACCCGATGACGCGTTCCGGCCAACCACTGACTGTAATGCCAGTAGCCACCATGGCTACGGCATTACAGTGAATAGCAGTACTTACCTGCACATTTATTGGATGCATAGCAGCAACAAACGTGCGGGAAGGAGACTCTAGCATCACACTCGAGAACACACGGTTTTCGGCCAAACACTGCGATGTGCTGAGCATCGCGATGCTCGAGTAAAATTTGTGTTTGGCCGAGCATGCTCGCCCAACACTAGTCAGTATACTGTAAATAGTTTCATCCTTGTTAATACAATGCCACACTGTACTAAATGTACGAGTTTAGTAAGACTGGGTGCATGTTGTAGTAAATATAGACCAGATTTCTGCTTCTGTTTTTCTTCTCTGGATGGCATCAATAATGCATAGAATGATGTAGAAAGAAGAATCACAGATTATGTGTCTTCTTTACTTCAAAGAATATATAAAATAGTAATGGTATCATAATTCTTCTATTTGTTTATTTCTATGCTTTCAAACATTTATATGGGAGTTTTGCTGTAATAGATTGCATCAGTCCTCAGTCATCTAAAAAGATCTTTATTAGTGATGCCATTAGAGTTTCTTGCAGGTAGGCAAGTAGGCCTATTATATGAAATGGGGCTAAAAATGAATAAACAACTGTAATGGTGCGGAACCCCAAACAACCAGACAGAGTTTAAACAATGGTGGATTTATTAAATGGCGACAGCCATACGAGGCCAAAGTTCATATGCTCAGAAATAGTCCTTGTAATGTAGTACCTAGGGACGAGACATTTCCAGGGTCCGATCCGAGATCCAACACGAGACAAACTGTTCCGCATAGAAGTTTCCCTCAAGCAGTCTCTAGAGATGGATTGAGGAAGTTAGAGGTCATGCACAGGTAGTCTGGAAGAATGTGAGCAGCAACATACACCCGGGTTGTGAAAACAACAGTGGGCACTGACCAGCCAGGGAGATCACCTCTTAAACACCTGCTAGCCAATCACAGAGTGCCATGTGTCTATTCCTCATAGGCCATATGATTATCCTAATCCCTGACACTTGTGCGGCCTTGGCTGGTCATTGATCACTTAACCCATGCCTGCCCTCTAATCTACTAGAGTTTATGTACAGGTATATTCCCCATCAGCGGCCGGCGTAGCGAATAAGCTGCGCGTACGTTCGGCCGCGTAACCCTTTGCGAACCTCCTCTCAAGCGTGCACGCAAAGGAGTCGGAACTGAAGATTCCGCAGGAACATGCGTAACCTGTCCCGCTACTCCAATGGGGGCCCCCGCAGGCCGAGCCCCACACGAATTCCTGGGGGCCCCAGTGGACCGCAAAACAGGAGAGTGTCTTACAACAACATTGCATTATTTTAGCCTTTACTTACATATCCAATACATATTATATATCATTATTAATAGAGATGAGCAAATCAAAGTTGACGAGTGGAATTCGATCTGAATTTCAGGAAAAATTTGTTTCGTCCCGAAGTCTAATTTCCTCTCACTTCGTGGTAATGAATCAGATTTTTTCTAAAATGGCTGCTGCGCATGTTAGAAAGACGAAGTAAGAAGCCCAGGAACGAGGGGTCACCCATAATGCCATCTACATAGCCAATCAGCAGCTAGCCAGCCCCTTTGATGTCACAGGCCTATAAAAAGCATGCCTGATCTCTGCCATTTTCCAGTGAACTAGGGACAGTGTTTAGGAAAGACTTTATTCATGATAAATTTCTATTGAGCAGTTCAGGGAAAAATTATTGATAGTTTAGGGAAAGGATAGGGAGGCATTATCCACACTGTAGGGAGAGAGCAGGGACCAATAGAAGAGTGTAAAGTCTGGCTAATAGGGGCTATTCTATTACACCTTGCTACAGTAATTGGGGTTAAAAAGTGATCTAATACTACAGATTTTTGGTTGTTTCCATTCTTTGATACATCAGTAATTCCAGTAATCCTCGATTTTGTTATTGGGGTGAAACTGCGGTCGGATACTACAGATTTTAGGTTGCTCAAATTCTACTACACATAAATATACCCTTTAATCCCTTATTGTGGAATTGGTGTGAAATTACGGCCTGCTTCTAAAAGTTTTGGGGTGTTTAATTTTATATATATATATATATATATATATATATATATATATATAAAAAAGTACATCCATTCATCCTTGATTCTGGGGTGAAATTGCGTCTTGATACTACAAATTTTAGGGTGCTCAAGTTCTATTATACATATTGTGGGGATTCTCTCTGGTAAGCAGAATAAGCAGAAGAGGTACAGAGGCATAAAACAGTTCTTAAACACAAGTTCAGTATTTATTTACCCAAGCAGGTTAAAAAAACAAAAGTCACTATAGGTTTTAAGTCCTGGTGCTCAATTCACACTGTGCCGAGGGTATTTCTTAAGAAGATCTAGTCCTGGTGTTTAATTTAGACCGTGCTGTGGGCACCGCAGAAGAGGGACAATTCCAGGTGTTCACCGACCTGTCCTCCCAGACAGGCCGCAAGCCGACATCCAGCCACACGCCTCACACACCCTACTGCCATCCAGCTGGCCTTTTAAGACAGTCAGCTGTCAGCAAAGCCTGGACCGGCATATGAGATCCGTTCCGGTGCTTGACCTCACCTAGGTATAAATATATAAAGTCCAGCAGCACATGCTGGGAGGAAAATACCTTCCTCTCCACACCAGATCTTTCACTGTGTCACATAACATATATCCGTTAATCCCTAACAGTGGAATCAGTGTTAAATTGCGGTCTGATACTACAGGTTTTAGTGTGCTCAAGTTCTATTATAGTCTCTATAATACAATCTTGGGCAGGGGCATAGCTAAAGGCTCATGGGCCCTAGTGTAAGAGTTCAGCTTGGGCCCCCATTCCCTTAGTCAGTGGCGGATTACAATAGGGACGTTTGGGTTGGCAGCCCCGGGCCCAGCACCGCTGGGGGGCCCAACGCTGACCCGAACGCCCACATACTGCTGCGGGGCACGGGAGCGCATAGCTCCCTGTCCTATCCGCGTTCACCGCCATAGGCTTCAGGCCTTGAAGGCCTGAGGCCTATGCGGTAGAGAAATCCCGGCGCAGGCGTGCGTGATGATGTCATCGCGCGCCTGTGCCGGGACGCAGCACTGTGAAGCGCCTGACTCATCCCGCCTTCCTCTGCGAGCAAGCGCCTGGCCCTGGACATACAGTAGGTGAGTATTTATCTTTTCATTTTTTTGTTCATTTTTTATTTTTTTATTTCATGTGCCTACTTTGGGGGGGGGGGGGACTTTACACAGGAGGACATATTAGGGAAGTTAAATCGAGTACATTGGGGGGGAATGTGGGGGCTGTATGGGGCCAAATTATTATGGGAGGGAATACTATGTGGGGGCTAATTACTGTGTGGGGGCAAATTGCTATGTGGGGGCTGTGTGGGGCAAATTGCTATGTGGGGGCAGTGTGGGGGCAAATTGCTATGTGAGGGCAGTGTGGGGGCAAATTGCTATGTGAGGGCAGTGTGGGGGCAAATTGCTATGTGAGGGCAGTGTGGGGGCAAATTGCTATGTGAGGGCAGTGTGGGGGCAAATTGCTGTGTGGGGGAAAATTGCTATGTGAGGGCAGTGTGGGGGCAAATTGCTATGTGGGGGCAAACTGCTATGTGGGGGCAGTGTGGGGGCAAATTGCTGTGTGGGGGAAAATTGCTATGTGAGGGCAGTGTGGGGGCAAATTGCTATGTGAGGGCAGTGTGGGGGAAAATTGCTATGTGAGGGCAGTGTGGGGGAAAATTGCTGTGTGGGGGTAAATTGCTATGTGGGGGCGGTGTGGGGGCAAATTGCTATGTGAGGGCAGTGTGGGGGCAAATTGCTATGAGGGCAGTGTGGGGGAAAATTGCTATGTGGGGGCAGTGTGGGGGCAAATTGCTGTGTGGGGGAAAATTGCTATGTGAGGGCAGTGTGGGGGCAAATTGCTATGTGAGGGCAGTGTGGGGGAAAATTGCTATGTGAGGGCAGTGTGGGGGAAAATTGCTGTGTGGGGGAAAATTGCTATGTGGGGGCAGTGTGGGGGCAAATTGCTATGTGGGGGCTGTGTGGGGGAAAATTGCTATGTGAGGGCAGTGTGGGGGCAAATTTCTATATGGGGCAGTGTGGGGGAAACTATTGTGTGTGGGGAAATTGCTATGTGGGGACAAATTACTATATGGGGCAGTGTGGGGGCAAATTACTATGTGGGGGCAGTGTGGGGACAAATTACTATATGGGGCAGTGTGGGGGGCAAATTACTATGTGGGGGCAGTGTGGGGGAAACTATTGTGTGGGGGCAGTGTGGGGGAAATTGCCATGTGGGGACAGTGTGGGGTAATTTCTATGTGGGGACAGTGTGGGAAAATTGCTATGTGGGGGCAAATTACTATGTGGGGAAAACTATTGTGTGGGGGCAGTGTGGGGAAATTGCTATGTGGGAACAGTGGGGGCAAATTACTATGTGGGGGCAGTGTGGTGGAAATTACTATGTGGGGGAAGTGTGGTGGAAATTACTATGTGGGGGCAGTGTAGGGCAAATTACTGTGTGGGGGGCAAACTACTATATGGGGCAGTTTGGGGGAAATTACTGTGTGGGGAAAAATTACTATGGGGGGATTACTATGTGGGGGCAGTGTGGTGGAAATTACTATATGGGGTGTTGCTATTGGGGAGGCACTGTAGGGGCAATTCTATTATTTTTGGGGACACTATACAGGGATTATTGCCTGGAGCACAATAGAGGGTGTTATTATTACTGGGGGCGCTCTAGGGGACATTATAGCTGCTGTGGACACTATAGGAACATTTGGGGTAATTTATCAAACTGGTGTAAAGTAGAACTGGCTTAGTTGCCCATAGCAGCCAATCAGATTCCACCTTTCATATTTGACAGCTCTTTTGGAAATCCAGTTCTACTTTACACCAGTTTGATAAATTAGCCCAATTATGTCTATTAGGGTCACTATTTTTTCAGCAGTATAGTTCCTGGGGCATTGGGAAGCACAACGGGCACAGTATTGGGGGTGGCAGCAGGATGACACTGTGGAGACACCAGGATGAGGAGGTTGATGGAAAAATTGAGAAATCTAATGTGTCTGTGTTACAAACTGTAGAGACGAGATGTGGCTGAAAGAATTTGCCATGGTGGTCTGGGTCAAATGGAGGAGAAGAGGAAAGAGAAAGTCTACATGACAGGAGATGTCCCTGGATGTAAGAGGTATGTGGTGCTGTATTCTCCTCCATGTCTTTTTTATTACAATTATATGTATTTTAAATTTGGTGACCAAATTTTTCAGTTTAGGACCCAATTTGGGGTATTTTTTTTTTGTCTGAAGATGTCATATGGCCTAAGAAGAGACTGTGGCGCCCATGAAGCACCGCAGCCTCTTCATACAAAAAATAAATAAAATAAAAAAAAAATGGAGGAGGGGGGGGGGGCCCAAGTTTGGTAGACAGCCCCGGGCCTATCATGCACTTAATCCGCCCCTGCCCTTAGTGCTTGTTGGCAAGGGACAGGGTAGCACATAGCCTTCCTGCTGCCAGAGGCAAACATTGAAAAGGCACCCCCTCATGCCAAATTCTTGACCTAACTCCTTCCCCCCAGCCAGAGGTGTAAATTGACCAGTATGCAGTTTCTATAATGCCAGTGTCTTATGTGGCACAAGGGTTTTTGGGCCCCCTCAGGCTCCTGGGCCCTGTAGCGACTGCTACCTCTGCACCCCCTATAGCTACGCCCCTGATCTTGGGCCACTGCACAGTTATTTATACTTGACACCAGCATTGAGCTATAAGGATAAGTTCACACTTGATTTATTTGGTCAGTTTTCCCCCGTAACTGACTAAATAAGTGAAGTGTGAATGCAGTGTCCCACTACCCTCGTGGGTACTGCAAAGTTGTTGTATTATGCTTTTGCAGCGTACTCAAGTTGTGTAGTAGGTGTTTCTGGGTGATGTAGTGCAATATACACTAACCTGGTACAGCTGACTCTCTGCAAGGGCAGGTATAGGTAGAAATAGTTCGTGACGCCAGTGCCAAGTAAACGGTGGCACGCCGTTTGCGGATGCAGGAATAAATTGAGGAAACGTAGTCTTAAACAGAACGTCAACTTTAGTAGTTTGCAGGCAGAGACAATATTGGAAACGCAGTTCCTCAGCATACAGTCGATTTTGCAATTCGGTCGATGCAGGCAATACAGTACAGCAGGGTTATTACAGAGTGTTGAACACAGGATTTGCAGCAAAGGAGCTTGCACTCTAACTCTGTCTGATCCTGGAATGTAGCAATCCTCCACCAAGGCCCATTAACCTAAGTCTGGCTTTATATCCTTGATTTGGGCTTAGATAAGTACCTCCTCTGTCTTTCTTAGTACCTCTGGCTCCTCTGATCTTTGCCTCAGTCTCTCCTAGCTTCTGAATGGTTCCTCAGGCCCTTAGGCTAAGATGTTCCTGCTTCTGCATATGGGTATTCAGGAGGGAATCTTCTCCTGAACAGCAGGCTTCAGGCCTGGACTTGTCTCAGACATAGTCTAATCTCCAACTGTAGCTTACTGAAACTAGACTCCGTCTCCCCTGCACTTCCTGGTCTGGCCTTATATAAACTAGGGCTCCCTAGCTCCCTCTATGGACTAGAAGTAGGAATGACACCCCTAGCAGGCCTGTAAGTGCAAGTTTCAGTGACAGGAAAATACACACATTACATTACATTTTATAAAACTGACATAAAGCAACTTCCCATAATTAGGAGGGACGACAGCACACCAAGTGACCTTTGGTAGTAACGGGTATTACAACTCCCGTATACTACATACCCCACTGCTTTAAGCTGAGTACGACCTCGTACTCCATCATGGGTCTCCCAACTGGAATCTCTACCTGAAATAGAAAATAGAGACATGCATTCATACATACATGTAATTCATCTGCATTTACATTTACATCAGGTCCAATTGGCAAAGGTGAAGGGTAGTGACAAGGGGCGTCGTTCTCTTCTCTCAGGATAATGAATGGAACGGGGGCGCTGACCTGGCACAGCGTAACATTAGAACCAGGATAGTCCATGACAATGAATAAGTCCATGATAAAACAGTAGAAAACGGTATAAAAGTTCTTGGAGGCTCAAATAACAAACATGAGTCCGTACCCAGGTTATTTCTGAGTAAATCACAGAGGCTCTCATGCGGTGGAGTCCATCTCTGGGCACAATACTTTTAAAAGAATAAGAATCTCAGAGGCTCAGGTACTTTTGAGTCTGTCTCCGGGCACGGTTCCTTGGTAACAGGTTGCACAATAAAATGGACAGCAAAGACAAGTGCTGTAATACCCCTGATCAACCTGAAAAGGGGGTGAAGGGTAAAAGGTGCAACAAAGGAACAGGCACAACTTGGTGTGGGGTAACAAAAGCAGGCAGGAGGTCCTGGAAACAAACGTGGCCTTGCTGACTTTGTGATTTCAGTGGTCAACACCTACCACTGAGCCGTGGACAAACTGGCAGCTGCAACAAAGGACCAGCAACATAGGACTCCTGTCCTGGAAGGGTTAACATCAACTTCTTATGAAGAAATAAATCAAAGGCCTAGCAGGCTGATCACAGTGGCCTATCATAGCCACTTGGCTCCGCTGGCAGGTATCGTCTGTAGTATTCCTCTACAGGAGGATGTGCCCACATAACTGTATCAGGGGGCAGCTGTAAGGTAAAGGGGCCCCAAATAGGTATTGGCCCCATAGGCCTAGGGGTGAACCCTCTGATGGACCGTGCCGGCCCTGGCATGATCACTGCAGGGTGTGACGTGTTTGGCACCGCCGCAGCAAGCGGTCCGGTGCTCTGGGTGCAGCAATTCACGGCAATCGTGGATCCGGTCTGGGGCACTGACGGAGCGGTGACAACAGAAGGCGGTCGGCGGGTGGTGACAGGCACCCTTACCTCATCCTTCCTCGGCGGTGTCTGGATCCTGGCGGTGTAGGTCTTACGCAACTCCCGCAACTTCTCCTCCAGCCGGACGATCTGCTCACCGATACTCTCTGTGTCGGAGTCGCTGTTCTCTGCTGGCGCCGCCGGCGCAGGTACAGTCACCGATGACGCAGACTCGGCCTCTTCAGGTTCTGGACTTGCATCTGGTCTCCGTCCCATCCGGATGTTCTCAAAGGTAGCACTAAGTCCTTTTAACTGTTCCAGCTCAGATATTGTCTTCTCCCGACGAGGCAGCTCGGGGGAAGGATAGGGGCTCACCCATTTCTCCAACACGGTTGGCTGCCAGAAGACGTTCGGCCCGATGAAGGAGCTCCGCTCCTGAAAGGCATGATGGGCCGGCTCTGGAGAGCGTTCCGGTTCTCGCTCGCAGCCAGAGTAGTCTTCTCCTTCTTCTGCCTCCCAATCCTCAGGTCCTCGCTTCGGACGGGTCACAGCAGTCGCATAGGGGCCGCGCAGGCCCTCGGCAGGGGTGTACTCCACTTCCTCTCCCTCGCGGAGGCTGTGCTGGTACGAAGGGAGGTAGTCTCTTTTGACAGACCTTCGATTGACATAGAGGTCTCTGCCAGTAAGATAGTCTTGAATAAACCCGTAGCCACGGGATTTGTCAAACGACAGCACCACTCCCTTTCTCCTTTCCAGGCGGGGTTGGGTGTGTGTATGCTTCTCGTGGATGGTCTTGGTCAATTCCTCATACACGATCTTAGTCTTTATGTTCCGCTTGATAGCGGCCTCGCGGATCTCCGCCATCAGGGAAGACCATTTGAACGATGGCTGAAAAAAGTCCCTCCATGAGCCATAGTAGGGCTCGGGTTCTCTCTCCCTGGTGCGGCAGGCGGGTTGCTCCGGTCCCGGAGCGTAGGCCGGTGGAGCCTCCTCTGGCTCTACACCGATGTCAGTCATTTCTTTAATCCTTGGTGCGGACGCTGCAGCAACACTCTGCTCACAATCCAACATGCTCGATCCTTCTGAGGAGAGCGATAGGGTCGCGTCAATTAGAGTAGCCAGCTCCTCCCACTGCACTGGGGAGCCGCCCCCCAGGTATTCCAGTATATGGAAGGCGGTGTCCATGCTGGCAGACATGCAAATGTCCAGATAAGCCGTGGCGCCTGCCCTTGACCTTCTTCCCGCTTTTTCCTCAGAAAGGCGCCAATTTTTCCCGCCTTTTCGGGATGAAGGTGACGCAGCAGTAAATTCAGCAAGCCCAGCGGCCATCTTTAGGTACAAACGCTGTCTATTCACTGACGGCCAGCAGGAATGTTTAAAGTCCACAAAACCACACTCCAATGCGGCGATTTTCTTCCTCTGTGCAGCGCAATACTGTACAGCGCTTTTTAGAAGTTTTTGACACACTTTGGGTATGATTTTTAATCCACAAAGTCCACTTGAATAAAACAGGAAAATGTCACTTTGGTCACAGGGCAACGGTATAAGGCACAAAGTTCACGCTTCTTGCACTAGAAAGCGTGCGTATCCTGTTCGTGACGCCAAAAGAGAGGTGCAGCGTACTCAAGTTGTGTAGTAGGTGTTTCTGGGTGATGTAGTGCAATATACACTAACCTGGTACAGCTGACTCTCTGCAAGGGCAGGTATAGGTAGAAATAGTTCGTGACGCCAGTGCCAAGTAAACGGTGGCACGCCGTTTGCGGATGCAGGAATAAATTGAGGAAACGTAGTCTTAAACAGAACGTCAACTTTAGTAGTTTGCAGGCAGAGACAATATTGGAAACGCAGTTCCTCAGCATACAGTCGATTTTGCAATTCGGTCGATGCAGGCAATACAGTACAGCAGGGTTATTACAGAGTGTTGAACACAGGATTTGCAGCAAAGGAGCTTGCACTCTAACTCTGTCTGATCCTGGAATGTAGCAATCCTCCACCAAGGCCCATTAACCTAAGTCTGGCTTTATATCCTTGATTTGGGCTTAGATAAGTACCTCCTCTGTCTTTCTTAGTACCTCTGGCTCCTCTGATCTTTGCCTCAGTCTCTCCTAGCTTCTGAATGGTTCCTCAGGCCCTTAGGCTAAGATGTTCCTGCTTCTGCATATGGGTATTCAGGAGGGAATCTTCTCCTGAACAGCAGGCTTCAGGCCTGGACTTGTCTCAGACATAGTCTAATCTCCAACTGTAGCTTACTGAAACTAGACTCCGTCTCCCCTGCACTTCCTGGTCTGGCCTTATATAAACTAGGGCTCCCTAGCTCCCTCTATGGACTAGAAGTAGGAATGACACCCCTAGCAGGCCTGTAAGTGCAAGTTTCAGTGACAGGAAAATACACACATTACATTACATTTTATAAAACTGACATAAAGCAACTTCCCATAATTAGGAGGGACGACAGCACACCAAGTGACCTTTGGTAGTAACGGGTATTACAACTCCCGTATACTACACTTTTTATGCTTATATAGCCTGTTTTTACACTGCAATGCATTTTTATGCATAATCCCTGCTTACAAGTGTGTCTAACTGCATTTCACTGAGCCTACCACTAGGGGGAGATAATACCTCCCATATATATATAGTAAAGCTCAGGCCTGGCTACTTCAGTCAGGTTCCAGACTAGTTGTGTCAAGTGCAGTCTGCAATCTTGAGCTCTCAGCCAGTTTTCAGTCCAGAGCTAAAGTGCTCCAATTTACTCAGAAAATACTAAGGAAAGAGACCCCCAAAGGGTTATGGCCATATCCTACTAGGGCCTCAGGACCTTTGGATTCCCAAGTGAAGGAGTCACCAGGCTCCGGCAACTTCACAAGCCTGAACCGGGATCACCAGGACCAGCCCTGAAGTCCTCTACCCATAAGGCTACAATTTAATTACATTTAATAGTTAGAGAGGGACATTTTCACCTGTCAGCAGAGGACCTGCAGCAGTGTTACCTCTGTATTGAGAGACTGTTTAATACTTTGGATGTGCTGTTATCAGGAGTCATCTTCAGTAAAGTTCTGCCCTGGATTTCATCCTTCCTGTCTCAGTCTCAAGTTCTTCCATTAACAGTACAGTAAATGGTTGTACCTCCATACAAAAGGTACTGGCGTCATGACTACAAGGGACCTTGCCACTGGCACATTAATACAGACCACCAAGGGCACCTAGAACCACCATTTGGCCAGTGTCCCTTACACCAGAGTGTGCTCCAGAGAATCCTTGTGCCGTTCTCCTCTTCACTTATGCGAGCCTGCCCAGAGACAATTCCCCTATTAGGTCGTGCATGCCGCATGAAGTGATTCTAAGGGCTCATGCACACGACCGTATGCCCTCTGAGACATACGGTCCGTGAGCGGGCCATATGATCCGGAGCAGCATACATTGTGCGCACAGAATCATAGGTTATTATGATACTGTGCGCATCGGATCGCCCGCGGGACTATTGTCCTGCACTCATATGATCATATGAGTGCAGGACAATAGCCCCGTGGGCGGCACGATTGCCAAAGTATCAAAGTAACCTATGACGCTGTGCGCTCCCGTGTGCACGATGTATGCCGCTCCGGGACATATGGCCCGCTCACGGAGCCCTAAGAGTGGTGCCTGTCAACTTTCTGTCATACAGATGTAAAGTAACTGTTTCACTACCACAGCGGACTACCTATGCATGTTTCTGCAATGCACAGTGTTCTACACCAATATACAGGCTCTCAGCAGCCAGGAAATAACAGTTTTTTAACGCGATTCGTCATAAATACATTTGGATCGAATCAAATCTTTTTGGGAAATTCGGCGAACCAAATTTTAGAAAAATGTACTCATCTCTAATTATTATTATTATTATTATTATTATATTAATGTTATAACAGTCAATTTTAATAGCCCAGCATGACACACCTAAAACATTACTTCAACAAACAAAGGAATTCAGTAGCTAGTTAGTGTGGCAAAATGTTCTTAATTAGTTTGTAAAATAGGAGGTGAATATAGAGCGGTGGGCTCTCTCACACAAATAAATAAGAGTTGAAAAAAAATTTGGGATCCTGCTGATTATTTTCAGGCTCAAAAAATGTCTGAAACTTCTACATGGTTACTGGCACAAGACATAACAAGCAGGCAAGCTGTGTTCCCTGCAAAGCAACGCTGTGTTTTCATGTTTTATTTAGTAGGTGTTTGATGTCACACAGCATTAGGCTACTTTTCTTATAAATCTTTGAATCCAATATAGGAAGAGCTCAGAAAGAAAACTCACAATGGTCATGTAGCTCCAATAGACAAATATGTAAGGCACAGCAGGCAAAGTACCAGAGGCAAGAAGCTAAAGCTAATTACATTACAATTTATTATTACTGTGTATTAAAATGATGCGGCATAATAAGTCATACAATACACTGTAATATGCTACACTATTAACAATAAGGTACATTAGGGTACTTTCACACTTGCGTTGTAGGATTCCAGTAGGCAGTTCCGTCGCCGGCAATCTGTATCCAAATCTGGATACCATTTGTAGACGGATCCGGATGTGGATCCGTCTCACAAATGCATTGCAATACCGGATCCGTGTCTCCGGTTGTCATCCGGAAAAACGGATCTGGTATTTATCTTTTTCACATTTTTAAAGGTCTTCGCATGCGCAGACAGCAAAATCGGATCTGTTTTTCCAGAACACTTGGGGCCGGATCTGGAATTAATGCATCTCAATAAAAAATAATGCTGGCAATAAGATCCGGAATTTTGGACAGAGAAAATACTGAATGGATTGAGTATTTTCTTTGGACAGAGAAAATACTGAATGGATTGCTCTCCATTCAGAATGCATTAGAATAAAACTGGGACGGAACTCAATACCGGAAAAGTTTAACGCAAGTGTGAAAGTACCCTTACATATACAACTATATGGTTCTATTTAAGTTTACAATATTTTTACAAATATATACTACTATAATGTAGGATTATACAGTTTTGCTAATTTTTATGGCTTAGGGAGAGTTTTCATAGACTGTAGGGAGAGCATAGAACTACGGGATGAATGATGCCATTATTCTCCTTCACGTCCTGGAGGGGATGCTTACAAATCAGATTGGCGAGGGGACACTTATATTTCATGGCCAAACTGGCAGAGAGGGTAAACTGGCAGAGATGGAGGAATTGTATATACAACTAGGTGGTTTATCTGCCCAAGCAACAGGAGAGGAGCAGGAGGAGCTGGAGGGTGATGACGAAGACGACACAGATGACCCTGACAGACTGTGGCAGTATGCAGTGAAGATGGAGGCAGGGAGGCACTTCAAGTCCATTGTGCAAATGGCCAGATGCATGCTGTCATGTTTTTGTAGTGAGTGCAAAACATACCAATAATAAGTCATAAAATATAAAGTTTATTAATAACAAATGTTAAAAATAATATTCACAGTACATGATTGTGAATAGGTGGGGACAAACAGACAGTTACACACCACCTCAAATACGGACTCTCCAACTATAACAAAATGCAACTGTAATGGCGACCTCAAGAGATGTTAATGACAAATCCAAAATACAGGGTATGGCGGTCGAGTCTGTATAAAGTGCACAAGAGTATAAGGATGTGCCAGAAAGTGACCAGTGCATATAAAGAGCAGCAAAGTTACAAACATGTACACTCAAGTGCACTCCTCCTGAGGAAGCGATCACACGCGAAACGTGCGTCGAGGAGCGTCATCACCCTCTTATCACCTCTCTTCACATCGGTATGTTGCCATTTATGTCGCATTAGTAGTTAGCGAGTCTACAGGTTTATAACTTTGCTGCTCTTTATATGCACTGGTCACTTTCTGGCACATCCTTATACTCTTGTGCACTTTATACAGACTCGACCGCCATACCCTCTATTTGGGATTTCTCATTAACATCTCTTGAGGTCGCCATTACAGTTGCATTTTTTTATAGTTGGAGAGTCCGTATTTGAGGTGGTGTGTAACTGTCTGTTTGTCCCCACCTATTCACAATCATGTACTGTGAATATTATTTTTAACATTTGTTATTAATAAACTTTATATTTTATGACTTATTATTGGTATGTTTTGCACTCATTTCTGTGGTTTATCTAAGTATTTGGAGTGTGCCGTTTATTTAAGACCGCATGGTGTTTTTTTAAATGTTTTTGTAGTGACAGCTGCATTGTCAGGATTCAGCAAAGGGATGGCTAGTGGCTATCCACATTGTTAGACCCTCGCTACCGGTCAAAAATTGGTGCATTTTTGCGATGTTCTGATGCAGAAATGGACTACTATAGAGACATGCTGTATAGTCAGTTGGTCACTGCCTACAAGCACCATTGCCCATCCTCAAAAAGGTCTGCCCCCTCTCTGTGCTCACACTCCACTGCCATGATTGGAAGGGGGGGGGGGGGGGTGCAGGAGCAGGACCAGCTCCATATGCAGCAACTTCAGTCTGAAGTCTATGATAACCAGTTTTCTTCAGCCACCTACTGAAGAATCCACCCAGCAGCAGCAGTGGACATGCAGCAGAACCTCAACCAGGAGTTGGTGGCATACTTGGACTGCACCCTGTCAACCATGATCCATTCCCTGGATACTGGGCATGCAAACTTGTAGTGTGTCTGCAACTTGCCAAGTTTATCATGGGCATCTTTTCCTGCCCGGCCAGTAGTATGGCATCAGAGCAGGTGTTCATGCGGTACATAGTTACTCCTGAGAGAACCCCCACCTTTCCTCCTCAAATGTTGAGAGACTAACCTTCATAAAGATGAATTAGGCCTGGATTAACCAGGATTTACAGACGCTGGTGCCTGATGCAACAGAATAAATCATTCTGCCACTAATGATCATACTGTAGTCTGCTGCCACACCGTAATATTATGCAAAATGCCCTGCTTCCATTATTCTGATGCTGCTATCTGCCTAATGCCACCTTCCTCTGCTGCTATTCCTACAATGAAGCTTCTTGGCCTACTGATATATCCATGTTAAATTTTTAAAAGGATATGCATGCCACGGGGCCTTGTTATCACACTGCTGTTTTTGGGTTATGCTACTACTGTGATCTGCCACCTTCTTGTGCTGTATGCTACTGCTGCTGCCCCCCTGCCCACTCTGTCATAGAGCCACTATTGTCCCTGTTACTGCAACTGCTGTTGGACCCCATCCAGATTCTGTTATGGAGCCACTCTTGTCCCTATTTTTCCATGTCGACATCATTGTTTATTTTTCTATTCTTCTTATATGTCAGAAGAACAGGGAAAAAAAGGATCCTGTATTTTGAGCATCCATAAGGCCTCTTTTACACAGTCAGTATTTTGCATCAGTATTTGATCAGTATTTGTAAGCCAAAAGAAGGAGTGGGTCCAAAACGCAGAAGAGGTACTATTATTTCCATTACATTTTATCTCTGTTTTGGACCCACTCCTGGTTTTGGCTTGCAATTACTGATCAAATATTGATCATCTGAAAGAGACTTTAACCACCTCCGGACCGCCTAACGCAGGATTGCGTTCCGGAGGTGGCAGCGCTGCGCAGAGTCACGCATATACGCGTCATCTCGCGAGACGCGAGATTTCGCTCCAAGCCGGCCCGCGCATGCGCATCGCGGGCCGGCAAAATTCAAAGAACAAGTTCGTCACCAGCCTGCCAGCAACGATCATTGGCTGGCAGGCTGGCGATTTTCAAAAAATCCAATCCAAAGTCATATAACAGATCATATTAGTAAATATGATCTGTTATATGGCTTGTCTGCTCCTGTGCTGGTCCTTTTCGTCGGTTGGATCCAGCACAGGAGCAGACTGAACTGTGAGTACACCAACACTACACCTTAGCCCCAGATCACCCACCTGCACCCCAATTAACCCTTTGATCACCCCTTTGATCGCCCCTGTCAATCACTAGTGAAAGGAAAAAAAGTGATCAGTGTAAACTGTCACTTTTTTTTTTTCACTGGTATTGGCTGTTAGGTTTTAGGGATAGTTTAGGCCCCTTGGTTAGGTAGTTAGCGTCAGTTAGCGCCCACCCCACCGCACCGCAGTCACTTTTATTCGCTGTTTAGCGTATCGCTAATCAGCATTTGTACTTTTATAGTATCTGTAAGTGATCAAAACTGATCACGGTCAGATCTATAATAGTATTAGTGTCACCTTAGCTCGCCCTCCACCCAAAACGCAGTGTTTGCCCGATCAGGCCTGATCGGTCGCCCACACGTGCGTTCACCCACGCCCGCCCCACCGCAGTGACAAAAAATTATTATTTTTTGATCACTGCACATTCATTTTACACGCACTGCGGCGATAAAAAAATCAGTTTTGATATTTTTTATCAACCGCAGCAGCCTCCGGTACTTCGCTAGCCTCCCCTTTGTAAGACAGGTTTGCTTTTTTTCTTGGGTAGTCTCAGGGAATACCCCTAAATTTAGTAGTCCAAAATGTCAAACAGGGGGTATTCTTCTGAAGAGGCCTACAGGATTCTGACCCAGTCGGATGAGGAGTGGGAACCCTCATCTGACGAATCTAGCGGGTCAGAATATGAACCTGTGGAAAGCAGTGGCTCTCTGACCCAAAGTTCGGACGAGGAGGTGGAGGTCCCTGGCAGCACCAGGCGTACCCGGCCCCATGTCGCTAGACCACAGGTTACGCAGGATCCGCTTCAAGAGCAGCAGAGTGGGGCTGTCGCTGCCGGATCACGTGGTGAGGCATACACCAGCAGCGCAGCCCTTCCTGGACCTAGTACCAGCACTGCCGTACAACCTGGTGAAGTAGCGAGCACCAGAAGGGCAGTTGAAGCTGGTACGGTGGCACGTGCAATAGTTACCCCGTCGCAGCCACCGCAAAGACGGGCCCGTAGAGCCCCTAGAGTCCCTGAGGTGCTGGCAAATCCTGATTGGCAGTCACCAACTTCAGCCGCACCAGTAGTTCCCCCTTTCACCGCCCAGTCTGGAGTTCGGGTTGAGACGGCTCAAATCGGTTCGGCCCTGGGATTTTTTGAGCTGTTCTTGACTGCGGAGCTCTTGGACTTAGTCGTGGCAGAGACCAACCAGTATGCCACACAATTTATAACCGCTAACCCGGGAAGCTATTATGCCCAGCCTTTCCGGTGGAAACCAGTCCAAGTTTCCGAGCTTAAAATTTTTTTGGGCCTTCTCCTCAACATGGGCCTGACAAAAAAGCATGAATTGCGGTCATATTGGTCAACGCACCCAATTCATCACATGCCCATGTTCTCTGCTGCTATGTCCAGGACACGATTTGAGACCATCCTACGTTTTCTGCATTTTAGCGACAATACCACCTCCCGTCCCAGAGGCCACCCTGCTTTTGACCGGCTCCACAAAATTCGGCCCCTCATAGACCATTTCAACCTGAAATTTGCAGATTTGTATACCCCTGAGCAAAACATCTGCGTAGACGAGTCCCTAATACATTTTACCGGGCGCCTTGGCTTCAAACAATACATCCCAAGCAAGCGTGCCCGGTATGGGGTCAAATTGTATAAGCTCTGTGAAAGGGCCACAGGCTATACCCACAAATTTCGGATCTATGAGGGAAAAGATCAGACCCTGGAGCCGGTCGGTTGCCCTGACTACCTGGGGAGCAGTGGGAAGACAGTCTGGGACTTGGTGTCACCCTTATTCGGCAAGGGGTACCATCTTTATGTGGACAATTTCTACACAAGTGTGGCCCTCTTTAGGCATTTGTTTCTAGAACGGATTTGCGCCTGTGGCACCATGCGAACTAGTCGCGTGGGCTTCCCCCAACGGCTTGTAACCACCCGTCTTGCAAGGGGGCAGAGGGCTGCCTTGTGTAACGAAGAACTGCTCGCGGTGAAATGGAGAGACAAGCGTGACGTTTACATGCTCTCCTCCATTCACGCAGACACGACAATCCAAATTGAGCGAGCAACCCGTGTCATTGAAAAGCCCCTCTGTGTCCACGACTATAATGCGCTCATGGGAGGGGTGGACTTCAATGACCAGATGTTGTCTCCGTATTTAGTTTCCCGCAGAACCAGACGCTGGTATAAGAAGGTGTCTGTATATTTAATTCAATTGGCGCTCTACAATAGTTTTGTTCTCTACAGTAAGGCTGGGAGAACAGGATCCTTCCTCAAATTCCAGGAAGAGATCATCGAGAACCTCCTTTACCCAGGAGGTTCCGTGGCCCCATCCACCAGTGTAGTTAGCCGTCTACACGAGCGACATTTCCCCAGTGTCGTTCCTGGTACCTCAACCCAACCGTCACCCCGAAAAAGATGTCGTGTCTGTAGCAGGAGTGGAATAAGGCGTGACACCCGCTATTTCTGTCCTGACTGTGCTGACCACCCTGCCCTATGCTATGGAGAGTGTTTCCGGAAGTACCACACACAGGTACACTTAGCATAGGGATCACATCTCACCAGGACAGGCACACAGGGCTATTAGGGCCCATTCACTCACAGCTGCTGCAAACCTCTCCTTTCACCTGGGATAAAGTGCATAATGTACTTCGCCGCATCTTTGGGCGATTTGCGCTTTGCACATTGTCCAATGGGGAAGGAGAGGTTTGTTCTATAAAAGGTAAAAAAAACTAAACAAAAAAAAAAATACCGGTAAGTAAAAAAGTTAAATGTTCAGTTAAAAAAGTTTAAAAAAAGTTTCTATGTTCTGTTCAACAGTTAATAAAGTTATTGCTTTGCGGCCTGGTTTTTTCTTTTTTGTTTTGTTTTTTTTACCTTTCAGGTGGACCAACCGATCGACTAGCTGCAGCACTGATGTGCATTCGGACAGAAGCATTGCGCTGCTGTCAGATTACACGCAAGTCGGTGTATGCGGCGCTGCAAGACGAGATTTCTCCTCTGCAGTAAAAGATACGTTTGCCGAGGCATATGAGCTGAGGAGGTGGCGGTGTTCATATACTTTGGCAAACACTTTGTATATATAAAAAAAAAAATCCCGGCAATGATTTATTCATCCACATCGATTGATGTGAATGGAGAAATCTGGTTTGCCAGGGCATACGAGCTGAAGTGGGTATGGATGTTGGGCGGAGCTCCTATGTCCTGGCAGACGCCTTTCCCCTCCTTTTTCTTTTTTTGGCAGAGATTTTTTCATCCACATTGATCGATGCGAATGAAGAAATCTGTGCCGTTCATTTTTTTCTTTCAGCCCAGAGGCTGAACGGAAAAAAAAAATCTCATTACCCGTATGCTCAATATAAGGAGAATAGCAGAAACTCCTAATGCTGGGCATACATGTAATGATTGCGGAGACCCTCAAATGCCAGGGCAGTACAAACACCCCACAAATAACACCATTTTGGAAAGAAGACACCCCAAGGTATTCGCTGAGGGGCATATTGAGTCCATGAAAGATTGAAATTTTTGTCCCAAGTTAGCGGAAAGGGAGACTTTGTGAGAACAAAATCAAAAAAATCAATTTCCGCTAACTTGTGCCAAATTTTTTTTTTTTCAATGAACTCGCCATGCCCCTCATTGAATACCTTGGGGTGTCTTCTTTCCAAAATGGGGTCACATGTGGGGTATTTATACTGCCCTGGCATTTTAGGGGCCCCAAAGCGTGAGAAGAAGTCTGGTATCCAAATGTCTAAAAATGCCCTCCTAAAAGGAATTTGGGCACCTTTGCCCACCTAGGCTGCAAAAAAGTGTCACACATGTGGTATCTCCGTATTCAGCAGAAGTTGGGGAATATGTTTTGGGGTGTCATTTTACATATACCCATGCTGGGTGAGATAAATATCTTGGTCAAATGCCAACTTTGTATAAAAAAAATGGGAAAAGTTGTCTTTTGCCAAGATATTTCTCTCACCCAGCATGGGTATATGTAAAAAGACACCCCAAAACACATTCCCCACTTTCTCCTGAGTACGGAGATACCAGATGTGTGACACTTTTTTGCAGCCTAGGTGGGCAAAGGGGCCCACATTCCAAAGAGCACCTTTCGGATTTCACAGGTCATTTACCTACTTACCAGACATTAGGGCCCCTGGAAAATGCCAGGGCAGTATAACTACCCCACAAGTGACCCCATTTTGGAAAGAAGACACCCCAAGGTATTCCGTGAGGGGCATGGCAAGTTCCTAGAATTTTTTATTTTTTGTCACAAGTTAGTGGAAAATTATGATTTTTTTTTTTTTTTTTTTTTTTTCATACAAAGTCTCATATTCCACTAACTTGTGACAAAAAATAAAAATTTCCATGAACTCACTATGCCTATCAGCGAATACCTTGGGGTCTCTTCTTTCCAAAATGGGGTCACTTGTGGGGTAGTTATACTGCCCTGGCATTCTAGGGGCCCAAATGTGTGGTAAGGAGTTTGAAATCAAATTCAGTAAAAAATGACCTATGAAATCCAAAAGGTGCTCTTTGGAATGTGGGCCCCTTTGCCCACCTAGGCTGCAAAAAAGTGTCACACATCTGGTATCCCCGTACTCAGGAGAAGTTGAGGAATGTGTTTTGGGGTGTCTTTTTACATATACCCATGCTGGGTGAGATAAATATCTTGGTCAAATGCCAACTTTGTATAAAAAAATGGGAAAAGTTGTCTTTTGCCAAGATATTTCTCTCACCCAGCATGGGTATATGTAAAATGACACCCCAAAACACATTCCCCACCTTCTCCTGAGTACGGAGATACCAGATGTGTGACACTTTTTTGCAGCCTAGGTGGGCAAAGGGGCCCATATTCCAAAGAGCACCTTTCGGATTTGACAGGTCATTTTTTTCAGAATTTGATTTCAAACTCCTTACCACACATTTGGGCCCCTAGAATGCCAGGGCAGTATAACTACCCCACAAGTGACCCCATTTTGGAAAGAAGACACCCCAAGGTATTCCGTGAGGGGCATGGCAAGTTCCTAGAATTTTTTATTTTTTGTCACAAGTTAGTGGAAAATGATGATTTTTTTTTTTTTTTTTTTTTTCATACAAAGTCTCATATTCCACTAACTTGTGACAAAAAATAAAAATTTCCATGAACTCACTATGCCCATCAGCGAATACCTTGGGGTGTCTTCTTTCCAAAATGGGGTCACTTGTGGGGTAGTTATACTGCCCTGGCATTCTAGGGGCCCAAATGTGTGGTAAGGAGTTTGAAATCAAATTCTGAAAAAAATGACCTGTCAAATCCGAAAGGTGCTCTTTGGAATATGGGCCCCTTTGCCCACCTAGGCTGCAAAAAAGTGTCACACATCTGGTATCTCCGTACTCAGGAGAAGGTGGGGAATGTGTTTTGGGGTGTCATTTTACATATACCCATGCTGGGTGAGAGAAATATCTTGGCAAAAGACAACTTTTCCCATTTTTTTATACAAAGTTGGCATTTGACCAAGATATTTATCTCACCCAGCATGGGTATATGTAAAAAGACACCCCAAAACACATTCCTCAACTTCTCCTGAGTACGGGGATACCAGATGTGTGACACTTTTTTGCAGCCTAGGTGGGCAAAGGGGCCCACATTCCAAAGAGCACCTTTTGGATTTCATAGGTCATTTTTTACTGAATTTGATTTCAAACTCCTTACCACACATTTGGGCCCCTAGAATGCCAGGGCAGTATAACTACCCCACAAGTGACCCCATTTTGGAAAGAAGAGACCCCAAGGTATTCGCTGATGGGCATAGTGAGTTCATGGAAGTTTTTATTTTTTGTCACAAGTTAGTGGAATATGAGACTTTGTATGAAAAAAAAAAAAAAAAAAAAAATCATAATTTTCCACTAACTTGTGACAAAAAATAAAAAATTCTAGGAACTCGCCATGCCCCTCACGGAATACCTTGGGGTGTCTTCTTTCCAAAATGGGGTCACTTGTGGGGTAGTTATACTGCCCTGTCATTCTAGGGGCCCAAATGTGTGGTAAGGAGTTTGAAATCAAATTCTGAAAAAAATGACCTGTCAAATCCGAAAGGTGCTCTTTGGAATATGGGCCCCTTTGCCCACCTAGGCTGCAAAAAAGTGTCACACATCTGGTATCTCCGTACTCAGGAGAAGGTGGGGAATGTGTTTTGGGGTGTCATTTTATATATACCCATGCTGGGTGAGATAAATATCTTGGTCAAATGCCAACTTTGTATAAAAAAATGGGAAAAGTTGTCTTTTGCCAAGATATTTCTCTCACCCAGCATGGGTATATATAAAATGACACCCCAAAACACATTCCCCACCTTCTCCTGAGTACGGAGATACCAGATGTGTGACACTTTTTTGCAGCCTAGGTGGGCAAAGGGGCCCATATTCCAAAGAGCACCTTTCGGATTTGACAGGTCATTTTTTTCAGAATTTGATTTCAAACTCCTTACCACACATTTGGGCCCCTAGAATGCCAGGGCAGTATAACTACCCCACAAGTGACCCCATTTTGGAAAGAAGAGACCCCAAGGTATTTCGTTATGGGCATAGTGAGTTCATAGAAGTTTTTATTTTTTGTCACAAGTTAGTGGAATATGAGACTTTGTAAGAAAAAAAAAAAAAAAAAAAAAATCATCATTTTCCGCTAACTTGTGACAAAAAATAAAAAGTTCTATGAACTCACTATGCCCATCAGCGAATACCTTAGGGTGTGTACTTTCCGAAATGGGGTCATTTGTGGGGTGTTTGTACTGTCTGGCCATTGTAGATCCTCAGGAAACATGACAGGTGCTCAGAAAGTCAGAGCTGCTTCAAAAAGCGGAAATTCACATTTTTGTACCATAGTTTGTAAACGCTATAACTTTTACCCAAACCATTTTTTTTTTACCCAAACATTTTTTTTTTATCAAAGATTTGTAGAACAATAAATTTAGAGCAAAATTTATATATGGATCTCGTTTTTTTTGCAAAATTTTACAACTGAAAGTGAAAAATGTCATTTTTTTGCAAAAAAATCGTTAAATTTCGATTAATAACAAAAAAAGTAAAAATGTCAGCAGCAATGAAATACCACCAAATGAAAGCTCTATTAGTGAGAAGAAAAGGAGGTAAAATTCATTTGGGTGGTAAGTTGCATGACCGAGCAATAAACGGTGAAAGTAGTGTAGGTCAGAAGTGTAAAAAGTGGCCTGGTCTTTCAGGGTGTTTAAGCACTGGGGGCTGAGGTGGTTAAGGATGCTCAAAATACAGGCTTTTTTTTTTTTTTTTTCTGTTGTTCTGCTGGATCAGAAGCACGGAAAAATAAACAGTGATGTGAACATAGCCATACTGCCACTGCTGCTGCTCCCCCTTCCCACTCTGTCATGGGACCACTATTGTCCATGTTACTGCTACTTATTTTGGCCCTTATCCCCACTCTGTTATGGGTCCACTATTGTCACTGTTACTGCCACTGCTGTCACCCTCCCCACTCTGTCATGGGGCCACTACTATCACTGGTACTGCCACTGCTGGCACTCTCCCCACTATGTAATAGGGCCCCTATTGTCACTGTTACTGCCACTGCTGCCCACCCTCCCCACTCTGTCATGGGGCCACTATTGTTACTGCTGCTGCTGCAACCTTCCCCGCTCCGTCATGATGCCACATACAGTAAATCTACAGCTAAAAGAAGACATTAAAAAGCATGTGTTTGGGGGGGGGATCTAGCGCCGGACTGAGATGGCCACTGAATTCTAAGCTCCACTGTGACGATTCCCCTAGCACGAGCCTACAGTTGTTATCAGTTGAAAGGATGGTAAAGATCGGGAACTCCAGATCTGGGGAACACTCATCCACCAACAAAGCACAGATTGCTAGTAGAGACATGGACAAATTCATCAAAAAAAGCTGCCTCCACGTTCGTGGTGTGGGAAACAAAGATGGCACCGCCACATCCCTATAATGCTCTTGAGCGCACTCCGGAAAGGTCGGACAAGGAGAGCGACACAGAGGAGCCCCAAGGCAAAGGCGCCTTGCCGTTTACCATTTAAATTTACTAACTGGTGGTCACTCAGGACCTATTTACGTTTTTGGATCATGTATAGGGATGAGCGAACCCGAACTGTATAGTTCGGGTTCGTACCGAATTTTGGGGTGTCCGTGACACGGACCCGAACCCGAACATTTTCATAAAAGTCTGTGTTCGGGTTCGGTTTTCGGCGCTTTCTTGGCGCTTTTTGAAAGGCTGCAAAGCAGCCAATCAACAAGCGTCATACTACTTGCCCCAAGAGGCCATCACAGCCTTGCCTACTATTGGCATGGCTGTGATTGGCCAGTGCAGCATGTGACCCAGCCTCTATATAAGCTTGGGTCACGTTGCGCTGCACGTCACTCTGCTGATTGAAGCATAGGGAGAGGTTGCAGCTGCGACGTTAGGGCGAGATTAGGCAGATTAACTCCTCCAAAAGACTTCATTCTGTGATCGATCTGCAGCTGTGGATCATTGAAGTGCTAGTATTGACTTGTTCACTTTTTTGAGGCTGCCCAGAGCGTTTTTAGATCACTTTTTTTCTGGGGTGATCGGCGGCCTTTTTGTGACTTGTGGTGCGCCAGCACAAGCTATCACCAAGTGTATTTAACCATCAATAGTGTGGTTATTTTGTGCTATATCCTACATCAGCTGCAGGCTGAGCCTGTGTCACCGAAGTGCATTTAACCATCAACAGTCTGGTTATTTTTTGGCCATATACTACATCTGGTGCAGGCTGAGCCTGTGTCACCCAAGTGCATTTAACCATCAACAGTGTGGTTATTTTTTGGCCATATACTACATCAGGGGCAAGTTGAGCCTGTCACCCAGCGCCTAAAAAATAGACCTGACATTTCTATTCAACCAAATCTGTACTGTTTTAGCTGGTCAAGTTATTTGTAGTGACCGTAAAAGCACACTTTTTGTTCTGGGTTGAAAAACTATTCCCAAATTTGCCATTCTCAAAATAACTAGTTTCTGGTATTTGAGGCCTACTTGAAATCTATCCCAAAAAGGATATCTTACATTGAAGGTACTGATAGTGTCATTCAGAAAAACCTAAGACACACGCTACCGTGCAGATAGAAGTCTGATTCTGTGATTAAACCTATACCTGTCACACAGCGCAAAAAAAAACAGGCCTCACATTTCTATTCAACCAAATCTGTACTGTTTTAGCTGGTCAAGTTATTTCTAGTGACCGTAAAAGCACATTTTTTTTTCTGGGTTGAAAAACTATTCCCAAATTTGCCATTCTCAAAATAACGAGTTTCTGGTATTTGAGGCCTACTTGAAATCTATCCCAAAAAGGATATCTTACATTGAAGGTACTGATAGTGTCATTCAGAAAAACCTAAGACACACGCTACCGTGCAGATAGAAGTCTGATTCTGTGATTAAACCTATACCTGTCACACAGCGCAAAAAAAAACAGGCCTCACATTTCTATTCAACCAAATCTGTACTGTTTTAGCTGGTCAAGTTATTTGTAGTGACCGTAAAAGCACACTTTTTGTTCTGGGTTGAAAAAATATTCCCAAATTTGCCATTTGCCGTGGTGAACGGGAACAATGAGGAAAACATCTAATAAGGGACGTGGACGCGGACATGGTCGTGGTGGTGTTAGTGGACCCTCTGGTGCTGGGAGAGGACGTGGCCGTTCTGCCACAGCCACACGTCCTAGTGTACCAACTACCTCAGGTCCCAGTAGCCGCCAGAATTTACAGCCATATTTGGTGGGGGCCAATGCCGTTCTAAGGATGGTAAGGCCTGAGCAGGTACAGGCATTAGTCAATTGGGTGGCCGACAGTGCATCCAGCACGTTCACATTATCTACCACCCAGTCTTCTGCAGAAAGCGCACAGATGGCGCATGAACACCAAGCCCATCAGTCTGTCACATCACTTCCATGCATATCAGGGAAACTGTCTGAATCTCAAGTTATGCAGCAGTCTCTTATGCTGTTTGAAGATTTTGCTGCCAGGGTTTCCCATTGGCATCCACCTAGCTCTTCACCAGGGGTGGAAGAGATAGAATGCACTAACGCACAACCACTTATGTTTCCTGATGATGAGGACATGGGAATACCACCTCAGCACGTCTCTGATGATGACGAAACACAGGTGCCAACTGCTGCGTCTTTCTGCAGTGTGCAGACTGAACAGGAGGTCAGGGATCAAGACTGGGTGGAAGACGATGCAGGGGACGATGAGGTCCTAGACCCCACATGGAATGAAGGTCGTGCCACTGACTTTCACAGTTCGGAGGAAGAGGCAGTGGTGAGACCGAGCCAACAGCGTAGCAAAAGAGGGAGCAGTGGGCAAAATCAGAACACCCGCCGCCAAGAGACTCCGCCTGCTACTGACCGCCGCCATCTGGGACCGAGCACCCCAAAGGCAGCTTCAAGGAGTTCCCTGGCATGGCACTTCTTCAAACAATGTGCTGACGACAAGACCCGAGTGGTTTGTACGCTGTGCCATCAGAGCCTGAAGCGAGGCATTAACGTTCTGAACCTTAGCACAACCTGCATGACCAGGCACCTGCATGCAAAGCATGAACTGCAGTGGAGTAAACACCTTAAAAACAAGGAAGTCACTCAGGCTCCCCCTGCTACCTCTTCTGCTGCTGCCGCCTCGGCCTCTTCTGCTGCTGCCGCCGCCTCGGCCTCTTCTGCTGCTGCTGCCGCCGCCTCGGCCTCTTCCTCTGCCTCTGGAGGAACGTTGGCACCTGCCGCCCAGCAAACATGGGATGCACCACCAACACCACCACCTGCGTCACCAAGCATCTCAACAATGTCACACGGCAGCGTTCAGCTCTCCATCTCACAAACATTTGAGAGAAAGCGTAAATTCCCACCTAGCCACCCTCGATCCCTGGCCCTGAATGCCAGCATTTCTATACTACTGGCCTATGAAATGCTGTCATTTAGGCTGGTGGACACACACAGCTTCAAACAGCTCATGTCACTTGCTGTCCCACAGTATGTTGTTCCCAGCCGCCACTACTTCTCCAAGAGAGCCGTGCCTTCCCTGCACAACCAAGTGTCCGATAAAATCAAGTGTGCACTGCGCAACGCCATCTGTGGCAAGGTCCACCTAACCACAGATACGTGGACCAGTAAGCACGGCCAGGGACGCTATATCTCCCTAACTGCACACTGGGTAAATGTAGTGGCGGCTGGGCCCCAGGCGGAGAGCTGTTTGGCGCATGTCCTTCCGCCGCCAAGGATCGCAGGGCAACATTCTTTGCCTCATGTCTCCTCCTCCTCCTACTCAGCTTCCTCCTCCTCTTCTTCCACCTGCTCATCCAGTCAGCCACACACCTTCACCACCAACTTCAGCACAGCCCGGGGTAAACGTCAGCAGGCCATTCTGAAACTCATATGTTTGGGGGACAGGCCCCACACCGCACAGGAGTTGTGGCGGGGTATAGAACAACAGACCGACGAGTGGTTGCTGCCGGTGAGCCTCAAGCCCGGCCTGGTGGTGTGCGATAATGGGCGAAATCTCGTTGCAGCTCTGGGACTAGCCGGTTTGATGCACATCCCTTGCCTGGCGCATGTGCTGAATTTGGTGGTGCAGAAGTTCATTCGCAACTACCCCGACATGTCAGAGCTGCTGCATAAAGTGCGGGCCGTCTGTTCGCGCTTCTGGCGTTCACACCCTGCCGCTGCTCGCCTGTCTGCGCTACAGCGTAACTTCGGCCTTCCCGCTCACCGCCTCATATGCGAAGTACCCACCAGGTGGAACTCCACCTTGCATATGCTGGACAGACTGTGCGAGCAGCAGCAGGCCATAGTGGAGTTTCAGCTGCAGCACGCACGGGTCAGTCGCACTGCGGATCAGACACACTTCACCACCAATGACTGGGCCTCCATGCGAGACCTGTGTGCCCTGTGAAGTTGTTTCGAGTACTCCACCAACATGGCCAGTGGCGATGACGCCGTTATCAGCGTTACAATACCACTTCTATGTCTCCTTGAGAAAACACTTAGGGCGATGATGGAAGAGGAGGTGGCCCAGGAGGAAGAGGAGGAAGAGGGGTCATTTTTAGCACTTTCAGGCCAGTCTCTTCGAAGTGACTCAGAGGGAGGTTTTTTGCAACACCAGAGGCCAGGTACAAATGTGGCCAGACAGGGCCCACTACTGGAGGATGAGGAGGATGTGGAGGAGGATGAGGATGAAGCATGTTCACAGCGGGGTGGCACCCAAAGCAGCCTGGGTGCCTGGGCCTAAATATGTGACAGTGGCCTGTTCCAGTGGTGGGTGACGTGAAGCCTGATTCTCTGCTATGACATGAAGACAGATTCTGTGCTGACATCAGGCCAGATTCTCTGTTACGGGAACTCTCTCCTCTGCCTGGGTGCCTGGGCCTAAATGTGTGACAGTGGCCTGTTCCAGTGGTGGGTGACGTGAAGCCTGATTCTCTGCTATGACATAAGAACAGACTCTGTGCTGACATCAGGCCAGATTCTCTGTTACGGGACCTCTCTCCTCTGCCTGGGTGCCTGGGCCTAAATGTGTGACAGTGGCCTGTTCCAGTGGTGGGTGACGTGAAGCCTGATTCTCTGCTATGACATGAAGACAGATTCTGTGCTGACATAAGGCCAGATTCTCTGTTACGCGACCTCTCTCCTCTGCCTGGGTGCCTAGGCCTAAATGTGTGACAGTGGCCTGTTCCAGTGGTGGGTGACGTGAAGCCTGATTCTCTGCTATGACATGAAGACAGATTCTGTGCTGACATCAGGCCAGATTCTCTGTTACGGGACCTCTCTCCTCTGCCTGGATGCCTGGGCCTAAATGTGTGACAGTGGCCTGTTCCAGTGGTGGGTGACGTGAAGCCTGATTTTCTGCTATGACATGAAGACAGATTCTGTGCTGACATCAGGCCAGATTCTCTGTTACGGGACCTCTCTCCTCTGCCTGGGTGCCTGGGCCTAAATATGTGACAGGGGCCTGTTCCAGTGGTGGGTGACGTGAAGCCTGATTCTCTGCTATGACATGAAGACAGATTCTGTGCTGACATCAGGCCAGATTCTTTGTTACGAGATCTCTCTCCTCTGCCTGGATGCCTGGGCCTAAATGTGTGACAGTGGCCTGTTCCAGTGGTGGGTGACGTGAAGCCTGATTCTCTGCTATGACATGAAGACAGATTCTGTGCTGACATCAGGCCAGATTCTTTGTTACGAGATCTCTCTCCTCTGCCTGGGTGCCTGGGCCTAAATGTGTGACAGTGGCCTGTTCCAGTGGTGGGTGACGTGAAGCTTGATTCTCTGCTATGACATGAAGACAGATTCTGCGCTGACATAAGGCCAGATTCTCTGTTACGGGACTGCTCTCCTCTGTCTGGGTGCCGGGGCCTAAATGTGTGACAGTGGCCTGTTCCAGTGGTGTGTGACGTGAAGCCTGATTCTCTGCTATGACATGAAGACAGATTCTGTGCTGACATAAGGCCAGATTCTCTGCTATGGCATGAAGAGACTGATTCTGTGCTGACATGAAGCCAGATTCTTTGCTATGGCATGAAGAGACTGATTCTCTGCTGATGTGAAGCCAGATTCTCTGCTATGGGACCTTCTGTCCAATTGATATTGGGTCATTTTTATTTTTTTATTTTTATTTTAATTCATTTCCCTATCCACATTTGTTTGCAGGGGATTTACCTACATGTTGCTGCCTTTTGCAGCCCTCTAGCTCTTTCCTGGGCTGTTTTACAGCCTTTTTAGTGCCAAAAAGTTTGGGTCCCCATTGACTTCAATGGGGTTCGGGTTCGGGACGAAGTTCGGTTCGGGTTCGGATCCCGAACCCGAACATTTCCGGGAAGTTCGGCCGAACTTCTCGAACCCGAACATCCAGGTGTTCGCTCAACTCTAATCATGTACTGTTTATTAAATTAAAACTTCACTTTTATTTCATATTTTTAATATATATGTAGTATTTTTACACTTAGAACATAACTACTAAACTATAGACGTTAAAACTCTCAGTGATGCGGTCTTACTCAATTTATTCCTACCTATATGCTCAATGATTCGCTGTTATAGCTGGCTTGTATCAATGGACTAAACAGCAGAGTAGTTAGTTTAGTAGTTATGTTCTAAGTGTAAAAATACTACATATATATTAAAAATATGAAATAAAAGTGAAGTTTTAATTTAATAAACAGTACATGATCCAAAAACGTAAATAGGTTCTGAGTGACCACCAGTTAGTAAATTTAAATACTAAAACGTTAACTTGTACTGTGAGGTCAAAAGGTAAAAATAATTTAAATTGCCGTTTACTAGGCACTACCTGAAGCAAGCTCTCTGCAAAGCCATGGAACCGGTCCTCTTCAAAATCACAGCGCTTCGCCAGGAGATGAGGCAAGTTGGGACCGGGTGGAGGTTCTGGAGACCCATCAGGCCTCAATCTTGGATTACCAGGCGGCCACCACGCGATCTTTTCAAAGGTGCAGTACTTACCTAAATGAACTGCATAGCGCTCTGGAAGACCAAGAAAATAGGGGGTGCCGCAATAACTTGCGCCTCAGAGGGATCCCAGAGACTGTGCCACCAGGGGATAACACTTCAGCAGTTCAATCTATCTGCTGTTCTCTATTGGGCCCAGATTTGGCTTTTGACATAGTCATTGAGAGAGCCCACAGGGCACTGTGCCCCAAACCAAAGCTCGAGGACCCCCCTAGAGACGTGGTATGCAGATGCTCATGAAACGTAGAGCCCTGAAGCCTTTGACCAAATGGCTTAGATCTAACAAGACACAATATAGATGGAACTTCCCATCCGGACTTTCCTTTTTCCATGCGGGGCGCCGCTTTAACATCTTTGCCTACACAGATTTAGAAGCAGTATACGATCATCTGCAAATCCCACAGTTAAAGGTGGAGAACTGGGAACCTTTTCAAGACCTCGCTATGTTACCAGACGTACCTACGGTCGTTCCATTTGTTCCTCAACGTACCCCTAAAGCACAGAGATCTGGGAAAATGAACCGACAACTGACACCAAAGAGACTGGCTCAAGATCCGTGAAACTCAATTTTTGTACCCATTATTAATCACTGTACCCTCTTTATGTGTTTCCCTGACCTCCTCAGGTTACACTACCTGTAAATGTCTTACTAGACCCTATTTCTTCTCTGTCTCTTTAAAACACTGTTTACCTGCAAGATAGGGTAAATACTGTCCCCCCCCTCTTTGCTCCGATCACTCCAACCTACCTTTTATATTGCTGGGAGAATCATAACTAGGTCCATAGATCATTCTCCCCAAAGTGTTGTTACTGTTCTGTTTTAGTATTCACCCTCATTTCTCGTACTAGGTTATATTTAAAGTACCAGATACATTTCCACTTGGCTTTCAAGATATGTCATGTTTTCCTCTGGGCCCTTGCTCACCCTCCGGGTTGGAGGAACGCCTATTCTTACGTCCGTGTGTCAACCTGGATGGAGCATTCACTGCATGAAGGTAACCTAAGACACCTCAGTTATCATGGCTGACTTACACATTGCATCCTATAATGTGAAAGGTTTTAATTCCCTTCCAAGCGTAGCCAAATTTTCACCATGTTACGTAAATCAGGGGCTAGTGTTCTGCTCCTCCAGGAGACACATTTGAGATTTAAAGGGTTTCTATCACTTCATTTCACATAATTAGCTGTCAGACACTAGCGATCCGCTAGTGTCTGCTCTGCCAAACCATCCTAATATAATTGCTTTTGGGGCAGCCGTTTTGCTAAAAAAAAAGAACTTTTATTAATATGCTAATGAGCCTCTAGGTGTTATGGGGGCGTCATTAGCTCCTAGAGGCTCCGTCTACCTTCACAAACTGCCGCTGCCCAGCGCGTCCCTCCAGCCCGCCCATCTCCTCCTGAATGCGATCCTCCCTGTGAGCGCGCCTGTATTCGGCGCATGCGCAGTGAATGTCTGACCACTTCCCTGCTCAGACATCTCCACTGCGCCTGCGCGATGACGTCATAGTGCTCCGAGGAACAGGCGCAGTGGGGATGTCTGAGCAGGGAAGTGGTCAGACATTCACTGCGCATGCGCCGAATACAGGCGCGCTCACAGGGAGGATCGCATTCAGGAGGAGATGGGCAGGCTGGAGGGACGCGCTGGGCGGCGGCAGTTTGTGAAGGTAGACGGAGCCTCTAGGTGCTAATGACGCCCCCATAGCACCTAGAGGCTCATTAGCATATTAATAAAAGTTCTTTTTTTAGCAAAACGGCTGCCCCAAAAGCAATTATATTAGGATGGTTTGGCAGAGCAGACACTAGCGGATCGCTAGTGTCTGACAGCTAATTATGTGAAACGAAGTGATAGAAACCCTTTAACAAATACCCCAATCTTTCATTCTCACACTACCCTCAGTGGTGTTCTGGTTCTGATCAATGGTCAGGTAGGTTGATACACTGCTCCAAATTAGATAGATAGATACGTGCATACACGGCGAGAGAAATAACACTGACATTCTATATAAGGTCAAAGCATAACTCTAATTTATTAGGTGGGGGCTTCACATTATATACCCTCTATATTAGTGAGAGGAGTGGGCTCACATGATTGGTCTTTTAGCAAGAAGGAATGTAAACAGGAAATAAGTTTAAGGCATATGTATGATAGACTCAGAGGAATTCCTGACAGTTTCAAGTTTTTGCTGAAAATAGTTTCAATCATAGAATGCATACTGGGGTTGTCTCTCGGACAGACACCATTTTGTAAGTGACAAGCAAGTGTCCATTATATTCCATAACAGTCCCCCCTTGGATTCTTGATTGTAGAACTTTCCCTGCCTAGTGAACCCATGGAAATACCATTTGCAATCCTCTTCACCCACAGTGGCGACAACCTACCCCTTTTGGGTAGACTCCCGGTTAATCGGACTTATGATAGTACCCTGGGATTCATCTTTCCCTATCTCGGTACGACATCGTAATTGGTGGGGGAACTTGTGTTGAATTCTTTAGTTTCCATTTCTTCTTCACCATATAGCAGCATGATGGGCTGTTCAGTAGTTGAAGTCACAATTTATTCACATATTTTTCGGACACAGGGTACAATGCAACATAACACTACTGACATTAATATTTGCATCAAGACTATCACTATACCTATCTGGGTGAGGAAGGATTTCCAATTTTTGAACCATCCAAAGTACTCATCCCATGGGTCTGTTATCCCTGAGTTAGGTTTTAATTCCGCTGAGAGGTTAGTAAGCTTGTTTATTGCTTCAGTTACCTTCTCTTTTGTGCCAGTGTTATCTGGGATGTAGCTGCAGCAAATTTCCCCAATCATTTTACAAACTCCCCCAGTCTCAGCTAGGATCATATCTAGGGCCATCCTGTTCTGAAAGGCCACAGCAGAAGTAGCCTCTAACTGTTCTGAAATTTCTTTTAGGGCATCACGGGTGTAGTTTACAAATCTTTGCTGATTATAATATATGCAGTTTATCCAGTCGACGTTCTTGTTGATTGTCACTATTGGGAGTATGGATTCAAATCCAACTGCCACCTGATCTCTGGCCTTAAACTCTTTGGGGACCCCCCTTGGGACTTCTATTGCATCTATATACACATGTGGGTCAAAACTCCCCTGTGGGGAGGCCTCCCTTTTTGACCTCCCTAAATAGTATTTTTGAGTATACCCTCTAACTGTGGGGTCATCTTCTAGTATGTGAAGGGGAATTATGGCTTTCGCTAGGGCGCATTCACCAGACCAATTGCCTTCTAACCTAGTTCTTATTTTTCCGTCTCCACAGATCCAACAGATGTCCCCAAAAGATACCCTCTGATTCTGTGTTTCAGTGGACAGGTTTCTGTAGGATGAGCAGTACCCCTCTGTGAAGTTGCCCCAGAATCTCTGACTGCCAGGGTTGAAGTAACAGGTGTAGTTACCGGAGTATATGGTTATGCCTTAACCTGGTTTGGGGGTTTTTACTACCAGGGGATATTTTCTCTTCCACTTCTTACAGGCAGAGTCATTCACGCTAGTGTTGGTGTATAGGCTGAGGAAGCAGCTTTCAGTCTCAGGAGGCAGATGCAAGGGCACTGTGCCTAGGTGTGGACGTGCCCCCCCCCCGCATATGTAACAGTTTGTCTTATTGTGTGTGTGTCAGCAATGTATTTCATCCATTCTAACCACAGGTTGGTGTCATAAAATCCTGTCTCGGCGGCCATAGTATCTTCAAAGGTGGGGTCTGCTATGGCTGTCATCTGCCTAAGGGAGGTAGTGTAGGGTTGGACGGACCCTTCTCTATCTTTGTGAGATTATGTAGGTCTTTCAGGTGCAACATGCCCATGTCCCCAGCAGTTACCCCCATCCAGGTTCCTATAAGGTATGTCCCTGCGTCATTGGGGCTGGGGTTTTCTATTGTGAGGGTAAGTGGCATGTTGGAGGCTGTCTGTCCACTTGGGAGGCATCTTCCACTCTTAAACAGTGTCATGCGAGTAAGCAAGGATTTACCCATTTTGTCTTTTTTGTCTCGGGCATTCTGAGGTCTGTATCCCCATGGGTCACTTGTGTTCCACCCAACTGCTCCCCACGAGTTACACTGTTCCCCATACTGGTTATCAGTGACACAGATGTATGTGGATCTATTGCTGGCCGTTTGCTACATGCTACATTGCCATTCTGGCATTGGGCACAATACTAGACTGTAGTAATCGAATTTAAAGGTAGTCAAGTGCGTCCTGGAGGAATTAAACCAGAAAGTGGTCAATATGTAGCCATCCTTCTCTTATTGTTGGGTGATGGCCACTTGTCCTCCTGTCTTTGGAAGATTCTGTGTATATGTGACCGTGTAGGTGTAGACAAAAAGCAGTAGAGCGATAACTGTTGCAAAAGGCATCATGCAGATTCAGCGGTGATTCCCTCGATATCTGGAGCTGGCACTCGTATTCTTTTGCAGTGTGATGCATGTATCCAGTTAGGTCTCCCCTCGAGTTTTACAGACGTTGGGGTGGTCAGAAGCACCTGGTAAGGTCCCTCGTATCGTGGTTCGACGGTGCTTCTGATATGCTTCTTGACCACCACCCACTCTCCAGGTTTCAGAGTGTGGCTTTCTTCTAGGGAGTTAGGATCTGGAATGGAAGAGAAAACTTGTGCATGTATGTTAGACAATTGTTTACTCAGAGCTATCACATATTTGGCAACAGATTCATAATGCATTTGCAACTGTTGCGGGAAATACTGTCCCAATCTTGGCCCTGTCCCAAATAGGATCTCGTATGGTGTCAGTTTATGTGGAGGCCTCGGTGTGTGCCTAACTGAAAAGAGTGCTATAGGCAAGCACTGAACCCAATTGAGCCCTGTCTCTCTGGTCATCTTCAACATTTTTTACTTCAACACCCCATTCAATCTTTCAACTTTGCCGCTGCTTTGGGGCCTGTAGGGGGTGTGATTCGCCAGGTGCGACCCTACCATTTCCCAGATTTATTGGGTTAATCTGGCAGTGAATGCTGGGCCCTGATCACTCTCAATGACGTCAGGTACTCCGAACCTACAGACAAGCTCCTGCATCCATTTTTTAGCAGTATTAGTTGCTGTCTGATTTTCAGATGGGGTAGGACACCCAGAAGGCCACCCAGAGAACAAGTCTATCACTACCAGCACATATTGAAACCATTGGCACATTGGCATCTGGATATGGTCGATTTGTATCCTCTGAAAGGGATATAAGGCCTTTGGGAGACATTTCCGGGGCGTGGGCTCAGTTCTACCTGGATTACACTCTGTGCAAATGAGGCACGCTTGAGTATGTCTCACCAGGATCAATTAGCTCTTTCATGATGGTTTTGGATTGGTGGGTGGGCCCATGAGCTAATGCGGCAATTAGGGGATAGAGAGTTCTAGGTAAGCATACTCTCTTTCCCTGTGTCCAGAGTCCGGATTCTTCTTCGAGGGCTGACTCTTTCAACTAGGTTTCCTTTTCCCTGGGAGTGGCCTGTTTCTGCATTTGTTTCAGTAGGTCCCATGTGTCTTCCTCTTGCTCCAGATCTTCTTGTACTGTCAGGATCTGTTCTGTCTGGACTCCTTCCTCTTCCATTGCTGCTCTCTTCGCTGTTTGATCAGCTAGGGCATTTCCTCTGGCCTCAGGAGTGTCAGTTCGTGTATGGGCCTTTACCTTGATCACTGCAACTTGAGTGGGCAGGAGTACTGCCGCCATTATGGCCGCTACTGTGCCGCTATCCTGCGGGTGTGGTGTAATCCTGTGTCTTCCATATTAGTCCAAAGTCATGAACCACTCCAAAGGCATATCTGGAATCCGTATAGATATTAGCGGTGCAATCTTTTACCATGAGGCAGGCTTCAGTGAGGGCAATAAGTTAAGCCTCCTTTGCTGACTGGTCTGGGCGCAATTGTCTTGCACACAGCACTTCATGCTCACTAGTGACTGCCATGCCTGTATGGAATTTCTCTTTGTCATCGGCGTACCTTGAGTCGTCCACAAATATAATCCAATGAGGGTTTATCAGAGGAGTGTCTTGGACCAACGGTGGTGTCCCTACTTCAGCTTCCATCATTGTGATGCAATCATGATCCTGTTCCTGGTAAAGAGAGTCAGTTGAGGTCCATAGTTCGTCTTCCTGAAGTTCTTCTTCAGCATGCAGATCAATAAAATCTTCAGAAGCTTTACCTGAATCTCTAGTATACTTCCCCCTTGGAAGAGGAAGGAGTGCAGCAGGGTTAAGGATGTGACATTTCTGAATGGTGACATTATCTGGCAGGAGCAGACTACACTGCAGCCGGAGGTGGCATTGTGCAGTGAGGTGTTTGGGTTGTGTCTGCTGGAGGATGGTAGAGATGTCATGCGGAGCCAAAATAGTGAGGGGGTGCCCAAGTACAACGTCAGATGTGACGTCCAGAAGAGAGCTGGCAGCACGGACAGCTCTGACACAGGAAGAGGCAGCTCTGGCAACAGGGTCAAGGCGCTTTGAGTAGTAGCCCAGCGGTCTGTTGTGTCCACCATGAGTTTGGGTAAGAACTCCAGTAGCGTGACCTTGATGTTCCATGACAAACAGCCTGAAGGGAAGGCTGTAGTTAGGAATCCAAAGGGCCGGAGCGGTTGCAATTGCTGTCTTCAACTTGTCAAAGGACTCATTAGCCTCCCTTTGTAACTGGAACGGAGAGGTTGCATTCCGGGGAATACAGTCATATAGGGGTTGCATCAGCACGGAGGCATCGGGGATCCAGGGTTGGCAGTAGGAAATGAGGCCTAAGAAAGTCTGCAATTGGTTTGGAGTGTTTGGTATCCGTATGTTTGAAACCGCCTTTTTCCTGGAATCCATCAAGTGTTTACTTCCTTGGGCAATACAGTGGCCAAGAAAGACTATCTTGGGTAAACACAATTGGAGTTTGGTTTGAGATACTTTGCAGGCCGATTCGTCCAGGAACTGTAGGAGAGAGATTGAGCTGGACAGTCATTCCTGAAAGCTTGAAGCACAAAGGAGGAGATCATCCACGTATTGTAGGAGTTTGACCTCCGGGTTGTCTGCCTGCCATGGTTGGAGCACGGAGGACATGGCTTTGCTAAAGCATGAGGGGCTATTCTGTGCTCCCTGAGGCATCACAGTCCAAGTGTATTGCTTGCCTGCATGTGTGAATGCGACAATCTTCCTTTAATTATCTCTTTGGCCTTGCAGACAGTGTAATCGCTTATCACAAATGCCAATGTCATGACGTCACTCCCCCCTTCCAGCTATGGCCCCCTGTCTCTCACTCTATATTCACCGATCAACAGAGACACGCATGGTGCGGGGCACACAGACACACAATGCTTCTTGAGTTTCTCCAGAATGAGGGCTGAGTATTCTCCAGTTTTGTTCTCTACTATACTTTGTAGATCTGACCACGTACACTCATATGTCTTGTGTATTTGATCTAATTTGCGGTAAAACGGCATGTGGTGGGTCTCAGGGTCCGGCAACTGACTGACAATTGAATATATCTGATTTGGTGTGAATGACACATATCCTCCTCCTCCTTCTTCCCGACCATCACTTGAACAACCTGCTGTGGCAGACTAAATGTGCCATCAGGATTTATTATGGGATAGAGTGCTTGAACTTGTGGGCTTACAGGCAGGATGGAGGGATCTGGGTTGCCAGGGGTTAACAGTCCAGCCGTGGGCGTCGGCTGGGAATATGATGGTGTCTCATGCAGAGCTGTGGGTAGGAGGTGCCGGGGAGCTACAGGAATGTGGCTATGTGGGCGTAAAAGCACCACATGCGAGGCACGTAACACGGAAGGGAGGATTCTGTTGCCCACATACGGAACAAGTCCACCACCCCTTCTTCTTGATGATACCATAATTATAAGGTGGCTGCTGCCCTGGCATACAGTAATATCTTCCTGTCTTTTCATTATATGTCTGTTCTCCCCCCGTCCGTTCAAATTCTTTGCTGCAGTCAAGCCACACCTCCACTGCATTTACTATCTTTTCATCAGCAAGTTTGCCTTTCTTCTCATTTAACAATGCTCTACATGTATCAACACAAAGAGTGCCACCTTTACACATCTCATAATGTTTCTCCAACCTGGGTAAACCATTAACAAAGTGTTTCCCTTTCTTGTCCGCCACATAATGCTCCGGTGAGCAGCATCCCTTCGGGACACTTTCAACATTTTCCATAATGTAATATCTACTGGAGCCATCTAGTCCGTAACCTTTGCTCAAGGTCATAACGACATCAGAAAAACACATAAAACACAATGTATCAAAATCTCATCAATTACTGTGGGGTTCTTACTTGCGGGCCCTCAAGTGCGCCCCAACTGCTTCCGCATAGATGACAAGAGGCTATACCAGGGGACACAGTATAGGCAAGATTACTCTGTTTTCTTACCTCATATCACATGTAGCGATCCCGATGTCCGTTGGTGCGCTCCTCCTACGTCTGATCTCCTACGTCCTACGTCTGATCTCCGGGGGTACGGGAAAAGGGGGGGTCCAACCTTCGAGCCCCACGTTGGGTGCCAAAATGTTCTGGTTCTGATCAATGGTCAGGTAGGTTGATACACTGCTCCAAATTAGATAGATAGATAGATACGTGCATGCACGTTTGCTGCAAATAGTTTCAATCATAGAATGCATACTGGCGGTTGTCTCTAGGACAGACACCATTTTGTAAGTGACAAGCAAGTGTCCATTATATTCCATAGCAGTCCCCCCTTGGATTCTTGATTGTAGAACTTTCCCTGCCTAGTGAACCCCTGGGAATACCATTTGCAATCCTCTTCACCCATAGTGGCGACAACCTACCCCTTTTGGGTAGACTCCCGGTTAATCGGACTTCTGATAGTACCCTGGGATTCATCTTTCCCTATCTCAGTACGACATCGTTATTGGTTACACCATTTTGTAAGTGTCCATTATATTCCATAACAGTGGTACCACTGTGGAGGGGAATCTTCTGCCTCAGGGGGGAAGAGCATAGGTCTCCAGAGGAGAGTCCCCTTAAGTATACTAACCATCTCCAAGATGCGGAAGAGAGATACATTCTGGTTAAGGTGCACATAGGCCCACAAGTGTATACCTTTATATATCTTTATGTGCCAAACACTAGATAAGCATATTGGTTTTCTAATAGTTTCGCTATCATCAATTTCTTTAAGTAAGGGATTGTGGTCCTGGGTGGGTACCTGAACATTGCCTTGAACCCACAATTTGACTCGTCCTCACATAAATCTGCCCAATCTTTGGGATCTTTACGTGCCCATTAGAGAGGGCCTGTGGAGTTTACATCTAGTGGATTCTTGGTGAACTTTGCAACCCTACTCAATAGACTACAATTTCTACTCCTATGTCCATGGTACATACCACTGTTTGGACTATGTGTTTATCTCAAAGGAACACCTCCAGCTATGTTCTGAGGCCAAAATCGGCTTCATTCACCTGTCTGACCATGTTCCTGCCTTCCTCTTTGTCCGGGCACCTTTACAATGTCCGAGGTCCTCTAACTGGCGCCTTAATTAATCCCTACTGGGCTATACGAAAACTAAAGATAAATTGCTGCCCTGTTAAAAGAATATTTCTCTCTTAATAAACACTCTTATGTCGGCCCTATCATTATGGGACGCTCATAAACCATTCATTAGAGGACACTTCATTAGTATAGGAACCCATCTGAAGAAAGAAAGAGGGAAAAAAATTGATGCCATTTATCTAAGATACAAACCCTTTAGTCTTTACACAAACGTTCCTTCTCAGAGACCCAATTACAGGAACTATCAGGCTTGAGAGCGGAATTAAAAGCCCTACTACAAAATAAAGAGGCTAAATACTATCTAAACTCTCAACACAAGTACTTTGCACACGGCGATAAAGCCTCTGACTTCGTGATGCACAGAATAAAAAATAGGAGATCAGTGAACTATGTTCACCAGTTAATTACCCCATCAGGAGACTCCGTTTTTTCCTCCACACAAATAGAGGCCCAATTTTGAGATTTTTACGAAGACCTTTATAATTTGCCCTCACCGCTTTCCCCGGAAACCCATGCTTCTCTTATCTCCTCCTTCCTGGACTCCCTCTCCCTTCCAATTCTTTCGGACTGCCAGAAGCGAATGCTAGCCTCTTCTTTCACACTGGATGAACTGACTACTGCCCTTTATCAGATGCCAACAGGTAAAAGTCCAGGCCTAGACGGCCTACTGGCCTCATATTATAAAGCTTTTCAGAAACAGCTACTGCTTCGCTTCCTCAATGTCTGTAATCTCTCTTTGAGGGGTGGCCCGCTCTCCAGACATGACGACTGCTCATATCACCCTAATCCCCAAAGAGGGAAAGGACTTAAGACAGTGTTTCAATTATAGACCCATCTCACTTCTTAACTTAGACCTTAAAGTCTTATCAAAAATGTTAGCTAATCGCCTCGCCAATTTTCTTACCCTGATGATACATGGGGATCAGGTGGGCTTTATTCGCAACAGAGAGGTCAGAGAGAACACGTCTAGAGTGATAAATGTATTGTGTTATGCTACTACTTCTTCCGAACAGCTGCTTTTCCTGAGTACCGACGCTGAGATAGCGTTCTACAGGATCAACTGGCCATATTTGAAAAAAGGACTGTCGCACTTTGGTCTTCCTGATCCTTAGGCACACTACCGTATGGCTATTTCAGTGTTTTGCGGTCTGTTTTTCACGGATCCGTTGTTCCGTTTTTTTGCTTCCATTGTGTTTCCGTTTCCGTTCCTCTGTTCCGTTTTTCGTATGGCATATACAGTATACAGTAAATACATAGAATAAATTGGGCTGGGCACAACATTTTCAATAGATGGTTCCGCCAAAACGGAACGGATACGGAAGACATACGGATGCATTTCCGTATGTGTTCAGTTTTTTTTGCGGACCCATTGACTTGAAAGGAGCCACGGAACGTAATTGGCAGGGAATAATAGGACATGTTCTATCTTTCAACGGAACGGAAAAATGGAAATACGGAAACTGAATGCATACGGAGTATATTCAGTTTTTTTTTGTGGAACCATTGAAATGAATGGTTCTGTATACGGACTGTATACTGAACGCAAAAAACGGCCCGAAAAAAACAAAAATAAAATAAAATAAACGGTAGTGTAAAAGAGGCCTTATGTACAGGCCGTCTTTGCAATGTACTCGCAGGCCTCAGCTCTCATCGTGGTAAATGGAGATCTGTTCACCCCCTTTCGTGCCCCCTCTCACCATTACTCTTTGTTTTGGCTCTGGAGACCCTACTAGCCTCCCTGAGAGGGGATTCGGATGTTATAGGGTTACATAGTTACATAGTTAATACGGTTGAAAAAAGACAAACTCCATCAAGTTCAACCAAGGGATAGGTGGGGACGCGAATCCCAAAAGCAAGTGAGACTCAGATTTCTACACTTGTTCATAAGCATTTATGTTTTTTACTTTTAAGAATTTGCCTAAACCCTTTTTTAAACTGTTCGTTGTTCCTGCTGTGACCACGTCCTGAGGAAGTCTATTCCACAGATTCACAGTTCGTACAGTAAAGAAGCTTTGACGTTTCTGGAGACTGAATTTTTTCTTCTTTAGTCGGAGGCAGTGCCCCCTTGTCTTTTGAGCACATTTTACATGGAACAGCTTTTCGGAGTATTTTTTGTATGGCCCATTTATATACTTGTATAGGTTAATCATGTCCCCCCTTAGACGTCTCTTCTCACGACTAAATAAATTCAATTCTTTTAATCTTTCTTCATAACTAAGACCCTCCATGCCCCTTATTATTTTAGTCGCTCTCCTCTGTACTTTTTCCAGCTGCAGTGCATCCTTTCTATGTACTGGTGCCCAGAACTGGACTGCATATTCCAGATGAGGCCGCACCAGCGCTTTGAAAAGTGGTAGTATTACATCCCTGCCCCGCGAGTCCATGCCTCGTTTAATGCATGACAATATCCTGGTGGCCTTAAAAGCAGCTGGTTGACATTGTGTGCTGTAATTTAATCTACCATCCACAAGTACACCGAAATCCTTCTCTATAACTGACTCTCCCAGTGTTACATCACCTAGGACATATGAAGCACAGAGATTATTACTACCAAGATGCATAACTTTACATTTGCCCACATTAAACCTTATTTGCCAAGTTGATGCCCAATCACTCAGAGTGTTCAAATCAGCTTGTAGTTTGTTGACATCTTCCATAGACAGTACAGTTCTACACTAGAGTTGAGCGGACACCTGGATGTTCGGGTTCGACGGGTTCGGCCGAACTTCAGAAAAAAGTTCAAGTTCGGGACCCGAACTTCACCCAAACTTGACCCCGAACCCTATTGAAGTCAATGGGGACCCAAACTTTTGAGCACTAAAATGGCTGTAAAAATGTCACGGAAAGGGCTAGAGGGATGCAAATGGCATCAAAATGTGGTTAAGAGCATGGCAAGTGCTCTGCAAACAAATGTGGATAGGGAAATTACTTTAAATAACATAAAATACGTAAAAATAAAAAATAATAATCTTGATCTAGGAGGACGAGGTCCATATGAAGTAGGAGGTTGAGGAGGCGTTGATGTGGCGGTGTAGGTGGAAGCGGCGGTAGAGGAGGTACACTGTTTTTTGGTTTTAAATTTTGTTTTTAAAATTAGGGTACACCCCAAAACATTGGGAAATATAACCTGTGATAACCCCCTGCAGTTGTGCTAAACACACGTTCAGACAATACACTGGCTGCAGGGCAGGCCAGCACCTCCAAGGGGTAAAGGGCAAGCTCAGGCCATGTGCCCAATTTGGAGACCCAGAAGTTGCAGGGGCTGATCAACTTTCGATGTTCTTTTCTGCGCCTACCATGGTGATCACGGGTGGCGGGGAATCAGGGATCCATGCCGGAGAGGGAGCATGAGAAAGAGAGACCTCATCCAAGGGAGGATTCATTTTTACAAATTTAAAATTATAGAGTTGAATTATGGGAGAAATTATTAAAGCGTAAAAGTGTGACAACTTTATAAAGTTTAAGCATTGAATAAAAAGGATGTGGCGCGCATTAATTACTGAAGAATTTATTAAATTTGATTCCCTGTCACCTATGCAGAGCAGGGGTTTATTCACGTCTAAAATTGTATAATGTCAACCCAAAAATGTAACAGAAAAATTAGTGAAATTTATTAATGTGTCTACTTGGTAGAGCAGGGGTCTATGACAGAAAAAAATTGTTTATTGTCACCTGAAAATGTTAAAGAAAATTTATTGAAATTTATTAAGCTGTCAACTAAGTAGACGAGGGGTATATTACATCCAAAAATTTGTGAATTTCACCAGAAAATGTAACTGACAAATTTTTTTTTTTTTTGTTTAACCTGTCTACTAGGTATAGCAGTGGTACTATACACCCAAAAATTGGTGAATTTCACCAGAAAATGTAACTGACAATTTTTTATATTTTTTTACCGGTCTACTAGGTATAGCAGTGGTACTATATACCCAAAAATTGGTGAATTTCACCGGAAAATGTAAATGACAATTTTTATTTTATTTTTACCGGTCTACTAGGTATAGCAGTGGTACTATACACCCAAAAATTGGTGAATTTCACCAGAAAATGTAACTGACAATTTTTTATATTTTTTTACCAGTCTACTAGGTATAGCAATGGTACTATATACCCAAAAATTGGTGAATTTCAACCCGAAAATGTAAATAACAATTTTTATTTTATTTTTACCGGTCTACTAGGTATAGCAGTGGTATATCACACCCAAAAATTTGTAAATTTCACCCGAAAATGTAAATTACAATTTTTTTATTTTTTTTACCGGTCTACTAGGTATAGCAGTGGTACTATACACACCAAAATTGGTGAATTTCACCCGAAAATGTAAATGACATTATTTTTTATTTTTTTTAACCTGTCTACTAGGTATAGCAGTGGTACTATACACCCCAAAATTTGTGAATTTCACCAGAAAATGACAATGTAGTGAAATGACATAAAATAAAATACGTACAAATAAAAATAAAAATTTTTATTTATGAGGTGGAGTTCCATATGGAGTAGGAGTTTGAGGAGGCGGTGGACGTAGCGGTCTAGGTGGAAGCGGCGGTGGAGGAGGACGAGGTAGCCAACTCAGGTTTTTGGTTTTAATTTAATTTTTGAAAATTAGGGTACACTCCAAAAGAGTATGAAATATCCAAAATACAAGAATGAGCAATTGCACTGCAGTATAACAATGGCTGGTTAGTGCCAGTATACATGTCTATTCTTCACAAGGTACGGACAAGTCCTGAGGGATCCATGCCTGGTTCATTTTAATGAACGTGAGCTTGTCCACATTGGCTGTGGACAGGCGGCTGCGCCTGTCTGTGATGAAGCCCCCTGCCGTGATAAACACACGTTCAGATAATACACTGGCTGCAGGGCAGGCCAGCACCTCCAAGGCCTAAAGGGCAAGCTCAAGCCATGTGCCCAATTTGGAGACCCAGAAGTTGAAGGGGGCAGAACCGTCATTCAGTACGTGTAGGCGTGTGCACACATACTGCTCCACCATGTTGGTGAAATGTTGCCTCCTTCTAAGACGTTCTATATCAGCTGGTGGTGCTGGTTGTTGTGGCGTGCTGACAAAGCTTTTCTACATTCCGGCCATGCTAACCCTGCATTCTGAGGTGCTGGCAGTGCCCCAGCTGCGTTGGCGACCTCTTCCTTGTCCTCTGCCTTTGCTTTGTGCTTCCACTGTGCACCCGCTATCAGGTGGGAATGCCACCAGCAGTGCGTCTACCAGCGTGCGCTTGTACTCGTGCATCTTACGATCACGCTCCAGTGACGGAATTAAGGACGGTACGTTGTCCTTGTAATGGGGATCCAGTAGCGTGGCCACCCAGTAATCAGCCGAAGTTAGAATGTGGGCAACTCGGCGGTCGTTGCGGAGATACTGCAGCATGAAATCACTCATGTGTGCCAGGCTGCCCAGAGGCAACGAAAAGCTACCCTCTGTGGGAGGTGTATCACCTGTATCCCCCCAGCCACGCACCAGTGATCGCCATGGGCTGGTCTGTGTGCCACCCTGCTGTAAACATGGTTCCTCCTCAATCTCCTCCTCCTCATCCTCCACCTCGTCATCCTCCAGAACTGTGCCCTGGCTGGACAATTGTGTACCTTGGATTTGTGGGTGCAGGAACCCACCCTCAGAGCCACTTGGGAATGACTGGCCGGAAACCCTACGAAATGATCCCTCTTCCTCCTCCTCCTCCTGTGCCACATCCTCTTTCATCATCGCCAGCAGCGTTTTTTCAAGGAGGCATAGAAGTGGGATAGTTACGCTGAGAACGGCGTTATCGGTACTGGCCATGTTGGTGGAGTACTCGAAACAGCGCACAAAGGAACACAGATCTCGCATGAAGGCCCAGTCATTGGTGGTGAAGTGGTGCTGTTCCGCCGAGCGACTCACCCGTGCGTGCTGCAGCTGAAACTCCACTATAGCCTGCTGCTGCTCGCACAGTCTGGCCAGCATGTGCAAGGTGGAGTTCCACCTTGTCGGCAAGTCGCATATGAGGCTCTGACATATCGGGGTCATTTTTAAGGAATTTCTGCACCATTAAATTCAGCACATGCACCAGGCAAGGGATGTGCGTCAAACCGGCTAGTCCCAGAGCTGCTACGAGATTTCACCCATTATCGCACACCACCAGGCCGGGCTTGAGGCTCACTGGAACCAACTACTCATCGGTCTGTTGTTCAAGGCCCGTCCACAGCTCCTGCACGGTGTGGGGTTTGTTCCCCAAACAGATACGTTTTAAAAATAACTGCTGTCGTTTACCCTTGACTGTGCTGAAGTTGGTGGTGAAAGTGTTACGCTGACCGGATGAGGAGCTGGTAGAGGATGAGGAAGCGGAGTAGGAGGAGGAAGCAACAGGAGGCAAACTGAAGCGCACACCACCAGGCCGGGCTTGAGGCTCACTGGAACCAACTACTCATCGGTCTGTTGTTCAAGGCCCGTCCACAGCTCCTGCACGGTGTGGGGTTTGTTCCCCAAACAGATACGTTTTAAAAATAACTGCTGTCGTTTACCCTTGACTGTGCTGAAGTTGGTGGTGAAAGTGTTACGCTGACCGGATGAGGAGCTGGTAGAGGATGAGGAAGCGGAGTAGGAGGAGGAAGCAACAGGAGGCAAACTGAAGCGCCCTGCAATCCTCGGTGGTGGAAGGACATGCGCCAAACTACAATCCGCCTCAGGCCCAGCAGCCACTGCATTTACCCAGTGTGCTGTTATGGAGATGAAACATCCCTGACCATGCTTACTGGTCCATGTATCCGTAGTGAGGTGCACCTTGCCACAGATGGCGTTGCGCAGTGCACACCTGATTTTGTCCCCTACTTGGTTGTGCATAGAAAGGATGGCTCTCCTGGAAAAGTAGTGGTGGCTGGGCACAATGTACTGTGGGACAGCCACTGCCATAAGGCCTTTAAAACTATCCGTCTCCACCAGACGGAATGACAGCATTTCAAAGGCCAATAATTTAGAAATGCTGGCATTCAGGGCTAGGGATTGCTGGTGGGTAGGGGGGTACTTCCTCTTCCGCTTTTTGGAGATGGAGAGCTGAACGCTTCCATGGAACATTGTGGAGATGCTTGGTGACCCAGGTGTTGGTGTTGCTGGCAGATCCTCTGTTTGCGGGGTGGCAGGTGGCACTGTCACACCAGAGGGGGATGAAGAGGCCGAGAGTCGAGACTGCAGCAGAAGAGGAAGCAGGAGACCTTTCTTGGTTTTTGAGGTGTCTACTCCACTGCAGCTCGTGCTTTGCACTTAAATACCTGGTCATGCAGGTTGTGTTCAGGTTGAGAACCTTTATGCCTCGCTTCAGGCTCCGATTGCACAGAGTGCAAACCACTTGTGTCTTGTTGTCAGCACATTGTCTGAAGAACTGCCACGCCAGGGAACTCCTTGGAGCTGGCTTTGGTGTTCACGGTCCCTTGCTCCGGTGGGCAGTAACAGGCATACTGTCTAGAGGACAGACGCTCTGCTTTTGCACCCTGCTCCCTCTTCTGCTGTGCGACCACTGCCTCTTCCTCCGAACAACATGGGTCACTCGCATGACCTTTATTCCATGTGGGGTCGAGGACCTCATCGTCCTCCACATTATCTTCCACCCAGTCTTCACCCCTGCCTTCCTTATCAGTCTGCACACTTTCGAAAGCCCCAGCAGTTGCCACCTGTGTTTCGTCATCATCCGAGACGTGCTGCGATGGTCCTCCCATGTACTCATCTTGAAAGATAAGTGGTTGGGCATCTGTGCACTCAATCTCTTCCACTTCTGGGGAAGGGCTAGGTGGATGGCCCTGGGAAACCCTGCTAACAAAGTCATCAAAAAGCAGAAGAGACTGCTGCATGACTTGGGGCTTAGACTGCTTGGCTGATTTGCAAGGGGGTGAGGTGAAAGACTGATGGACATCGGCTGCAGGTGCCAACTGTGGTCTTTCAGCAGGAGACTGGGTGGGAGACAATATGAAGGAACTGTAGGCACTGTCAGCAACCCAATCTACTATCGCCTGTACTTGTTCAGGCCACACCATTCGTAGAGCCGCATTAGGCCCGACCAAATACCGCTGCAGGTTCTGCCGCCTACTCGCACCTGAGGAAGGGTTTTCACTTGTGCGTGTAGCTGGCACAGATCGACCACATCCTCTCCCTGCAACAGGAGCTCCACCAGCAGCACCACGACCTGGGCCACGTCCCTTATTTGACACTCTCCTCATATTTCTGGAATTTTGGATCTTGCCCTAAATGGGTGTTTAATTAATAGTAGAATAGAATGACTGTCTGTACAGGGTGTATCTCACACGCCCTGATCCAGACTGGGCCTTAATTAAATTTGTTTGCCCAAAATGGCTGTATTTCAAATACCTGAATCAAACCACTGTATTTACAGGGTGTATCTCACACAGCCTGACCCACACTATGCCTCAATTAAAGATTTTTGCACCAAATGGTGGTATTTCAAATATCTGAATAGAACCCAAATATATAAAGGTTGTGTCTCACAATGACATATGATGCAAAGGCTACCAAATAAACTTTTTTTGCCCAAACGGGTGTTGGTTTAATAACTGAATATGGCAGCAGTATATAGTCCTAGAATTTCAAACATGCTGATGCTGCAAGGCCTGAAAAATTGTGTATTATGCCCCAAAAAGAGTGTTTTATTAATAGAAGAATATAATCCCTGTATATACAGGGTGTATCTCACACAGCCTGACTCACACTAGGCCTCAATTAAAGATTTGTGCACCAAATGGTGGTATTTCAAATACCTGAATAGAACCACACTATGTAAAGGCTGTATCTCACAATGACATCTGCAGCAAAGGCTGCCAACATTTTTTTTTTTGCCCAAACGGGTGTTTGTTTAATAACTGAATTTGACAGCAGTATATAACCCTGGAATTTTACACGTGCTGATGCTGCAAGGCCAGAAAAATTGTGGAATTTGGCAAAAAAGTGTGTTTTTAAAACCTCAGAAAATTATGGCTGTATTTCTAGCTTAAATTGCACACTGACTAATCCAGATGTTGTATATTGCCAAAAAAGTGTTTTTTTGGTAACAGAATATGAAAGCTGTATATATTAAACTTGAATTTAACACTTGCAGATCTGGAAAATAGTGGCTTTTGGCAAAAAAGTGTTTTTAAAAACCCAGACAGAAAATGATGGCTGTATTTCTAGCTTAAATTGCACACTGACTAAGCCTGCAAATGCACCAGATGTAAATTGCCAAAATTGTTTTTTTTTTACAAACCGATTATTTGAGCTGTTTTTAAAGCTTGGATTTCAATGTCCCAAAAACCTCAGATGCAGTGCTGGTGCACTGAGCTTGCATACAATGCCGCTGCCCACCTAACTAAAATATAAAAGTTTTTTTTTTTTTCGGTCACTGGGCTCAGGGCAGGATAAAAAAATTGTGCCCTGCACCCACACAACACAATGTATGTAGATCGCTGAGTTAGATTCACATTTTGAGCAAAGGTTCTCTCCTATTCTCTCCCTGAAATCACCAGCAGCATTCTCTCCCTACACTACGCACAGCAGAGTGATGTGCAGCGCTACGTGACTCCAGCTTATATAGAGGCTGGGTCACATGCTACACTGGCCATTCACAGCCATGCCATTAGTAGGCATGACTGTGATGGCTTCGAAGGGCACAGAGTTAAACGCTTTGTGATTGGCTGCTCTGAAGCCTTTCAAAAATCGCCAAGAAAGTGCCGAACACCGAACCCGAACCCGAACTTTTACTGAAATATTCGGGTTCGGGTCCGGGGTCCAAAATTCCTAAAGTTCTGTACGAACCCGAACTTTACAATCCCGTCCTCAATATCATTAATAAATAAATTAAATAATAAAGGGCCCAACACTGAACCTTGGGGTACACCACCTATAACCTGGGACCATTTTGAATAGACCTTACTTTACTTATTAAGCATCTATGAGTGACTGTATCAAAAGCCTTTGCAAAATCCAGAAACACTACATCCACAGTCGCCCCTCTGTCCAGGCTACTACTCACCTCCTCATAAAAACAAATCAGGTTAGTCTGACAACTTCTGTCCTTGGTAAACCCATGCTGGTTATCACTTATAATATTATTTATAGTCACATACTCCTGTATATAGTCCTTTAAGATTCCTTCAAACATTTTTCCCACAACAGAAGTTAAACTAACTGGTCTGTAAAAGTGGCGTACAACTCAGACAACTTGGCTCCCAGCAGCAACCTGGGAGTCCAAGATGCCTCCAGACATTGTCCCCATGCTGTTCCCGATCCATTTCGGTGCTGTTTCTGTCACTTTCTGACCTTTTCCAATAGACCAGGCACCCTTTTCTCTTCAGAGCAGGGGGTGCCTGGTTGTCTCCCATTGACTTCCATTATACTCGGGTGCTCGGTCGAGCACATGGATATAGCAATGTGTTTGGGCCGAACACCTGAACACCCGAATACTTTGGTGCTCGATCATCACTAGTGATTATGTGGCTGAAGGTATATTATACTGTCATTGGATATCAATTTTACTGCAGGCCAGTGGACTACAGGCCCCAAAAATTATTCATTCACCGGACAGAAAACATAAAGTGATTATGTAGCTGGAGATATATTAGATGGTCATTGGATATCAATTTTACTGCAGGCAAGTACAAATAAATGTCAAATACATATGTTGAAAAGAACTAAAAATATAAAATTGGATTAAAAACATGGCTAAATAATTCCCCCCTCTTGAAAAAACCCCAAATGATAATAGTTGAAATTCGATAACACGTGGTCATCACAGGTGTTGCATTCTTCTGTGGCCCCAAACTTTAGACATTCACTGGACAGAAAGGGCCTTTTATGCCTCTGTATTCACATGTGTTGACATATACATTCGACACAGCTCTGACGCGATCGACCAGAAAACATTCCAACCGGCGCTGTCACTCTCCCCAAAACTCTCCCTACCTCTCCACCCCCACAGTGGTTTGGCGCCAAAACATGACCACAATAGCATATAAATACATGTTGCCCGTCTGTTGTATATTTGTTTTAATGTCCTGATGAAGGGGGTTATTCACCCCTGAAACGCGTAGACAAATAAAAGCCATTTAAACTATACGCTTCATTTGAATGGTATCCTTGGCAGCGCCCACAGAAGAGGTTTATCTGTTTTTATCTCATCCACGTCTGACCTCCACTCCGGCACCCGTATGTTTTTTGGGCGCAGGCAATAACCCAGGCTGCAGCCAAGACCTCGTTTGCTGGTCGGGATATTTACCAGCAGGAGCCTATACAGCTGTTGTGACTACCTTAAAACAGCATCTGGTAAGCAAATCTTTAAGAATATATAATAATATTGTCAGCAATACCACACATGAGGCGCTGTCCTCTCTCTCTTCCTTTTTTCTCTTTTTCTGCACCTGTTGCAATTACTTATTCCAATAGCGTTTGTCCATCTATCTAGCTCCGGTATCTCAGCAGAACTGCACACAACTGCTGCACAATACAAATGCACTATAATATACTTTCTATGTTACAAGGTATATTATAGGTATATCGCACCCCTTAATCAGTTTTTTTGGGGGGAAACAGGTATATCACACCAGTTGCAATTACTTATTCCAATAGCATTTGTCCCTCTATCTATCTGCGGTATCTCAGCAGAACCGCACACAACTGCTGCACAATACAAATGCACTATAATATACTTTCTATGTTAGAAAGTATATTATAAGTATATCACACCCCTCTGTATGTCACACCTATCGATAGCACACCTATACCAGTCCTTAAAAGGACTTTTGTGGCCCTATTAGCTAGCGTTTGGTGTCCCTAACAGTCTGTCCCTGCTCCACACAGCAACCTCTCCCTACACTGGCAAAAAACAGAATGTAAAATGGCTTCCAGATCGGGTTTATTTATAGGGTAGGGGGTGTATCCATGTGCTGAAATGTCTCATTAGGCTGTGCTGCCCCATCTGATGGATGTGTCATGGATCAAAGTTCGGCAAAATGCAAAAGAATATGGCACCGGCGGACATCGCCATATGTTCGCATGTTTGGCGAACCGCGAACGAGCAAAGTTCGCCGCGAAACGACCACAGGGCGAACTGCAAGGCCATCTTTACAGCTGAGGCTACTTTCACCGCAGTGTTTTTTCTGGATCTGTCATGGATCAGCAAAACGTTTCCGTCATGATAATACAACTCTCTGCATCCGTTATGAACGTATACGGTTGTATCATCTTTAACATAGCAATGACGGATCTGTCTCTAAAACCATTGTAAGTCAATGGGGGACGAGTCCATTTTCTTTTGTGTCAGAGAAAATGGATACGTCTCCATTGACTTACATTGTGAGTCATAACGGATCCATCTTGCTCTGCATCACAGGACGCACTCAAAAATGCTGCTTGCAGTGCTTTTTTGTGCGTCATGGGAACGCAATGAAATGGAACAGAATGCATTCTGGTGCACTCAGTTTCCCAATGAATGGGGACAAAACAGAAGAATTTTCTTATGCTATTGAGACCCTATGACGGATCTCAATAACGGAAAGGGAAAACGCTGGTGTGAAAGTAGCCTGAGTTAGAGGGCCAATGTAGGAGATCTGAGCTAAGGCACTCATATAGCAGAGCTCAGCTGGGCAGCCAGACGGTATGCAGAACAACCTGTGTAATCAGGCATTGTCTCGCCACCTGAGCTGGTTTTAGATAACACTGCTAGGTGATGTCAACAGAGTTTGACAGATTGCCATTGAGAAGAGACTGTGCAGACCAGATAAGGGAGTGAGGCAGTGCACAGTGCTGGATTCAGGAAAGGTGAGTAGCAGAAGGCCTGTGGATCACAAATTATTTGGCCTACACAAAAGATTGACGGTGCTTTACATGCTTAATCAATTGTGTGCATTTCCAAATCTAAGACATTAATTGGCCAGGAGGACAGAAGGCTTTATAATATTTAGACTGTGTATTTTTTTTTATTAAATTACTATCTTGAATAAACCTCCAAGTAAGGGCAATACAGTCAAAATAAACTCACTTGTTATAAGAACGTGCATAATTGCTTAACAATAAGGATGTTGGGTTGACAAGTACAGGCTAATTTAATGAAATGCCTGATTGGTTGTTAATAATTACAATAATGTTTTTAATAATAAACTTTCTATAAAACATTGAATCTTCTTAGAAACAACTTTCTGTGACAATGCATTTTTCACCTGTTCCTTGCTTTTAAATGAGCCCTCACATAACAATTTAGAGGTTAACAGAGAGGTCTGTTACATTGGCACATGTAATTAATAATTCATTCCATCAACTACGTAGAACCAGTTTTAGTTAAAACTTGCTAACTAGATGCTTAAATAATTCATCACATGACTCAAAGTAAATTATAATTGCAGCCCCATGTAGAGAGGAATGCAAGGTATGCAGCAGGTATGCTGAACCTTGGAAAATTCCTTGGATCTATTACCGGTACAGGGTCAGTATTATGCTTATTGCTCAAATTCCTTAACCTGAACAGTCTTCAACAGTAGAAGCCACATTGCAAAATTCACTGCCTGTCCAAAAGTTGCCAGCTTGATTTAACTAAACAAATAGTTATGAGCCTCCCATTGGATAATTACTGCATGGGCGATTATGTTTCAGCTGGCAACAAGTTATTTAACCCCAACTGGTGCAATGAGTTGCTTCTCATTTCTTAAACAACCATGTTGAAAGGCACATCTCGTTGTCATGGAAAAGATGTTAGTATGTTTGAGAAGGGTCAAATCATTGGCATGCATCAAGCAGAGAAAACATCTAAGGAGATTGCAGAAACTACTAAAATTGGGTTAAGAACTGTCCAACGCATAATTAAAAACTAGAAGGATAGTGGGGATCCATAGAAATCGAGGAAGAAATGTGGCGGGAAAAAAATCCTGAATGATCGTGATCGGCGGACACTTAAACGTTCGGTAAAATCAAATCGAAGAAAAACAACAGTAGAACTCGGGGCTATGTTTAATAGTGAAATTAAGAGCATTTACACACGCACAATGCAAAGGTAACTCAAGGGATTGGGACTGAACAGCTGTGTAGCTGTATGAAAACCACTAATCATTGAGGCAAACCAGAAAAAAAGGCTTCAATTTGCTAGGGAGCATAAAGATTAGACTCTGGAGCAATGGAAGAAGGTCATGTGGTCTGATGAGTCCAGATTTACCCTGTTCCAGAGTGATGGGCGCATCAGGGTAAGAAGAGAGGCAGATGAAGTGATGCACCCATCATGCCTAGTGCCTACTGTATAAGCCTGTGGGGGCAGTGCTATGATCTGGGGTTGCTGCAGTTGGTCAGGTCTAGGTTCAGCAACAGTATGTGCTCCAAGAATGAGGTCAGCTGACTACCTGAACATACTGATTGACCAAGTTATTCCATCAATGGATTTTTTCTTCCCTGATGGCACGGGCATATTCCAAGATGACAATGCCATGATTCATCAGGCTCAAATTGTGAAAGAGTGGTTCAGGGAGCATGAGACATCATTTTCACACATGGATTGGCCACCACAGAGTACAGACCTTAACCCCATTGAGAATCTTTGGAATGTGCTGGAGAAGGCTTTGCATAGCAGTCAGACTCTACCATCATCAATGCAAGATCTTGGTGAAAAATGAATGCAACACTGGATGGAAATAAATCTTGTGACATTGCAGAAGCTTATCAAAATAATGCCACAGCGAATGCGTGCCCTAATCAAAGCTAAAGGTGGTCCAACAAAATATTAGAGTCTGTGACCTTTTTTTTTTTGGTGGCGACTTTTTTTTTTGGACAGGCAGTGTAGATATAGCACAATGAAGATCTGAATGTCTAAGCTGGATAAACTTGAAATCATTTATATACCTTGAATGATATGAACCTGAGTAAGCATTACAAGCACTTTGCCAAAGAGTCAAGCCACTCATGACTCAGAGACCGCATCAGAAGTGTCTTACCTGGGCTAAGGAGAAAATGGACTGGACTGTTGCTCAGTGGTCTAAAGTCCTGTTTCCAGAAGAAAATTAAATTTGGAATTTATTAGGAAACTTTCACACTAGAGGCAGGGGACTCCGGCAGGCTGTTCCGGCGGGTGAACAGCCTGTCGGATATATCCTGCCGCTAGTTCACATGTGCCCCCGTACTGCCGCTCTGTCCCCATTGACTATAATTAGGGTGGCAGCGGAGTCCCGGTGGCAGCACACGCCGAGAGGCAGCCGGACTAAAAGTACTTTTAGTGGGTCCCGAACTTTAATGCACTAAAGTTCGGATCCCCATTGACTTCAATGGGGTTCAGGTTCGAGTTCGTCCAAACCCGACGGACCTGAACATCCACGGGTCTGCTTATCCCTATTAGTGTAATAAATTAACTTTTTGATGATATTCTAATTTATTAAGGTGCAATTGTAGTTATTTGACAAGTACCTAGACCTGTTTGTGTGGTGTGTATATATACCCATACTGGGCACAACTATAAGCAGATCATCCTCAATTCTAGTCAATGACTAGAACTCTTAATAGGAGAAAGGCTCCAGCATAGAGTCGAAACGTCGCATGTCCTCTTGGGTAAATAAAGCTATTTTTATTTTTATTTTTTTACTTCTTGGAGTGCTGCCCATTTTTTCTGATCTAGAACTCTCAATAGTTATATGGTGATAACCCTTATAATTAATCTAGACATACTAGACCTAGATCTAACATTATCCTTAACAACAAAAAAGAAGAAATGTTTCTGGCATCTGTCAGCAGTTCCTTCATTGTGAAATAGTTTGGTATATTGATTGTAGTATAGTGAAGAGCTATAAAATTATTGTAGACTAAACGGACACCTAGACACTTTTTAAGCCTCTTTAACACCTCATTTTGTATTTTCCAACCTTGGAACACATACATATGGGGTAATTTATCAAACTGGTGTAAAGAAAAAAAACTGGCTTAGTTGCCTATAGAAACCAATCAGATTCCACCTTTCATTTTCCAAGGGAGCTATAAGTGCACAAAGTGCATTTGTTTCTTTGTTTGGCATTCCAGTCTGTTTTTTAACTTGATGGGGAAAAACAGATGTCTACGCTATTCCATTCAACAAATAAACATATGTGTTGTTTCCAGTGCAATCCAGCAAAAAATAAATAAATAAAATATTCAAAGTAATAGGTGGATCTACATTGCATGGCATAGTCCCTGCTTTTTCCATCTGTTTAATGGATCATTTTTGTAAATCCTCCCACTGACACTCCCCTTATAAAAAAAATAATAAAATCAACCAACCACAGGTCACACAATGCACACTCCCCCTTTCTTTGCTTTAGTTTTTGGAACAGATTTGTGTTCTCTATAAAAAAAATTATCTCATTGTGTTCTGAGAAAAAAAACATGGTGTGAAAGCACCCTCAAAGGGACTGTCGCAATGAAAAATATTCTAAATTTTTTAAACCATCATCTGGATGTGAATACTTTTGTAATTGTATGTAATTAACAATTTAGTGTAGACCAAAGAACTGGAAATGGAAGCTGTGACAATTCATAACATCCACCTTCCACTTATCAGCCAAGGACCTACAAACGTATCTACTTGAGTCATATATCCTACAAACATTCAGAGGGGAAGGAGCTGAAAACCATTTGTGTGTTGCTGGGGTCTTCTCTGAGTAAACATTTTATATACTGTCCAGAGACAGATACTCTTGGAATGTGGTGGCAGAGCCAGGAGAGAATGGACTTTGTCACCTTCTGATCATGGACCCTTCAGGAGATGCTGGGTGGTTGGGGCTGGTATTTGTTCTATCTACTTACCAGTGGGTTTAGGGAATGATGAGAATACAAAGTGAAGAACTTGGGTGTGGTAGTGCAGTTGATAGTTGCTGAGTGTACTGGAACGGTTGGGATCTCAGTTGAGGCCAGACCCTGGGACCATGTGTGATGATCTCCTGATTGGGGAGAAGTGTTGAGGCCATCCCCTGAGATATTCCTGTTATATTGAATTATAAATAAGAGTTGAGCTCCATCTGGATTGACTAGCTGCTGTAAAAAGGACCCTCTAAGTGACATCTAGTGACAGAAGCTTGACTGACTAATGAGCTTTTTGCTTCTTATTTGGGCTTGGCTTTACATCATCCTTTCCTTAGAGGTTTAGGTAATCCCAGGAAGTCAGACAACTCAATTCCTTGCACCACAGGCCTCAACTTGACCAAGGCTTAACGACTATATTACCAGTCTTTCTATTATGGCTCACATTTGCCTTATGCCATTAATTCAATAGTAGTCATGCTCATGATACATACATATGTATGATTATGTGCTATTATGGATATGATATACTCTGAACTTATGTTTGCTGTTTCCGTGTATGTAAAGGCACTATTAGACCAAACAGTATTCGACACTATGGAACTCTCTGCCAAAAGATGTTCTGATAGTGAACTCACTAAAAGAATTCAAGAGGGACCTGGTTGTATTTGCTGAGTATTACAATATTATAAGTTATAGTTGCCAGAGTTCTGGAGAAGATTTGTTGATCCAGGGAATATTTCTAAATGACAGACTAAGGAAAATTGGTGTCTACTTCATAGAGTTTTTATGTCTTCTTCTGGATTTACTTTGGAAGATATTAAGCTGAACTGGATGGACATATTTCTTTTTACAGCCTTACACGTTATGTTACTCTGTTGGGTGGACTGCAGTAACCAGAAAGATTATCAAAATGAGAGGTATTTAGTTTAGAAAAAAGACAGCTACTATAGGAAGACCTAATAAATGTGTATAAATTTATCAGAGGTCAATGCAGAACTCTCTCCCATCATCTATTTATACCCGATACTGTGACAAGTCGATATCCTCTACATCTAGAGGAAAGGTTTCTCCATCAACATAGAAAAGGATTCCTTACTGTAAGAGCAGTAAAGCTATAGGTCCAAATTTATCATTAAAGTACACCACTTTTGGCAGTGTGAAAAAGTCACAAACTGCAAAAACTTTTGTGCAAGTATAATATACAGTGCCTAACATTATATAACATTAAAATCCATAACCAGTGCTTACTGTATATATCCAGGTGGAAACCTGATGGGCATATCTCTAGCGGGATCGTTCGTCTGGACTTCTTCTGTATACACAAAAAGCGCACTCCTCCCGGCGTCCCCCTCCGTGTAATGCGCAGGCGCGCCGGGGGCGTTCCTCCGCATGTAATGCGCAGGCACGCCAGACCCATGTAGAGATTTAGTGTGGAGTTCCTCCGATCCCATTACGCCTGCGTCACTAGCGCCATGGGAACCACATAAACAATCAACAATCAACCCAAGCGGCGGAATGGGAAAGTAGGGCAATCGGAAGCCCTCTCTTTCTATATATTCTTGAGGGTGGGGGCATTTTGCTCGTTTATCAACTGATCAGTGGCAAATTTAGATGGACAGATTGTCGGGAATGAGCATTCACAATAATCTGCCTAAAAATTGGGCCGTGTAAATCCACCTTTAGTATCTATATAAATTAATAAAATAAATCATAAAAATTTGGCACAATGATATACCTTTGTTCAGTAAGACATTTGGGTAGAAGACAATTGTTTTGGAAGAGATATTTACCACTAAACATAGTTCTTTTTTTTCTCTGATGCCATACATGGGGGTAGGGGCCTTAATTTCCTGTTGCATGACTTGTGCCTTTTTCATTCTCTGTGATCCTGTCATCTAATATGTTTTCTGTGATAGTAGTCACCCCAGAGTCGACCTCACTTGACTGAAGCCTGTTTTACTCAAGTTACTTCCTCTGTTCCCTATAAGGATCACAAGTCGTCTGACCTTCACACTTGGGAGTCATCAGATTGCCAGTTAGAAATACTTCCAAAGAGATAACAATATTCCTATATATATATATATATATATATATATATATATATCATGCGTCTGTGAGTTCTGCCCCAATGTAATAACCTACCTATTAAGAATATGCTGTATTTCCTGGTTTCTCTGCAGTTTGTCAACAAGCTACTGTATACTGTATGCTGTTATTTTTTCTATCGCACGTACACACTATTTATAGCTGTAAAGCTATACACTTCTTAATGGATCTATATACCAGGGGACCTCAAGGCATCTTTCACATAAGCAATATGGAATGAATCTGTCCAGTGATAACTGATGGTTTTGCATGTAAGTGAAGAAAATCTAAAGAATAACACACAGCATCTCCCAGCAACTATCAGTGAAAAATGGACTACATCTGGATGCCATGCATTTGTGGCAGTTTTGTTGAAGACTCATTGATTTGAATGGGCCCATCCTAATGAACCGATAGTCAGTGAAACAATGATCATATGCACATACCCATTGAAAAGAATGGGTCCGGATTCAGTCCAGATGCTGTCCGTTCACAAAGCGGAATTCATCCAGATGAAACACTCACTTGTCTGAAATTAGGGGAGGGGATTGAGGGGAGGTATGGAAGGAAGTTCTTCTGATTTTCGTGTGCAGGGCGATCCCAGGTAATACGGTAGGACCAATAAGTTAGTCAGGCGACCAGCAGTGTTATTGGGATGAGATTTACATGTATTTGTTCTGTAATAGTGGAAATTAAATATCCGACCCACTCCTGTGTAAGTGATAGTGAAGAACAGCTTTCTTGAACTATATGTGTGTTTTGTTGGCTTTCCAGGTTACCCAGGGGTTTCATATTTTAGTGTATCTGTGATGAGTTCGTAATTCCCAATAAGTTCTTCTAACCTAGCTAGGGATTCTGCTTTTTCTCGCCAATGAGAAATCGATGGTTGGGTAGTCGATTTCCTATTTGAGGCAATCAATAGTCTCGCGGCTGCCAGCAGGATTTTCAGTAGGGAAATCTTAGGTTTTGCTAAAGTGCTTGGAAATAAGGTTAGAAGGGCGATTTTAGGACATACGGGAAGGAGGGAGTTATCTAACTCGAGGATATCTCTTGTGAACTTGAAAACTGGGGCAGGTCCACCAGATATGTAGAAAGGAACCCCTCTCTGTTAGACATCTCCAACACCTGTCCGATGTATCACTGTACATCAGACTCAATCTCACTGGGGTCAAATACCACCTAGTGAGGACTTTGTAGGCATTTTCGTGTATAACACAAATGTTGTTTTAAAGGAAGTCTTTGAGCTGCAAAATCACTATTAAACTAACCAAAATGCCTTGTAGGGGGACTTCCCTGTATTGTACACCTTTTGTTGCCACCAAATTAGACATTTAGTGCAGTACTTCCTGAGAGCTATACTGTAAATGCACCCAGATTTAAAGCAATGATACACATGTGGGATTTCAGGGCCAGGCACGATAATAATGGAGAAGCCTGGACTTGTCAGTCAGATTAGGAGTATTTCACACTTCATTGTTTCAGTCAGTATTTGATCAATGATTTCCATTTGTGATTTTTGGCCAAAACCAGGAGTGGGTCAAAACATAAAATAGTTGCAAACTGCTACATTTGTAAGAAAGAAAAACGGTCGCCACTACAAGCAAAATCTAAATCTGCTCAAACTCTTTCTTCTCAACTTTGGATAGTATATCTAAGGCTATCGCTATGTGTTCACCATAGCCAAAGTAAGGATAGTTAGACTTGGCTGCTATGGACCCATACAGTATAAAGGTCAATATAAGTCAAAACAGAAGTCAAATGGTTGGTCCAGAAACAAGCTAAGGAGAAATAATAGCAACCTTATCAGTAAATGAGGGGTTAATCCTGAAAAAAGCCAAGGTCATTTCACAGGAAAGTCCAGCAGAGCTGCAGTACTGTTCTGAGCACATGGAACCAACAGGAGTGAGGAAAAAAAAATCATGGTCAAGAACGAACAGAAAGTTCCTGACTTCAATCCCCCATCTAAAACAACCAGCTAGTGCTTGGCTGGTCAGCATGGCAATTCTCCAAAAACAGCAGTGCATAGGAACATGGCTGGGTAGACTTCACTCCTGGTTTTGGCTCACAATTACTTATGAAAATCAATGACCAAGCAGTGACCAAAACACTGGCATGAGAATTAGGGCTAAGAGAGAGAGGTGCTGGGGCACAAAGTCGACGAAGCAATGGTGCACTAATTTGATATGGTTTTAAAAAAATTCTTCAGATTGCAAGATCATGAACATATTTGGCAGCAAATGGTCTGTGCACAATAAGGGGAGGCACCCCCAACAAGTCCTTGTAGGTGAGGACTTGTTTTAGACAAAATTGTACAAATTGATGTATGCATGTGCAAGCACTCAATTTTTGGAAAATCACTGATAAATATTATGTAAGACATACATAAGGATATTCCTTCATTTTTTTAAATTACATTTAGAGTGCATTCACACACAGCAGATTTTGTTACTGAAATTTCTGCTGCTGAAAATCAGTTTCATTCACCTGAATGGGGCATGCCAGAATTCATGTGCTTGCTGCCCCATTCAAATTAATGGAACTGATTTTAAGTTTCAGAACTTGGCAGAGGAAACCCTGCCAACAAAATCAGCAGCTTGTGAGGGCACACTTATTGTGTAGGCTGTTATTATCAGGGTACTAAATATGTGTTTTTTTCTGCCAAATTATCTATCACACTCATAATTAACTTTCATTGGGTGATTGAGTCCAATTGTACAGGAGCGTGAAACTGATAGGATGATTTCTGAAGAATCATGGGAGAGCTATAAGGGTATGAATAATTTTGGACTGGGCACTTTTTGCTCAAATGTAAATAAAAGCTGAGAAATGTTTTTTTTCCACAATAATGCTTCTTGTACATCGTCTTATTATTTTTTGGGAGAAACCTATGTGATTTCCTGTCAAAAAATTACTTGCTGGTTGAATAAAAGTAACTTTAAGTCAAAATTTGCCAGGGGTATGAATAATTATGGGCACCACTGTATGTTATTGATAAAATGCCCTAGAAATAAAGTATTATTTTTTAGTTTATTACCTTTTGGTGGTTTGTGGGTTCTATGTAAATATTTATTAAAAGTGTTGGGAGAGGTTGTGTTGGGGCAGGATTTAGATTTTTATTTTTTATTTCACAGGATTTTTATTTACTAATTTATTATTTTTATTTTATTTACTTAATACTTTTAATATTTTAACTTTAATTATTTTTCCCTGGGGACTGAAGGGGCTAGATAACATGATCTTTGTTGACATCTGGCAAAGCATGGGCATGGTCACATGCTCTTCTGCAGCCAATGACTGCAGCAGTGTGGAGCACTGGAGCGGCGGGAACAGGCATGTATGAATCTTCTGGTCAAAGAGGCAGGCTGCTGGCACTGGATCCCCTGCATATGTGCTAAAATTGACCTCACAGGTTAGAAAGATAGGGAGTAGGGATGAGCGAACCCGAACTGTATAGTTCGGGTTCGTACCGAATTTTGGGGTGTCCGTGACACGGACCCGAACCCGAACATTTTCGTAAAAGTCCGGGTTCGGGTTCGGTGTTCGGCGCTTTCTTGGCGCTTTTTGAAAGGCTGCAAAGCAGCCAATCAACAAGCGTCATACTACTTGCCCCAAGAGGCCATCACAGCCTTGCCTACTATTGGCATGGCTGTGATTGGCCAGTGCAGCATGTGACCCAGCCTCTATATAAGCTTGGGTCACGTAGCGCTGCACGTCACTCTGCTGATTCAAGCATAGGGAGAGGTTGCTGCTGCGACGTTAGGGCGAGATTAGGCAGATTAACTCCTCCAAAAGACTTCATTCTGTGATCGATCTCCAGCTGTGGATCATTGAAGTGCTAATATCGAATTGCTCACTTTTTTTAGGCTGCCCAGGGCGTTTTTATATCACTTTTTTCTGAGGTGATCGGCGGCCATTTTGTGGCTTGTGGTGCGCCAGCACAAGCTATCACCAAGTGTATTTAACTATCAATAGTGTGGTTATTTTGTGCTATATCCTACATCAGCTGCAGGCTGAGCCTGTGTCACCCAAGTGCATTTAACCATCAACAGTCTGGTTATTTTTTGGCCATATACTACATCAGGTGCAGGCTGAGCCTGTGTCACCCAAGTGCATTTAACCATCAACAGTGTGGTTATTTTTTGGCCATATACTACATCAGGTGCAGGCTGAGCCTGTGTCACCCAAGTGCATTTAACCATCAACAGTGTGGTTAATTTTTGACCATATACTACATCAGGTGCAGGCTGAGCTTGTGTCACCCAAGTGCATTTAACCATCAACAGTGTGGTTAATTTTTGGCCATATACTACATCAGGTGCAGGCTGAGCCTGTGTCATTCAAGTGCATTTAACCATCAATAGTGTGGTTATTTTTTGGCCATATACTACATCAGGGGCAAGTTGAGCCTCTCACCCAGCGCCTAAAAAATAGACCTAACATTTCTATTCAACCAAATCTGTACTGTTTTAGCTGGTCAAGTTATTTCTAGTGACCGTAAAAGCACAGTTTTTGTTCTGGGTTGAAAAACTATTCCCAAATTTGCCATTCTCAAAATAAGTAGTTTATGCTATATCAGGCCTACTTGAAATCTATCCCAAAAAGGATATCTTAGATTCAAGGTGCTGATAGTGTCATTCAGAAAAACTTAACACACACGCTACCGTGCAGATACAAGTCTAATTCTGTGATTAAACGTATACCTGTCACACAGTGCTAAAAAAAATAGGCCTCACATTTCTATTCAACCAAATCTGTACTGTTTTAGCTGGTCAAGTAATTTGTAGTGACCGTAAAAGCACAGTTTTTGTTCTGGGTTGAAAAACTATTCCCAAATTTGCCATTCTCAAAATAAGTAGTTTCTGCTATATCAGGCCTACTTTAAATCTATCCCAAAAAGGATATCTTAGATTCAAGGTGCTGATAGTGTCATTCTGAAAAACTTAACACACACGCTACCGTGCAGATACAAGTCTAATTCTGTGATTAAAGGTATATCTGTCACACAGCGCAAAAAAAATAGGCCTCACATTTCTATTCAACCAAATCTGTACTGTTTTAGCTGGTCAAATTATTTGTAGTGACCGTAAAAGCACAGTTTTTGTTCTGGGTTGAAAAACTATTCCCAAATTTGCCATTTTCAAAATTGTGGTGAACGGGAACAATAAGGAAAACATCTAATAAGGGACGCGGACGTGGACATGGTCGTGGTGGTGTTAGTGGACCCTCTGGTGCTGGGAGAGGACGTGGCCGTTCTGCCACAGCCACACGTCCTTGTGAACCAACTACCTAAGGTCCCAGTAGCCAGCAGAATTTACAGCGATATTTGGTGGGGCCCAATGCCGTTCTAAGGATGGTAAGGCCTGAGCAGGTACAGGCATTAGTCAATTGGGTGGCCGACAGTGCATCCAGCACGTTCACATTATCTCCCACCCAGTCTTCTGCAGAAAGTGCACAGATGGCGCATGAAAACCAAGCCCATCAGTCTGTCACATCACCCCCATGCATATCAGGGAAACTGTCTGAGCCTCAAGTTATGCAGCAGTCTCTTATGCTGTTTGAAGTCTCTGCTGCCAGGGTTTCCCAAGGGCATCAACCTAGCCCTTCCCCAGGGGTGGAAGAGATAGAATGCACTAACACACAACCACTTATGTTTCTTGATGATGAGGACATGGGAATACCACCTCAGCACGTCTCTGATGATGACGAAACACAGGTGCCAACTGCTGCGTCTTTCTGCAGTGTGCAGACTGAACAGGAGGTCAGGGATCAAGACTGGGTGGAAGACGATGCAGGGGACGATGAGGTCCTAGACCCCACATGGAATGAAGGTCGTGCCACTGACTTTCACAGTTCGGAGGAAGAGGCAGTGGTGAGACCGAGCCAACAGCGTAGCAAAAGAGGGAGCGGTGGGCAAAATCAGAACACCCGCCGCCAAGAGACTCCGCCTGCTACTGACCGCCGCCATCTGGGACCGAGCACCCCAAAGGCAGCTTCAAGGAGTTCCCTGGCATGGCACTTCTTCAAACAATGTGCTGACGACAAGACCCGAGTGGTTTGCACGCTGTGCCATCAGAGCCTGAAGCGAGGCATTAATGTTCTGAACCTTAGCACAACCTGCATGACCAGGCACCTGCATGCAAAGCATGAACTGCAGTGGAGTAAACACCTTAAAAACAAAGAAGTCACTCAGGCTCCCCCTCGCTACTTCTTCTGCTGCTGCCGCCTCGGCCTCTTCTGCTGCTGCCGCCGCCTCGGCCTCTTCCTCCGCCTCTGGAGGAACGTTGGCACCTGCCGCCCAGCAAACATGGAATGTACCACCAACACCACCACCTGCGTCACTAAGCATCTCAACCATGTCACACGGCAGCGTTCAGCTCTCCATCTCACAAACATTTGAGAGAAAGCGTAAATTCCCACCTAGCCACCCTCGATCCCTGGCCCTGAATGCCAGCATTTCTAAACTACTGGCCTATGAAATGCTGTCATTTAGGCTGGTGGACACAGACAGCTTCAAACAGCTCATGTCGCTTGCTGTCCCACAGTATGTTGTTCCCAGTCGCCACTACTTCTCCAAGAGAGCCGTGCCTTCCCTGCACAACCAAGTGTCCGATAAAATCAAGTGTGCACTGCGCAACGCCATCTGTGGCAAGGTCCACCTAACCACAGATACGTGGACCAGTAAGCACGGCCAGGGACGCTATATCTCCCTAACTGCACACTGGGTAAATGTAGTGGTGGCTGGGCCCCAGGCGGAGAGCTGTTTGGCGCATGTCCTTCCGCCGCCAAGGATCGCAGGGCAACATTCTTTGCCTCATGTCTCCTCCTCCTCCTACTCAGCTTCCTCCTCCTCTTCTTCCACCTGCTCATCCAGTCAGCCACACACCTTCACCACCAACTTCAGCACAGCCCGGGGTAAACGTCAGCAGGCCGTTCTGAAACTCATATGTTTGGGGGACAGGCCCCCCACCGCACAGGGGTTGTGGCGGGGTATAGAACAACAGACCGACAAGTGGTTGCTGCCGGTGAGCCTCAAGCCCGGCCTGGTGGTGTGCGATAATGGGCGAAATCTCGTTGCAGCTCTGGGACTAGCCGGTTTGACGCACATCCCTTGCCTGGCGCATGTGCTGAATTTGGTGGTGCAGAAGTTCATTCGCAACTACCCCGACATGTCAGAGCTGCTGCATAAAGTGCGGGCCGTCTGTTCGCGCTTCCGGGGTTCACACCCTGCTGCTGCACGCCTGTCTGCGCTACAGCGTAACTTCGGCCTTCCTGCTCACCGCCTCATATGCGATGTGCCCACCAGGTGGAACTCCACCTTGCACATGCTGGACAGACTGTGCGAGCAGCAGCAGGCCATAGTGGAGTTTCAGCTGCTGCACGCACGAGTCAGTCGCACTGCGGAACAGCACCACTTCACCACCAATGACTGGGCCTCCATGCGAGACCTGTGTGCCCTGTTGCGCTGTTTCGAGTACTCCACCAACATGGCCAGTGGCGATGACGCCGTTATCAGCGTTACAATACCACTTCTATGTCTCCTTGAGAAAACACTTAGGGCGATGATGGAAGAGGAGGTGGCCCAGGAGGAAGAGGAGGAAGAGGGGTCATTTTTAGCACTTTCAGGCCAGTCTCTTTGAAGTGACTCAGAGGGAGGTTTTTTGCAACAGCAGAGGCCAGGTACAAATGTGGCCAGACAGGGCCCACTACTGGAGGACGAGGAGGACGAGGATGAGGAGGAGGTGGAGGAGGATGAGGATGAAGCATGTTCACAGCGGGGTGGCACCCAAAGCAGCTCGGGCCCATCACTGGTGCGTGGCTGGGGGGAAACACAGAACGATGACGATACGCCTCCCACAGAGGACAGCTTGTCCTTACCTCTGGGCCGCCTGGCACACATGAGCGACTACATGCTGCAGTGCCTGCGCAACAACAGCAGAGTTGCCCACATTTTAACGTGTGCGGACTACTGGGTTGCCACCCTGCTGGATCCCCGGTACAAAGACAATGTGCCCACCTTACTTCCTGCACTGGAGCGTGATAGGAAGATGCGCGAGTACAAGCGCACGTTGGTAGACGCGCTACTGAGAGCATTCCCAAATGTCACAGGGAAACCAGTGGAAGCCCAAGGCGAAGGCAGAGGAGGAGCAAGAGGTCGCCAACGCAGCTGTGTCACGGCCAGCTCCTCTGAGGGCAGGGTTAGCATGGCAGAGATGTGGAAAAGTTTTGTCACCACGCCACAGCTAACTGCACCACCACCTGATATGGAACGTGTTAGCAGGAGGCAACATTTCACTAACATAGTGGAACAGTACCTGTGCACACCCCTCCACGTACTGACTGATGGTTCGGCCCCATTCAACTTCTGGGTCTCCAAATTGTCCACGTGGCCAGAGCTAGCCTTTTATGCCTTGGAGGTGCTGGCCTGCCCGGCGGCCAGCGTTTTGTCTGAACGTGTATTCAGCACGGCAGGGGGCGTCATTACAGACAAACGCAGCCGCCTGTCTACAGCCAATGTGGACAAGCTGACGTTCATAAAAATGAACCAGGCATGGATCCCACAGGACCTGTCCATCCGTTGTGCAGATTAGACATTAACTACCTCCCCTTAACAATATATTATTGTACTCCAGGGCACTTCCTCATTCAATCCTATTTTTATTTTCATTTTACCATTATATTGCGGGGCAACCCAAAGTTGAATGAACCTCTCCTCTGTCTGGGTGCCGGGGCCTAAATGTGTGACAGTGGCCTGTTCCAGTGGTGGGTGACATGAAGCCTGATTCTCTGCTATGACATGAAGACTGATTCTGTGCTGACATGAAGCCTGAATCTCTGTTACGGGACCTCTCTCCTCTGTCTGGGTGCCGGGGCCTAAATATGTGACAGTGGCCTGTTCCTGTGGTGGGTGACGTGAAGCCTGATTCTCTGCTATGACATTAAGACTGATTCTGTGCTGACATGAAGCCTGAATCTCTGTTACGGGACCTCTCTCCTCTGTCTGGGTGCCGGGGCCTAAATATGTGACAGTGGCCTGTTCCTGTGGTGGGTGACATGAAGCCTGATTCTCTGCTATGACATGAAGACTGATTCTGTGCTGACATGAAGCCTGAATCTCTGTTACGGGACCTCTCTCCTCTGTCTGGGTGCCGGGGCCTAAATATGTGACAGTGGCCTGTTCCAGTGGTGGGTGACATGAAGCCTGAATCTCTGTTATGGGACCTCTCTCCTCTGCCTGGGTGCCTGGGCCTAAATATGTGACAGTGGCCTGTTCCAGTGGTGGGTGACGTGAAGCCTGATTCTCTGCTATGACATGAAGACTGATTCTGTGCTGACATGAAGCCTGAATCTCTGTTACGGGACCTCTCTCCTCTGTCTGGGTGCCGGGGCCTAAATATGTGACAGTGGCCTGTTCCAGTGGTGGGTGACGTGAAGCCTGATTCTCTGCTATGACATGAAGACTGATTCTGTGCTGACATGAAGCCTGAATCTCTGTTACGGTACCTCTCTCCTCTGCCTGGGTGCCTGGGCCTAAATATGTGACAGTGGCCTGTTCCAGTGGTGGGTGACGTGAAGCCTGATTCTCTGCTATGACATGAAGACTGATTCTCTGCTGACATGAAGCTAGATTCTCTGCTATGGCATGAAGAGACTGATTCTCTGCTGACGTGAAGCCCGATTCTCTGCTATGGGACCTCTGTCCAATTGATATTGGTTAATTATTTTTTTTTAATTCATTTCCCTATCCACATTTGTTTGCAGGGGATTTACCTACATGTTGCTGCCTTTTGCAGCCCTCTAGCTCTTTCCTGGGCTGTTTTACAGCCTTTTTAGTGCCGAAAAGTTCGGGTCCCCATTGACTTCAATGGGGTTCGGGTTCGGGACGAAGTTCGGGTCGGGTTCGGATCCCGAACCCGAACATTTCCGGGAAGTTCGGCCGAACTTCTCGAACCCGAACATCTAATAGGGAGGGCTGAAAAGTATAGAAGGCAGAAGCTGATACTCTAGAGAGGCACTAATGGACTTGTGAGGTCTCATAACAGTAGCATGGAGACAACTGGAAAAGAGCAAAAGTCAAAGTTAAGATGGTTTAGTAACAGAGAAAATGTCTAAATAAACACAAATTAAAGAAAATGGCACTAAGGGGCTTATAAAACTGAAGAAAGGAGCTCACTTTGCTTACACTTGCCTCCTATCACAGACATCATTCTTGTCTTGCCCACTTTTGACCTCTTGAGAGACTTTGTTTGAATCTGAACTATGTTTTATGGTTGGATCAGGGACAGGTGCATATTGTGACAATAAAGATTTATTCTATAAAATAATGAGTAATGATACTGAATTATTAATCATAATTAGTTACTAATTGCAATATCAAACAAATGATTAAAACATTCATATTTTATGTAAAATATGCTCATTAATTAGAGGATAATAAATATACATTGCACAAACATAGTGTAAGAAATATCAATGGATTTCTCAGCTTTAAAAATGTGTACTGCAACGATGGCTTTCACTGAGTAAACCATTTGCATATGAATGCTTATTCACAAAGTAAACTGTGACTTTCAATTTGGAGATTATATTAAAGAAGTATAAATTACAATGGCTTTAGTTACCAAGTGTTCATGAGCTCCACATTTTGGCTGAACGCCATGAAATGTGCACATTTTGTTTATAATCCAATAAACACTGCTGAACTATCTAGAGTTATCATTATCTAACGTGTATGTTCTGCTTTTATCTTTCATCAACTATTTGGAAACTTTACCATATAACTGTGCATCTCTTAGAATTAATTAGAAAAGACTACAGGGGCATAACACATACTGTAGGACAACAGTAGAACATTACATGCAGACATGCAAAATATGTAACAATTCACACTGTTGTTCCCTGTGTCCTCCTTGGTGGAGCCAGAGTAGGCTTGGCTTCACAAAACCTCATATGGGTACCATTATACGTTTCCCATCTTGCATTGCTGACATATTCCAAGCTGCCCTTTTCTGCTGTATTCACTGGCTCCACTCTCTTCTGCATTTCATATTGTGTTCCCAAATTGCAATCTATTCACATTACTTCCCAGTTGCAGCATCCTATAACACCTTGTGCTGGAACTCAGCATGCTCAACCAGCAAGCTGAAGCTGAACTACAGATCATAATCCTAGGCAGCAAGCTATAGACATCATATTTTGGGCCAGTATTTTGAGCAATTAAGTGGGAAACTACTCAATGGATTTAAAGTATTTTTTGCTTTAAAAGACGCACCAGCTGATAAGATGCATCTAGGTTTTTGAGGAGGAAATAAAGAAAAATAATATTTTGAACCAAATGGTGTGCTTTTGGTGAGTTTTGGACTGATGGGGGTCTGTGGATGACGCACTGTTATGGGGGATCTGTGGATGATGCACTGTTATGGGAAATCTGTGGATGACACATTATTATGGGAGGATCTTTGGGTGACACACTGTTATGGGAGATCTGTGGATGACACACTATTATGGGAGGAATCTGTGGATGATGCACTGTTACAGGAGATCTGTGGATTACACACCGTTACAGGGGATCTGTGGATTACACACTGTTATGGGGGATCTGTGGATTACACACTGTTATGGGGGATCTGTAGATGATGCACTGTTATGGGGATCTGTATATTACACACTGTTATGGGGTGATCTGTGGATGACATGCTGTCATGGGGAATCTGTAAATGGTACGTTGTTATAGGGGGATCTGTGGATGACAGACTGTTAAGGGGGATCTGTGGATGATGCACTGTTACAGGGGATCTGTGGATTACACACTGTTACATGGGATCTGTGGATTACACACTATTATGGGGGATCTATAGATGATACACTGTTATAGGGGGATCTGTGTATTACATACTGTCATGTGGGATTTGTGGATGACACATTGTTTTAGGGGGATCTGTGGATGACAGACTGATAAGGGGGGATCTGTGGATGATGCACCGTTACAGGGAATCTGTGGATTACACACTGTTACAGGGGATCTGTGGATTATGCACTGTTATGGGGGGATCTATAGGTGATACACCGTTATGGGGGATCTGTATATGACACACTGTTATGGGGGGATCATGAGTATGACACGCTGTCATGCGGGATCTGTGGATGACACATTGTTATAGGGGGATCTGTGGATGACAGACTGTTAAGGGGGGACTCTGTGGATGATGCACTTTTATGTGGGGATCTGCGTATGACATTCTGTTATGAGGGGATCTGCGAATGACACTCTGTTATGTGGGATCTGCAGATGATGCACTGTTATGGGTTAGAGCAGCTATTACGTGTTAAGACTATTTAGTTTACCCTTAGCAATGGTGCTGCTTTTCTAAACTAAGCACTAAGCTGTAAGCAGTACTCACTATGAAAGCAGCGGGCAGGCCGGCAGTGCACGTCACTCACTCAGTCAGTCACGCTCTGGTTCTGTCCACTTCATTAATGGAAGTGGGCGAAGCGTGACTGACTGAGTAAGTGACGTGCACTACCAGCCTGATAGCTCCCCTGTCTACAACACAGCACTCGTACTTTGCAGGCTGCTATGCCTATGCAGCACAACCTGCGATGTGCCGGCCATGTAATATTGCTCAACTCGTTTTATAAGACGCACTGCCATTATCCCCCCCCCAGTTTTGGGGTTATAAAGTGTGCCTTTTAAAGCGGAAAATATGGTAATTACAATATATTGTCAATATATACTTTACTAACTTTAACTGTACCACATTCTTTCTATAGGAGTCAAGTTTTTCCTACCAGAATACCACTTTAACAGCAATAAAGATGTAGACAGTTGTGAAAAGAGATAACTTTCTTCAGCTCATAGTTTGAGAAAAAATAATTTGTACACTGTTAATCAAAAAATGATAACACTATTAATATTTATCTTTATCATCTGTGAGTGACATGCTAGTCTTAGAAAATGTTAACTTGAATATATTATACTTCCTGGAGCATGTTAGGTTTAAATGGAGCAAGATAAGTCAATTTCTATCTACTTATTTCCACATAGTTTTTAAATATATATTTGCATATGTGCATCTAATGTAATTTAGTATTTACTTGCTAAACAGAACATTAGAAAGAGACATTTACATTTTAGGTAATAGTTAAAATAGAGTGCTTGGGAATCCTTTTGAAACTTGCAAAGAGTCACATTCCACATTCCAGTCCACATTCAAAGTTTGTGAACATAAATTTGACCTAAAACTACATCACATATACACAAGTCCCAAAAGTAGATAAAGATAACCAAAGCAAACAAACGAGTCAAAAATATTAGCATGGCCATTTTTTAATTGAGGAAAATGATCCAATATCACATATCTGTCAGTAGCAAAAGTATGTGAACCTTTGCTTTCAGTATCTGATGTGACCTCCCTTGTGCAGACATAACTGTAACTAAACGTTTCCGGTAATTGTTGATTAGTGGATTTAACATTTGAGCCTACTCCTCTGTAACAAAACAGCTGCAACGCTGTTATGATAGTGAGTTTCATCCCATGAACTGCTCACTTAAAGTCCTTCCACAACATTATTACTATTGGATTAAGTTCAGGACTTTGACTTGGCCATTCTAAAATTTGGTTTATTCGAATTTAGTAGAACTTGGTAGAACGGCTTATGTGCTTAGGGTCGTTGTCTTGCTGCATGACCCACGTTCTCTTGAGATTCAGCTCACCTACAGATGTTCTGATTAGAGTTGAGCGAACACCTGGATGTTCGGGTTCGAGAAGTTCGGCCGAACTTCCCGGAAATGTTCGGGTTCGGGATACGAACCCGACCCGAACTTCGTCCCGAACCCGAACCCCATTGAAGTCAATGGGGACCCGAACTTTTCGGCACTAAAAAGGCTGTAAAACAGCCCAGGAAAGGGCTAGAGGGCTGCAAAAGGCAGCAAAATGTTGTTAAATCCCCTGCAAACAAATGTGGATAGGGAAATGAATTTAAATAAAAATAAAATAAATAAAAATTAACCAATATCAATTGGAGAGAGGTCCCATAGCAGAGAATCAGGCTTCATGTCAGCAGAGAATCAGTCTTCATGTCATAGCAGAGAATTACAGGATTTTCCTAAAGTATGACGGAAAGTCATGATTTTATTAAAGACACGGCGAGTATTGCGTAACCTTTCTTTACTGAATCTACCATAGCAGCAAAGAAAAAATGGTACAACCAGTGGAAACCATAGTAACAACTCCTCCCCTTATCCCAGTATAACAGTCCTTGTCTGCCTGAGATCCTCCTCTTTCTTTGCGCCTAAACCAGCGCTAACCAAAACTGGAACTATTGACGTTGAATAACCGGATAACGACAACATCTCTTGAAACTTGTCGGCTTGGACCGTGGAGAACAAACGGACATCCGACTCTTCAGAAACTGCGGAACTCGAGTGATGGAAGTCTTAGTCTCTCAACCTAGGAAGGGAAGAGAAAAACAAACATTCTAAACCGTGATCCAGTATACCGAAGCATAGGAATATACCTGTTGAGAAACATCAACAAATCAACATCTTGACCATAGAATAAACAGTCATTACATACTCACCCAAGGCCTAATTAGGGTGGGTCCAGGGAGGGCAATACTCGCCTCTGTGTCTTTAATAAAATCATGACTTTCCGTCATACTTTAGGAAAATCCTGTAATTTTATCACAAGACACGGAGGCTCATATTGCTAGTTTAAAGCTGAGCCATTACCGAGTCAAAAGCGTGTGTGGCCGGTCGAAAGTAATACTCACGAAAGGTGGAAGTCCTGGACCAGTCCGCCAACCTCATCACGTCCTCTAAGCGTGCTCCCGATGTTGTCATAGAAGTAGCTGCAGCACTGCGAACCGAATGTGCCGTGAAAATGGTCGTATCAATCCCGGAAAGGGAGAGAATCTACTTAACCCAGCGAGATAAGGTAACGCTGGTGACCGGGGAAAACGGACTACGAAAATAAATGAATAAGTGGGCAAAAGAAGGCGACCGAACGGGCCGAGTTCTCTCCTCATATTCAAGTAGACAAGCCACAGGGCATAACTGCGGTGACGCCGGAAAACGGGGATAGAAAACTGACCGAATATTGGTCTTAGTGCGACGAGAGATGTTAAAGAGAACTCCCTCAGGGGTGAAGGACCTAGCGTCATGATCCAAGGCACGCACATCTGACACTCTCTTACAAGAGATAAGACAGAATAACGTGACCAACTAGGCCGATAATTGACGTAAGGATAGTTGGGTATTAGAGGGCCAGTCGCTCAAAAAGTTTAAGACCCCAGAAACATCCCAGGTTGATGCAAAACGCGGTCGATGCGGTCGGGCCAAACGTGAACCTTTGAGCAAACGACATACCAGAGGGTGTTGCCCCGCCGGACGCCCCTCAAACCCGACATGCCTGGAGGAAATTGCTGACCTAAAAACATTGATGGTACGGTAAGCCTTCCCTGCCTCAAAAAGAGAGGACAAGAAGGCCAACAAGGAATTTACAGGTGCTGTAGCGGGATCCAGAGTCCGCTCGACGCACCAGCAAGACCAAGAGTCCCAGGCGGCTCCATAAGCTCGCCTTGTTCCGGGTGCCCACGCGCTGTCCAGTAAGAACCTAGTCGTTCCTGAAAAGCCAGCGTCTCCTCCCAAACTCCCGATATCCTGCAGGCCAGGAGACGTAGCGATCCGTTCTGGAGGAGTGGATGAAGTTCTCCTGACGGACCTTGAAGCAGGGACAACTGATCGGGAAGAAGAAGTGGAAAATCCACCAGAAGTTCTAAGATCTGAGGGAACCAGGACTGCGTCCTCCAGAAAGGCACAATCAGTGTCAGGTTCGCCAGCTGCTGACGGACTTGAAGAAGAACTCTCGGGATGAGCGCGAAAGGAGGGAACGCATACATTAGCGCGCCTCCCCAGTGCTGCAATAGAGCGTCCACCGCTTCCGCCAAGGGATCTGGTCTCCAACTGAAGAACCTGGGTAACTGGGTATTCAACCGGGAGGCGAACAAGTCGACTGAAAAAGGACCCCAAAGAGAAGAGATAGCAGAAAATACCATCACGTCTAATCTCCAGTCGCTGGAGTCAGAGATGTAGCGTGAGTTCCAGTCCGCCAGGGTATTGTGAAGGCCCGGAAGATACTCTGCCACCACTGAAATATTCAGATCGAGGCAGAATTCCCAAAAATCCTTCGCCAAGTGGGAAAGAACCACCGAACGTGTTCCTCCCATACAATTGACGTATCGGACAGCTGAAATATTGTCCATGCGCAGTCTGATGGCTGTGCTGACCACCCCATTGGCAAAACTGCGAATGGCAAACGACCCTGCAAGAAGCTCCAGGGCGTTGATATGCAGACGGGATTCTTTCTGTGACCATGGACTCCCCGTGGAAACTCCGCTGCAATGGGCTCCCCACCCGTGCAGACTCGCATCGGATTCTATGATCAGATCTGGTTGGGGACCCATGATAGCCTTGCCATTCCAGGCCGATAGGTTGTGAATCCACCACCTCATCTCGTCCTTCGTTTCTGCATCCAACGTGATGAAATCGGCATAAGAGGCTCCCGACCGCAGATGGGCGATTTTGAGGCGTTGCAACGCCCGATAATGAAGGGGAGCTGGAAAAATGGCTTGGATAGAGGCGGCTAGAAGGCCGATTACTCTCGCCAAATGTTGTAAAGACATCATAGACGAAGAGCATGGCGCAGTTCTTTGCGAATGGCCTTGACCTTGGAAAGAGGGAGACTGAGGGAAAGCTCCATCGAATCTACCTGAAACCCTAGGAATTCCATAGACCTGGCGGGAGTCAGGCAAGACTTCTCCTGGGTGACAATGAAACCCAAATTGGAAATGAGGGATACCGACATGTGTAGATGTTTCAGTAGGAGAGAGTGAGATTGGGCCATGATCAGTATATCGTCTAAGTAGACGATCAGACGGACTCCTCTGCTGCGGAGCCACGCCACCACTGGGCGCATAATCTTGGTGAAACACCAGGGGGCGGAGGAGAGGCCAAACGGGAGGCACGTGAAAGGCCAAGTTTGACCGTTCCATAGAAACTGAAGTAGGTCCCTCGAGGAAGGAGACACTGGAACCGTAAGGTAAGCGTCTTTGAGATCTATTTTGGCCATCCAATCGCCTGGAAGAAGCAGATCTCTCAAAAGATGGATTCCCTCCATCTTGAAATGTCGGTACTGTACAAAAGCGTTTAAGGCTCTCAGATTGATGACGGGACGCATCTGGCCCCCTTTCTTTTGCACCAGAAAGATATTGCTGACCACTCCCCTTAGATTGTCGGGTGCACGTTCGATCGCGCCTTTGCGGAGTAAACCTGACAGCTCTTTCTGAAAGAGGGATTGTGTCGATATGGACAGTGGTATTGGCAGAGGAGCCGGGATGGACCTTGGGTCGGCAATCAGATCTATTGTGAACCCCTGAACAGTAGAAAGAACCCACTGGTCGGAGGTCACGCCTGACCACACATGAGTAAAGAACCGGAGTCTGCCTCCGACACAATGGTCTAAAAAAGGTAACTGATGAAGAACAGGACTTACTAAAAGGCCTTCGGGAACTCGGATTTCCTCTGAAACCACGGGAACGATACGGGATGCCTCGCGATGGAAAAAAGGCCGGCTGGTGTCTCTGATCCTGGAGGGATGCTCGATAGTTAAAGGAGCCTCTGCCGGATCCCCGGGCATGAAAATTGGAACGGCCAGACAGACGGCCCCTGGAGCTGCCGGCCCTGTTAGAAAAACGACTCTGAAAGACCCTACGCATGGATGCTTGGGCCTTATCAAGAGCCGTGAAGGCTCCTACGTGCTTTCCCAACTCTTTAATAAAAGAGTCGCCAAAGAGTAAACCCTGGGCCTCTTTGCCCGCTTCAGTCAGAGCCAGATTAGATAATTTCGGCTCAATTTTGATAAGTATCGCCTTACGCCTTTCAATGGCGAGCGAGGCGTTTACATTGCCAGCCACGCAAATGACTCTTTGGACCCAACCCCTCAGTTCTTCAGGGTCTACTTGACCACCTGCCGCTTTTGCGGATTCAGCCATATCAAATATTTTTGCTAAAGGACCTGTAATGTCCAGCAATTTATCTTGGACAGCCTTTAGGGCAGCGTCCAGACCCTTGCGGGGATTAAACCCCGTTTTCGCTAAAAATTGGACCATCTTCGGATCCACTGAGGGGGTATCACACACCTTGTGTGGTATCAAGGGGCGCAATTTATTACGCGCCTCTTTGCTAAGAGGATTGAGTATGCGAGCCTCCAAATACTGCGCCACATGTGTGGCGGGCAGCCATTCCGCAGAGCGGGGATGGTGCAGTTCGTCAGGATTAAACAATGGTTCCCCGGAAGGGTCCTGTAATAGATCCACTGACGACCCCTGGTTTTGTAAGGGAGTAACTGGGCACACATTAAGTGTAGGGTCCACAGCGATATCCGCCAAGTCATCCTCCACCTCATAAAGCAAATCATCCTCCTTATCATGCGCCTCCTCCTCTGACTCCCTATCAGAGTCTGTCACTGGCTCAGGTAATGACCTGGCAGTCTTCCATGCCCGGGTAGATTCTGCCTGGCGGGTGCAAGCTCGTTTACGCGAACGATGAGCGTTATCATGGGATGGGGGAGACCCATCAATCTGAGGCGTTCTGGAGGTAGATGGTAGTGACCCTGGAAGTGGGGCCGGGGCCTGAACAGAGGTATTAGGGAGGGCTATGAGGGCCTGCGAGATAGAGTGGGTTAATGCAGAGGACATTGAACCCATGGCGGCGATGATGGCATTAGATATAGATTGCTGTAATGCCATATTGTGATCATCCGGGTGCAGCACCTCGGATCTCCTATCCTCAGCAGGGGAGCTCTGTCCCACAGGGGGAGGGTCAATAGGGGCTACAGAGGCAATGGAATTTTTTCTAATGGACATTATAGCAGAAGAGACGGCAGGAGTTTGTCACCCCAGCCAGAGAGCAGCAGGAAAATCCTAAAAAAGAAAAAAGAGAGAGAATAGATATAGAAATAGCTCTGGCCGGCAATAATAACCTAAGTAAGTAAATGGGGAAGAAAAAAGACACTTACAATAGCAAAATCAACGGCCGCAGGGACGAGGCGATAGCGGTCAGTGTCCGGTGCGGTATGAACTGCAAATCCCTCGAGATGCCGAAGTCTCGCGAGATCGCTGAGCCCGCGATAAGCCGGCCAGTGAAGAGAGACAGGCGCCCGAAATCTCGTCTCGCGAGATCTCGGGCGGAGAAGAAGGAGGACAACGTTCAGAGTGCGCGAAATGGCGCCGAAAGGTAAACAAAGTGGATAGAAGAGGGGAACCTGGAGGTAGCGCGCCCCCACGCCCAAAGGGCAGAGGGGCCGCGAGGAAACCAAGGGAAGGAAAAAACAGTTAAAGGAAGCGATCGGTACCTGTAAGGGAAAATCGCATATACAACAGATATATTTAAGACCAGGAAAACCCAAAAATAATCGAAATAAGAGAGATAGAACTACTAGCATAAGAAAAAACCCTGAAGTATAAAGGGTTAAATCACAAAATAAATAATCGATAAACCAGACCCTGAGCAGAGCTACAGAGCTGGAATGTACTTATCTGCCTGGTAGCAGCAAAGAAAGAGGAGGATCTCAGGCAGACAAGGACTGTTATACTGGGATAAGGGGAGGAGTTGTTACTATGGTTTCCACTGGTTGTACCATTTTTTCTTTGCTGTTATGGTAGATTCAGTAAAGAAAGGTTACGCAATATGAGCCTCCGTGTCTTGTGATAAAATCAGGCTTCACGTCAACCAAAATTGGAACAGTCCATTGTCAGATATTTAGGCCCCGGGACCCAGGCCGAGGAGAGAGGTCCCATAACATAGAATCTGGCTTCATGTCAGCAGAGAATCAGTCTTCATGTCATAGCAGAGAATCAGGCTTCATGTCATAGCAGAGAATCAGGCTTCACGTCACCCACCACTGGAACAGTCCATTGTCAGATATTTAGGCCCAGGCAGAGGAGAGAGGTCCCATAGCAGAGAATCTGGCTTCATGTCAGCAGAGAATCAGTCTTCATGTCATAGCAGAGAATCAGGCTTCACGTCACCCACCACTGGAACAGTCCATTGTCAGATATTTAGGTCCAGGCACCCAGGCAGAGGAGAGAGGTCCCATAGCAGAGATTCAGTCTTCATGTCAGCAGAGAATCAGTCTTCATGTCATAGCAGAGAATCATGCTTCACGTCACCCAACATTGGAACAGTCCATTGTCATATAATTTAGGCCCCGGCACCCAGACAGAGGAGAGAGGTCCCATAACAGAGATTCAGGCTTCATGTCAGCAGAGAATCAGTATTCATGTCATAGCAGAGAATCAGGCTTCATGTCACCCACCACTGGAACAGGCCACTGTCAAATATTTTTAGGCCCCGGCACCCAGACAGAG